>NC_090928.1:1244981384-1245596384 GCF_040938575.1 Ambystoma mexicanum | reverse complement strand
ATATCTGGTTTCACCCTTATGAGGGATCATCAGTGCAGTATAGTCCCGACAGCCTTGCTGTTGGAGCACGTAGTCCCTTCTTCCTTTCCATGACGGCCTGCCGCGGAACGGGAGCGGACACGTTGGGGACAGAAAAAGGACAAAAAACAAGGAAAATAGGGTTGGGAGGGCGGGTAGGGGATAGTTTGGATGGGAGTTGGGGGGTAGGGAGAAAACACTTGCCTAAACCCCCGGCGGGTTAGGATGGCGGGCTCCAGCCGTGTGGTGGCTCGGAGCAGGCATTACCCCGTTCCGAGCTCCCTCATTGGCTGAGGGGCTGCCACACACCCCTGCCAGGGACAAAGGAAAGGAACGGCTGGTGAGGGATCCGGGTCGGGGAAAGCCCCGGCGAGGGCCAATGAGATTGATTGTTACAATCGGATTGTCCCTCGCCGGGTACTAATACTGGTTAAACCAGGCATCTAGTCGTCCTGGCAACCTTGAAACCGCCTGTCTTGGGTTGATTAAGCTATGTACTGCCCTCTAGGACAAAGACAATTTCCTGGAGAAAAAGGTCTGCATTCGAGCTAATTTGCATACCCACAATGCCTTGCTATTGTGGCTCAGAACTGGAGGTGAACTTGCAGCGATGTTTACTAAGTGGCATTGTGGAATGTGAGACTTGGCTCAAATGGACTTTCCTACTTTCACATTTCAGGTGAAAGTAAAAAAAAAATATGTTTAAAAAATAATAAAATACTATAAAACCGAAACAATTACAGCACTGATTTGATGACACATTAAACAAAGGCCGGTCGAACAATAGTACACTAGAAGAAGAAAAGAGAAATCTGTTGCGCGGCAGCAGTGTCAAAATAACACTGCATAGCAATAACCCCCCTACGAGCCGGTCACGACATACTCCTTTGTGTGTTTTGGCATCTGTGAAGAATCGGGTTGAGTCCTCATTGATTTCGCTGCGCTGTCATCCTCCCATGTAGCCAGGGGACAGCAGACGCCATCTGATCCTGGGGGTGGCTATATGAGGGAGGATCACATGAGAGGAGACAACCTGCGGGGAGATGTCATAGCTTCATTGGGTGAGACATGGTATCCCCCATTTTCCCTTGAAAACAACCCTCCTATATCCATAGCTCTCTTGGCCTATCGCCATACATCTAACTCCTTCTCCTATGAAGAAAAGTGAAAAGCTTTTCATCAAGCTTATAGCCCAGACTTCCAACTTTGGTCTGCCTTGTAAAACACATGAAACCACTTTTTCCAGTTCTACCTACCAAGCATCCAGAACTGACTTGCCATTTAAAACCTTTGAAAAGGTTTATCCAAGATCTTTGAGTCAATTGTCAACAATAGATTTCCTTTCCCAGAATTCTCAAAATACTGGGACGAGGAAGAGGGAGTGAGCAATGCACAGCGCAGGAAACCACAAGCCCAGCAAGTTCCCTAGTTGTTGTTCACATACACCTTTGTCTGGGAAATGTAAGCAGCAGAAACATGAGTTGAGTTCTGCTGTTGCAGGTAATGGAGGGAGAGAGCTGCACATCTGCGCAAGGAACAAAAGACAAAGGCTAGCACCAGCGTGGTGGAGCCAGGCAGCTCACTGACGAAGAAGAAAGAAGCTGCTGCAACAGGACATGCTGCGGGAACGCCAGGAGCCGGTGAAAGACTCCTGGGCGTTTGCAGGTGACAGAAGGCAGCGCTACACTTACTGGAGCTAAAAAGGAAGCAGACGAGTCAAGTGGAAGCCGCGACAACGAAGTAGGTGGTCGTGAGAAAGACGCAGATGTAAACCCTTCACTGGCTGGCCGCGAAATAATCTAGGAATGCCAACAAGGGCCAGTGAATCCTCCCAGAGGCAGCAGGGACATTAGGGCATATCGGCGACCAGGCTGAAGATAAATAATTGTGAACAACGTAACTGAGGGCGAAAAAAACCAACTGACCTATTGTTAAAGGGGGAATTAGACTACTAACAAACCCTTTACAAATATGAAACACCCTCTGGAGCAAGTTATTTTTTCCTTGAAGATTTATTTGTGTGGGAGCCATCTATTCTTTCTTTATGAACACTTTTCTAAACCCCCACAAGGTTAAAAGACATTTCCATTTTTCCCTTAGAGTTAAATTTATAGTGTGAGGGTCAGAATAGAACTTTGGACACAGCATAGTTTTGTTTGGACATTCTGACGGACAGATCCTTCGTTTTGGTTTAGTTAGGGAAATTCCTCGTAGAGCAGTGTCAGCGAGGCATTTTACCCAACCCCTTTTATTTTCAATAAAAGTCTTCAACCAAAATCATGGCTAACTTGGGCCCGAGTTTCATTCCAAACTCCTCACAAATCACACTGCGTTCCCCCATCTGTCCCAAATCCTCCCAAATTTGGAGGGGCAGCCTCTAGACCTACATAAACGATCCTCCATTACTCTGCAAATGTTTATATCGAGCACTAATTTGAAATCTTGGATGCCCCCTTTGCCCCACATAGCATTGTAATGTTCCTTTTCCTCACTAGCAATGTGTTGGAAATGAATAGTTTCTCGTAACGAGAATAAGGCATCTCCCCCAATATCCCTAGCAATGTTAGTGTTGGTTCCCCTGGTACCGTTTTCAACACCTTCGTGGATATCTTGTTAATGATCATACACCATAACCTCTGGATCTTCAGACACGACCAGATGGTGGGGTAAAATGTTCCCTGATGCACACGGCACCGCAGATGGATTAATTACTCACCGTAATGATATTTCTATGGATTCTTCACCTTCATAGATCTCCATCATCCAACTCTGCTGGTTGGAAACATTTTGCCACGGGGCGTAGTGGAGCTCGACTCGGCCGTCGATCCCTCTTGCCGGCTCTCGATCGTCGGTTCTATATCTATCTATCTATCACCTCACTATGCCCCAAGCTTTCCCTTTTTTTATCCCCAGCGCATGAACGCTGCAGAAGGAAAAATTACAGGACGAGGCTAATCAACCAGTAAAGAAATGTAACAAGGATGCATCCCAACAGGGTGAACCCACACAACAATAAAACATTTTTTTTAATTGAATGAGACAGAAGCGGTCCTTTAAGAGCCATCACCAGATGTCTTCTCGTTTGGACAGAAAAGCAGTGATTGATGGGAGGGTCGATGAGTAATCTGCGGGAGAGGAATCCATAAAAAGATCATTACGGTGAGTCACTTCTTCAATGGATTACCTTTCTCCCGTAGATTCCTAATCCGGATAGACTCCCCAAGTAGTTAGAATAACGGAGGAGGGCAGAATGTTTTAAACAAGTAGAACTGCCCTACCAAATCGTGCATCTGCTCCCCGTGCAACATCCAAGGCATAGTGCTTGGTGAATGTATGTAAGGATGAGCTAATGGCTACCCAACATATGTCTCCAACAGGGACCTCCTCTGGAAAGTGATGAGGCCGAAACCCCTCTGGTTGAGTGAGACTTGATGGCCCCACTGGAAGCTCCCCGACTCCGATTGGTAACACTCGGATATGCACAAAATAATCCAACGTGATGGGGCTTGTTTGCCTATGGCAAGACCTTTTAGAGCCGAAGAATGGGCCACAAACAACTGGTCTGACTTCCGAAACTCAGATGTGAGAGCAACATAGAAGCTCAACGCTCTCTTGGGGTCAAGGCGGTGGAACCGCTCTTCCTCTTGAGGGATGTGGAGGACAGTAAAAAAAAACAGGCAAATCGATAGACTGGGACAGGTGAAACTCTGAAACCACCTCAGGAAGTAACCCAGACCTGACTTTGAGAGAGACTTTCTCGCGAAAGAACCATAGAAAAGGAGGTATATGCCGCACAAAGATTGCAGCTCGCTAACCCTCCTGGCAGATGTGGTTGCAACCAAGAAGGCTGTCTTAAGGGATAACAGCCGTAAAGAACATGAGTGCATAGGCTTAAATGGAGCAGTCATCAAGTAGGTTAAAAACAGATAAAGATCCCAATCTGGGACAAAAAAAAGGGGTTGGCGGACACTTATTGAGAAGGCCCTTCAGGTTCTGGGCCATGACCTGAATAGTAAAGAAAGAACCTTGGTCTGGGGACCTCTTGAACACAGACAGGGGCACCAAATACCTTTTGACTGTGGTAACCTGAAGGCCGGACAAGACCAGTGACATAAGGAACTCCATCACTGTGGTGGTGGGACAAGAGATGGGGTAAATCTCTCGTTACCTGCACCACACCTCAAATCCTCCCCACCTGCATACGTACAAAGATCTTGTAGGTCCAGCAACACAAAGTACCCCCTCTAAGAGGTCGCAGTCATACCAGAGCCTCTCAAAAGCCACACATGTAGGTTGAGGGAATCCGGGTTCAGGTGGAGCACTCAACCCTCTAGCTGGGTCAGGAGATCCGGACGCTCAGACAACCGGTGAGGCGGACAGATGGTCAGATCCAAGAAGTCAGAGAACCATGTTCTCCGCGCCCAATCCGGGGCGATTAAGATCATGGTCGCTCGAAATATCTTCAACCTCTTGAGAACCCAAGGGATGACTGGAATCGGGTGGAAGGCGTAGTGGAGAGTGAAGGTCCAATACACCAGAAACGCACCCCCCACCCCCGCAGTGCGCCGCTCGCTGGGAATTCCCTCAAGCAAAATTCTTCATACTCCCTGTTGGACTCATTGGTGACCAGATCACTGCTGGGTTACTCCAGAGAGCGAAGATCTCCTCTATGACTTCCTGGCACAGTTCCCACTCGTGTGAAACCGTGCTCTTCCTGCTCAGAGCAACCGCCAGGGTGTTCTAAATCCCCGCCAGACGAACTGCTGAGACCAAGATTTGGTGCTCCCAGAACCAGAGCTGTATTGCCTCTGTGCAGGGGGGGGGGGGCAGGAGTGCACACCACCCTGCTTGTTGAGGTAGTGCATGGCCACTGTGTTGTCCGTCGGGATGAGGACATGCTTCCCTAGGAGACTGGGCAAAATCCCTCGGGGCTAATCTGAAGGCCCGCAACTCCAGCCTGTTGATGTGCCACCTGGCTTCTGATTGAGACCAGAGGCAGCTCACTGTAAATTCCTCGCAGTGGGTGACTAAACCCTTTAGAGACGCATCCGTGACCACTCGGGCATGAGGCCAAGGAGGCCAGAAGGGTTCCCCAGGCAAGAGATTGCTGCGCGTGTTCCACCAGCCGAGTATGCGGCTACCTGGCTGGACAGAGGTGATCTGTGAGTGCTCCCCGATACGGAGACCACTGGTCCCCCAGGAGCCACTGGAGGGATCTCATGCGCAGCCTGGCCTCTGGCACTAGAAAAATGAAGGAAGCCGCTGGAAGGGTGGTGTGATTCTGAAACCAATGCACCATCTGGGCTATGTTGGCGACACTCTTGAGGAGGAAAAGCCTTCCTTACCCGAGCGTCTAGGACTGCTCTGATGAACTTGGGCCATTGAACTGGTGTCAAATGGAACTTTTTCAAGTTGAGGGAGAAGCCCAGCCTGTGCAGTAGTAGGCAGGTGTCTTCCAGATGAGACAAAACTTGCCACGCCGACTTCCTCCGGATCAGCCAGCCGCCCAGGTATGGGAATACATGGACCTCTGTTCTCCGGAGGCGAGCCGTGACTACTGCCATGAGCTTGGTGAAGACCCTTTGAGCGAAGGTCAACCCAAAAGGCAGCACCTTAAACTGATAGTGCTTGTCCCCTATGAGGAACCCTAGGGACTTCATGTACCAAAACAGGACTACGAGACTTGTCCTTGGCCTCAAGCCCAGGGATCGCATCTCTCCAGGACTGAAATCTCTGCACTGGCTCCCAGTGGCTGCAAGGATTAAGTTCAAAACCCCCTGCATCGTCCACAAGGCCTTCTGGGGCCAGGGTCCTCAATATCTTCAACTCTCCCTTCCTAAATACCTTCCTTCTCGAGCTCTCCGCTCATCCGCCTCCAACTCCCTCAGGGTCCGTTGCTTCTCCAAGCAACGAGTTGGTGGTAGATCTCTTTCTTCGGTTGGTGCCTCCTTCTGGAAGAGCCTCCCAGCCCCCCTTAAACTTGAGGAGAACCATTTCTGGTTCCGTAAGCACCTCAAAACCTCTTTTTGCCTCTGCTTTCTCTCCTCCTTACCTCTGCTAACTTTCTGGCTGAAACCTGAACCACACCGGTTACCTGGACACCCTCTGATCTCAGGCCCAAGTCCCTCTCCCAAAAGTGTCTCACACCTGCACTGCCCACCTGGCAAACCCAGCACTCTGGGACTGTTTCTGTATCCCTACAGTCCCCCTACCAGCCTCTGGCTCCTGTTGTCCGCACTTACCTATGCACTTGCCACATGCTGGCCGTTAATTGTTATTATCTTTCCCATGTACTGCGTGATCCCCTTGCCATGCACTTGCGTGATCTGAATGACACCTGGCCTAGTAAGATCGCTGTCTGTCCTCCCTCTGTTCCCCTCCTTTGCCTCGTCGCGCATTGAAGCACTTGTGCATAGGCGCGTTATAAATGCCACATCATACCTTTGGTGTATTAGCACATGGAAATAAGCATCCTGAAAGGTCTATCGACACAAGCCAGTAATGTAATTCAAGAGCGTGGAAAATCTCTCTCAAGGTCACCCTTCTGAATTTGCCTTTCCTCAGGAACTTTAGAGCCCTGAGGTACAGGATGGGACAGACGACCTCCCTCCTTGTGCACCAAGAAATACCGGGAATACCAGCCAGATCCTTTCTGTTCGGGAGGTACCTCTTCCACGGCACCCTTCAACAGGGCTCTCCTTTCTTCCTGGAGCTCCTGTCCCGGTTGGATTGGAGAGGTGGGGGTCTCCACGGTGGTCTTTTTAGAAAGGGCAAACAACCCAACCGAATCAACGGCAGGGCCCAGGCGTTGGAGGTCATCTCCTGCCACTGTGGCCAATGCCCTGCCAACCGTCCACCAACTGGTGCATCGTGGGAGGGGAAATCAAAGCAGCTTAGAGGGCATGGGCGACCCCCCCACCACTGTTGCCGCTTGTTGGTCTCTAGCGTCCCCTCTGCCGCTTATGGGACGCGAGAAACACCTCTGCCCTTGCCTGGCTTGCGGGAGCTGTGCTTTCCTGCCAGAGGGTACGTAACACTTATAGCCTCTGCCTCTGGAGGCAAAGCTGAAGGCAGGCTTTGCCGGCTGCGCCACTAGGCCCAGTGATTTAGCAGCCAACTTGGATTCTTTAAGCTTTTCCAAGGATTCCTCAGCTTTCTGACCGAAAAGAATGTCTTCATCCAAGGGCATGTTCAGCAGCCTGTTCTGAACATTCGGGGAGAAGCCAGGTTTTCACATAGGCCTGCTGCTTCATTACCACTGCTGAACCCATTGATCTGCTAATACAGTCCCCTACGTCGAGGCTGATTTGCAATGACTGCTTGGCTGCCTCCTTCCCATCCTCCACCAGCTATAAAAATCTGTCCCGCATGGCACCCTCGGACTTATTCAGCAGCAAATTCCACAGCTTTCCTCGAGCCAAAGGAGTATTAGCGAATCTGCCAGCTATCTCTGTGGCTTTAAGCGCCATGCTGCCATGGGTGAACACCTTTCTGGCCAATGCGTCCAATTTCTTTACTTCTCTGTCCGTGGAGGCCGCTGGTCTGGTGGAAATAGTGCCAGCCTGTATAACCAGGCCTTCTGGGGAAGGGAGGGTGGTGAGGAAAGAAGGGTCTACTCTTGCCGGCCTGTACCTCCCTGTAAAATTGGCATTTACAAGGGGAATAGTGCAAGGGTGCTGCCAAAAGGAGAATATAGGGTCCGCAATGACTGGGTTAAATGGCATGTTATGCTCAACTGTCAGACACTCGTCCAAGATAATAGTGAGCTCATAACCTTGAAGAGGTGTGGTAGACGCCTTTAACCCAAGGGTGTCAACAACCCGGTCAACCAAAGCTCTGAACTTGACATTAGCACAAGTATAGGGCTGGCTTTGCTGCAACTCAAGGCCTGGGGGGAGGAGGGGTTGAGGTGGGGAGTATACAGGCCTGTAGCGTCCTGTAGACTTTGAGCCAGGGCCAATAAATCAGCCTGGTTGTCTAAATAATCAAAGCCGCTGGCTCCCGTGTAAATAGGGTTGACTTGATAATCTGGGTCAACAATGCCGAAAATGGACTGCATTGAGTCAAAGAAGCCTGATCTTGACAACGGTCCAAACAAACCATGGCCAACTGTCGCCACTGAAGGCTTGACCGCCGACAGAACACATTTCAAAGCCAATGCGGCTTTCGATGCCGATGGTTCTTTCGTCGAAGGATGCCCGATGAACGCTGTGAGCCTCGGCCTTGCAGCGATTTGTGCCTAGTAGGCGTGACGTCCGAAGGTGTTTGACATCGACCGCTTTTGCCACCACAGCTTGCTGGTCGGGGACCGGACCCGCACCTATAGCAGTGTGCTGTTTAAACATTTTAAGCATAGAAGTTTTAAAACGTTTGCACTCTTCTCGAGGGGTCGGCCCTGCTGAGGGCTTACCTCGTTCCGACGACGAGCTGGACCCGTGCCGATGACTGTGGTGTCGCTTCTTCCGCAAGGAAGATGACAAGGAATGGCTACTGGAATGGGACTGTTTCTTTTAGCAATGTTTTTGTTTCTCCTTCTCGGGGGTGGGATCCTCAGTATAGGTCTCGGAAGATCAGATGAGTGACTGCACCAGAGATTTTGCAGACGATCGACCCAAGGCCAGTTTCCCAGCCCTCTCACTTGGGGATTTCAGCTTTTTGAGCACGACGCGCAGGCCTCTGTGTTGTGATGAACACCTAGACACCAGAGACACACATCATGGGGGTCGATTAAAGACATTTTGATCTCGCAATCACAGCATCGCTTGAAGCCTGAAACCCAGTGAAACAACATCGTGTTGAGGTTTTCTGAGGAAAACGACAGCAAATATTTGAAAAACATCAAAATTCAAAGTCATGTTCCCCATGCAGCATGCAAACGCGTGGAAAAAAGGAACTGAAGCATGGGGCGTAGTGACAGGCTATATATACGAAGCCTTAAGTCACTTCCGGAGCAGCCGTTCAAGAGTCGGGCAAGACAGATGGATGGCAGAGTCAGTGCTTGACCCCATAGGTGGAGCAGGAGCTCCCCAACACTGCACGAGCAGTGACCCTTCGCTTTTCCTCCCACTGCCACGAGACGCAGGTAAGCCAGATGGCTTCATCCTACCCCTCGTGGTCCCGCTAGTCAGAAGCGCCTACTTCTGCCTTAAGTGCTCCCGCATTACCAGAGGTCTATTCATCTGTTTCCTGATGCCCACCCATCTTGTGCTTATGATACCGCTCGCCGCCGACTTAAGAAAGTTCTTCACTGTCCCGATGTTGATTACAAGGCAGGCCCCATTCTAAAATGGTCGCCGCCTCCCTGTGAGACGATCTGCACTTCTTCTGCATCACAGACCTCGGCTGCTACACCAGGATTGACTCCCTTTACCACTAAAGCACCAATCAGGTGCCGTCAGGCATTAGCCGGCCCACTGCTCAAAGGCACAAGGCTCCAAGGCTAGTGTCCCGTCCAGAGCCGTCCATCAAAACCTCTGCCGCCCGGCATGCTGAACATTTCTAACTAAGTACTCTACCTCGCCTCACTCACCGTCAGTCTAAGACCAAACTCTTTACCGGCTCTAACTCCTGCTGAACCACACATTACTGGGACGCTGCTTAAAATGTCCTCATCCCCCTTCTACAACACTGAGACCTGTCTAGACATTGTGTACTTTCCCACACGTTCCAAGCTCCACTGCAGCACCCTGTGCCTACCTCCAGCCGAATGTACCTTGTACTGTGCCTGCTTTTAGTCTAAACCTTAGCACCCTGTGCCTGCCGCCAGCCGAATGTACTTGTACTGTGCCTGTTTCTAGTCTAACTGCTACAACTTGCGCTTTAGTTGACGACCAATCGTACCATCTGTTGTGCTTATCCCTATCTTAACTGCAGCACCCGTTTGTAGACTACCTCCACTGTACCAGCACTTACTCGGTCATCAACTGCCTCAGTAGCCCCTACTCTCCTACTTATCTGTTGGTAGCACTGTGAAGAATGTTTTTGCACTCTTCACCTTACCACTACGCCCTCACTCTACCCTAATTCACCTATCTGCATGCCACATCCTGTCCCAGATATCCGGCACTGCCCATAGCTTACCAACGCAGCTTTCAACCTCACAACTATGCAGTACAATCCACAACTGTCACTGCAAAACATTACCATAGTGTTAGCAATAGTACAAACAATCGCCACACACTACTTTGTAGCTCCGCCCAACATGTCCAACCACAGACCTACTACTCTGGCCTACACATGCAACTGCCAACCTGACACTATCTCTGTCCCACATGTACTACATGCACAACCTATTTTTATACACCCACAGAGCATATCTGCAACTAGCTGCATGCCACCAGTTGTCATCCAGACTTAAGACTCAGTACACACACAACCCCCTCTCACCTTCAGAGCCTCCCAAAACCCACTGCCACCAGGAACCTCATCCTGAGTTCCTACTCTCAGCGTATCTACTCTCCAAAACACCCGTTATTCCCCAAGCTTCACGCTTGCACCTCTGTCCTTCCCAAGTCAAACACACACATACATACATACATACCTCACACGCATACCAATCTATCCCACTCTGTTAAGGCACCCATCATCAGCCAAACTTTAAAGAACACCATCGCCCAGGCCCCAAACCCATACCATACTAACTCCATACTTGGAAAAGATATACAACATACGAGAGGAGGAGTGGCCTTCATCACCAAAGATTTGCTATCCACTAGGAAATGCATCACCAATTGGGAAGGTCAGGCCGACTTCATCTCTGCCAAACTGTCACTATCGCTTAGCTACACCATCAATATCCACACCATCTACCGGCCACCTACCCCAACCCCCTGAGTTCCAAGCCCAGCTCCTGTACCTACCAGGAGACAACCTCCAAAAATCCACAAAAACGCTGCTACTAGGGGATCTCAACCTTGCTTTCAATGATCCCAATGACAAAGCTGCAGTTGCACCAAACACAGAACTCTCAAACATGGGATTCCAACAGAATGTTACCACCCCCACAAATTGCAAGGGCCTGTACCCTAGACTGGGTGGCGGACCATAATTGTCTTACCTCCATTACATCTGTTACTGCCCTACCCTGGACAGACCACAACTGCATACATTTCTCCATCCCAGCAACTCAACCTAAGAGAACTCTCACAAGTGCCCCACCAGCTGGAGTAAGAAGTTCCAAAAAACTGACCAAGGAAAACCTCCTTCCCCTTCCTCAACTCGCCCGAACTCAAACCACCCTTTTCCAATGACCCAGCTACCCTTGCTATCATCCACGCCGTCACCATGACCAATGACATTGAAGCTATTGCGCCACTTGAAAATAAGAAATCCAGACACTCCAACACGTGGGTTACGGATGTCCTAGCCATACTAGGATCCACCAAGTGTGAGGCTCTGGCATCAAGGCAATCCAACCCTAACGCCGCCACCAAAGAAAACTTCAAACAAATATCCCTACAATATAAAAAGGCTATCAGTGAGGCGAAATCCGCTTCCTTCAATGTACGAATTCTCAAAGCCAATTCTCAACCGAAGGAACTATTCACCATATTTAAAGAACGTATCACTCCTGCATCCAGCCCTGACAAGATCGTCAAAGACACAGCTTGGTGCTCCAGCATTCAAGCAGCCATGCTGAAAAAAATAGAACTGCTTCAAAACAAAATCTCAGCACAATCAAAAGACCTGCCCAAGATCATCCCCAACACCCCTCTTGCGCAAAGGCTTGATAAGCCCCCCCCACACAGCTGTTTTCCTTTCAAGAAGTAACTGAACAAGATGTCCTGACTCTCCTTAAACTCAAATCATCCACATGTAAAGGTGACATTTGCCCCCCCAACCTAGTCAAAGACTGCGCCAAGTAACTAGCACCACTCCTCAAAGCATTCATCAATGCCTCATTCACGTCCATGTCTGTCCCAGCCAGCCTTAAATAAGCCTGGGTTCGCCCCCCTACTAAATAAAAACCTCACTAGAACCACTGTCCCCTTCCTCTTAAAGATTTTGGATAAAGCGGCTCACAATCAAATCCAGATTTCTTTGGAGCCCAACAATATCCTCGGCAGAAGAAAATCTGGGTTTCACAAAGGGCACAGTACTGAAACTGCCCTCCTTGACCTCAAAAACCAAATCACCTCAATCATGGACAAAGGCAAGCTGGCACTCCTCCTTCTTGATCTGTCGGCTGCCTCTGACCTTGCAGACCATAAGACCCGCCTCTCACCTCATCAACTGAGCCCAATTCTCCAATGAGGCCTCAACATGAGAGCCATGAAAGTGTTCTCTAACCAGACAAATGCAGCCCCTACAACCATAACCACAGGGCTCCTGCACAGCCCCCACTCTCTACAACTTATTCACCAAACCGCTCTTCAACAAATTTGACTTGCTCGGCATAGCTTACACAAACTATGCAGATGATACTCAGGTTCTCCTGCCCCTCTCCGGATCTTATGACCAGGACACAGCTGCACTCCACCTAATTTACAGCACCATCCAAGCTTGGATGGCCACAAACGGGCTATGGCTCAACCGTGACAAAACCGAGATCATCATAATAGGACCCAAAGAGACCTTAGCAAAACTAGACAAACAATACTGCAACTTCACCATAGACAACTCAATAATCCCTGTCTTGCCATCTGTCAAGACATTACGTGTCTACCTCGATGCTACCCTGTCCATGACACGACAGGTCAGCACCATAGCTTCAGCATCCGCCCTCACTACTAAGCACATCAATAGAGTTAAACCCTACCTAATCAAACAAAACTGTCTCGCCATCGCGAGTACCACAATCAGAGCTAAATAAGACTACTGCAACGTCCTCCTTGCAGGAACCTCCACCAAAAACCTAAACCGCCTGCAGATCCCCCAGAACGCTCTTAGAGCTGCCCTCAACATATCTCAAAGGAACCATATCCGGCAACCAAGGCGTGACGCGCACTGGCTCCCCATTAAAGATCGCATCACGTTCAAGACACTCACACACAAGTGTCTCACACTAAATGCCCCACCCTACCTCTCCGACACCATCACAAGAGACTTATCCACTCGCTCGAAAAGAAACGGTCATGCCAACAAACTCCGCACCCAGATCATAAAAAGGTCGAAAGCAGGAGGCATCAGCTTTCCCCATATTGCACCTAAACGCTGGAATGCACTCCCCAACTCACTTAGAGCTGAATCATCCCTCTCAGCATTCAGGAAAGCGCTAAAAACTACTCTATTCAACTAACCTCCTGCACTCTCCACCAACCTAGTCCGTCTCTCCCTCCCCCTCTCTCAGCAACTTAATATGTACTGTCTGTATTCTTTGTCATGTACTGTGCAACTTAGATTAAATCCTGTGTAACAAGCACCACGATGCCTTAGGGCTGTTGTGCGCTCAACAAATGTGAATAAATAAATAAGAGTCGAGGTCCACTACGTCCCATGGTGAAAGGTTTCTGAGCAGCAGAGCTGGATGATGGATATTCATCAAGATGAGGAATCTGGGGGAGAAAGGCAATCCATAGAAAGCTAGGTTCTCTAGCATTCTTGACGCGGAGGGACCAAAGAACTGAAAGGGGCTACTAGCTATCTGTCAAGAGAAGCAGGTTGGGAGGGCGATGCAGAATCTGTGGGAGTTACATGCATCAGAAAAAATATTACAGAGAAGTAAGCCATATGTTCTAATGGATTCCTCAACTTTGATAGACCCGCAAGGCAGTACGTTGATATGGAGGAGGGAGAAGAGCAAGAACACCACCTACACCAGAAAGCTCTGTAGGACCACTCCACTAAAGTGAGCATCCAGCCCAGATTGAGAATTCAAGCAGCAAACATTGGTGAATGTGTGCAGTGAGGCATACATAAAAAATTAAAGGGGATGGGGGTTTGGGGGAGGGAACACCCCCCATCCCAAAAAATATTTGATGAGTTTTTTCGTAAAAGAATATGTGGCAAAAAACCCAGTGAAAAAACATCCTGCGATGAAATGACATGGAACCCTTTAAGATATCCATACATCTGTGGCAGATTAAGATGTCCAAACTCTATGACCTCAGGAACCATGCTGCCAAGTTAATTGAGTGAGGTTGAAGGTGCACTGTTAGTCCCCTGTGCTGAGTGAGCAGATTGTACGGGCATGGGAGTTTGATGGGATAGCACATTGCCAGTTTGCGCAGATGTGGATACCAGGGTGGTCTTGCCCACATAGGACCAACTCGGATGAGCGTCACCTGTTCCTTGTGGATCTTGTTCACCACCTTCCTCAATAGAAGTGCTGTGGGCCGGGGGAGGGGGGGCGTAAGCAAATTTCCCTGATAAGTTCATCCATAGGGCGTTCCCCTTGGTGTCTGGCTGGGGAACCTGGACACAAAGTCTGGACATGGTCTTTTTACGCTTGTAGCAAACAAGTCTATTGTGGGGAAACCCCATTGAGAGAAGGTGTTCTACGACCCCTGCGTGTAGTTGCCACTAGGAGTTCTTCTGGTGGGGGATCTCTGCTCAATGAGTCTGCGAGAGAGTCGAGTTCCCGTGCTGGGAACGAGAGGAATATTTTCCGTTTGAGTGCCCATTTTCAAGTTTGTTGCGCAAGCCTGGTCATATTTGGAGAACGTTTGTCCCCCTGTTTGTTGATGTAAAACATTGCTGTAGCGCTGTCTGTCAGGACTTGCACAGATTGGTTTGCTAGGTTAGATTCGAACACCTGAAGGGCTTTGAATATTGCCAGTAGTTATAGCAGATTGATGTGGTTCTGTGCTGCTGCGTGAGACCACAGACCCTGAGCTGCGTGGTGAAGGTAATGAGCCCCCCACCCAGCGAGTGAGGCTTCCGTCGTGACAATCGCTTGTACTTCCAGATCCTAGAAGGGTTTCCCCTTCAGCAGATTTTCGCTTGTCCACCGGCAAAGATTTTGTACTAGTGTTGGCAAAACGACCACTAGATGGTGCCACTGACCACTCGCCTGAGACCACCGTTTTGCCAACCACTCCTGCAAGGGTCGCATGCGCAGGTGCGTGTGAGGAACCAGGTAAATGCAAGATGCCATCATGCCCAGCAAACGCATCGCATTGCGCACCCTTATCTGGCAGCCGGCCTGATAATGTGGAATTTGCAGTAACATGTTTTGGACTCTTTCCTCTGACGGAAAGACCAACCCCTCTTGTGTGCTTATGACGGCTGCTGGGAACTGTTTGGGTGAGCTTGGCACTAGGCTCTATTTCTTCTTGTTGATGGAAAAGCCCAATTGGAAGAGTAGGTTGATTCTGTGAATGTTTTGCCTGCAAATTAGGGCCAACTCCCCTGTAATCAACCAGTCGTCCAGGTAAGGGTCCAGTGGGATTGCCTCCCTGAGCAGATGTGCTGCCACCACTGCCAGTAACTTCGTGAATACCCTTGGATCAGATGCTATTCCGAAAGGTAGCACTTTGAATTGGTAGTGTTGGTTCGCTATCTTCAAACGCAAGAATCTTTTGTGCGCTGGGAACATTGAAAAATGAAAATAGGCATCTTTCATATCCAGTGTTGCCATGTAATCCCCTTTTTTAGTAGAGGGATTACCTCTTGTAGCGTAGTCATGCAGAACTATTGTGGCTTGACATTTGTTTGCAGGGCGCAAATCTAATACTGGGCGTATTGTTAGATCTTTCTTTGGCACAAGGAAAGAAGTTGAATAAATACTCCAGTTTACCTGGTTGGCCGGGACGACATTGGATGGTGTCCTCTCATAGAAGCATGGCGATTTCGTCGAGGAAGATGCGCGGGTGTTCCTTGGAATGGGTCTTTTGTCATGGGGGGGGTGGGTTTGGTCGAGGAGCTCTACACAATATCCGCCTGTTACGGTGGACAGCACCCATCTGTCTGTTGTGTTTTCCTCTCATGCGTGGGTGAAGCTGGATATACGCCCTCCTACTGGAGAGGCATGGGAAGGCACCTGGAGCAGATAGTCACTGCTTTAGAGGTTGGGTGCCACCTCGGGAGGAGTTGCCCCTACTGCGACCGCGGGATCTGCGCGCTCCTCTAGGGTAATTCTGGGAGGACTGACCCAGATTGTTTCCCCAGGCAGTACCTTAGTTCTGGTTATAGGTGGAAGCCCTCTGTGAATTTCGGCCGCGTGAGCAACGAAAATTCCCATTTCCCCTCTGGCCAGTAAGTTTATTGGTCAGTTGGCCCAATGACTTGAGAGTATTGTATTCTTCTTTGGCCATCTTTAAGGTGTCCTTGATAGCCTTGCCTAAGAGCACATTGGGCTCAACGGGCATGTTGATAAGTGTAGCTTGCGTCTCTGGTTTAAAACCCGCTTGGCGCAACCAAGCGTGACGCTTGTTAATAGTCCCTTCTGCTATTATCCTGCCTGCATTGTCTGCAGCGTCAATATTGGTTTTTAATAAGCAGCTTGACACTGCCCTGCCTTCTGCGGCCACCTGGGCAAGCTGAGACGTAAGTGGTTCTGGGGCTGATGAGAGTAAGGCCGAGACCTCATCCCATTTGTGGCAGTTGTCAACTGGCCAACAGGGTAGAATTGTTAGCAATCCTGGTCTGGAATGCCAGGGAGGAGGCCACATTTATGCCCATCGTGTAAAGTCTCTAGCTTTCCTGGTCAGGCAGGGCATCAGAGGAAGCTTGGGGGTGCCAGCCCTCTTCCTTGTTGTGGTGACAACAAATTAATCTGGCTTCAGTGGCCCTCCGATATACAGCAGATCAGAAGGCGCAGGTCTAAACAGTTTCTCTATGCTGGGGTTCACTGCCCGTGTAAGATTAGCGGTCTCTAGCGATGGCTGTATTTTTCGCTGAATGGACTTGAGGAGAGGGATGAACTGCCTAACAGCCTTATCTCATAAGATCCTCTATAAAATCTTTATCTTGTTGTACTTCCCGAGTTTCTATCTGAAAATGCTCTGCCGCCTTGACTAGCACTTCATTTAGTAGGGGTTGATTGTCAATGGGTGAGTCCATGACCGGGGGGTCCTGGTTAACAGGTGATTCCTTAACATACATATCTGTCTCGGGGGTCCTCCTCAGGGTCCTCATCATCCCACCAATAAGGGTCTGCTGCATCATCCCATAATAAGGGTCTGCTGCCACTTGAATAGAGAGGTCTTCATGGTCAGTGTCCAGGTCATGGAGGTCAATGACTGTGCCTTGCACTAGATTCTCGGGGCGAGGCCTCTTCGCAGAGGTTTGAGCAGGTTGAACAGGGATCTGCGACCCAGAGGTTGCTGTAGTGGGGGGAGTGGAGTAGAAACTCATGGTCAGGGTCTTTTTCATAGAAGTTGGCCATGAAGGACATCCTCCTCATGATGCTGTCCATATCTTCAGCAGACCATTGGGCAGAACTAGAGATAACCAATGGTTGAGAAGGGAGCCCTAAATCTTCATCTGTGGGAGGTAGTAAGGAGGACCCTTCTTTTTCAGGGTGGAAGACAGAGAATCATGAGATACAGGTTCTTTGGGACTAGCATCCTGACATCTCTCCCATTGAGGGGTTTTAAAGGATTTCTCCCTATGAGGGGTCTTAGACTACTTTTTCCTGGACTCACTCTCCTTACCCTGGCCCCCTGAAGCGCGTTTCCCCAACTATAAGGTGTCTTGTACCTGATTTGACGTAGAACATCGAATTTCGGGTGCGGGTTGAACCGGAGCCTTGTCCACGGACGATCGGCCCACAGTGGGAGTTTTTCGCGCAACCTCTGTACCGTCCATCGACGGCCGGGACCGGTCATTTGGCGATCTCAATCGAGAGCGCCCAGAGGACAGAGATTCCCCTGATCTTTCCCTGGATGTTGTGCGTTGCCATCTGCTCGATACGTGTCGAGTCTCGGCCGTGGGTTGTGTGTTTAGTGGAGGATGAAGTGATAGCGCTTCCGCTGCCGGGTTTTGTCCCCATAACAAGGCCGCCGGCCTGTCTTCTGGGGTCGGGGGCCTGCGTTTGGGTAACAGGAGTTACCCCATAGCCTTCGCCATCAGAAACTGCAGCATTGCTGCAGTCGCTGAAGGCACCCTCCATCTTGTGCTTGAAGAGCTTGCGCGCTCGACAAGAACCCTCGACGTGGTCTCACGGGAGACAAGTTACACACGAGGTGTTTATCGACCCACAGAAATTTCCTATTGCACTTGGGGCAAAATTTAATGGGAGCCTTCTCCATAACAGAATGATACAGCAGCTAGGCGAATGTAGTTTAAGAAAAGGAGCATATACATCCTAAAATGACCCCCACTCTCTCCCTACTGTGTGGGCAGAAGCCCGTAGCGGCCTTCCAAGGCCGAAACAGATCTGTCGCGCGAGTCTTTTGACTGTTTTTCTTGTCCTTCACCGGTGTCTGTTCTTTCGATAGTCGGTGATTTAAAGGATAGAAAGAAGAAATTATCGGTAATTTGATAATAGTAAATGGCTATAAGCCGAAAGAGGAACTCCACTATAAGCGTCCATCTAGAATGCCAGAAAAAAACAATGAAGGACCTCGATGCATGAGGGGACATGGGTACTGTGGAGGTCACACTAGGGATAGTATTACTGGCAAGCCCTGTCTTTCGAGTTATGAAACAACGACTAATACTCTGCAGCTTCCACTAGATGTCATGCTGTGCCCCCTGGTAGCAGAAAAAGTTTCAGAGGAGCAGCGCTGGGGGAAAAGATATCGTAGATGAAGTATCTGTGGGAGGAAGGTGTCCATTAGAAGCAGGTCTACAGAATGTATTATAACCAGGGTTATACACTGGTTCCACTATCCAGGTCTCCTACAGCCATATCACACCAAACGTACCACTGTACTCTTGCCAATCCATATCCTCCAATGTACTATTTAAGCCATAAATGGTCCACAAGATCACTCTAAAAGTTGAAGTGCCTGAGATACAGACTCCCAAAAATAATGACAGGTTTTAAAGAATGACAACAGGAATGATGTTCAACACAGACTAGGTCAATCAAATTTGATTCACCAGGTTTACTGTGTAGTTGCACAGAGGATCAAAAGGCACACCCAAGGCCATTGCAATGAGGGTTCAGGGGGGGGGGGGCAAACTGCCCCATGGCCCACTTTCCGCAGTGCCCTCACAGGAGGACCTATTGTCACTGGAGTACAGCCACAGTGAGCTGCAGCATGGTTTCAGAAACCTCACTGGGGTGCAGATTCAACTTCCTCAGTATCCATGGATATTTTAGCAGGATATTGTGAAGGCAGCTCCTGTGACCATCAATGCTATAGAAGGTTGTGTTCAGAAAGGAACAAGTTACTTACCTGTAACTGTTCTCCAGCAGGGGTCTGGCATGGATTCACATGCACATGAATATTCCATGTCAGGCTGGGAATCCTTGGTAAAGAAAAAAAAACGTTTAGGTTTCATTTCTGAACTGTCTTCCTCCTAATAACCATTCACTGAGCTCTGGGTCATACTGCCCCCAGCCAATGACTGCACTCTACCTAAGCCCCTCCTCTGGCAGACATCTTTAGATTTGGTAGCACATAAAGTGGCAGTAGGACCAAGAGAAGAGCCGCAGAGAGGTAGGCGGGAGGGTTTGCATGTGAATCCATTCCAGACCCATGCTGGAGAAGAACAAGTTACTTAACAACTGGTAACGTTCTTTCGACTGGATGTTCCTCCAATGTATTCCTCATCTTTGATATTCTCACCCAGCTTCGGCTGCATCGGAAAAATCTTCCCTGGTTGTTAGGCAAAGTTTGTATGCAGTACCCTTTGGGAACACTATACACAACTAGGACTACAGTGTTGTATACCAACCTTTGGTGTAAGTCTGTACTACACAGTTTTTGGTAGCAGAGCTGAGCAGCCAGGCTCATCTCAAGAGGGAATATGAGCTGTAAGGATGTTACACAGAGGTCTACAATCACGGGTGTTCAAATAAACTCTTACACTCAAGGTTTCTTGGTTTAACACTTATTAATTTATTCAACAGTCAGTTATAAAACATTCACTAGGAGGCAGTTAAATATACACAAATATTCTTCAGTACTATACACTAAGTTTCTGAGGCATTCAGACTACTTTGAAGGAGGAGCAAAACGGCATTCCGAATACTTTGAAGTAGGAACAAAAAGGAATAAATTATTCAGAACATGAAAGGTTACAAGTTATTTTTAGGCAGTGCAGATTTGTAGAGTTCACCAGAAGAGTAGATTCAATTCAATAGGTTAGGCCTGTCACGACCCTCGCCCAAAACCCCCTCTGGCAAACCCATTGGCCAGGTGGAGTCAGGACTCGGGCCTCTAGAGCCTAGCATCCTCTTCAAAAGCCCTCATGGGGCCAGTCCTGGCGCCCATGGCGCCAGGCTCATACACCGTGAAAAACAATGTGCTTGGGAACTACTTCATTGTATTGTCAGCCAACATGGAGACATCCACATAGAAAGGTTCCTAAGAACCAAGCTATGCGATCTGGTGTTTTGGGTGTGGTAGCCTAGGGACTACTTTACCTGGACTATTTTGTTGGGGCTATTTAAACCACACCCGAGCAAGACAACACGCTTCGCATTACTTTGCAGCTTGCACCGTGACGCTCACCGTGTCCAGCTATTCCCCCGAACCTCGGAGAAGCAGAACCTGCAAGGAGACACAAAGGAACATCATTAGCAGCAGCATCATCTTACCTGCAGTCTCTATCTTTAAACACTTGCAGCTACTGAGAACAGCTTCCTCGTATCTGCATGCCTCCCGGACAGAACGACCTAAAAGAGGAAGATAGAGGCAACATTAAAGAAAGCAGTAGAGACATTTACAAATTACGAACTGCTCAAAAGGCTTACCTGGCTGGTCGCCTCTCGGCTGGCACCACTCCGGACATTCCACTCACGCTGAAGAACACTGCGACCTACAAGGAAGAAAAACACAGGTTAGCAAAGGCAAGACTTTGCAGCGCTGTGCATAGCACTTACTTACCGCATCATAGCGTTCTTAATGCGCCATCATTTACCAGCGGGGCTCAACCAAGCCAGTTCGCCGCGCTGAAGCTCCGCATACCTATGGGAGAAAAAAGAAACATTTTAAACAAAGAAAGGCATGCAGGATAGCAACAAAACTAAAGGACAGCAATAAGACCTACCTGAACAATATCAAACGGGCCGGCGTCAGTGAAGTAACTGGACCGCACTCGCCCATGAAAGACAACGCGCCCCTGCAAAGAAGGCAGGATGGAGAGCACGCCTAATTCTATCACAAGGCAGAACCTTCCCTGCAGATCACATCAGGGCAAAGCTGAGAAGCATACCAGCGAGTAACCCGGCTGGGTGGCGTCCCTGTGGATACCAGGGGAGCGTAACAAGGCCAAAGTCAATGGGCTATAGTCTTGAAAAGGGTAAAGCAGTTCTGGTAATGTAACGGAAAAGTCTCGGCACAAGTTCTTAGGAGTAGTTTGCAGCAAGAAGAATTATATGTGAGGTCACAAGCGGATTATCCTGTGAGTTGGGAAAGCTTCAAGCACTTTCACCACAAGAGGGAAGTACTCTGATTATACAGTACCTTTACAAATGAAGAAAAAGATGCAGGTGGTCACCTCTGCTCCTAGCAGTTCCTGCAGATGTCGCTGCTCCCGGGCCTCAGTCGTGGGGACAAGAGGGAGGATGTCAGGGGACTCCTGCACTGCACGGGGACTGGTCAAAAAGCTGTCAACTGGCAAATCTTCAATTCCGGTAGCTGTCGTCAAGCACACAAACTGGCATCCCTCTCCTTGGTTATTCGGTTTCCTGCAGCACTCGGAGGAAAATACAAACAGCTCAGAGAATGGTATCCAGGTGGGATACCAAGTGTCGAGTTGATTGGTCTCACCAACTCAAAGGTAGAAGTCGTCCGTGCAGGGCTTCTCTGTCGAGATGAATTTAGCGATTCAGACATGCAGCAGGGCTTCACCGGACAAACCAACGGTCTAGGAGTTGCAGCAGTCTTCCTATTGAAGCTCGTCTTCGGTTCTTTCGTTCCAGTGGTCGACTCTGCCTTCCAAGCCAAGAGACTTGCCTTTTATCCAGTTTCTTCCCATTCATTCCAGCCTAGCTGCCACTCACCCAGCAGGGTGGCTGTCCTTGCCGGAGAGTCAGCCAGCCAATCACGCCAGAATGCATTTGGGTCTCCTAGGAGACTAAGCAAAGGGAGTTTCGGGCACCTCCCTCACTTCCTGCCCACCTGAGATACTCAGCCGCCGGAGGCGGTCTGCAGGCCTGAAGCCCGCCAAAAGGCGAATGAACAAAGGAACCAAACCTGGTTTGGCGCGCAGAGAAAACTCTAGAAGGAACTTTCCACAAAGAAACAGCGAAAAAGGAAGACCGGGACCTGTTTTTACAGAGGGACCTCTGACGCCATTTTGAAAAACATGGCTCCCGCGATTTAACGCTACCGGTGTTTGTGGTCAGGAAAAATCAGGGTAGTTTGTTGTAAAACCACTGCTGCCAGCCATTTCGAGAAGAAAGGGTAGCATTTGACTGCTACATGAGTATCTAGACACAGGGGATACTAGGTAACCCCTCCAGCACTTTATTGGAAGATAGGGTGTGCTGGGTCTAGGAATTTAAAAAGACTAGTAAAGTCAATTTCACTTTACTTACTCTGGGAAACAGTAGTTTATCCCAGAGAAGGTACTTAAACCTTTGGAAAGCTTGAAAAGGTTTCCTTGTGCCACTGCACTGAGGGTGAAAAGATGATGCCTATGGAGTTGTCTAAAACTCCATAACCAAAGAAAACATGAAAACACAAGAGTAAAACACATTTCAAAACATCAGTGGGAAAAAGGGTCACTCTCTTTCCAGGTAAAAATATCAAGTCCTCAAAATCCTAATAAGGGCGCTGTGCATCAAAGGCGTTGAGTCGGTGTCCCTCAAAGGCCTCCGTCGAGGGTTTGGGAAAAACAGAACCGAGGCCAAGTAGCACGTGCGGCGCCCGTTGGCCTCGGTTCTGTTTTTCCCCAACTGTTTGTGTTGGTTGTTAGTGTAGGCAGACGGTAGGCAGCCGAGCTAGAGCTGAAGTAATAACAATCTAGGAAATGTACAGAGGGCTAGGATGGGATGGCGATGAGGAATACGTTGGAGGAACATCCAGTCGAAGGAACGTTACCAGTTGGTAAGTAACTTGTTCTTCGAATCGATTGTGTCCTCCAATATGTTCCTCATCTCTGATACTCTGATAGCAGTATGCAGAATTTGGTGGAGGGAGTTGAAATTGAAATTTGTCGGCATCTTACAAGGCCGAATACAGTACCGCCTTTCCAAAGGCAACATCCTGAGAGTGGGAATCATCTAGACAGTAATACTTTGTAAATGTATGCAGCGATGAACAAGTTGCTGCGTCACAAATTGATTTTTATAGGAACGCCCCTTTGCAGGGCTGCCCAAGACGCTATGCCTCTGGTGGAATGAGCCTTCTGGTGGGTCTTGCCTGTCAATTTGTAACATTCCGAGATGCCAAGTATAATCCACCTTGATAAGGTTTGTTTTGAAACAGCCTGTCCCAATCTTCTTCCAGGAGACCCAATAAAGAGTTGGTCATCTACTCGGAGTTTGGAGAGCCTAGGGATGTAAAAGCTTAAAGCTCTTCTAGGGTCCAACCTATGAAGCCTTTCCTCCTCTTTACCGGGATGCGGAAGGTGGTAGAGCGCCGGCAGAATAATTTTCTGATTTAAGTGGAAATCAGAAACAACCTTAAGAAAGAAGGAGGGTTTTACCCTTAACACAACTCTGTCCTTGTGGAACACGGTATATGGTGGGCTGTAAGAAAGCGCCTGCAACTCGCTCATTCTACGTGCAATGTCAATGCGATCAAGAAGAACAAGTTACTTATCTTACCTGGTAACGTTCTTTCGATAGGATGTTCCTCCGACGTATTCCACATCTATGACAGTATGACCACAGCTGTGCTGCTTTCGAAACATTTTCGGCGTAGGTGCCCTGAGTCAAAGACGTCGATACGCTGTCCCTCGAGGGCCTCTGTCGAGAGTCGACGTCACCGGATGTTATATATAGGATGCACGGCGCCCATAGCCTCAGTTGTAGTTTTTTCCCCAGAACGTGTGGCCCCAATCTCCTGCCAGTAGGACTGCCGAAAGCCTTGCGGAACCATAAGCTGCAATCGCATAAGAAATTCTGTAGAGGGGCAGGCTGGGAGGGTTTGATGTGGAATACGTCGGAGGAACTTCCCATCGAAAGAACGTTACCAGGTAAGATAAGTAACTTGTTCTTCGAGGGGATTTTATTCCACATCTATGACAGACTCCCAAAGCAGTACCAACGTATGGAGGTGGGAAAAGAATTTACTAATTTAGAACGCCCAATCAAATTGCTGAAAATAGGGCTGCCTTACCAAAGGTCAAATCCTGCCTATGGATAGAGCCCAGGGAATAGTGTCTCACAAAGGTATGGACAGAAGTTCATGTGGCTGCTTCGCAAATACTGCGAATCGGAACGCCCCTCTGTAGAGCCGTGGAGGCAGCCACACCCCTAGTAGAGTGAGCCGGTAAGCCTACTGGAGGATCCTTACCCGCCAAACGGTAACATTCAGATCATCAAAATGATCCATCTGGACAAGGTCTGCTTGGAAACAGCCTGACCTAAACGCCTTCCAGCATAACCAACAAAGAGCTGATCGTCCACTCTGATCCGGGACATCCGGGAGACATGGAAACCAACCTATGGAGCCTCTCCTCTTCCTTACCAGGATGCGGAGGAAGGAGGATAAAACGCCGGAAGAATCCCCTTCTGGCTTAAATGAAATTCCGACACAACCTTCGGATGAAAAGGACGAACCCCAAGGACAACCCTGTTCTTATGGAACACCGTGAAAGGGGGCTTGGCGGAAAGTGCATGCAACTCACTCTGCGTGCGGAAGTAACCGCAACTAAAAATACAGTCTTAAAGGACAACAGTCTCAACGGGCAAGAATGTAAGGGCTCAAACGGAGCTCCCATTAGGAACTTTAAAACCAAATTCAAATCCCAATCCCGGCACCTTGAAAGGCGACAGTGGAAACACATTAGTTAGCCCTTTTTAGAAACTGCAAAATCAAAGGAATCTTACAATAAGAACATTCCTCAGACGAGCGCTTAAATATGGACAGCGCCGCCAGGTAACCCTTAATAGTACCTACTTGCAGGACCTTGTGGGCTAAAGAAAGTAAAAAAGACAAAACCAAAGGTATGGAACATTAGAAAGGATCCACATTCTGTACCCTGCACCAGTCGCAGAACTTCATCCAATGGCACAGGGATTTTCGATGCAGGCCTTCTGGCCGAAAGCAAAACCTCCATCATGTCTTTGGGGAGGTCCCAATCCTTATACCTCAGCCTTTCAGATACTAAGCATGAAGGCTAAGAGACTGGACCTCTGGATGGAGAACTCGACCCCCCCTCCGATGGGAGCAGATCGTCTCGGTAGGGAAGATGGCGTGGAGGGCAGATGGACATGTCTACAAGGTCCGGGTACCACGCTCTCCTGGCCCATGCCGGAGCAATGAGGATCATCCGGGAACCGTACCTCCGTAACCTCTGCAACACTTGCGGAATGACGGGGACTGGAGGGAACGCGTACAGCGGTGGGAAGGCCCATTCCAGTATGAACGCGTCCCCTAAGGCTCCTCTTGGAGGAAATTCCCGCAAGTAGAATCTCTCGCACTTCCGGTTCATATTGGTGGCGAAGAGATCCACTTGTGGGGTTCCCCAAAGGGTGAAGATCTCCAAAAGAACTTCCCGAGCCAGCTCCCACTCGTGAGAGACCGTGCTCTGCCTGCTCAGAGCATCTGCCACCTGGTTTGTCTCCGGCAAGATGAACTGCCGAGATCGAAATATTCTGCTGGATGTCCCAGAACCAGAGCTGCATCGCCTCCCTGCACAACAGGAGTGACCCTGCCCCCCCCTTTTGTTGAGGTAGTGCATGGCCACTGTATTGTCAGTCATAATCAGGACATTCCCCCCCCCCCCCCCCCCGCACAGACGGCAGAAAAGCCTTCAGGGCTAGCCTGATAGCCCACAGCTCCAACAGATTGATGTGGAGTCTGGACTCCGGCATAGACAAACGGCCGCTGGCTGTCAGCTCGTTGGCATGAGCTCCCCAACCAGTGAGGGAGGCGTCCGTCACGATCGTCGCCTCCGGCCACGGTTGCTAAAATGAAGCACCCTTCATCAGATTGCCTTCGACGGCGACCACAGAAGATCCTGTGCGACCGAGGGCGGAATCTGAACGTGATCAGACATCCTGCCGGAGAACTGCGACCACTGCATCTTGAGAGCCCACTGCAGAGATCTCATCCGCAGCCTGTCCTCTGGTACCAGGAAAATGCAGGATGCCATGAGGCCAAGCAACCTCAAGAACTCGAAAGCCGGGAGACTCTGGGCACATTGAAACTAGTCCACCATCTGCAGAATGTGATGAGCCCTCACCTGGGGAGGCGAACACAGCCCCAGGGATGTGTCGAGCACTGTTCTGATGTACTGGAGCCACTGGGTAGGTGTCAAATGGGACTTCTTTAAATTGAGGAAGAAGCCCAGCTTGTGAAGGGAGTGGCAGGTGACGGACAGATGATCAAGGACTTGCTCGGGAGAGCGCATCCTGATCAACCGATCGTCCAGGTAGGGGTAGACGTGAATCCCCCCCCTTTCCTGAGATACGCTGCCGCCACCACCACCATCAGCTTGGTGAAGACCCTCGGGGTGGAGGTCAATCCGAATGGCAGGACCCGAAACTGAAAACACGAATCGCCAACCGCGAGCCTCAGGTACTTCCTGTGCTTTGGATCTATTGGCACATGAAAGTAAGCATCCTTGAGGTCTAGAGACAGCAACCAATCCTGCAGTTCAAGGGCCTGGAGGACTTGAGAAAGAGTTACCATCTTGAACTTGTCCTTCCTGAGGAGCTTGTGCAGCCAACGCAAGTCCATGATGGGTCTTAATCCCCAGTCTTTTTTTGGGATAAAAAAATAAGGTGAATACCACCCCTTGTTCCTCTCCGCTACAGGCAGCAGTTCTATGGTGCATTTCTCCAGCAGGGATAGGATTTCCTGTGCAAGGAGCAGATCCGGACGCTTCAAAGAGAGCTTCCCCGGTGGATTGTCTGTCGTGAGGCCTCTGCCGGAAGGGCAGACAGTAGCCTTGGGTTATGATCTCCAGAACCCACACATCTGAAGTAATGACTCGCCATTCTCCAAGATGCAGCGCATGTCTGCCCCCAACCGGCGAACCATGGGACATAGCCTCATGACTGAGTGGACTTGGCTGCGGCAGTGCCCGAGGGCAAAGAGGCAACTGCCTGAGCGGCTTTGGCACTTAGAGTACCTTGCTTTCCACCTCTGGTACTCCTACGGTGGCCCCTTTGACTGGCAGCTCCTCTCGATCTACCAAAGGAAGAGTAGTACCGAAAGGAACCTCCCCTCCATTGCTGTCCCCTAGGACGAAAAGGCGGAGGTTGACGTACTGCAGCGTTCAAAGACTTTGCTGCAGCTTTGAAGGTCTGCAACCTCTCAAGGCTCTCGTCAGCCTTGCTGCCAAAAAGATGGACACCATCAAAGGGCATGTTGAGAAGCCGGGATTGCACATCAGGAGCAAACCCAGACTTCCGCAACCACGTAAACCTGCATATCATGGTGCTCACAGCCATGGACCGGCTGACACAGTCTGCCATGTCCAGACCCGACTGAACGGATTCACACATGGCATCCTTGCCATCTTGCACGAGGGCTAGAAAACCATCCCGTTCCTCCCCTTCGGGAATATGCTCAGCCGCCGAAGATACACAATTCCACATAGTGTGAGTGAATCTTGCCAAGGCACAAACGGAGTTGGCTGCCTTCAAAGCCATACCCCCAGAAGAAAATGCCTTCTTGACCCAACCATCAAAGCGCTTGTCGACCCTATCAGGAGGGAGGGTAGGGTACGCAGCCTGCTTTGCTGGGGCCGTATCTGCCTGCACCACCAAACTCTCCGGATTAGGGTGCGTTGACAAGTAGCAGGGGTCACCACTGGTTGGACAGTATTTTTTCAGAAGCGACTTATTCACTACCGGGAGACTCTCCGGAGCAGTCCAAGCTGCCGCCACCCTTCTTTGCAAAGCCATATGAAATGGCACCACCGGGTCAGTGGGTGGACCTTGGTCCAGGATATCCGTCAGATCATCCTGAAGAAAATCAACAGATGGAGCAGACCACCCCAAGTACTCAGTCACCCTCGGCATGAGTAGTCTATATGAGGATTCGGCATGCATACGATTCTCAGGCCTGCCAAACTCAACCTCCGGAGAGATGTCAAGACCACTGGCGTCATGTAAGGACTGACTGAGGTCTTCCATTTGACTGACCAGACAACAGGTCATCAGGAACCTCAGGAGGCACAACCCTCTCCACATCCGACCCTTCTTCCACCTCTGAAATATAATCCAAAGGTTGGAATAAATCCGATCTGGATGGGGGAGCAGAGAAGGGCTCAAATACCTGCCTCACAGACTTACAGAGAGCCTTCGTCGGAGTTTCCACAGCCCTCCGCGGCACCTCTGGCAAATTCTCCTCAAAAGGCGTTGAGGGTGTCGATGGAGCTGATAACTTCGACAACTGCTTCGAGGCCGGCGCACCGCGAGTGTCCTTCGACGGCCTCGACGCCGAATTCTTCGAAGCCGGAGCCTCGAGAGAGTCCCTCGACAGACACGGCACCGACGGTGTCGATGCCTTCTTGGAAGGCCTCACAGGCTCAGACGGTCTGGACGGCGTTGAGGCCCGGGACCTGGACCTGGCACAGCTATGGCGATCAACCTTGTCCGATTGGGACCTCGACGGCTCCCGATGATCGCGCCAACCACCCGAGCCCAAAGGCGTGCAAGTGGTAGTTCTAGCTCATTCCTTACCGGCTTATCTCGACGGCGCGGACGGAACGATGCCTTGCAATTCGAAAATCGCCATCTGCAGGCGGAATGCGTCCCATTCGGCCGGCGATGAATACTTGGTGGGACAAGACATCCGCCTTCTGGCGGAGTCCGCCGACGAGAACAGGGAAGGCAACCGGTGACGGCGCTTCCGAGAATGCCTAGAAGAGGCAGAGGAATGGCAGGAACCACTCTAAGACCGAGACCCCCTGGACTTAAGCCAAGCCCAGCAGATTTCGACTTAAAGGTTTTAGATACCCTACCTACTGTTAATTTCTTCTTCCGCTCCCGCAAGGCCTTCAATGTCACGGACAGGCAGTCATCGGTGGTGTGGCTTTCGCCGAGGCACCAGAGGCAGACGTCGTGCAGGTCTGTGATGGACATTTTGGAACCACAGGCCCAACACTTTTTAAAGCCCGACTTCGGGGTAGAACACGATGAAGACATTGCAATCAAAGTAGAAGAACCGAGCGCGCCAAGATTCCGAAGCAAACGCGTTCACGGAAATAAACGGAACTGAGGCTACAGGCACCGTGCGTCCTATATTTAACGTCCGGTGACGTTGACTCTTGACGGAGGCCCTCGAGGGACATCGTATAGACGCCGAAATGTTTTCCGAAGCAGCACAGCTGTAGTCATTACGGTCATAGTTGTGGATTACGTCGGAGGACACAATCCCCTCGAATATGGTTTTGAAGGTTAACAATCTCAATGGGCATGTGCGCAGGGGTTGAAATGGGGCACACATTAAAAACTTTAGAATCCAATTAAGGTCCCAAACTGGGTCTTGAAAAGAAGAAGCTGGGAACACGTTTGTGAGCACTTTTAGGAATTGAATCACCAAGTTAATTTTAAAGTAGGAACACTCTTCTGAAGAGCGCTTGAAGATGGAAAGCGCTGCCAGGTAACGTTTGATGGCGAGACCCATGTGTGCCAATGATATAAGGAAAGATAACGCCTCTGGAATTGAACATAGAAAACGATCAACATTCTTTTCCCTGCACCAGTGGCAAAACTTGTTCCAACGGCAACGGTACAGAGATTTAGTTGCTGGCATTCTTGTCGAAAGCAACAACTCCATGATGTCATCTAGGAGGTCCCAAACCTTGTATCTCAACCTTTCAGAAACCAAGCGTGAAGGTTGAGAGTGTTGACCTCTGGATGGAGAACCTGACCCTCGCTTTGTGAGAGAAGATCCTCTCTGCGGAAGATGATTCGGAGGACAGATGGACATGTCCAGAAGGTCTGGGTACCACATTCTCCTGGCCCAATCCGGTGCAATTAGAATCATGCGGCTTCCGAACCGTCGCAACCTCCTGATTACTTGAGGGATGACGGGGATCGGAGGGAACGCGTATAGTAGTGGTAAATCCCAATCAACCACGAACGTGTCTCCGAGAGCTCCTCTCGGAGGAAATTCCCTTGAGCAATACCTTTCGCACTTCCGGTTGACCCCAGTCGCAAACAGGTTTACTTGAGGGGTTCCCCAAAGGGCAAAGAGCTCTTGAAGGACTTACTGAGCTAGTTCCCACTCGTGGGACACTGCACCTTGGCTGCTCAGAGCATCTGCCGTTGTGTTTTCCATCCCGGCCAGGTGAACTGCCGATAAGGAGATTCCTTTCCAATTTGCCCAGTACCAGAGCTGCATTGCCTCTCTGCACAGAGGTAGTGACCCTACACCCCCTCTTTTGTGGAGGTAATGCATGGCATCAGGTCAGGGATCAGGAAGGGCTTCAGCGCTAGTCCGATTGCCCTCCGCTCCAAAAAGTTGATGTGTAGTTTGGACTTCAATGGAGACCAACAACCGCTGACTGTCAGATCGTTGGCTCGGGCTCCGCACCCCATGAATGAGGCGTCAGTCACTACTGTAATCTCCGGCCATGGCTGCCAAAAATGTTCTCCCTTCAGAATATTGTCCTCGCAGGTCCACCGCGCAGGTCATCTGTGACTTCTTGAAATTGAGGGAGGAGCCCAGTCTGTGAAGGGAGTGGCAGGTGACTTTCAGGTGATCCAGGGCTTGCTCGGGAGATCGCGCCCTGATCAGCCAATCGCCCAAGTAGGGGTAGTCATGAATCGCCCTCTCCTGAGATATGCTGCCACCATCAGTTTGGTGAAGACCCTCAGGGTGGAGGACAACCCAAATGGCAGGACTCTAAACTGATAATGCGAGCCGCCAACGGCGAACCTCTGGGATTTTGTGTGCTTGAGATGGAAAGGCACACGAAAATGAGCATCCTGAAGGTCCAATGACACCAACCAATCCTGAAGCTGGAGGGCCTGAAGGATCTGAGAAAGAGTGACCATCTTGAACTTGTCCTTCCTGAGGAACTTGTTCAAGTATCTCAAGTCCAAGATGCGTCTCAGTCTTCCGTCTTTCTTGGGGATCAAAAAATATGGTAATACCAACCTTTGTTCCTCTCAGCTACAGGTACCAGTTCTATAGCACTGTTCTCTAGCAGAGTTCATATCTCCTGCTGTAGGAGCGGATTTGGAATCAGAGTGTTTCCTTGGTAGATTGTTGTGAGGCTGCGTTAAGAATGGAAAGCAGTAACCTTGGGCAATTTTTTCCAGAACCCAGGCATCTGAAGTAATGTCTCGCCATTCTTGCAGATGCTGAGACAGTCTGCCTCCCACTGGTGTTTCGTGACCAAAGCCCTCAAAGCCGTTTCGGGGCGGATGCTGCAGCTGCTGATGGCAAGGCAGCTGGAGCTGACTTTGCACTCTTACCTCGTCCACCACGAGGGATTTTCCTATGGCCTCTTTGACTGGCCATTCCTCTCGCCTTTACAAATGAGGAGTAGGAACGATAGGATTATCCCCTCCATATTGTCCTGATGAACGAAAAAGCTGAGGTCTAACAGCAACCCATAAATATTTGGCAGCCGCTTTTCAGGTCTGCAACCTCCCAAGGCTCCGTCAGCATTGCTGCTTGTTAGGGAGAAATGTGCTAATTCACTCCACCTTAGAGACCCCCAGCAACTTTGCTGGATTTTGAGGACTTGATTTTTTTATCCTAGAATGAGTGAGACACTTTATCCCCACTCTCTCCTGTATTTTAATGTGATTTTATAAAGTGTTTCATTTGGTTATGGAACACCAAACTCCATAGGCATCTTTTACATTGTGTCACACAGCACCTTCAGTGCAGGGACACAGGGAAGTCTTCCAAATTTCCCAAAGGTTTAACTACCTTCTCTGGGAGAAACTACTGTTTCCCAGAGCAGTAAAGTGAAATTGACTTTACTTACCATTGTAACTTTCTAGACCCAGCCCACACTATCTTACAATAGAGTGCTGGAGGGGCTACCTAGAATCCCCTTTGTCTAGCTTCTCATGTAACATTTTTTATGTTACCCTTTTCTCATTGAATGGCTGGTGGCAGTGGTTTTGTTTGAAATACCATTGTGTGCATTTACCGCGTGCTGCGTTCACAGCTACAGTAAAGCACCCACAAGAGCCATCTTTGTCAAAATAGCGCCCAGTCTTTTTTCGCCATTTCTTTGTGGAAAGGTCCTTCTTGAGATTTACTCTGCGCGCAAAACCAGGTTTGGTCTCTCTGTTCATTTGCCTTTGGAGGGATTCACGAGTGAACCCCGCCTCTGGCTCCAGGGTGGCTGGGGTAGGCAGGAAGTGGGGGGGGTGCCCGCAACTCCCTGTGCTTAGTCTCCTACGAGACCCAAATGCACTCAGTGGTGATTGGCTGGCTGACTGTCCTGTCAAGACAGCCACCCTGCTGGGTGACTGATAGCTAGGCTGGAATGAATGGGAGAGAAATGAATAAAAGGTGAGTCCTTTGGGTTGGAAGCCGTTGTCGACCACTGGACGAAGGAACCGAATAAAACTTTAAGAGGACGCCTGCTGCAACTCCTGGACCGTTGGTTTGCCCGGTGAAGGCCTGCTGGAATATTCTCTGTGGGATTTTCCCATTGATTTTAAACGCACCACTTTTTGGTGCAATGTTAAAGATACCGCCGGTTTATTTATTAAATTAACGGTTCGGTCTGTTTGCCAGAACTCTCTTCTAAAATGGCGTTGGTGTCCGTCTCTAACTCTGACCAAGGTCGAGCCCTTTGTTCCACTTTTTGGCGGGCTTCTCCAAAGAGGCCCTCCAAATGGTGCCACTCTGTCTGGGTTCCACAGGATGTGTGGGGAGGGGAATTGGCACCCTGGACTACGTTGCCTTAGCAACTCAAGTCGCACTCTGTTCTGATTGGCCCAGTGGTGAGCCGCCCGGCTCACCACTTAGCATGTTTGAGTGACAGCTAGGCTGTTGAAAGGGGTTTTTTCTGCATAAAAGCAGGGCTTTTGGGACTGGAACTTCAGAAGTCGCCACAGGACCCAAGAATCCGAAGAGGGAAGAAGCTGAGCCATCTGCAACGATGACACCACCGCTGGAGCCCTGCTGCAACAAACTCACCACTTTCCCAACGACAAGAGAAGATCTTCTGCTGGACGAGTCTTCTTCCACTGAGCTGTTGGGACCAACCAGTTTGCCCTTTTCGCCTTCCAAAGAAGTCTCTTGGTCGAATCGCCCGTGCCAAGCACCCTGGCGGCCGGATAGCCAAGCTTCACCACTTTGACCGCGAATAAAAGGAACGCACCTTTTATCGACAAGCTCAGTGGCTGGTTTCATCCCTGTGCAGTGCAACGACTCCACGTTTCCTCCTCGACGAGATCCTCTCTTCCCCTGGTCGAAACAACGAACTGCAACCACTGCCAGGAACAACTGCCACCACTGGAGCTTCCTCTCTATTTAAGGTACTGTTTCCTGCCTGGCCTCCCTTTTTTCGGTTTGCCCAAGGTGCCCCTTAAATCCTTGGCTTTCCAACTGGGTTGCCCCCAGACCTTCTAACTTTACCTTCTTGAATCGCTCCAACCTCTTTTGAACATTCTGCAAAGACTTTTAGTGCATTTTAAACCATGTGATCCTGGGCACATTTCGCTTTGCTACATTTAAAGTGGGCCTGGCCTATGAACTTTGGCTCTACAGTATATACTGCCTTTCTTCTCTTGCTGAGAACTCCTAAAAGTGTTGGGACCGGTTTTATTTCTATGCTCTGTGTTTTCCTCTGCCTTTAAAGGAACTATTGGAGTGCCATCAGGTGTGTATACTTTACCTGACTGTGTTTTAACTTGCTTTTGATTTGGAGTGCTAGTATATTGCCTAAAGTGTGTTTTAAATAAATAACTATATACTTTTTATACAAAGCTCTGGTCAGTGTTTGCTTGTGCTACTGTATTTTTAGCCCTATTGTGTATACTCTATATACTGCCCTACTCTTCTTGAGAGAAGTCTGACTGCTCAGCCACAGCTACCAGGTAAATCTGGGTGGTGCAGACTGCTACCAATTGGGTTTACTGCTTACTCCCGCAGTCTTAATCTTTTTGCAGGGTTCCCCAAGGGAACTGCACAGGATTCTGCCCAACAGGAGAGTCCCTGGTAATTAACCAGTCATCTAAGTAAGGGTAGACTGGAATAGACTGCCTTCGTAAGTGGGCGGCCACCACTGCTAGGACCTTTGTAAATACCCAATGAGGGCTGAAGCAATGCCGAATGGTAGCACTTTGAATTGGCAGTGCTTGTCTCCAAATTTGATTCAGGTAGGTTTTATGCACTGGAATCATTGAAATATGAAATTATGAACTTTCAATGTCGAAAGTCGCCATGTAATCCCCTATTTTTTAATAGTGGGATCACTTCCTGCAACTTTGTCATCCTGAATGTTTGTGGTTTGACATACATGTTTGCAGGGCGCAGGTCCAGCACTGGGCGCAATGTTAGATCTTTCTCTGGAACAAGGAAGTACACATTGAATAAATACCTTGATCTTGTTCCATAAAGGGCAACCGCTCAATGGCTCCTTTCTCTAACAGTAGTCGGACCTCCTCCTTGAGGATGTTGAGGTGTGTGGAGGACATGCGTCTTACGCGAGGTGAATGGTGACGAGGTGTTTCAAGGAACTCAACCGAGTATCCCTTGGCCACTGAATCTAAGACCCAGCGGTCTGACGTTATTCCCTCCCTTTGCTGGGCAAACAGCGTTATGCAACCCCCGACAAGGTACGCATGGGAGGAAACGTCGATCGGCAAGTCAATACAGCTCCTTCACCGTTGACAATATTCCCATTGCTGCCTCACAAACTATCAAGACCCTCGGTGTCTATCTGACCATGAACAGGCAGGTTAAGGCCATAGCATCCTCAGCCTACCATTCCAAACTTCTTAATGCAGTAAGACCATTCTTATCCCAACAGAATTGCCTCACCATCGCCAGGGCAATAATTGGATCAAGACTGGACTACTGCTATGCCCTTCTTGTAGGAACTTCAAGTAAAAATCTTGCTAAACTGCAACTAGTTCAAAATAACGCCCTTAGGGCTGCCACTGGATTATCACGCAGGGATCATATCTCAGGGCTCAGGAGGCAGGTCCTCTGGCTACCAGTTAAGGAAAGGATCATTTTCAAAACTCTTGCCTTGATGCACAAGTGTCTCCATGACCTGACCCCCCCACCCCCACCGGGTCCAAAGGATCTCCAAACCCCTTGCATCCAGGCCAGCCAGAACGGCATACTCCAACATGATAACTGTTCCCAAAATACGCAGAGCTCGTGCCGGTGGTACCAGTTTCCCTACTTTGGCTGCCACCAACTGGAATGCCCTCCCACCACATATCAGGCTAATCGACTCATGCAGCCTTTCGCAAGGCCATCAAAACAAGGCTCTTTGTACGACTCTGCATGTATTTATACTGTATACTTTATGTATATACCTGTATCCTGTACCAAGACTACTTCTGCTGTGCGGCTTTCTTGTAACCCTGAATTAAGCATTCTTGCGCTCTGTTTATAGTGCCTCGATGCCCTTGGGCTGTAGTGCGCTCTACAAATTCAATAAATAAATAAATAATAAATTTGACCGCAGGGGCTGCTGGACCTGTAGGAGGATGCAGTCCTGCCTTGTACTTTCCCACAGGGAAACCCACACTGCTGGTACTGATAGGACATCTGAATGTGTGGACTATAGAAGGGGGTGCCAGACGTTCTTGCTCCGGCTTAGCCCTTTTTTCCTGTGCCTTGCGACCCAAAAATGATGGCGTGTGTTAAACGCTTCCCTTGGGACGAAGGGTTTGCTGACAATCTGACCACGGGTCTTGATGGTCTCATGCTCCCTCTTTGCCGTCTCCTGCTGGTCGTCGACAGCTTTGAAAAAGAAGAGATCCTCTTCGATATTAGAGTCACTTGTGTGCCTGGCTTAAATCATGAATCTAAGACAGGAATGTCTTAAGGAGGGTTCCCTGTGTAATGACTCTTCCTGAAGTGGCTGCAGAGTCCAAGCAGCGATCTTCCTAAGGTTGGATCGTACCAGTTCCGGTAAAGAGTCCAGATGCCGCGAAACCTCATCCCACTGGGTGCGGCCATAATTGGCAAGCAAAGTGGCGTGGTTTGCTAGCCTAGTAAGGTACGCAGCAAAGGTCGTGATACACTTCCCTATCGTGCACTATTCTTTCACTCCTTGTTAGGTGGTGTCTCGGAGGTTGAGAGTGGAAGACCAGCTTTCTTTCTTTTGGTGGTCACCACCAGGGAGTAGGGTTTAGCGTGACCCTTAATGTAGAGGGGATCTGAAGGAGAGGGCCTGAAGGATTTTCTCACACGAGAGTTGACCGCCCTACTAAAGGAGGGGGTAGACAAGGATGGAGAGACCCCGTTTTTAATAGACTCCAGAAGAAGGTTTCTTCTCGCGGAGAATATCATCAACGAAGTCAGGCCCCGTGGGCCTAGATTCACCGGTTTTAATGCCAAAATAGTGGGAGAGGAGTGACCGCCTTCTACTATGGAGGGCACAACATGGTCGTCCTGGTCATGCAGGTAGGTATCACCACCATCCTGACCGGGGTCACCCTGATCATCTATTCACATGTCCTGGTCTGCTCGCGTGGCCTGCATGACCTCAGACAAGAGAACCTTGTTTGGGCTCCCCAGGCAGCAAGGCTGGGGTGGAAAAGTGTGCCACTGGAAAAGGTAAAGGCTGCACAGTAGGCATTGAAGGAGTGGGCAGCCTGCTGTAACAATCCTACCTGCCTGCCACCCAGCAACGCTACATGTGCGCATTCAGAGACTGTTTATGGCATAATTGCCCGGTTAAAACCTACAAACTGCCTCTGCAATCATTTACTTGTTTTACCGCTGCAGTTCTGGACCAATCTAATCTCATGTTCCATTCCGGGTTTTGGGTTAAACCAGCAGATGCATTCTGGTATGCGTATGCTGTCCAAGAGGCAGAGGGCTGGAGGAGGCATAATGAGTGCATTTGTTTGCAGCAAGCTACTGGAGAGGCCCTGATTGCGTTCACCTGTTTCAAGCTACTGTAGGCTAGGCTACCAAGAAAGGGCAAGACTTTAATTGAAATCCACTGCTGCAGGCTACTGAAGCCTGGACTGGACTTAATTGGACACAGCAGCCTCAGGCTGCAATCAGCACCACCCTGTTGAGTTGTTGGCTAGGAGGGCCTTTTTAAAAAAATGTTTAATTAAAATGCTTTCGTTTACAACTCAAACCTTTCATTTTATTAGCATATTATGCATATCTCTTTCTACTTGGTCTAGCTTTTGCGGCAGTTTTTCATATTTGTCTTTGTCCGATTTTCTTTTCCGTTGGTTTTCCTTTTTCTCATTATCCATGATCTTCCTCATCCAAGTTGTCTGTTCTCCATTATGTTATTCCAAAATGATTTCAGGGCAAATATTGTTTTTTTCTCGTTTCCTGCAACTAATAAAGCCCATTAATCTTTGGGCGAAAGTGGCATTTGATTGTTCATAAACCACCCTCTCGATAGGTTTTCTTTTTTCAGATAGTGCGGGACATATCATAATAATGCAGTGGACTCTCTGTTACCGCTCTATTTTAACAAAATCGGCAGTGTTTTTGGGTTACAGGAATTTGTTTCCTTGCTGCCATTATTTCTCTTGTCGGTAAAATATTCAACCTTCGTCTCATGAACATATCTCTGATCTTGGATGATGGAAAATTCGTCATATACGTTGGCAGTGTGTTGATAGGTTTAACATCTAGTTTGCATGGTATGTAATGATGATACTTGGCTTTGATCTTATTTGTATGTATCCAGTCATTCTCTGTAACTCTCTTCGCTTTTTGTGGCTTTTCACCAGCATCTCTATGGAGATGCCTTGTGCTTCTCTTTTTGGTTCAATCAATATTTTCCAAAGTTCCAGTGCTTGTTCATTATTTCTTAGAATTTCAAGTGGTGGCACATTTGATTTGCTCATGATTTTCCGGTATAGATCGAATTGTTTCCAATCAACAATGGACGCCAGCGACTGGAGGGCCAGTTCTGCTCGTATACGAGGCATAGGAAGCGATATAGGTACATTTAGTACTTTCCTCCAGGAACTTCCCTCAAGTTGTGTCCAGATGGAGTTATCAATGTTCATCACAGCTTCTGCTCCATATGTTAAAATTGTCGTTACTTTTCGGACTTGAGATCTATAATCTTTGCGACATCTTACAAAGACGATTGTAAATTTGACCCCGTAGCTTGCACGATCGCAGCCTGGGCTGCAATTGGCAAGCGCCTCAACATGGATATTCCCTATGACTCCCAAGCTCCATTGTGGAACTTTCCGGGCATTGCCCCCTCGTATGACCTGGTATACAGAAAGCCTGGATCCCGAACTATGACATTACAATGAAGGCTGTTCCCCAATGGAAGCTTCGTCACCCCCGAAGACTTTGCTGATACAGTGGGGAGGGGCCAACTTGTCACGTTACAATATCATCGTATGAAAGCGGCGTTCAAGAAATGCTGCCCATCATTCCCAGCTGAACCGCCCTAGCACCCCTGTTACCAGGCACTTCACTCACAGCCTCACATAGGCGTCTGCACACTGTACAACATAGTCCAAACACATACGAAGTCCTCCAATAATATAAAATCCTCCTGGGAAGAGGACACGAGTACAACAATAGAGGAAGGAACATGGTCCAGGTACTGCCTCCTTACAAAGAAGGTCTCCCTCAGCGCGGGGCTCAGACTCATACAATTCAAAATGCTCAATAAACTTCACTATACCCCTGTCAAGATGGCTAAATTCAAGGAGTCCACAAACACGAACTGTCCCAAATGTAATAACCCTCAAGCTGACTCATACCATATGTACTGGGCCTGCCCTGAAATAATTAGATTCTGGAAGGCAGTAGCAAATATACTGGAAGACATTACGCAAATTCCTGCACAATTTACCCCCAAAAAATATCTGTTTGGCGACATCGGAAAATTCCCAGCATAAACAACGTCGCATGTGTGGTGGCTAAAAAATGTATTTTGCAAAAAATGGAAGAGTCCCCATGGCCCCTGTGCAGAAAAATTCTTAAAATCACTGGCATATGTGCACGAATGTGAAGAAACGTGCATAGGTCTGGTCCCCTCTCCGTGCAGACCTAAAGACATTTGGTCAGCATTCAGGACTTACCTTCTCGCCAACCCACCTAACCCGGAAGAGGATGATACCGACTGATATGTGTGCCTTAACTCCAGCAACAAACGTTTAATATCATAAATTGTGATGTTTTATATAGGTATATGTATGGGAGAAAACAAAGTGTATAACATGTATATCCATTGCCACGGAGTGGTTCATGCATGTGTATTGTGAATTGCAACCGAAAAATAAAGTTTTTTTTAAAAAGAATTGCCGTTACTTTGTTTGTAGAATGTTACAACCGGGACCATAGAGAATTTTCCATATTTCAGATGGAGTGTTTTGGCCTGGCGCGCTAATGATAGTACTTTGCCTTTAAGGTGTTGAGCCCAATCTTTCTCGGTTGGAGATTGCGATATCCATACTCCGAGGTATTTTATCGTCTTCACTTGCTCCACTTTTTCTTTTCCAATATAGAAGGAGAGCGATGTTCCTTTCTTTTTCGTTTGTTACATTAGGGGCATGATTTTTGTTTTCCGAGTATTTATTTCTAGCTGATTTTTCTTCATGTATTCTTCTAGTTTCTGGAGCAAAATCTGCAATCCTCTGGGTGTTTTTGCCAATATTACAATATCGTCAGGATACATAATGCACAATATAGTTGTGCTGTTTATTTTTTGTGTATTCATTGGCGGAGTGTAGATGTTTGCTTCAAGATCGGCCATGTATAGATGGAATAGGGTGGCAGCCAAAGGTCAACCTTGTTTCAGGCCATTCCATGTTTTGATATGTGCTGTAAGTATTCCATCCTTGGACATTCTAATTCTTATGGTGGTGTTTTCGTACAATAGTTTGATAGGTTCAATGATGTTGTTCGGGCAGGTCCCTGAATCTAATGTTTTCCATAAGCAGTTTCTGTTTACAGAACCCAAGGCTAATTTTAAGTCCACGAATGCTGCATATATCTGTGTTCTTGTTCTTATAGCTTTGTGCTTTAGCAGATTTAGTAAGAATAGGTTGATGTTGGTTCCTATTGTTTTCACGAAACGTGTTTGTCTGGTCACATTTCTTTTCTTTTATTGCCCAGGTATTCAATTTCTCTTGGAGGAGTTTCGCAAAAATCTTCCCTAAAGGGATGAGTAGTGGCAGGGGTCGATAGTTTCTCGGTTCCTTAGTTGAGCCATGCTTGAACATGGGCATTGTAGTGGCTTATCGCCATGTTGCTGATATCGTCTTGGTCTTCTGTATTAGCTTAAATATGCTGTTGCATATTGAGCCCCAGGCCACTGGGTTTTGTTTAATTATCATGTTTGTGAGGCCGTCTGGTCCAGACGCTCCCAAAACATTTAGGGTTTGTATTGCTTTCTGTATGTCTTCTGGCTCCCATTCCCATGTTGTGTTCTTCACCATCTGTGTATTTTCTTTCTGGGGTTGGCGTTTCCTATAGAGCTCTGTAAAATATGCCATCCAACTCGCCTCAGGTACATCGGCAATCATCACATCTTGCGTATGGGTATTGTCATGTAGTAAAGACCATAGTTGTCTTGTGTTCCTATTCTTCAGGGTTTGCAACATCTTCTCTGCATCTTCTTGCATGATTACATTTCTATTATTCCTCATCCAATTTTTGTGTTGCTGTTTTATCAATTTGATTTGTTTGTGTTTATCACTCAGATTGTTTTATCGATTTTATCTTTAGCCTCAGTTGCTTCTTTTTTATTACTACTTTCGAATTATAGGGATGTAGATGGTTTCTTGGCGTTTGATCCTGGTTTGTTCTATTCTGATGCTTGAATGGGTAAAGCAGCCATTCATAGTTGATTTTTTGAGCATCTTCTAATGTCGATTTTATCATTCTGTTTGGTAGTTTTTCTATCATATTTTGTCTGATCCGTAGTCTGTTCCTTCCGTTGTTTATCTCCATTTGTGGTAATGCCCTTTTTTCATTGGTTTGTCTTTCAGTGTTCCATGATGTTATTATATAATGATCACTGTTGTCAGATTTGATGTTTCGGTTGTAGCAGATTTCATTATATATTCCTTTCGTCATGAAGATGAAATCGATTGTTGCAGTTAGCTTCCCTCTTGGTCATGTTTCCATCAACCGGCCTGTAGTTGTATCATAGCTATCCGACCTTTGCATGTTTCTATTTGCTACTTGTTATGAACTCTATCTCTTTAAATTTTTCTTTTGCTTGGTCAATTGCCGAGAACACGGTGTCTATGAAGTTTTCCTCTATTACACCTGTTGGGTTCCAATACACGTTGAATAAACCCCATGTTTCTTCTTTCGGGGTGTGCATCAACACCCCCACTGTCTCAGGGTATTCACTCTTCTGTTTGATTATCGTTAATTGTGCCCAAGCGTTCAAGTTTTCTGATTCGATCATATTGTTGTTTCGTACATTTTTAATCATGGTTATGAGTCCCGCCGAGGTTGCTCTGTTAACCAGGATTCTTGTATACAAATTAGGTCCGATGTGTACAGATGCTGATCTGTTGTGCCGAATAAGTGTCTATCACCCCGCGTGCTCCATGAGCACAGCGTGGTAGTAGATGTCTTCTCTTTATTTGGTTGTTATCTTTGTTGGTTATACATTTCTGGGTCTTCTAGTATTGAGTCATCCGGTTGTCTCCATATTCCATACTTCATGTATAATTCGTGTCGGTTTTGGGATCGTTTTTCCACGTTTCCATCACTCTCATTCCTTCTCGTTCTATCATGCTCAGGTGAATTGTTCTGATGATCGTCAGTATTATTATTTGTGTATTCTTTAGGATTGAATTGCCCTTGCTTTGCCATCGTCACTCGTTTTCTCGTTTGTGTTTTTTATTTCTTCAGACTCGGTTACTTCAAATCCTAGCTGTTGGAAGATCTGTTTATTTTCCATCATTCTGTTGAACATCTTTCCCGTAGTGAATTCTATCCATACTTGGTCCATTATTGTCGCCTCACAAAACTGTATTGTGTGCATGTCTTTTGTTGTTATTGCTTTCATATTAGGTACAGATTGTATCAACCGCAGCACATTTGTCCGATTCATTATCATATTATCACTTTTCATTACTAATCTTCGTAGTTTTATTATTTGTTCCTTTTTTTTATTTGTTTTGGGGGATGACAAAATTCAGTAGTTTTATTGTATTTTCCAGTGCTCCTTTGGTTGGGTTGCTCTGGCACTTGTTATTAGTCCGGCTCTCTAATAACAGTGGCTCCTCGTTCAGGTAATGTTCTTGCATAGTTATTTCATTTTCATCTAATGTTTGCACTGAGTCGTCTTTGAAATCCACTTTCGATATCTCGTCAAATGTCAGCTCCATCCTTGAGCTCTCTTGGATATTATCTTCATCGCATTGATCCAGTATGATCATGGATTCTTTGCTCATTTGGATTTGCGCTTCCTCCGATTGGTCGATTGTATCTTCCATATATATTGAGAGCTCCATCAGTTCTTCTGTTGTCCTTTCTTCAATGTAGCAGTCTGGTGTCTGTTCACTTTTGGTATTGCTGCTTTAGTTTTATTCCTGCTGTGGTGATTTTGGATTCAGCAGCTTTTTCTTTATCTCAATTTGTTGCTTCTCTATTGTTGGGATTGTCAAGTTTCTCTCAAAGCATGTGATCCTCTGTCTTATTTTGCGGGAGCGTTCCTTTTTTCATAGATTCTTTGGTTACTGGTGTCTTGTTTCCTTTTGTAAAGATCCTTCAGGCTTCAGGACCTTTCGAGTTCATATGTATTTTATTGCTATTCTTTAAGTTTCTGTGATCTTTTGATTTCGTCGCTGCATTATCCACCTTTTCAGCAGCAGGGACTTCTTCTCTCAGATCAATCAGGTTCTCTTCAGCAATGTGTTGTGTGTTTTATTTGTCTTATTTGATCCACTGTTATTCTCTAGTCCCAGCTGTTGCATTGGCTCATTTCGTAGTTTGCGGTTTGGCATGTCTTTCATAGTGGGTTTCTGCTGTTTATTGTTTGATGTCATCATTGTAATCAGAGCATCTGTCAGATCAGTTTTTTCCGCTCTGTCACTCTGTGCAATATCAAATAGTCTAGTTTGCCACATGGGCTTCCACCTCCAATCGTTCTTGTTTTTTGTTCATGCTTGATTCTAGAAAAATTTGCTTGGAGAGTATTAAAGCGAGTAGAGTTGTTTGATCCTTTATGGGATCTGTTAAAGCTTCTTGTAATTTCATATATGGGATCAATGATTGTGATGTTGTTATTAACATTTCGTGGGTCTAGCATTGACGTTGGAATAGATGCCATTTCCTGATAGTGAATAGATTCACATCCACATTTATTGTGTGTGGGCTCTTTTTGATAGAGCTTTCCTTTTTGGTCAGCATGCAATACATGCAGATAGTGCTGTTTACTGTTGCCGCTTTTATTATTTTGTTCGTTCTGAAGTTGTCTTTTTCGATCCGGCGATCAGGAGTCAGTGTTTCTCTTTCTTCTCTCTGTACAGGGTGTTGTATGTTTCCAAAGACTTCAATTCTTTTTTCATGATTTCTCATGAGATTTTCAATTTCTGTTATGTCTAATGACAATCGAGCTGCTTTGGGGTTCATCTGCTCACTCTTTCTTTTCGCAGGTTGTGTTGAGTGTCTTCGGCTCTCGTAAAGAGCTTGCCATTTCCTTTTTGCTTTTATCGCCTTTTCTTGTTGGGTTAGTTCTTTTTTCTCTTCTAGTGGCAGATCTTGTTGTTTGTTATGTGTTTTTTCATTGGTGTAGCCCGTGAAGGGCATGATCCTTTCCAATTTGCTACTGGGAGGGTCGCACACTGTCTTCAGCCTTTACTAAGTTGTCTCTTCTCCTTTCATCTTCCTTGCATTTGACCATCAGTTTGGTTGGCTTTGGATTTGTGCCATCTCTTGGTTTTGTATGTTCCTCATTTCGCTAATTTTTATCACATGCAGCTTTTTCTTCTTCCATCACTCCGTTTTCCTTATCTTTGTTCATTGTCATGGTTTCCTCTTGGTCAATATACTCTTTTTCCAGAGCCTTGATGTTGTGTAACTTTATACGTTAGACTTGTATCGCCTGAAGTTTTGTTCTCGTCTTCGCTTCCCAGGCTGTTTGTTTTCCCATGTACAGGTGTACTCTGCATTTGTGGCTTCTAGTCGTTTTCTATTGCTGTGTTATAGCAAGAAGTGAGTGGATCCGGTATTGCTGTTGGCCTTCTATCGCTTTCTTTTGCTGTGTCTCCATGACATGCAGTGGAATCATCCAAAATGACTAATTCAATTTGTTCTCTTTCTTTTGTGGTGTCTCCATCACTTGAGATAGTCACTTCTGCAGCGTCTTTTCCATTATTTCTGTGTGCATTAGTACTTGCTATATTCTGGCAGGGAATCTCCATAGCTTTTTTCTGCAGCCTCGTGTGAGACGGGGTTATTTCTGTTTTTCACGCGCTTTGGTGTGCGCGTCTTTCCCACCTGCTTGATAGTGGCTGCAGTAACTTTGTTGTAGGGAGGGGCCATTTGCTGTCGCTCTTTGTTTTGGTTCCACCCCCGGCAGTTACTCCTACGTCACTCGCGGAGCTCACTGCTCTCCTCTATTTCAGCCTTTCAGCAAACTTGGATAGATGTGAATGTGAGGGCCTTCATCAAGACGGGGAATTGTGGTCGGGGCTTGGCACGAGCTTCTTGTGATCATCGTGGTTTTAGGGAGCTGTCACCACCTGGGGCATCTGCTGTCAGGATCCGGCTTTGCGGGGCCTTTATAAGCACACTTTGAACAGAAGCAGTTATTCAGTCTTGTTTCTGCTTGTGTGCGCCAGTGATCAGTTTCTGAACCTTTCCTGAATATCCTGATGGTTTCTGCTTTGCAGCACCCTTTTGAATCTGCTTTTGCAGTCTGCTTGTTTATTTAACTTTTCCTTGACTTCTGAAACCTTTTTCTGTCTTGCTGTTAAAGATATTCAGTGTTTAACCGATATCTTTTCTGCCTTTCTGTAAACACCCTGGTTTCTTTAAGCATTTCTGCTTCACATACTTGTGTTTCAGTCCAGATTTATTTCTCTTGTTTGTTCCTTTCCTGCGATATTACCAGATTCAGTCCATAGTTCTAGTGCCCGAGTCATTTGACTTGTGTATTCTGATATTCCAGTCTCTGCTTTGTACTTTGTTTCTCTATCCTGTAACTGGTTACTTCTTTCAACACTGCTTTCCGCCTGTATTACATCTTGGTCCACTATTGTGCCTCGCTCTGTATCCATTTACAGTGTGACCCCCTGGTTGGTCTCCGTTCAGATCAGGGAAAGACTTCAGTTTTTTAGTTTTTTTTTTTAGAAACTATTTTATTGTGCAATAGTTAGATTACAAACTTTTAGCACATACAGATCAAATAGCATAGAAAAAAATGTTTCCTTTAAAAACAAAATATACTGCAAATATTACAAAAGTGCAGAATAATAAAAAATACATCAATTTCTAAAGAAAAATAGTTCATCAATATTGTTAAAAATCAATTGAACATGGAATTGATATGAGTTTAGAAAAACTAAGAAAAGAATATATCCACTATCGTACTTCACATACCCAGATGATAAAAAATATTTTTGAGCTTCATTCCATATTGCATAAGCCGATGATGAAATGACAGACTCGCCCCCCACAAGGGTCGACCAAAATTGGTTACTGCAGATGTCCTCTATACGTGATAGAAACTTGGAGTAGCCTTTCACAGAGTGTTTTCGTAGTATTATACAGTCAGTTGATAAATGACAGGTTTCAATATTGACATGGCAAAGACGACAAACAGCCTCTTCTATTTTTTTCAATTTAGTAGTGTATTCCCTCGTGGGTAAAATGTAGAAGTGTTGAAAAGTACTTGTGAAAGGGTTAGTTGGTAAATGTAACTCAGAATGAATAGTTACACAAGTTCTTACTTACCTTGAATGTGTGTAGTCCCATACTTGTAAAGTATACATAAGGTTAATTTACTCACCTGTGAATTGATTGTGCCACTTTCCTAAAAGTAATGCTGTTGGCTTCACTATTTCTTTCAGAGAATAGGTGTATACGTTTTCCCAACTGGGTCCTGCTCTCCCCTAAGTAGCTGGATAGCCTGTTTAGTATATTTCTGCATTAGGTTTTACCTACCTAGACTAACTGAGTCATTCATAAAGTGTAACATTGGGTTTTGCTTTCCCTGGTCTGTTTTATACAGATGCTAAAACAGTTTTAGGTTAATGCCTATCTAAGTTTCTGATGGTACCTTTAAAAAGTATATAGGTGTTAACCATGATCTGAAAACACCACTTGAGGTTGGAGAATACTTCGATAATATCACGCTCTCGAGATTGTCAACAGAACATAAACTGTTGCTTGATCAGGCCATAACGATCGATGAAATAAAGGAAGAGATAAAATCACTAGCTAACGGGAAAGCACCTGGCTCGGACGGTCTGGGGGCTGAACTATACAAGGAACTTAGTGAGGAGCTGGCCCCGGTGCTCCTGTCCGTGTGGGAGGAGGCCCTGGAATCGGGGACGCTCCCGTCATCCATGAGAGAGGCTATAATAACGGTGCTCCTTAAACCCAGACGTCCGTCAAACGAAATGTCCTCATACCGGCCCTTATCCCTCATAAATTGCGACGCAAACATTTTTGCTTAGATCTTGTCTACGAGACTCCTACCCTACATGCCTCAGCTGGTGCATCTGGACCGGTGCGGGTTTATTCCTACCAGGTCCACGGCTCTGAATCTCTGCAGGTTGTTCGGTATCATGGCTCAGATTAAGCCGGAGGCCCAGGCGGTGGCCGGGTCGCTGGATGCCGAAAAGGCGTTTGATTCAGTGTTGTGGAGCTACCTGTTCAGGGTGCTGGAGAAATTTGGACTAGGTCCATACTTCCTACAAAGCGTCAAGCTACTATATGCTAATTCCGGGGCTAGGGTATTGACTAATCGCACCATGTCTGAATGGTTTGAGCTGGGAAGGGGCACGAGACAGGGCTGCCCGTTTTCCCCGATATTATTCGCTCTCACTGTGGAACCGGTTGCAGCATCAATTAGAGAACACCAAAATCAGAGGGGCATATGGATGTCGGGTTTGACCCAATCCATTTCCTTATATGCAGATGATGCCCTATTACATGTCCGAGAACCAGACACGCACCTGGGGCCTGTGTTGGAAGCAGTGCATGAATTTGTAGAATATTCAGGATACAAAACCAACCGCTACAAGTCAGATTTTTCCCTTAACCCCGGCCACCAGATGTCCGATAAATACACACGGTTTAAAATGGTCCCCTGACGGGATAAGATACCTGGGTGTGATGGTATCGGGAAACAAAGCCTCCCTACTCTTGAATAACCATGATTCCCTTTTAGACACAATGGCCGCTAAACTTCGTTTTTGGGCCAAACATCCCATCTCTCTTATTGGCCGGGTAGCTGTAATGAAAATGGTCATACCCCAAGTTGTTGTACATATTTACTAATGTCCCGATTTGGCCTGGTAGGCAATTCTTTGATAAACTCGGGTCCATGGCAGTGGAGTTCGTCTGGAGCAGAGGGGCGGTCTGGATGAAGTGGGAAAAAATTGTCGAACCCTATAACAAAGGGGGAATAGCAGCGCCAGATTTTGAATTATACTACCTGGTGGCACAGGCCCAGTTTGTTAAACACTGGTATGATGAGCAAGACACCTCGGCCCATATTTGCATAGAACAACATGCACCACACCCAACCGACCTGAGGTCCATCATCTTTAAAAACAAACATAAGGACGAATGCCCATTTGACCTAGTCAGCACAACAGTACATGCATGGTCCAAGATTTTTCGCAGGATTGGGCTGGAGACACCATACCACGCAGAGGCCCCGTTCTGGAACTTTTCAGGTATAGCACCCACGTATGATACAGATGTGCAAAAAACATGGGATCCAGAGAGGCAATTCAAAATCAAGGACATATTCCCTAATGGTAAATTTATAACAGTGGAGGAATTCAAAACAGGGATGGGTAGAGATCAATTTATCGTTTTGCAATACTATAGAATGAGAATGGCGTTTAAGGCCAGATGGCCCCTGTTCCCTGATGAGCCCCCACCGCACCCGTGATCGGCAACCCGTGTTTCGGGACTTTACAGGACTATACAAGCCAATACTCCAACCGTTAACATAAGGACTTTCTGGGAAACGGACCTGGGTGCCACCATCACCGATGGGTCCTGGGAGAGATACTGTGAGCTCACTAAGAGGGTATCCATGAATGCAGGTCTCCGGCTGATCCAATTTAAAGTACTGAATAAGCTACACTACACACCTCAAAAAATTGCAAAATTCACACGAAACGACCCAGGCAGATGTCAGAAATGCAGAGCCGACCAGGCTGACTCATTCCACATGTTTTGGAGCTTCCCACACAAAGGTATTCTGGGGGGGGAGAAGTGCCGACAATTCTAGAAGAGGTTACGCAGGTACCGGCAGACCGCACACCATTAAAATACCTAATTGGGGATATAGGAAAGAGATCTGAGGTGACCAGAAGGCTCTTTAACATCGCGTGTGCGATAGCCAAAAAGTGTATCCTGCAAAAATGGAATAGTGCACAGGCATCACAGGTGAATCACTTTCTCAAGGAACTGATGTACGTAAATGAATGTGAGGAGTATTATGTGATGACGCTACCAAGCCCATGTAAACCAAAAGACATCTGGGCCCCGTTCAGGGTATACCTAAGTGAAATGGACTTAGCTAACAGTAGCCCGGCAAGGCCTAATATTTCTGCTCTGTAAATACCACGTTATGTTGAAAAGCTGTATCGACTATACATGATATACGCAAGCTTGAATTGTCGTGTTGCTGCACTGTTATGTACCATAACTGTTAAATAAAGTTTTTTTTAAAAAAAAGTATATAGGTGTTACCTACCTTGAGTTAGATGTGTACCATACTAAGTTAAGTTAAAGAGTTATTGCTTATGTTCCACTGATCTGACAAGCAACCGTAATAGTATATTACTACATTAGGTTTTACCTGCCTAGAATAGCTGTGTGCCAAGTGTTGCGTAGGTGTAGCTGACCTTGGTCTACCTGGTGCATCCTAAAATTACCGTAACAAGTTCTTGCTTAACCCCAACTGTGTTCAACTGAGCTATAAATCAACTGTAATTGTATATTATACCAAAAAGGTCTTACCTAGAATAACTGTTATCCTCAAAGTAGTTATAGGTTTCTACTGTTCCTTGAATGAGTGTTCTACTGTTTAGAAAAATATACTTGCCGGTTGGTTTACTAATTGATTTATTTGCTGAGCATCACAGTACAACTGCCAGGGTACTGTTAGCGTTCTGAACAAGGTCTATGCTTTGGTCTGTATACTTTAAAGCATAGTGTTGTGTTTTTATAATTGTAATAGCACTTATTTACCCAATATGTACCTTGGTCAACTTGGATTTAAATAAACCCTTTATCTTTTACAATACGAATCATCAAGAGGACCATGACCTAACTATGACCTTCCCCCAACTGCCCTAAGAACAAAACAGAGGGAAAGGAAGCACTGCATCACAGGCCCCAATGCAATGGGTGAGCAACAGAATGTTTAATCACTACACACTGTCCACCAACACAAAGCAGGAAGGACAATGCCCCACCACACAAAACTACAACTAAACAGTCCCAAGGATGTTCACCCCACGGAAAGCAAAGAACCAGTCAGGACAGAAGGATACGAACGTCTGAATACACACGCTCACCAAGACGGATCCACTTGGACAACACTTCAACACGACCCCAACCTTGAACCATTCAAAGCCTTAACCGACCAGGGTCACACTAGATCACCTGAGAATAGATATCACCCACCCAGTCCCACACCTGAAGATTAGGTTCAGACGCACCCACCAATCCAAACTATACTCAATAGGATACAGTTGGATCAGCACAACACCACCAAATCGAGTCGGCCCACGAGGAACCGGCAACATCCGAACCCACAGGTATACAACTAACGGAATCATAAGTAACTGAACCAGGATACAGACCCCACTAACCCAAACCTCAATCTTCTGCATACTTAAACCCACACAAAACCACACAACCATCTCTCTCCCAGCAATCCGCATGCACTTTACCACACCGCATCAACAACATAAACTTCACCCACAGCACTCAAGGCCTTCATCCGATCCGATACGAGCACCAAAGCCCAGCACTCGGTGTATACCGAGCTGAAGCTGCCAACAGCACACCACTTCTCCCACTCTCCTTCTCCCCTCCTCCCGACTAACCCCACCCCACCCTTCCGCTTTACAAAGCGCCTGGGGACCAATTCCGTTGGTGACGGTGCGCTATACAAGTACCGCTAACATAACATAATACATAGTGTTTCAGTGTTTCTTTGGAGCATATGTGTACAGTTTCGTTTTACTGATTCTACAGCCCCCCTCTCCCTCCCAAGATAAGCCTGGCTACTCAGTCTACGCTACCATATACTCAGGTGGTACAGCCATATACTAAGAGTGGAGTCTTGTACTCTCTCAGTTGAATGGTTTTACTAAGCCCTTAGTTGGATGTCAGAAAAAATGTCCTAACAGCTGTCGAACATTGTGCGCACCCTGCGCTGGATTGTCTGCATGATCGCTATGTGGTAAGGTAAACGCATAGGCAGAACCACATCGGTTGTGTGGACTCAGTGTGCAGAGAGGCGCCAACTGATGGTGCAGGTACGCCGACGTCGCTAGAGGCCTTCCTCATAGCATCGCGTTGTGACTGCCTTTTGAGGATGGGGACAGGTGTGTGGGACCTAGACAGTTCTGAAGTGGTGTCAGAGTTCCGAATCGGAGTCTCGGCTGCATTGGCCTTTGTGGTCTGATTCGAAAATCTTGCACGCAGCACAGCGGTATTCGAGATGGTCACGTGGAAGGCAGTGGTTATAAATTCTATGTTTATAGGAATATCCTGTTGCACTTAGGGCAAAACTTAATGGAAGGTGGACAGAGAGGCAGCAAGACTAAGGTAGTAGGGTCAGGAAATGGGGATATGCATTTTCTGAATAAGAAAGAATCCGTCCCCCCACTCTCCATACTGATTGTTAGAGCAGAGGTCTAATTCGGAAACAGGAATCAGCCGTCAAGTAGCTCCAAGCGTCGAAATAATGCATCAAACGCAAACCACAAGAGAAATTTGAAAGAATTTGAACTTTAAAGTGGTGCACAGCCATGGACTCTGCTAATAAACTTGCCACAATGATGGAAAGAAATAATCTGAGGGACCTAGACGTGTGAGGGATCATGGGTACAGGGTACGTAACACTAGGGATAGTATTAGTCACACAGTGCCGACGTCCCTTTTCGAACTTCGAAAAAACATTGTGTTCAATACTAGGCAGCTTCCACTAGATGTCGGCTCATGCAAAGCATGTGATTCTAAGCAGATCCACAACCCTCAGAAATATATATACCAAGTAAGTTACAGTGGGTTTTAAAAAGTTTAAAAAAAACGTTCACCTGCAATATGAAAGTAGGAAAGTCCATTTGAGCCAAGTCACACAATCAACGCCGCCACCTGGTAGCCATCGCTGGAAGTTGACCTCCAGTTCTGAGCCACAAAAGCAAGCCATTGTGGGTATGCACATTAGCTCAAATGCAAACCTTTTTCTCCAGGAAATTGTCTTTGTCGAAGAGGGATGTATAGCTTAATCAACCCAAGACAGACATTTGCAAGGCTGCCAGGACAACTACATACCTGGTTTCACCCTTATTAGGGATCATCAGTACAGTATAGTCCTGACACCGCTGTTGGAGCATTTGGCCATTTTTTCACAACACTAAGAAAGTTATGGTGGGTTTAAAAAGGTTTGAAAAAAAACCTTTCACCTGAAATGTGAAAGTAGGAAAGTCCATTTGAGCCAAGTCACACAATCAACGCCGCCACCTGGTAGCCATCGCTGGAAGTTCACCTCCAGTTCTGAGCCACAAAAGCAAGCCATTGTGGGTATGCACATTAGCTCAAATGCAAACCTTTTTCTCCAGGAAATTGTCTTTGTCGAAGAGGGATGTATAGCTTAATCAACCCAAGACAGACATTTGCAAGGCTGCCAGGACAAATACATACCTCGTTTCACCCTTATTGGGGATCATCAGTACAGTATAGTCCCGACACCCCTGTTGGAGCATTTGGCCATTTTTTCACAACACTAAAAAAGTTATGGTGTGTTTAAAAAGGTTTGAAAAAAAACCTTTCACCTGAAATGTGAAAGTAGGAAGGTCCATTTGAGCCATGTCACATTCTTTAACGCAATCTAGTGGCCATCGCTGGAAGTTCACTGCCAGTTCTGAGACAACAGCAAGGCACTGTGGGTATGCAAATTAGCTCAAATGCATACACACACATTTTTCCATAGACAAAAAAAAGGTTAATTTTTGCTCCAACGCGCAGCCTAAATCATTGGATGGATTTTGACCAGGTTTGAAACAACTTTGGCACAAAAGGTTGACTTGCGATCTTTGTTTGGTTTGGGGTTATTCCATCAAGTACTTTTTTAAATATTTGAAGAGAGAACCCCCTTCTCGAAAATAAATAGCTATATCTACCAGGGTACATTGAAGATCTGGGTGTTTATAAATGTAACAGCCAACACCTTTTTTTACTCTCGATACACGAGATACCCGCGATTATACACCAGGCTATCCCCCAGGGTATCGGAAAATAAAAAACAAAAAAAGGCATTTGCAGGGCAAACACATGGAAATGACCTAAGACAAGAGGTGGGGGGAGGGGACAAGACAAAGGACACCAAGTGAAATGTAGGCGTTGGAGGGGGGGGCTAGGGACCAAGTTTGCAACACGAGGCTCAAACATTTTTCACATACCCTTGGTATAACCTGGGGTATAGCTGCGGCTACCTGACCTTTAAACTGAAACTGCATCACAGAAGCAAGTGTTGTGGGGGCTCCCATACCCCACAACACTTGTCGCTTTTGTGATGCAATTTCAGTTGAAAGGTCCGGTTAGCCGCGGCTATACTCCAGGGAAAGGGAAGTGAGGAGGCCATGAAAGGACTGGGGGAGCAGACAGATGAGGGACCACTTGGGGAGTGCCAGGGAAGGCAAAAAGCATTCCCCCCCCCCGCAGTTTTCCCAATAACCGTGGGTATGACTAAAAATAAGCAAGGCCATCTGTAGTTCATTACAATGTAACCGCGGCTATAGGAAAACAAAAGTTTTTTTTTAAAAAAGTGTATATTTTTACAGATGCAGTAATGCAGGGAGTGAAAAATCACTGTGGCTTGGTCGTGTTTCAACAAAAAAAATAGAGAGTACGCATGACCGAAGGCCATAGCGTTTAAAAAGTAAATAAAGAGTGGGCACGACCAAAGTCCATGGCTAGTGAGCAGGGAGAGATTAAATAAAATACAGTGGGTACGGCCAAAGGCCATGGCTAGTGAGCAGGGAGAGATTAAATAAAATACAGTGGGTACGGCCAAAGGCCATGTTTAGTGGCTAGTTAATGTTTTAAATATACAATGGGCAAGGCCGCTGACCATGATTTAAGGCCATAACCAGTGGCGCCAAAAAATATACAGTGGGCACGAACACAGGCTGTGGCCACTGGCCATGGACAGTGGAGCTGAAAGATATACAGTAGCCACGGCCGAAGGTCATGGCCACTGGTGCTGCCACGGCCGAAGACCAGGGACAGTGACACTGAAATGTATTCAGTGTGCACACCATGGGCAGCGTTGTCGAAAATTATACAGTCGGCATGAAGAAAAAACTATGGTGTAACAAACCCCTGGAAATTCAGGGAAAAGAACTCCAGTTGAAGTGCAGTTAAGATGAAAAAAAACACAACTAAACTTGAATTTCTGTGCATTGCGAAACTCGGCGCGTTCCTTTTGCAAAACCTAAGAGCAGATGAACAAGTTACTTAACCCTGGTAACTTTCTTTTCGATTGGATGTTCCTCCCACGGATTCCTCATCTTGTGATGTGATATATCTCGCCAGCTTTGCTGCTTCGGAAATCAGATTCTCTCGGCAGAGGGCGCTGTATGCGATGCCATCGTGTCGATGTCCCTCTAGGGCCTCCGTCGAGCATCAACGTCAGTATAAATAGCGCATGCAGCACCCATTGGCTTCAGTTCGGTTTTTCATTTCCCCCTTTTTCGAGGAATTAACCAGGCGTATCCAAGACCGTAGGCTCTCAGAAAGCGCAGAGTGTAATGCACATACATTTTACGGCGGGTCAGGCTGGGAGGGGCGATGAGGAATACGTGGGAGGAAATCCAATCGAAACAACGCTACAAGGGGCTAAGTAACTTGTTCTTCAAATGGATTGTGTCCTCCCACGTATTCCTAATCTTGTGATAGACTCCCAAAGCAGTGACAATTTGGAGGAGGGAGTAACAATCCATTTAATCATGGATCTAATGGAGGGCGGCCTTTGCAAAAAGTCCTCCTTGAGTGGAGGAAGAATCCAAACAGTAGTGTGACAAATGAGTGAATGGACGACCAAGTGGCCACTGAACAGATGTCATTTATTGGGACACCCCTTTGAAGAGCCGCAGAGGTTGCCATGCGCCTTGTGGAATGAGCCCTTAGGCCTTCCGCCGGGTCCTTTCCGCAAGTCTATAACATTCTCCAATGGCCAGTATGATCCACCTGGATATTGTTTGGCGACTGCCAGGCCCAATTTAGGGCAGTATACCCTATAAAAAGTTGATCATCCTGTCGGAATTTAACCAGTCTTGAAATGTAAAAGCTTATAGCGCTTTTCGGGTCTAGTCTATGTAGTCTCTCCTCTTCTTTACCTGAATGAGGAGGAGGATAGAAAGTTGGTAGCGTTATCTTCTGCGACAGATGGAAGTCGGAGACTACCTTCGGTAGAAACAATGGTTTTACCCTGAGGATGAACATGTTTATAGAAAGTAGTATGAAGAGGCTTGCAAGAAAGAGCCTGCATGCAACTCACTTACCCTACACAGGCTGATGTTATTGCGATAAGTAGGACTGTTTTCAATGTTAAGAGCCTTAAAGGATATGAATGTAAAGGCTTGACTGGGATGCATGTCAGGAATTTTAATACAAGGTTTAGGTCTCAAACAGGTACATTAAAAGGAACTGCAGTGTATACATTATTAAGTGTATTTAAAAATTGTATAATCAAGGGGATCTTAAAATAGGAATCGTGTTCTGAGGAGCGCTTAAAAAACGGAAAGCGCTGTCAGGTATCCCTTAATGGTTCCAATCTGGAGCCCCAGATTGGCTTAATGCAATAGGAAAGAAGCCAGCATAGGTGTCACACAATGGAATGGATCCACATTCTTATCCCTGCACCAGTTGCTGAACTTATTCCAACGGCACTGATACAGGGACTCGGTTGCTGGCCTTCTGGCCGAAAGCAAAATCTCCAATACTTCATCCGGGAGGTCCCAATCCTTGCATCTCAGCCTCTCAGAAACCATGCGTGAAGGCTGAGTGTTTTGACCTCTGGATGGAGAACCCGACATTCCTCTTGCGAGAGAAGATCCTCTCATTGTGGAAGACGTATTGGAGGGCATACGGACATGTCCAGAAAGTTCAGGTACCACGTTCTCCTGGCCCAATCCAGAGTAATTAGGATCGTGGATTTCCCGAACTTACTCAAGCTCCTGATCACATGAGGAATGACTGGATCAGAGGAAAAGCATACATGAGTGGAAATTCCCGGTCCACACAAATGCGTCTCCTAGAGCTCCTCTTGGGGGAAATTCCCTGGAGCAGTGCAGCTTGCACTTCCGGTTGGCACCGGTCGCTGTTAGGCAAGATTGTATGGAGTACCCTTCAGGTGCACTACAACAACCCTGACTACAGGTAATACGAAACCCAACCTTTGGTATAAGCTTGTACTACACAGTTTGGTAGCGTGTTGAGCAGCCAGACTTACCTCAAGAGGGGTCAATGTGAGCTGTAGGGGAGTTACACAGATTCACAGTGACAAGTATTCAAATAAACACTTGCACATCAGGTTTCTTGAATAAACAATTATTAATGTATTTATCAGTCAGTTAGAATAAGTCTTCTTAAGAAGGGAGTAATATAAAGGCAACACAAAAATACACTTCAAATACTAACACTCTTAAATTCTAAATCAGTAAGTACCCTTTGGGATGGCCCACAGATACAACCTACACCCTCAGGTGACTTCAGTAGCTAGGGTGCTGGGGACATTAATATATCACTGTTGCATTTAGAATCCATTCAGAGTAAGTAAAAGAAAAAGGTTATTGGAACATACAAGAGACCACACATTTTCTTAAGCAGGCACATACTTTCAGATCCCCCAATAAGAGTCATTCAGTGAAAACAGGCTAAGCCAAAGTCAATGGGCAAGAGTCTAGATGGGCTGAAGCGCTCCTTTGTAGGTAAGTAGAAAAGTCTTTGCACAATGTTTTAGAAGTCTTTGAAGAAAAAGAAGAATCAAAGTAGGGCCACAAGCTGTTTAGGCGTGTGAGTAGTAGAAGATGCAAACACCTCTACAGCAAGAGGTAAGTTCTCTCAGACCTTTCACAGTACCTTTGTATTGAAGAAAAAGAGCAGCAGATGACTTCCTTTCCTGAGGCCTCAGTCGTGGGGACAAGAGGGAGGACTTCTGGGGACTCCTGCACTGCAATGGGACAGTCACCTCTCTCAACTTGCAATCTTCACCAAGTGCTGTTCGGTTTTCAGCACCTTGCGTCTACCGCAAATAGCAACACTGCGGTTCCTAGCTAACGAGATGGGCTTTCCTCGCTTCTGGGGTCCCGCACTCTGTTGAGGGGGCTCAGGCTCAGGCAGTCCTGCTTCCTGGGAGTCCGGAGGATCTTCATGGGGCTCTTTGCTAGCTTAAAAGCACTGCACACAATCCGGTGTTTCTACCCTGGCATTTCGGTTTCCAGCAGCAACTCTGTGGAAATTCAATGAGCTCTGAGAGAATGTCCAGGTGGCTTACTTTGGAGTTGATTGGTCCCACCAACTCAAGGAGAAGTCGTCCTTGCAGGGGCTTCTCGGTCGATAGGAATTTGGAGCTTCAGCACAGCAGCAGGGCTTCACCGGGCAAACCAATGGTCCAGGAGTTGTAGCAGGTGTCCTCTACAAGTTCTTCTTCGGTTCCTTCGTCCAGTGGTCGACTGCCTTCAAAGCCAAAAGCCTTGGTTTTTTTATTCAGTTCTCTCCCATTCATTCCAGCCTAGCTCCACCCAGCAGGGTGGCTGTCCTTGCCGGACACCTCCCTCACTTCCTGCACACCCCAGACACCCTGGAGCTAGAGGCGGGCTTCACTCGTGAATCCCGCCAAAGGCAAAGCAGACAAAGGGACCAAACCTGGTTTGGCGTGCACAGTAAATCTCAAGAAGGACCTATTCACAAACAAATGGTGAAAAAAAAAGACTGGGCCATTTTGATAAAAATGGCACCCTGGGTGCATTAATGCAGCTGCCAATGCAGCCTGTGGTAAATGCACACCATGGTAGTTAAACGTAAACCACTGCCACCAGCCATTCAGTGAGGAAAGGGTCACATAAAAAATGAGCAGCTAGATAAAGGGGATACTAGGTAACCCCGCCAGCACCCTATTGGAAATTAGTGTGTGCTGGGTCTAGAAAGTTACATAGGTAAGTAGAGTCAATTTCACTTTACTGCTCTGAGATTCAGTAGTTTATCCCGGAGAAGGTATTTAAACCTCAGGAAATCTGAAAGACTTCCCTGTGTCACTGCACTGAAGGGTATCTATTATGACCACATGTAATTGCGACAGCCAAAAATATGGACTTTACACCACATAGATATGTGGGGGGAGGGGGGATTCCCACACCACCCTGCCATATTTCTATATTATCCCATTCCCCCTCCCCACATATATGTGGTGTAAAGGGTGTGTTTAAAGAAAGAAATAAGTCAGGCATTTTGGCTGTCGCAATTGTGAGGGCGATATTTTGGGCCATTTCCCACAGAAGGTGCTGTGTGACAACGCAAAAGATGATGCTTATGGAGTTTGTCAGACTCCACCACCAAAATAAACAGTGTACCATATCATATTAAAATCTATGAGAGAGTTAAAAAAAAAAGTAAAACATTTTTTAAAAAAGGGCCTCACTCCTCCAAGGTAAAGGGAATTCGCACATTTTGGAGAATTCTCCCTAAAAGTCGCAAACAGATCCACTTGAGGGGTTCCCCAAAGGGTGAAGATCTCTTGAAGGACTTCCTGAGCTAGTTCCCACTCGTGGGAGACTGTGCTCGGCCTGCTCAGAGCGTCTGCCGCCGTGTTCTGCTCTCCGGCTAGGTGAACTTACCGATAGAGAGATTCCTTCTTGAATTGCCCAGAACCAGAGCTGCTGTTAGGGAGAATTCTCAGAAATGTGCCAATTCCTCTCTACCTTAGAGACCACCAGAAACTTTACTGGATTTTAGGACTTTTCATTTTTAACCTGGAGAGAGCAAGACCCCTTTATCCCCCACTCTCTCATGTATTTCTCTGTAATTTGAACACTATTTATTCTTGATTGTGCAGACAAACTCCATAGGCATCATCTTTACATTGTGACAAACGGCACCTAAAAGTTTTTCAGATTTCCCAAAGATTTAAATACCTTCTCTTGGTGAAACTACTATTTTCAAGAGCAGTAAAGTGACATTGACTTTACTTACATTCGTAACTTTCTAGACCCAGCACCCACTATCTTACAATAGGGTGCTGGAGGGGTTAACTTAGTATCCCTTTTGTCTAATTTCTCATGTAACAATTGTATGTTACCCTTTCTACAATTAATGGCTGCTGGCAGTGGTTTACTTTTAACTAGCATTGGGAGTTTCTACCGCGGGCTGCGTTCGCAGCTGTGGTAAAGCACCCATGGGTGCCCATTTTGTCAAAATGGCACAGGTTTTCTTTTCGACATTTCTTGCTGGAAAGGTCCTTCTTGAGATTTCCTCTGCGCGCCAAACCAGGTTTGGTCTCTTTGTTCATTTTTATCTTTGGTGGGATTTACGAATGAAGCCCACCTCTGGATTCAGTATGTCTGGCAGGGGCAGTGAGGGAGGTGCCTGAACCTCCCTGTGCTTCATCCCCTTTGTTACAGGAATGCACCCAAAGGTGATTGGCCGGCTGGCTGTCCGGCAAGGACAGCCACCCTGCTGTGTGATTGACAGCTAGGCCGGAATGAATGGGAGAAACCAGCATAAAAGGCCAGGCATTTTGGCTTGGAAGAGACACCTGCTGCAACTCCTGAACCGTTGGTTTGCCCGGTGAAGCCCTGCTGCTGTGCGGAAGCTCCGAATTCACCTCGACTAGAGAAGCCCAGCAAGGACGACTTCTTCCCTTGATTTGGTGGGATCAATCAACTCCAAAGTGAACTTGTCAGGACATCCTCTCGGAGCTGGCTGTACTTCCTTGCTGCTGCAGGAACCAAAGTGCCAGGGAGAGGAACACCAAATTTGAGTGCATCACTTTTAAGTCAGACCCGAGCTGCTGGAAGATCCTTCGGACTCCTAGTAAGCAGGACTGTCCAAGCCAGAGCCACCTCCACAGAGTGCTGGACCCCAGATGAGAGGAAAGTCCAAAGTGGTATCCGAGAGTCTGTAGTGGAGCTATGTGCTGAGACATGAGGAGCTGAAACTGCGAAGTGCCGCTGTCCTTTTTTGTCACTGACCATCCCGTTGTGTTGCAGGAGTAACCAGAAGTCCTCCCTCTTGTCCCCACGACTGAGGCACAGGAACAGGATCTGCAGAGCCACAATGCAACAGAAACCAGCTGGAGCCATTTCTTCTAACCAAAGCTACTTTACAGTCTAACAACTCACCTCTTGTTGTGGTAGCCTTACTTGATCTCAGTTGAGACTTGTCGTGGTTGCTTATGTAGAGTTGCTCACAGCTTCTTTACTTCACAAGCCTAACCAGCTTGTGGCCCGACATTGGTTCTACTTTTTATACAAAGACGTCTAAAACATTGTGCAAGACTTTTACTTACCTGCAAGAAGTGCTTCAGCTCACCCAGACTTTTGCCCAATTGACTTTGGCCTGGCCATGGCTCTCTGAATGACTTCTCTCCTCCGATTGTGTGTTTCTACCTTCCTTCCAGGAAAGGTAGAACTTGCTCTGCATTGGGGGTTCAAAAGTACTTCCCTGCTTCAGAAAATTTGTGAGATCTCTCTTGTTTTGTTCTAAGAACCCTAACTTTGACATGCTCCCAAGTATTGCTCTAAATGCAACAGTGATAAATCAATGTCCACATTGCCTTAGCTTAGCTATTCAAGTCGCCTGAGGGTGTAGGAAGTGAGTGTGCCATCCCAAAAAGGGTATTTGCTGATTTAGAGAAACTAAGAGTGTGTGTTTTGGAGTGTATTTGTGTGTTACTTTTATATTGTCGCTTCTGAAGAAGGCTTATTCAAACTGACTGTTAGATTAAGAAATGTTTAATCAAGAAACATTGTGTGTAAGAATTTACTTGGATACTTGTCACTGTGAATCTCTGTGCAACTCCCCTTCTGACCCCTCGAGATAAACCTGGCTGCTCAATCATGCTACCAACCTGTGTAGTACAGACTTATACCAAAGGGTGGGTTCCTATTGCCAGGAAGTCAAGGTTGTTGTAGTGCGTGTTAGGGAGAATTTTCAAAGATGTGCTAATTTCCTCTACCTTAGAGACCCCCAGCAACTTTGCTGGATTTTGCGGACTTGATTGTTCTTTTTAACCTGGAGAGAGCGGGAGCCTTTTTACCACTCTCTCGTGTATTTTAAGTGATTTGATACACTGTGTCTTGTTTTGGTTATGGAGTCTAACCAACTCCAAAGGCATCTTTTACAATTGTGTCACAAAGCACCTTCAGTGCAGTAACACAGGTAAGTCTTTCAGATTTCCCAAGGTTTAAATACCTTCTCTGGGATCAACTACTGTTTCCCAGAACAGTGGAGTGAAATGGACTTCACTTAGCCCTGTAAAATTCTACACCCAGCACACCCATTCTTACAATAGAGTGCTGGAGGGGTTACTTAGTATCCCCCATGTCTAGTTACTCATGTAACAGTCAAATGTTACCCTTTCCTTTCCGAATGGCTGGTGGCGCCTCGCCCACCCTTCTAAAAATGCAGGCCCCACCCCGTTCAGTTATGTGTTTTTGTTTTGGTGTGCCACCCCAAGATTGTGTGGCTAGCCCTATGAAAACTTTCTGGGGGCGCCACAGCCTCCTTTGTTAAAACGGTTCCCGGTCGTCTTTTTTTTGCCATTTCTTTGTGGAAAGGTCCTTTTCAAGTTATTCTCTATGCGCAAAACCAGGTTTGGTCTCTTTGTTCATTCGCCTTTGGCCGGCTTCAGGAGTGAAACCCGCCTCTGGCTCCAGAGTGTCTGGGGTAGGCAGGAAGTGAAGGAGGTGCCCAAAACTCCCTGTGCTTAGTCTCCTAGGAGACCCAAATGCACTCTGGCGATTGGCTGTCTGACTGTCCGGGAAGCACAGCCACCCTGCTGGGTGAGTGGCAGCTAGGCTGGAATGCATGGGAGAGAACTGAATAAAAGGTTTGTCTCTTGGCTTGGAAAGCAGAGTCGACCACTGGACGAAGGAACCAAAGAAGAGCTTGAAGAGGGCGGCTGCTGCAACTCCTGGACCGTTGGTTTGCCCGTTGAAGCCCAGCTGCAGGTCCGAATCACCAAGTTCGCATTGACAGAGAAGCCCTGTAAGGACGACTTCTCCCTTTGAGTTGGTGGGACTAATCAACTCCCAAGTAAGCCACCTGGACACCCATCTCGGAGCTGGTTGCATTTACTCAGAGTGCTGCAGGAAACCGTACAGCCAGGGAGAGGGACACCAGATTGTGTGCATTGCTTGCAAGCTGGCCAAAAGCTTTTGGAATATCCTCCCGACTCCCACGAAGCAGAACTGACCAAGCCTGCCTGCCGCCCCCCCCTCAGTGGAGTGAGGGACCTCAGATGTGAGGAAAGTCGACCTTGACAGCAAAGAAGAACAAGTTACTTTCTTACCTGGTAACGTTCTTTCGATGGGATGGTCCGACGACGTATTCCATATCTATGACATGTAATCACCACAGCTGTGCTGCTTCGGAAACTTTTTTCGGCGTCTGCGTCCTGCGTCGATGACGTCGATGCGCCGTCGTCGAGGACCTCCTCCGACGTCCGACGTCATCCGATGTGATAAGTAGGACGCACAACGCCCGTAGCCTCAGTTGTAGTTTTTTCCCCCAGAACGTGTGACACTAGTCAACTGCCAGTCAGACACAAAGCCTTGCGGAACGTAAGCTGCAATCGCAAAGAAATTCTGCAGCGGGGAAGGCAGGGCGGGAGCGATATGGAATACGTCGTCGGACCATCCCATCGAAAGAACGTTACCAGGTAAGAAAGTAACTTGTTCTTCGAGGGGATTGGGTCCTCCGACGTATTCCATATCTATGACAGACTCCCAAAGCAGTACCAGAGCAAGGAGGAGGGAAAGAATTTAGAATCAAAATTTAGAATAGCCAATCAAATAGAGTAAAGGACCGCCTTGCCAAAGGCCAGATCCTGTGCTCGGATGGAATCAAGGGAATAGTGACGTACAAATGTATGTACTGAAGCCCAGGTGGCTGCATCACAGATGTTGCGAATAGGAACACCCCTCTGCAGGGCAGTAGATGCAGCCATACCCCTGGTAGAATGGGCCCGCAAGCCAGCCGGTGGGTCCTTGCCCGCCAATCGGTAACACTCCGAGATGGCCAAAATAATCCAGCGAGACAAAGTCTGTTTCATCACAGCTTGCCCTAAACGCTTTCCAGCGTAACCAATAAAGAGTTGATCGTCCACTCTGACCCGGGACATGCGTGAAACATAAAAGCTTAAAGCTCTCCTAGGATCAAGCCTATGGAGCCTCTCCTCTTCCTTACCAGGATGCGGAGGAGGATAGAATGCCGGAAGAACAACCTTCTGGGCCAAATGAAATTCCGTCACTACCTTCGGAAGAAAAGAAGGACGAACTCTAAGGACAACCCTGTCCTTGTGAAATACAGTGAAGGGTGGCTTAACTGAAAGTGCCTGTAACTCACTCATTCTGCGAGCGGAAGTAACCGCAACTAAAAACACAGTTTTCAGAGTTAACAGCCTCAAAGGGCAAGAATGTAAAGGCTGAAACGGAGCACCCATAAGAAACTTAAGAACAAGGTTTAAATCCCAACCGGGCACCAGGAAAGGTGACGGAGGGAACACATTAGTGAGCCCTTTCAGAAACTGTGAAATTAAAGGGATTTTAAAGTAAGAACACTCTTCAGACGAGCGCTTAAAGATGGACAGCGCCGCCAGGTAACCTTTAATGGTACCCACTTGCAAGCCTCTTTGGGCCAAAGAAAGTAAAAAGGACAGAACCATGGGGATGTCACATGCAAAAGGATCCACATTCTGAACTCGGCACCAGTCGCAGAATTTACGCCAACGGCAACGGTACAGAGACTTTGTTGCTGGCCTTCGGGCCGAAAGCAACACCTCCATCACGTCTTCAGGGAGGTCCCAATCCTTATACCTCAACCTTTCAGAAGCCAAGCGTGAAGTTTGAGGGATCCGACCTCTGGATGGAGAACCTGACCCCCCCTCCCGTGAGAGCAGATTGTCTCGGTAGGGAAGACGACGCGGACGGCAGATGGACAAGTCGAGAAGGTCCGGGTACCACGTCCTCCGAGCCCACGCCGGAGCAATGAGGATGATCCGGGAGCCGAATTTCCGTAACCTCCGCAGCACTTGCGGGATGACGGGGACTGGAGGAAACGCGTACAGCAGCGGGAACGACCACTCCACCACGAACGCGTCTCCTAAGGCTCCTTTTGGAGGAAATTCCCGCGAGCAGAACCTTTCGCACTTCCGGTTGACACTGGAGGCGAAGAAATCCACTTGAGGGGTCCCCCGAAGGACGGAGATCTCCAGGAGAATCTCCTGAGCCAACTCCCACTCGTGAGCGTCCGCCGTCACGTTTTCGTCTCCGGCCAGATGAACTGCCGAGATCGAAACTTCCTGCTGGATGGCCCAGAACTCCAGCTGCATCGCCTCCCTGCACAGAGGAAGTGACCCTGCCCCCCCTTTTTGTTGAGGTAGTGCATGGCCACTGTGTTGTCCCTCAGGATCAGGACACTCTTTCCTCGCGCAGTCGGCAGAAAAGCCTTCAGGGCTAGCCTGACGGCCCTCAGCTCCAACAGATTGATATGGAGTCTGGACTCCGACGGAGACCAACGACCGCTGACTGTCAGCCCGTTGGCATGAGCTCCCCAACCCGTGAGGGATGCATCCGTCATGATCGACACCTCCGGCCAGGGAAGCCAAAACGGAGCCCCCTTCATCAAGTTGCCTTCGACTGCCCACCACAGAAGGTCCCGGGCGCCCGAGGGCGGCACCTGAAACGGGTCCGACATCCTGCCGGAGGACTGCGACCATTGCGTCTTGAGTGCCCACTGCAAAGATCTCATCCGCAGGCGAGCCTCTGGCACCAGAAGAATACAGGATGCCATGAGGCCGAACAGCCTCAAGAACTTGAACGCTGGGAGCGTCTGGGCATGCTGAAACCTGTGCACCATCTGCTGAATGTGAAGAGCCCTCACCTGGGGAGGAAAACACTGCCCCAGGGAAGTGTCGAGCACTGCTCCGATGTACTGGAGCCGCTGTGTCGGCGTCAAATGGGACTTCTTTAAATTGAGGGAGAAGCCCAGCCTGAGAAGGGAGTGGCAGGTGACTGACAGATGATCCAGGACTTGCTCGGGAGAGCTCCCCCTGATCAACCAATCGTCCAGGTAGGGGTAGACGTGAATCCCCCCTTGCCTGAGATGCGCTGCCACCACCACCATGAGCTTGGTGAAAACCCTCGGGGCGGAGGTCAATCCGAACGGCAGGACCCGAAACTGAAAGTGCGAGTCGCCAACCGCGAACCTCAGGTACTTCTTGTGCTTGGGATGGATCGGCACATGGAAGTAAGCATCCTTGAGGTCGAGTGACACCAACCAGTCCTGAAGCTGAAGGGCCTGGAGGACTTGAGAGAGAGTAACCATCTTGAACTTGTCCTTCCTGAGGAGTTTGTTCAAACCGCGCAAGTCCATGATGGGTCTCAATCCCCCGTCTTTCTTCGAAATCGAAAAATAAGGGGAATACCATCCCTTGTTCCTCTCCGCTACAGGCACCAGTTCTATGGCGCCTTTCTCCAGCAGGGCTTGAAATTCCTGCGCAAGGAGCGGATCCGGACTCTGCAAAGAGAGGTTCCCCGGTGGATTGTCGCGAGACCTGTGCCGAAAGGGAAGACAGTAGCCGTGGGTAATGATCTCCAGAACCCACACATCTGAAGTAATGGCTTGCCACTCTACAAGATGCTGCGCCAGCCTTCCCCCAACCGGCGAACCATGGGACATGGCCTCATGACTGAGTGGGAGCGGCCGCGGCGTTACCTGAGGGCAAAGAGGCAACTGCCCGAGCGGCCTTGGCACCACGGGTACCCTGTCGTCCACCTCTGGTACCCCTGCGTTGGCCTCTTTGACTGCCAGCTCCTCTTGCTTTACTGAAGGACGAGTAATAGCGAAAGGAACCACCCCTCCACTGCTGTCCCCTAGGACGAAAAGGCGGAGGTTGGCGAACTGCAGCGCCCAACGACTTTGCTGCAGCTTTCGAGGTCTGCAACCTCTCAAGGCTCTCGTCAGCCTTGCTGCCAAAAAGGTGTTCACCGTCAAAGGGCATGTTGAGGAGCCGAGATTGCACATCAGGAGCAAACCCCGACTTCCGCAACCACGCAAACCTGCGTATCACGGTGCTCGCCGCCATGGACCTACTGACGCATTTAGCTAAGTCCAAACCCGACTGAACGGACTCACACACGGCATCCTTACCATCCTGGACCATAGCAAGGAAACCATCCCGTTCGTCCCCTTCGGGAATATGTTCAGCCGCTAACGCAACACAGTTCCACAGAGTGTGCATGAAACGAGACAAGGCACAAATGGAGTTGGCCGCCTGAAGCGCCATACCACCAGAAGAAAACACTTTCTTCGCCCAGGCATCAAAACGTTTGTCGTCCCTATCAGGAGGGATGGTAGGGTACGACGCCTGCTTTGCCGGGGCCGTGGCCGCCTGCACCACCAAACTCTCCGGAGTGGGGTGCCTGGTCAAGTAGCAGGGGTCGCTACTGGCTGGACGGTATTTTCGCGACAAGGATCTGCCCACCGCCGGGAGACTCTCCGGAGCAGTCCAAGCCGCCGCCACCCTTCTCTGTAAAGCCATATGGAACGGCAGTTCCGGATCAGTTGGGGGACCAACATCAAGGATGTCCGTCAGATCATCCTGCACAAACTCCCCTGGGGGAGCAGACCATCCCAAGTACTCAGAAACGCTAGCCATAAGGCGCCGGTACGAGGAATCGGCATGAGAGCCAGGCTCAGGCCTACAAAACTCCACCTCCGGAGAGGTGTCCAGTCCACTGGCATCATGCAGTGACTGTCTCAAATCGTTAAACTGACTATGGCCCGAGACAATTTCATCTGGAACCTGACTAGGAACCAGGCCATCAGAATCCTCATCCGCCTCTGAAATATAGTCCAGGTGGCGAAAAGAAGGCACCCGAGAGTGCTTGCTCTTAACCAGAGCCTTCCTAGGGGGTTCTCCCGTGCCACGGGGTACCTCCGACACGAAAGGCGTCGAGAGAACCGGCATCAGCGTCGAGGAAATCGGCGTCCACGTCAGACGCAGCGCCTCCAGCATCGGCGGCGTCGACACAGCCCTCGAAGCCGGAGCCCCGAGCGTGTCTCTCGACGACCTGAGCATCGACGGCTTCGACGACTTCCTCGGAGCCGGAGCCTCGAGAAAGCCTGTCGATGCCTTCGACGCCTCAGACGTCGATGTCTTCCTCGAAGACCTCACAGGAGCACACGGTCTCGAACGCGTCGAGGACCGGGACCTGGAACGGGTACGTCGAGAACGAGTCTCCTTGTCCGAACGGGACCTCTCCCGTGACTCGTGCTGACCACTCATGCGAGCGATGTCTCTCGACCTCTCACGACCGACCCCACTCGGGGGCACGGACGGCTTAGTACCCTGCGACTCAAGAATCGCCAGCATTTCCTTCCCAAAGGAAGCCCATTCCTCCGGCGTCGCACGGCTGGTGGGGTAAGCAATGTGCCGGGCAGAGTCCTCCGAAGGGGACCTGGAAGACGACCGGTGTCGGCGCTTCCGAAAATGCCTCGAAGAGGCTGAGGAGTGGCGAGACCGACTCCTAGAAGGAGACCCACGAGACTTCCGATGATGACGCGGAGAGTCACCCCTCGAATCAGCCGTCGAAAGCCCCGCAGACTTCGACTTCCTGGGCTTGGACACCCGACCTACCGGCAACTTCTTCTTACGTTCGCGTAAGGCTTTGGATGTGAGCGACTGGCAGTCGATACAGTCATCCGTGTCGTGGGCCTCCCCGAGGCACCAGAGGCAGGCGTCGTGCGAGTCTGTCACCGACATCTTAGACCCACACTCCCCGCACTTCTTGAAACCCGGACGCGTGGTCGAAGACGAAGTAGAAGACATCTTCACACGAAGGATTTTTCACAAAACGAACAGGTTCGAAGAACCGAAAAGAACAGAACTCTAAAGAGTCGAGGCGTGAACCGAGAAACACAAAGCACCACGTTCGCGGAAAAAACGGAACTGAGGCTACGGGCGTCGTGCGTCCTACTTATCACATCGGATGACGTCGGAGGAGGTCCTCGACGACGGCGCATCGACGCAGGACGCCGAAAAAAGTTTCCGAAGCAGCACAGCTGTGGTGATTACATGTCATAGATATGGAATACGTCGGAGGACCCAATCCCCTCGAACTGTGCTTATTGCTATTTGCTACACCGCAAGGAGCTTAAACGCGAAACAGCCACTGAAAGTAAAGATTGCCGGTTGCCAGCTTTGACGGTGCCAATACAGTGCAGGAGTCCCGACGCCCTCCCTCTTGTCCCCAAGACTGAGGCCCAGGAACAGTGAGATCTGCAGGGCTGTACAGGAGAAGAAGTCTTCAGCTGCATCTTTTTCTTCTTTACCAAGGTACTGTAAAACTAGACTAAGAACTTACCTCTTACTGTGCTTGTAACTTCAGCAACTCGAGTCTAATCAGCTTGTGGCCCTACATTTGATTCTTCTTATTCTGAAAGACTCCTAAGAACTTGTGCTAAGACTTTTCCATTTACTTACCTGAAGTGCTGCATCCTATACAAAGACTTTGGCTTAGCCGATTGAATTGTACGACTCTTCTAAGAGGATCTGAAAGTATTTGCACTGCTTAAGAATATTGGTGATCTCTTGTGTTGTAATAACATTTGCCTTTTACCAACTTTTAAGAGTGTTCTGAATGCCAACAGAAAGATTTTAATGTCCCCAGCACCCTTGTTACTGAAGTCACCTGTGGGTGTAGGTTGTGTCTGGGGGGCATTCCAAAAGGGCCTTGTCTGATCCAGAAACTCAGAGTGTACAGTATTGAAGTATATTTGTGTTTTACCATTCTATTGCTCCCTTCTGAAGAAGGCTTTATAACTGACTGATAAATTATTAATTGTTTATGCAAGAAAACTTGAGTGTAAGTTTATTTGAATACCTGTAACTCCACTACTGCTCACATTTCCCCTCTTTAGATAAGCCTGGCTACTCAACACGCTACCAAAACTGTAGTACAAGCTTATACCAAAGGTTGGATTGCCTATACCTGTGGTCATAGTTGTTTGTAGTGTTCCCAGAGGGTATTGCATTCAAACTTTGCCTAACAGTGCACCCAAAGCATACTACTCCAAATCTTGCCTAACAGCTGCATTGCCTCTCTGCACAGTGGTAGTGACCCTACACTGCTTCTCTTGTTGAGGTAGTACATGGCCACTGTGTTGTCCGTCATTCACAGGGAATTATTTCCCCATACAGAGGGCAGGAAGGCCTTTAGCGCTAGTCTGATTGCCCTCAGCTGCAAAAGGTTCATGTGTAGTTTGGACGCCAATGGAGACCAACGACCGCTGATTGTCAGTTTGTTGGTGTAGGCTCCACACCCCGTGAGTGAGGAGTCTGTCACTAGCGTCATCTCCGGCCATGGTTGCCAAAAAGATTCTCCCTCAGGAATGTTGTCTTTGCAAGCCCAACATAGAAGGTCCTGAGCAACCCTGCTCGGAACTTGCAGTTGGTCTGACATATTCCCTGAGAATTGGAACCATTGAGTCATCAGAGCCCATTGAAGGCGTTTCATTCGGGCCTCTGGCACCAGAAAAATTCAGGGTGCCATGAGACCGAGCAACCTCAGAAAACTGAAGGCCGGAAGATGCTGGGCATCTTGGAATCTTGTTAACATCTGCTGAATGTGTTGAGCTCTCACCTCGGGAGGCAAGGCTTTCCCCAAGGAAGTATCCAGGACAGCTCCAATGAATTGGAGTCTTTGGAATGGTATCATATGGGACGTCTTGTAATTCCGGGAGAAGCCCAGTCTGTGAAGGGAGTGGCAGGTTATACTGAGATATTTCAGGGCTTGTTCTGTTGAATGACCCCTTATCAGCCAATCATCTAGGTATGGGTAGAGGTGAATTCCCCCACCCCCCTCTCCTGAAACTCACTGCCACCACCGCCATCAACTTGTTGAAAACCCTTGGAAATGAAAATGAGAACCGCCAATCGCGAACCTCAGGTACTCTCTCTGCTTGAAACGCATTGGCACATGAAAGTAAGCATCCTGAAGGTCCAATGATACCAACCAGTCTTGGAGTTGGAAAGCTTGAAGGATCTGAGAAAGGGTTACTATCTTGAACTTGTCCTTCCTGAGGAACTTGTTCAAGTTTCTTAAGTCCAAGATGGGTCTCAATCCTCTGTCCTCCTTGGGAATCAGAAAGTAGGGGGAATACCAACCCTTGTTCCTCTCCGCTACAGGTACATGTTCTATTCCACCTTTCTCTAGCAGGGTCAAGATTTCCTGCACAAGGAGCAGATCTGGAATTTTGACAGTTGTATCCCGGTGGATGTTCTGGAGGCCTGTTTTGAAAGGGAAGGCAGTAACCGCGGGCTGTTTCCAGTGCCCAAGCATCTGAAGTAATGTGCCACCGTTCATGCAGATGCAGAGAAATTCTGCTTCTCACCGGGGTCTTGTGGGTCAAGGCCTCAAGAGTGGCTTAGAGGCGGCTGCAGCAGTGGCTCAGTATAATTTTGCCGCTGCTGCGAACGATTTAGCACCCCTTCCTTGTCCAGCACGAGGGAATTTTCTTTGCACCCTTTGTCCAGCCTGTCCTCTTCCTCTACCAATTGAGGAAGAGAAACGAAAAGAACAACCCCTTCACGAAGATGAGCCTGAATGGGGTTGTTGAGGTTGCCGAATTGAGGCGCTAAGAGATTTTGCTGCTGCCTTGGAGGTCTGCCGCTTCGCCAAAAACGTTCATCCACCTTACTGACTAACAACCACGAGGCGTCAAAGGGCAGGTTGAGAAGCCTAGCATGCACGTCCGGTGCAAACCTAGACTTCCTCAACCACGCAAATCTGCGTAGTACAGTGCTAGCAGCCATGAATCTGCTGATGCTGTCAGCAGTATCCAAACCTGACTGAAGACATTCTTCCATTGCCGCCTTACCATCCTTAACTATAGCCCGGAAGCAGTCTCTCTCTTCGCCTTCCGGAATGTGATCATCCACCTTGGCAACAAAGTCCCACAGGGTATAAGTGAATCTGGAAAGAGTACAAGTGACATTGGTCGATTTCAAGGCCATGCTGCCTGCCGTGAAAACTTTACATGCCCAGGCATCTACCCTCTTGTCATCTCTATCTGGGGGATGGAGTGATAAGCCGATTGCCTGGATGATGTGGCAGCCTGTACTACCAAGCTCTCAGGTGTGGGGTGCTTGGTTAGGTATTCTGGATCGCTACTCGAAGGCCTGTACTTCCTTGCGAAGTTTCTATTTAGTGCAGGTGTAAATTCTGGGGCCTCCCAATATGCAGTGACTTTCCTCTGAAGGGCCTTATGGAAGGGCAGAATTGGGTCCTTCGAGGTCCCTGGTCCAGTATGTCAGTCATGTCGTCCTGTTCATATGTAGGGGAAGCTCTGCTCCAACCCATATACTCTGTGACCCCACGTCATGAGTCTCCTATAGGATGAATCTGCATGCTCAGAAGGGTCAGGCCTACCAGATTCCAGTTCTGGCGAGGTGTCAAGACCACTAGTTGACTGGTGAGAATCATAGGTCTCTCATTTTGGACTCTTCAGAAATTAGCTCTTCTGGCACATTCTGAGTGCTAAATTGTAACCCAAAAGGAGGGGAATCGTCAGAGGGCTGTTATTGTTTGAAGACATACACACACTTAAAGTATTTCTTCGGTTTTTGTAAATCTTGTCCTGTATGGGCAAAGGCCTCGACAAAGTCGAAGTAGCCGTCAATGGTGTTGAAGACGGATTTGAAAATGGCGCTGGTTTACTCAGTAATGACTTCGACTTCAGGGTCGAGAGGTCCGACTCCGATGGAGTCGACAAAGTCATCGAGTTCTTCTACGATTTGTGTTTCTTCAGTGGTACCAAAGGAGGACTCAGATCCCGTGTCGATACTCTCGACGACTTCTGGTCGGTTTGAGAACTTTCTCGACGTATTGCCGGCTTCATGCTCAGCTTCTAAGTAGTAGCCTTCGACTTCCCTTTGTCGTCCAAAGGAGTGACCGGGGCATGACTTGTGTGATTCTGTCAAAGGGGTCATTCTCGAAAATATGCATCATCTCTGATCTAAATGCAACCCACTTTCTTGGGGAATCAGATTTGGTCGGGCATCCTCTGCTGATGAGAAACATTTTTCCGAAGCAGCAAAGCTGGCGAGATATGATATCATAAGATGAGGAATACGTGGGGGGACACTATTCATTCGAAATATATTATAAGAGAAGGAATTTACAATGCCATTCAAAATGGCATTATGCGGGATATGGCACTATGGGGGGGGGGGGGGGGGGCGGATCAACGGGAATGCGACGAGTTAAGATGGTCCGGAGTTTCACAATACGCTGATTTTCAAGGAATTTGTTGCATTAAGTTTACTCACCTCAACTGCACCTCAATATATATATATATATATATATATGTTGCATTTTAGCCAAGTCACATGTCAAAACGCCACCTAGTAACCATCAATGGAGGTACACCTACAATTTAGAGCCACATCAGCAAAGCATTGTGGGTATGCAATTAGCTGTTCATGTATGCTTGAATTTGAGCCAATTTGCATACCCACAATGCCTTGCTGATGTGGCTCTGAACTAGAAGTGTACTTCCAGTGATGGTTACTAGGTGGCGGTGACATTTGTGATTAGGCTCAAATGGTATTATGCACTTTCACATTTGATGCTTGCATCTGCTTAGAATCATATGTTTTGCCTAGGCTGACATCTAATGGTTGGTGCAAAGTATTACATGATCTGTTTTCAAAATCAAATAGGGATGACGACTGGGCGAGTTTGTAATACTATCCCTACTGTGACATGTACTGTACCCATGGTCCTTAAAAATACATCTTTTTGCCTTTGTCCCTTCTAACAACCCACCTCCTTCTCCTGGCACTGCCTGCTAGTCTAAGCAAAGCATGTGATTCTAAGCAGATCCACATGACTCAGAAGACCAACATTACATAGTCTGATGCTTGTATCTGCTTAGATTCACATGCGCCCGCCCTTCCTCCCCCTGTTGTGAGCAGAAGGTACATAGACAGCTAACACCTTTATTTGTTTTTCACTGTTCTTATACTTGTCGATACACTTAACGCAACCTCAGGTCAGGAACAAAACAATCTGAGGACCTCAATGTGTTAAGGACCATGGGTACAGTTCACGTCACATTAGGGATAGTATTACAAACACACATTGTCAACATCCCATTTCGATTTGGAAAACAAGTCATGTAATACTCTGCACCAACCACTATGTCGGACTATGCAAACATGTTATTCTAAGCAGGTTCACAAGCCCCAGAAATATATATACATACATATATACACCTTTCTAATTCAAGAGTTCAGGTTAATCTCGCAAATAAAAGTCTACAAAGAGTGGGAATGAAAGTTAAGATAAACGCACATCTCCATATCACTACAAATCCAACCTTAACACTCCCTCCAACTAAGGTATTGCGTTAACCTACCCAATACTTGAAGAGAGTGCCATGGTTGGATTTGGAGTGGTATGGATTGAGTGGTTGTACCTTAACTAAGTTATTTCCACTCTTTGTAGATTAATTATATTACAGTAACTTTAACTCCTGATTTTAAAAGGTGTTTTTTAAATCTCCAATTTCCGCGGTTTTTGAGGGAAGCATAGCGTATGAGTAGGTTGTTAAACTATTTGTAGTATCACAGTATGAGCGTATACCCTAGAAGTCATATGGTATACATTTATGCAATGTAATTTACATTTTGAAGACCTGCTCTTTACATCTAAAAATTAACAAAGTTAGTCCTGACTTTGATGTCATATATTATATGTATAGTAGTGTACATATACAGAAAGATTTCATACCCATACATGTTGAGTTTGTGTAGAGCATATCCATTGAGCGCATGTCTTCTAGCCCCGTCACAAACGTAGAAGTGTATGGTGTAAGGAAGATGAGAATACATTAAAAAGTGTGGCATGTAAGAACGCGACATAAGAGCGCGTGGTGTAAGGTGTATGAGTGTTTTGTGTGTAAGTGCCTGCCATGGGAGTGTATGGCATATAATTTGCATACAAGTGTTTGATATAAAGTCATGAAATGCACCTGTTTTATCTATTATACATGTGAAATGTCACATTGAAGTCCGATTGGACTGATGTGTGTACTTATGCAAATAGAAGTCATGTAAGATTTGCAGAGGTTGTGCATGTACACAATGTACGTCCTGACTTTGATGTGGGTGTACAGTCCAAATATTAAATATACAGTTAATTCTCTTATTACATGCCTCTTTCGCATATTAAAGCTCACATTAAAAGGAACTGTAACTGGAGACTTTTCAATAACCGGCGTAAAGGAGTTTTACATTTCGTACATGTACGCAATTTAAATCGGATACATCTTACATACATAAGAAAACATATCAATGTCGGGCCCAACTATGATTCGAGTTGCCATAAATTTAGTAGGGTAAATGTACGAAATTTAAATCTTCTACTGTTTGTATGAAAGATGCACAATGATTATGCGCATGCGTCATATATAGGTAAATCTGGAAATGCGAATACCTAGAAATTAGCCAGCTGGATGTTACAAATATGTTTGCAGCGCGCCAATTCATAAGAATATCTAGGGACCCGCTAAAAATCTTGAAAATCAAAGCAGGCAATTTTGAGAAATGTAGTAAAAACATTTTTACCCCCCATATGATAATACCTCATGTAAAAGCTTTTCAAAACTTTTTCGAAAGAAAGGTGGCCATGAAAAATTCTGAAGTGTTCCATGCAGGGGTGGCTGCCTCGAATGTTTGCTATAGGTTTTTCCAGATCTTAGCATGGAAGGGTTCAGGAGTAACTAAGACTTGAGTGACATTCATGTGACCTCAGGCGGCCCCCCTCTTTTGTTCGCCAACAGGTAACCCCACATATTCTCCCCCATGTTCCGATGGTGACTTCATACGTGAAGTAAAAAGTGGCTAAAAAACAACTGCTATACTGGGCTTAAAAAGTGCACTCACCACTAGCTAGAGATAATGACTGTTGGCGAATAGGAATTGGTGTTCTGTGTGCATTTGGGCAATGCCTGAGGCAAGTGACTGTCTGGCTATTAGCTTGCAACGTGACATTTTTAACCCTTGATATACTGTACAGGTTCCACTTTTCTAGGAGTGGTAAAATTAAGGGCCTACATAATTAAATAAGCAATGATGGAATAGGGCCGGCCACGCTTGCACTGAGAGTAGGTGGTGTGCATCCTCCCGACTGGATGAAAAGCTGCGATAGACATTTCTTGTCATGTCAAAAATTGGAAAAAATATTCAATCAATGGATGCAAAAGCAATCCACACTTATACATTAAGCTGGACTTTGTATTGCTTCAAGTGAAATGAGCCACACATTTTATAGTTAACCAAGTACAGTTTGACACACACATATTGTCAATGAACAGATTAATATTCAAACTCTAGGTCCAGAAACATGCAGCTGTATGGAAAATGCACAAATGAATACAATAATCAAACTGGAATAGGAATTCATTTATAATGTCTGGATGTGCACAATAACAATTAAAACGTTCATTGGAATCTTACCACATGTATGGCAGCCATGTATGGTGCTAGAATAGGACAAAGAAATGTCTGATAATGTTGAGGAGGGCAGGACACAACCAAGGGCTTCACAAAGTTGGGTACACAGTGATTAAGGAGGAAACAAAATTAGTGTTTGGCTTTACACAATCCCTGAGCAGATGTTCGCTTACACAGGAAAACTCTTCCACCATGGAACGCTCAACACTAATACACCAATCATTCACTAATATCCATAAAAGATATCAAAAGCACATGAGAAAAATAAATACGAATTCTTATTAGACATTGTGTTGTTGTGATTTGTCAATATAGAAGGATACAGAATTAGCAGCGATAGACGCTTGTATCGGGTAGACAAACAGAGGGTGATGGTTCAATGGCATGTGAAAGCAGAAGGTCTCCGGACAGCAGAGGCACAGTGTAGTGCCAATACCTCTTCAGCCATTCCCGGCAAAGCCAGTACTCTCTATAAACATTTAATAATGCTTTGAGAGGCCTAAAATAATGCTCGGGACTCTACCAATGTGCATTTCTAAAGCAGGATTTTACCAGAAGGCCTCAATGTCCCTGCAATTAAACTTGTAATCACTTGACAAACACTGAGCCTCATAGGCTGTGAGAATCAAAACGCAACGTAAATGTCGGATCTTTAGATGGTGTAAACCTTTCAAATACATACTATGTGAGCAGTTCAAAATAGGAGTAGAGAAATGAAGCACCCTAATTGTTCTAGCCGACAACCTTTGACTTTCCGACTTTCCAACTTCCTGAGTATGCACAATCACCTATGTTGGACTCTGGGACAAAGCATTGGAAGTAATAATGAAGTCTTTTCAGAAAGGATCTGTCAAAGGCATATCGAGTTCGATCAGTAAACTAAGGACTTGAATATGCCCGGCGGAAGGAAAACTAAGAAATTAGTGATTGTGGTACTTCCACTTGGGTTTAAAATGAAGATGAACACAAATAACCTAACAAGAGTCTCATTGAGATAACCATCCTCTGGTGTGCAGGCCTCCAACACACTCACATGGGGCAAAGACCACACTTCAAGTTTAGTGATAAGTGCATGATCCTTATTTTGTTTTTATAGATAAAAAGTGGGAGGGTGCAGTTTCCCTGTTAAAGCTGCACAGCTCTGGAACGCCTTACCCTCGTCCCTGAGGGCAGACCAACCATACCTGCAATTCAGACATAATATCAACTGGTTTAAAGAAAATGACCGCTAAATACATAGGTCGTTGCCCGCCGGCTCACCCCCAATACCCTGCATCGAATATAGCTCTGCGTTTTTGTAATATCTTGTTGTTAGCCTGGCCTGGTCCTAAAATTCACAAGCCGAGATCACCCTGAAAAGTGAAGGTTAGAGGGGATGATTTCTTCAAATGCTACAAGACACAGCCAAGGAAAGACTTGCCACCACCACATCATCAAAGTGTTAAACTAAACTGTACAAGTTGATGCTTCTGATAAAAAAGGATATTAAGCATTGTGTGCAGCCTGTGAGTCGGGAGGTGTTCCAAGTTTATTAAGGCAGAGTTAAGAAGTTGATTAACCAGATCATCCACTTGGTAGAAATTTTCCTTAAAGGACTGTGCAGCATGACCCAAAATACTGAAACTACAAATAGAAAATGATTAAGGAGAAAGACTTAAATTAATGGTAACTGTTAGCAATGCTCAAATTCATGGAAGGTTATTGGAAAAATAAAACAATGCAAGTGCTTTTATAAAAAGAAAGTATTCTGTAAATGGCACTTAAATCAAAAATCACAGTCTGCAAACATGTTGGGTAGCTAAGTACAAGTTACTTATCTTCAGTAATGTGCTTTCCAGTAGATATGGTAGTATTCATAGTGTTAGGGGGATGTTTAGACAGCCCTCTGGTGAGGGGTGTGAAACCATCGATCGTAAGGGCAAGAAGACAATGCTACAACTGTAAAATATCCTGAAACAAATACCATTACTTAATGTTAATGTTCTCTGATGAATGTTCCTCCCACGGATTCCTCATTTTAGATATCAGTTCCTACTTTAGCAGATCTCAGAAATCTTTCCGACAGTAGGGTGTGTCGTACGGTTTCAAAGTCCCTCAACGCTCTTCACACCTGCATCTGTTCGTGAGGTCAGAGTCGATATAAATAGCTTGCACCATGCCCTGTTGCCTCAGTTCCTTGTTTTGTCCCCCGTGCTCAGCTGTGTTCAGGAAGCATACAAATTGTAGGACATTGAAAGAGAAGCATCTATCAGAAAGAATATTACCAGAGGTGACTAATTTGTTCTTCTAATGGAGTGTGTTCTCCCACAGATTCCTCGTCTTAGACAGAACCCCATAGCAATGCTTTGCAAAGGAGGAGAGAAAGCACACTCTTGTGAATCTTGCCTGAAACTACTCTTCCAAAACTGGTGTTCTGACATGACAGGATATCCAGGCAATTGTGTTTTCATAATGGGTTAGGGAAGATCATGCTGCATTTTAACAAATGTCCTGAACTGGTATCCCTCTTAGCAGTGCTGATGTAGTCCCTAGTCCAATGGTAGAATGAGATCGTAATCTTTCAGGAGAATCTTTTCCTGCTATCAGAGTAGTGTGAAATGCACAAGATTATCCATATGGATAATGTTTGCTTGGCTACTGCTTTACCTAGTCTATGACTAGGCGTAGCTGATAAGAAGCTGATCCTCCAACCTGAAGTTGCTGTCCAGGCTGTGTAATATCTCCTCCTCCTTGGAAGGATGAGGTGGAGGACAGAAAGCAATGTAAACTGATTTTCTGAGGTAGATGAAATTCAGAAACAACTTTGGGAAAGATGGGCGCACTATCAGTACCATCTTCTCCTTTGTGAAGATGATCAAAGGTGGCTTGCGCAAAAGGGGTTGCAACTTGGTCAATCGGGGGGGGGGGGGGGGGCAGTGGTGATGGCTACCAAAATTAGTGTTTCCCATGTAAGAAGCTTGAGAGGAGGATAAAGAAGCAGCTAGAAAGGAGCCCCCATCAGACTGTTAATCGCAGGCTGGCAGGTGTTGGTGGAAAGATATCTGTGAAACCTTTCAGAAATGTCATAACTATTGGTATTTTGAAGTATGCTTGAATATAGTTGGCGCAGCGAAATATCCTTTCACAAGAGACACCTATAATCCCTGCTGGGCCAATGCACAAAACATTAATTGCACCTGTTGTAAACCACTATGTTGAACTACAGCATACTGCAAATGACCTCTTCTGGTGGATTCTAGATGTCATTAAAAATTCATTGAACGTACCCCGCTGTCAGTTACAGAAGGAGGCAAAATGGATTCATAGACTGGGAACACATACCAGTGGACTGAATGAGGAATTTCTCCCATTGCTTTAAAAACATACTTCCACAGCATTAATTCCAAAACACAATTCAGGAACATGGCATTAGTACTGCCCCAATCTAAGCCAGATTACATTCAATTCATCTGGTCCAACCAGCAATACTAGATGGAACTCTATGTAAGGGGTACCTTTTCCCTTTTCTTAGGTACCGCCAACTTAATGGTTCGACTCGCCAAAATGGATACAGTTGGCTATGACATTTCATTAAATCAGACTGCATTAACACAGGTGAAAAGTCAAACCCAATGCGCATATATTACTAAACATGTAATCGTCAGGTTCCTGAGGACAAAAACAGCATGCGTCATGGTAACACTGTTTAGGAAACATGGATGCTTGCCAAAAATCTGGTGGTAGTGCCATATAGGCATACCCTAAAGTGCCTATTCGACTTTTGCACTATTTGTGTCCTTTTTCCAGAAATCATGGGCAGGTGTTTGATTCAGCTTTTTTTTTTTTATAATACACCGCTCCACTGTTTACTCACAAACCCGTTTTGGAATACTTCCGAATAAGCTTCAAACCAAATGCTAATTTAAGTTTGTTGCACGTCATAGTTTTTCAAGATTACTGGTAGGCATTTGATTTAGACAAAACAATAAATCGCTCTACCTTTTCCGTCTTAGTATCCATGACGACCACAGTCACCCTGGATGTGGGCCCGACTCGGCTCGACCAATGAATGCAGGGTTTCAAGAGCCTGCTATGATCCAGAACGTGATACCATCACGCGCGCTTTGTGACAAGGGGCATGTAGTACTTAAGTCCAATCCTTGCACAAACCCTTCGACTGCCCTAGTTTCTCATAGCAACTGTTAGGGAGAATTTTCAGAAATGTGCTAATTCCCTTCACCTTAGAGACCCCGAGCAACTTTGCTGGATTTTGAGGACTTGATTTTTTTTTTTTACCTGGAAAGAGTGAGCCTTTTTCCCCCCACTCTGTGTTTTGATATGTGTTTCACATTTGTGTCTTCTGATTATGGAGTTCAGTGCAGTGACAAAGGGATGTCTTTTAGACTTCCCAAAGGTTTAAATACCTTCTCTAGAATGAACTACTGTTTCCCAGAGAATGTAAAGTGAAATTGACTTTACTAGCCTTTTCCAAATTCATCGACCCAGCACACACCATCTTACAATGGAGTGCTGGAGGGGTTACATAGTGCCCTTACAAAAACTGTTACCTCTCCCATCTGCACATGATCAGTGGGGTTATGTATGCAAAATGCCTAAACAATAACTGAAATGTATGACTAAACTGCTATATGCTTATGTAAATGTACAAGTTATGCTGTTTGTCTAATCAAGTATCCTTAACAGCGCCACAATGCCGCCGATGTGCGCTATACAAATGCAAATAAATGCTACCCTCTCCTAGTGAAAAGGATGGTGGCAGTGGTTTTACAATGAACTACCATGATTTTTCCCGAACACGAACACCGGTATCTAAAAATCACAGGAGCCATGTTTTTCAAGATGGCGCCTTAAGCCTCTTTGTTTAAACGAGTCCCGGTCTTTTTTCACCATTTCTTTTTCGAAAGGTCCTTCTAGTGTTTGTCTCTGCGCGCCAAACAAGGTTTGGTCCCTTTGTTTGTGTGCCTTTGGCAGGCTTTAGGACTGAATTCCGCCCTTGGCGTCTGAGTGTCTGGGGAGGGCAGGAAGCGAGGGAGGTGCCCGAAACTCCCTGTGCTTAGTCTCCTAGGAGACCCAAATGCACTCTGGTGTGATTGAAAGGCTGACTGTCCGGCAAGGACAGCCATCCTGACAGGATGAGTGACAGCTAGGCTGGAATGAAAGGGAGAAAACTGTTTAAAAGGCAAGTCTTTTGGACTGGAAGGCAGAGTCGACCACTGGAACGAAAGAACCAAAGATGAGCTGGAAGAGGACTGCTGCTGCAACCACTGGACCGTTGGTTTGCCCGGTGAAGCTCTGCTGCAGGTACAACTTCTCCCTTTGAGTTGGTGGGACCAATCAACTCGACACTAAGCCACCTGGATACCACTTTCGGAGCTGGTTGTATTTTCCTCAGAGTGCTGCAGGAAACCAAATAACTAGGGAGAGGGACACCAGCTTGTGTGCTTGTCTACAGCTACCGGAATTGAAGATTTGCCAGTTGCCAGCTTTTTGACCAGTCCCAGTGCAGGAGTCCCCTGACGTCCTCCCTTTTGCCCCCACGACAGAGGCCCAGGAACAGAGGTCACCAGCTGCATCTTTTTCTTCAGTTGTAAAGGTACTGTAAAATCAGACCGAGTGCTAACCTCTCGCTGTGAAAGTGCTCAAAACTTTCCTAACTCACAAGCCTAATTAGCTTGTGACCCAACATAGGATTCTTCTTGCTATAAACTATTCCTAAGAACTTTTGCAGAGACTTTTCAGTTTATCTACCAGAACTGCTTTATCCTATCCAAGACTTTTTCCCCATTGACTTTGGCCTAGCTTACTGAATTGACTCTTGAACTCAAAATATCTGCACCGCCTAAGAAATAACTGTACTCTTTCTATGTTCTGATAACCTATGCCTTTTTGCTCCTCCTTCAAAGTATTCTGAATGCCTCAAGAGAGTACAGTATTGAAGTATATTTGTGTGTGATTAGATTGCCTCCTTCTTATGAATGTTCTATAACTGACAGTTAAATTAATAAGTATTTAACAAAGAAACCTTGAGTGTAAGAGTTTATTTGAGCTCCTGTGATTGTAGACCGCTGTGTAACATCATTACAGCTCACATTCCCTCTTGAGATAAGCCTGGCGGTGTAGTGGTCCTAAAGGGTACTGCATACAACGTTGCCTAACAGCTCCTTGCACAGCGGTAGTTACTCTACACCTCTTGTTGAGGGAGTGCATGGTCAAGGTGTTGTCAGTCATGATTCTGACACTTTTTCCCAGAATGGAAGTCAGAAAGGCCATCAACGCAAGTATGATCGCCCTCGGCTCAAACAAATCTATGTGTAGCCTTGTCGCCGCTGGAGACCATAGCCCACATACTGTCAAGCTTGTTCATGTGTGTGCCCAAGCCTTTCAGAGAAGCTACATATCAACAGTGATCTCCGGCCATGGTTGCCAATAATGTTCTCAGACCATTAATTTCTCTTGCAGGTCACACCACAGGAGGTCCTGTGATACACTACTCAGGACCTGAATGAGGTCCAAGATACTGCCTGCTAGGGAGCATTTTTAGTTTCTGTTCTAATTCCATTTAACCTTAGTGTCCCCTTTTTGATTTTTTTATCTCCTGATCAAGTGGGCCTTTTTTCCCCCCACTCGTGCATGTTCCCTATGACAATTTTGTGTTCATTATGTGCTAATGGAGTCTGGTAAAATCCATAGGCATCTGCTTGTGCCACTGAGGAGTCCCTTGGACAACTCTAAATGTTTAAATACATTTTCTTGTGTGAACTACAGTTCCCAAGAAACAGTAGGACAACTTTTGTCTTACCTTTTCCCTTTGTGGGTCCAGCACACACCACCTTATGTGGAGTGCTTGGGGTTACATTTTAACGCCCTAACCCACTTCCGATGTAACATTTTGTTACACTAACTTGAATGGTTGGTGGCAGTGGTTTCTTTTGACTACCTTTTGTGCAATGTATCTGCAGACTAACGACCCTCCACCCCCCCACAGGTGATTGAAAGCTTAGTGCTGTGAATGAATGTGATTTCGCATATAAGGCAAGGGTTTTGCGACTACAGCCAGAGTTGGCCACTGGAACATCAAATCCAAAGACTAAGCATAGAGAAGTCAGCAGCACCTTCCAGGACCAAGAGAGAACTGATGAAGTCTTGCCATCGACAGGGAAGCTCCACCAAGGACACCTTCCTCCCTTAGGCTGGTGGGACCAACTAGCCTCAAGACCTGCTTTGTTCTGGGCCAACCCCAGTGTCGCTGCGATCTTCCTGAGCTGCAATTTACCAATACCCGGGGTACTGGACCATCGACGAGTGCAACGTCTTCTGAAGAACAAATCCGTCTGAAACTTCACAGGCATCCTTGTGAGTCTACAGAAGCAGGACATCTTCATCCAGAGTCCCCTCACCAGAGTTCAGGACCGAGGGACAGAGGACATTCCAACCAGGGAAATTTGTGCTGAGAAAAAGGCACCAAAACCACAAAGAGCCACCTAAATTGAGTGGAATCCATTGCTGCAGAGTCCCTCTCGAGAGTTCTACCGCAGAGGCCCGCCAGACATCCATCCTTTTGTCATCACGAACAAGGTCCAGGAACAAGAGTTTGCATCTGTGGGGCTTTGGGTTTAACCACCTTTAGCCAAATCTAATGCTTCGTAGCTTGGGGAGTGCTACTTTCCGTCCTTTTAAATTACTGCAATTCACTTGCGCACCTCAGATAGGCTCACTTGAGTACCTGGATTTTTCTTCAATGAACTACTGACTGTTCAACCAACTTTTTCTTAGAAGATTGCAACAGACCTAGGACTGTCCTATTGACTTCAGCTGTCTAGGTTCCCTAAAGGCATCCCTTCTGAACCCTACTGGCTTTGGCAGTGCTTGTTCCATTACAGGTTTTAATTATTTTACACACTTTGCTGGGATAAAAGACTGCCTACATCCCTATGGGAGAAAAGACTATAGTTACAGTGCTACAGTGTTCTAGCCTACTCTAACACTTCTTCCCTCCAAACTCAACATTGTACGGTGAACCATAAGTGCTACTGCTGAACCTAACTGATGTCACTCTGTGTGCTGGAAATGCTTTAGTACAAAATGAATGTACTCACCTGCATTATTGCCGTTTGAATAACTTGATTCTGAAATTCTGCTTGATGTTACTATTAGTTGCTGCATTACCTAGTGTGATTCATTGGCCTTGTGTATATAAATATTTTTTATATAACTTTTAAAGTGTGTAATTATTTACTTGTCGACATGTCTCCACTGATTTCATTATACTGCTCTACAACTCACAGTACTCCTTCTAAGATGGGCCTGGTTGCTCAGCCACTCTACTGACTGGTGTAGTACAGGCCTATGTTAAACGTTGGGCCACTAATGCCAAGCAGATAAGTCTTAGTCCCACCCCAGTTGGACTCTACAAAATATTATCTAAGAACTGTGACCAATGACACGAGAGTGCAGTTGAGTGACCTCATACTCAGCAGGCCTCTGGCACCAAGAAAATGCAGGATGCCACGAGACCCAGCAACCTTAGAAAATCGAAGGCCGGCAGATATTGGGTGGTTTGTAACTTCAAATCCATCTGAAGAATATGCTGAACTCTTATTGCGGGGAAAAAAAACACATCTCCAAGGAGCAGTCCAGGACTGCTCTGATGAATTCAAGTACTTGAGACGTAGTAACTTGAGACATCCTCAAGTTGAGGCAGAAGCCCTGTTTATGTAGGGAGTAGGGGTGCACTGAATAATGAAATGACTATTCGGCCGAATACTGAATAGTTAGCCAAAGTAATCGGCCGAAGGCAAATAGTGAGCGGATAGTTGGTTTTTTAAAATACATTTTCCAGCACATGAGAAATACTGCTGCGCAAGACAGTAAATCATAAGGGGATCGGGAATCAAAAATGGCACTGTATAGTAAGGGCAGGCTTCTGTCATCTGCTAGTGTGTATTCTTACTGCTGCAACCTATTGATTATCACCTTTATTGAACAGTATTCAGTGCAGAATACACACAAATGCTTGCAGGCATTCCCTGTTGATATTGCCACTGGAAACACAATTACGCTGATAAATTGTATAGCACTGTTTAGAGAATTATGCCACATGTTTAAATGGCAATCTTGCACTCGCACTTCGCTTGGTATTCCCCACCAACTGCACCTCCTGGCACTAACCCCCGATTTCCCCCCCCCTCCCCCAGCACTTACCTAGCACTACCTGAATGAACATATCCAGATGTTTTAGACAAGTGTTTTGATCCCTCACCAGAGTTGTAGTACAAAACATCTGGGAAGCCGAGGTTTGCAGAACCCTGGATGAGCCCTCCACACCAGAAATCCCAGGGCTAATTATCTACAAGCCATACATTGATCTATGTGACTGACATCCAAATTCAGATGTTACCAGGAGAGGGACTATTCAATTCACAAAGAAGCTACCAGTAGTCATTGTGAATCATTCTTCTCTTTCCAGGAGTCCAGGAGTAAATCTTGTTTGCTCCTGGTGACTTCTGCATGAATCTAACAGTCTCTCGCCAAAAGTAAGGCAGCTTTTATTTACTGTTGGACGTGCTTGCCACAAGCTTCAGGCTACAGCTGCCTTTCTTGCGAATCAGCCCCAAGGGTTGCTATGAATAACTCTGCTTCACTAGTTCAACATCTGATAAAACAGAAGGGTTGAGCGCTAGTGGCTAAACATGCAACCGGAGTGACCATGGGTTTATCAAATAATCTCTCGGTATACCGATTCTTCCCCTACCAAGAGTGACGGAGGACAGAATCAGAGCAAAATGGCAGCTCAGGTGCCATGCTAAAAAAGAAAGTGGACTAAACACAAAGAAGAGTAATGCCAGCATCAACTACATTATATGCAGCACACAATCATGATGAGCTATGCTTTTTCTGTGATCAAGCACACTGGTGATATGAATGTTAGACAGCGCCTGGCGCTACAGTCTCACTTTTTGATGCATGGAGTGTGGGTCACGCTGTAAAATAATCCTTATAGTGCTTGCACTATGCAATATTGTGCTTTGCTGTGATACAACTGATTGGGTGTGTGCGTGCATTGGCTTGTGGTGCGCTTTTGCGCTCTGGTAACTGTCTGCGCCGTTACCCAATGATGCAATACAGTTGAATTATGTTAATACACAGAGATGCTGGAAGCCTGCTACCGTTTAATAATAAGCAGTGATGTAATGTTTTTGATCTGTGGTAAAACACGCCGATGTAGTGTGCTGCAACCCTGCACTGCTATTGAAATCCGTTACTGGTTGGTATTTAACAGACACAGAGTGCTGTGCCCTTGCGCAACCATGCAATGTGGTAGCGTTTGAAAACACAAGAATATGCTGCCAGTACCTGCAGTCTCCCTGTGCTGTAGAAGGTAGCTGACTGGTTTTTCAGTAGGATTCTCTCCCGGTGCACTATCCCAACGCTCCATGGTATTTTTTCTTGTGCTGGTTGCTGCTGCTTTCCCACTGTTTTACTTCCTAGTATTGGTTATCGTCTCTCACACAGAGAAGATTGCTAATCATAGAAAGAGGACTTAAAAAAAAAAAACACAGAAAGTGTTTTTAACTTCGGCTTCGAATAAGAATTCTAAAAGAGTTCTAAAAGACATTCGGCCAAAGACGAATAACTGGTTTTCAGCCAAAATTCAGATGAAAACTTACTCAAAGCCGAAGTTCGGTACACCACTAGTAGGGAGTGGCAGGTGCTGTTGAGAAAGGTAAGAAGTACACCCCCCTCTCCTGAGACTGGCCGCCACTACCGCCATCAACTTTGTGAAAACTCTTGAGGCGCGTTGAGCCTCAAAGGTAGTACTCGAAATTAATAATGAGTAATGCCAATCACAAATCTCAGGTACTTTCTGTACCTGGGATGAATAACCCACATGAAAGAAAGCGTCCTGAAGTTCGAGTAACAACAACCAATCCTGGAGCTATAGAGCTTGTAGGATCGAAGAGTGATCCTCTTGAATTTGTCTTTCCTGAGAAACTTGTTCTAGCACCTCTGGGGCAAGATGGGTTGCAGTTCTGTGTGCTTTTTGGGTACCAGTAAGTATATTGAATACCAGGCCTGGTTCCTCTCCACTATAGGTACTTATTTCTTTTCCTTATTGGGTCATATGGTTTTACTTTACACAACCCAGACAAAAACTAGATTATAAAAAAACTTTACAATGTAAATATCTCCTAAAAGCCATGGATTCACTAAATAAATCAGTACAATATGTGAATAAATATTTGTTCCTTATAAAATAAAGCAGTGATTAAAATTGTTCTAAATTGTTCTAAACAGAAATTTAACTAGTGCAATCAATAAAATGACCCGAACAAGAGTCCAAAAAACACCTGCATAATAATTCCCCCGGGGCGAGGCGCAAATCAACCACATGTTTTGAAAAAACAACAACCAAGGTTAATCAAAGGCTTGTACTCTAACAGCAGGTATCTAACGATTTCAATTTCAGTCATACAATAGATTCACATCATTGCCATTTCCACAAATGGCGATTTGCCCATGCCAGCAATATGTTTAGGCGGAACCTCAGAATAGCGTTTGCAAAACTCCACAAAGAATATTTCACCAAATAATGTGCAAGTACTCCTGCCTGTCTATCAGTTTATGCCAAGTCGACATGACGCTTTTAATTCCGCAAACTATCACATGTGCTACACTAGTCATGTTGCAACAAGCACCTTTTATTTACAGTTTAATCCATAAGGAAATCTTTTAGCACAAAGCACCTTTTCCCCCAAGTTGGGCCTCACACAGTCAGCAATATAGGGATTGGGAACCCTGGCCTCATCCCTACAGAAAACACCCATACAATAAGTTTGGCGGGGGCTGGACAAAGTAGCAAACGTTTCCAAAGGATCTGAACTTTCAGTCACTCAATACCAAGCTCAAACCGAATAACGGCCATAGAGATAATTTGTGGCAAGACAAGAGTCCCTCTCCAAAAAAGCACCTCAACAAAATCTAAATCGACATCAATTGATGGTTTATCTGAAGTCCAAACATCATTGCTGGTAACATTTTCCTCACACAGAATTTTAACTGGCGCCAACTAAAACTTCCTGTAGAACCTATCAAAGTGCCTCCTTATTTGTGGTAAGAAGTTATTCACTTTCTCTTCTAAATAGACAATCAGGGAGATTTTATTCCACTGGGTACGGATATGGAAGCCGATATATTTGAATCTCATTAGCTATCATCACCTTCTGCCCTGAGTGCCACCCGGACCCTCTATTATTTCTCCTTCCAGCAGAAAGACTTTAATCTTTGCAGCATGTATATTCAACTTATTGGACATTTTATACTCAAAGGAATACTGTAGCCTTAGCAGACACACCCGTGTACACTCCATTAACACTTTGTCACCTGCATACGTGATCCACGGCAGCTTTTATCCCATACATCGTAATACCCATTTGCTAGGTCAGGAAGATCCTGCGAGGGTCATGCATTTGCACATGAAAGCAGTAGATTTCACAGCCTATTGCAGGCCTTGTGTGTTGCAAGACAGGAAGAGGTCAGGGACAGGCTGGTCCCAATCCAGAAATTGGTTTCCTGTATGTCTGGAGTGGATGCATGAGTTTCACCAACAGTGGTCCCCGTTTGACCCACTGCTGTGGGGTATTTGAGGGGCAGATCTTCCATTGGTTGAACACAGTTTGTGCTTAACTGAGTTTTTGGATAAGAGGATGAGTCCTGCAGCGATTCCCCATAGATCTGAGGAGGAGCCAAGTATCCTGTATAGCTGTGAAGACTTAGGAAGACCCGAAGACCGATCTGGAGAAGGCCTGGTGACCACTCTTTGCTGCAGTCCTGGTGGAGCCCTGTCCGGCTACTGATCTTCGAAGACCCTCAAAGGTGCTTTGACCCTTTGGAGTGGTGGGGTGGTCTCAGTGCCCTGTGATTTCGGAAGCTTTCCTGCGCCATCCAGTGGACTGACCAACTTCAATTTGGGCTACCATGATTCAGAACTGCAGGGGTCTTCAGCTTGTCTTGCAAGTAGCCTTCCCGCGAAATGTAACATCTGCTATGCCCGTGCAGCGGTGAACGTCGCTGAAACAGGCTTTATGGCATTTATTTTATTTACTGAATATTTATAAGGTGCCTATACAGCAAATGGTGTTTCCAGGCACCACAAGACAAAACAGGGGAAGGGAACATAATAATAACGATCCTACTAGGACTTGCAACATTTGGATTGTGTGCAGTAACGAGAAATGCAAGGGGGGGGGGACTGCATGCATGGGGGGGACTGCATGCAAGGGAGGGGACTGCATACAATGCAGGTTGGGGGGCTAGGCAAGTGCTGAGGGGAGCTCAGGGGGATGCCCAACCCTTCAGGCTAGTCAGGGAAGAAGGCCTGGAATAGAAGTGCTGAATTGGGGGGGAGTGCTGGTATAGACTGGTCAAGGAGGGCTTGTTAAACAGTAAGACTCATAAGAGACCATGCCATCAGTCGCAGCAGCAGATCGGGACATTAGCAAGGGAGGACAAAACAGAAGGAAGAAGAGAAAAGCAGGGTGTTGAGATGTTTCTGGAACTTAATGAGGTCCGGCTCAAGTCTAAGAGGGGGCAGGAAGGCCATTCTAGAGGGAGGCACCTGCAGAAGAGAGATCTACCGCCCACTTTCTGGCTGGAAAAACAACGGATCTGCAGAGAGTTGGAGCTAGAGGACCGAAGGGCTCTAGCAGAGAGGTACATGGAGAGAAAGTTGGATATAGCGGGGCCACAGGCCTCAGAAAGCCTTGTGGATGGTGCAAAGGGTCTTGAATTTTTCCTCGCCGCAAACATAAGCCAGTGGAGAAACTTTAGGGCTGGAGAGACGCGGTCCCTGCTTTGAGGCTAAGAATAAGTCTTGCAGTCCAATTCTGGATTAGTTGAAGGGGGTGAAAGGAAGAAAGAGGCAATTTGAGGAAGAGGCTTGTTAGGCAAGATTGTATGCAGTACCATGTGGGAGACTGCACAAGCCTTGTCCTCGTGGCAATAGTTAACCCAACCTTTGGTATAAGCACATACTACACAAGTTGGTAGAGTGACTGAGCAGCCAGTCTTATCTTAAGAGGGGTCAAAGTGAGCTGTAGGGTTGTAACAGACTTTCACAGTGACAAGCATCCAAATAAACACTTACACTCAAGGTTTCTGGATTAAACAATAATTTACTAATGTATCAATCAGTTTGAATAAGACTTCTTTAGAAGGGAGCAAATATGTAACACTTAAAATATACTTCGAAAATACACACTTTCAGTTTCAATAAATCAGTAGATACCCATTTGGGATGGCACACAGACACTTCCTACACCCTGAGGTGACTTAAATAACTAGGACACTGTGGACATTGATATATCACTAGTTCATTTAGAGCAATACTGAGTTTGGTGTTAAAAGGAAAAGGTTAGAGGGAAGAAACGATGGTTAACAGTTTCTCAAACAGGCAAGTACTTTTGAACCCTCCAATGCTATGTAGAGTAACCCTTTCCCAGCTACACAAGTTATAGAATGTGACATTTTGGAGGGACAGATCAAAGCACAAGTCAAGGTAAGAAGAGTCTTCAGGGAGCCAGGACAGCCAATGTCAATTAAGCAAAGTCTAGGGGAGCTGGAGATCTTCTTGAAGGTAAGTAAAACGTCTTGCAAAATGTTAGAGAGTTTCTGTTGAAGTAAAAAAAAAACACTGTTGGGCCACATGCTGGGAGGCTTGTGATAGGCAAAGCTGCAGGAAACTTTGCAAGGGGCAGCCAAAGCAAGTCTCAACTGAGAGCTAGCAATGCAACACAAGATATAAGTACCCCTTAGTTTTACAGTACATGTTAGGGAGAATTCTCAGAAATGTGCTAATTCCCCTGTACCTTCGACATCCCCCAGCTATTTTTGCTGGACTTTAAGACTTCTAATTTCTAACCTGAAGAGAGCGAGACCTTTTTCCAACTCTCATGTATTTTTCTGATTTGGACTCTGTTTCTCTTGACTTTGGAGTCTGACCTCCATAGGTATTATCTTTACATTGTGACATACAGCACCTTCTGTGCAGTGGCACAGGGAAGTTTCTTAGATTTCCCAAAGGTTTAAATACCTCCAAGGACAGCCAGCCGGCCAATCACCTTTGGGTGCATTCCTGTAACAAAGGAGACTAAGCACAGGGAGTTTCGGGCACCTCCCTCGCTTCCTGCCCTGCCAGACACGCTGGAGCCAGAGGCAGGCTTTACCAGTGAATCCTGCCAAAGACAAAACGACCAAAGGGACCAAACCTAGTTTGGCGCGCAGAGTAAATCTCAAGGACATTTCCAACAAGAAATGGCGAAAAAAGAAGATGGGGCTATTTTGACAAAATGGGCACCCTTGGGTGCTTTACTGCAGCTGCAATTGCAGCCCGGGGTAGAAACACACAACAACGGTAGTAAAAAGAAAACCACTGCCACCAGCCATTAATTGTAGAAAGGGTAACATGAAAATGTTACATGAGAAACTAGCCAAAGGGGATACTAAGTAACCGCTCCAGCACCCTATTGTAAGAGTGTGTGCTGGGTCTAGAAAGTAACAAATGTAAGTAAAGTCAATTTCACTTCACCGCTCTGGTTTGTTTGTTTTATTATTTATAATGTGAGAACATACCCTAGGGTAACAGGGCGCAGCAGTTACATGTGTATGCGAAGCTTGGTTACAACAGCGTAGTTATTTACATACAGCTATTAAATACAAGATATATACAAATAAGTCCTATTACAGACAGATGGAACAAGAAAATAAATGATGGAGGCAGCTTGCTGATATCGGTGGTATATACATGTGTAGGTGAGCGAATGTGTACGGATGTGCAATAAGGGTGGAGGGGCGGTACTCCTCACAGTGAGACATAGCTGCTTATTGCATTTAGTGGTCATTCGCTTTCAGCCTCAGGATGGTGTTGGTCCTGAAGTTTTGGTAAGGAAGGTCAGTTCTCAGTGTAGGAGGTAGGGAGTTCCATAATTTGGCTGCTTTCAACTGGAAGCTGTTGGCACTTATTGTGGAAAGATTTAAATTGGGAATAGAGAGGCAATCTTAGTAAGCTGTTCTGGAGGGTCTCAGGGAAGTCTGTCTGTGGAATTTGTCCACCAGGTAGACAGGCGCAGCGTTGGTCAGAGATTTGTGCGGAAGTGACAAAGTTTTTAAGAGAATTTTGTCGTTGGTTGGGAGCCAGTTATTCTGTCTGCTACTCTCGGAGATGTGGTCTCTTCTAGAGATGCCTAATGTCGCTCTAAAGGCGTTATTTTGTAAGGTTTGGATTTTTCTAGTAATGGCTTTGGTGGACCCTAGATAGAGGTCATTGCAGAAGTCCAGGCGAGACAAGATGAGGGCTCTAGCCAAGGTCGTACAACTAGTATCAGAGAGAAATGGCTTAGCTGTGCAGATCAATTTGCACGTGTAGGCCATGGAGGATGCTAAGGAATTAACCTGTTTGGTAAATGATAGGTTTGAGTCTAGGTAAAAGCCCAGCGTTTTTACCTCTTGTCCTATCTTGATGCTGTTACCATCAATTATAAATGAGGAATAGTTAGGTCCTACTTTTTGTAGGCTAGAGGTGGTGCCCAGGATGACGAGTTCGATTTTATCATCATTCAGGCATTGTCCATGTGTGACCATCCATGCCTGGCTGATGATGTACACTCTATTCACCAAGGCCAAATCCATTTCATAATCCCCAGAAAGCGGGAGGAGGATCTGGGTATCATCTGCATAATTAGTGTAGGTGATACCAAGATGATCCAGATCATCAAAAAGGGGCTTGGTAAAAGTGTTGTACAATGTGGGCGAGACACAGGTGATTGGTATAGGGTCTGCAGCTGCTGTGGATCATTTAGAAAGGATCTGATCCAGGTAATTGCTTCATCAGAAAAGTGATGATCCAGGTAGTTGCTTCATCAGAAAAGTGAGCGGCTCTGTTAAGTTGGTTGCATAGAATGGTGTGGCCGACCAGGTCGAATGTAGCGGAGAGGTCTAGGAGGAGGAGTAAGGCAGCTTTGCCGTGGTCTCTAAGCTCATCAACTTGGGACTCGAGATCGATGAGTGCTGTCTCGGTTCCATGTTGAGGACGGAAGCCTGATTGTCTAGCTCCTAATAGATGGTGTACTTCCAGGTGTTTCTGGATTGGTACATAAGCAACCTTATCGAAGATTTTTAGGAGAAAAGGTAGTCGTGATTGGCCTATAGTTGGTTGGCGTGGATGGGTCAAGAGTTTTTTTTTTAAGAGTGGAAGTACCCAGGATTGTTTAAGATTGGTGGGGATGGTACCAGTGGAAAAGGACGCGTTAATAAGCTTTGTAATGAAGGGAGAGCGGTCTCGGGCAGCATCTTTGATAAGCTGCGCAGGACACAGATCGCCCTGACAGACGGTTTCAGTGACAAAATGATTCTTTCCACTTCAAGAGTGGAAACTTGGGTGTAGTTAAATCGGGTGGATTCATTAATTGTAATGCTCTCGGTTATTTTATATGGGGGAGAGTTGTTTAAGGAGGCTCTTTTACTGGAAATTTTATTTTGTAAGGTGGACATTTTGTTAGTGCGTTTTGGATCTCTGAGCACCATTTTTTTTAACTTTAATGCAAGTGTCAGGTGATGCTATAGGGGTCTCTATTTCTTTAAGGATAGTAAATAACTCCTTCATATTGGATTTGGCTTGGGATATGCGTGTCGAAGGAAATTCGCTTTCCTAAGCATATTTCTCTTTTGCAAAGGGCTGAAAGTTTGGAGAGTTTGATGGCTGCTGATGGTAGTTTTTTCCAGGCAGCCTCGCAGTTTCTTTTTTGCTGCCTTAGGTTTTTGAGGAATGGTGTAAACCATTTATTCAGATGAGTTTTAAGCTTACTTGGTCTGAGTTTGAGGGGGGCAATCAAATCCAAGGAGGTGGACATGATTTTATTATATTCTTCGACCAAGGTCTTACGATCAGAGTTGTCAGGGAGCGTGTTGAGGGTAGGGAGTAAGGTCGGGATAAGTCTCTGCACAGTAATACTCTTATTTCTGGTTAGCGTGGGTAGAGCCCTGATGGCTGAGGGGCGGGGGGGTCTATTGGTAGAAAGCATGAATGACAAAAGGTGGTGGTCAGTCCAAGCTAGTGGTGAGATAGAGAGGATGTTGTCTTGACAGTTGTAATCGGCCACCCAGTCAAGTGTTCTACCTTTGTCATGGGTAGGTGCGTTACTTCTTTGGGTGAAGCCTATTTCTGAAAGGGTGTTGATAGTGGTGAGGGCGAGCTGGTCTGAAGGGTCGTTAAAGCCCATGTTGAGGTCCCCAAGAATAAGTACTTGTGAGGAACTTTTGAGGTTGCTGAACAAAATGGTGTTAATGTCATCCTCTAATGTTCCAGAGGGTCCCTTGGGGGCGGTAGCTCAGGTGGATATTGAGAGTTTGGGCATTGGTGAGTGGAAATTTGACGGATAATATTTCACATGAGAGGATGAGTGGCTAATCTCTTGGAAAGGCTGCATTTGTAAATAATAGCAAATACTGCCTCCTCTGGATTTTAATCTGTCTTGTCTCAATATGGCGTAGCCATCCGGGACTACTAGCATAAACATAGGGCCTGCTGTCGGGTGTAGCCATGTCTCTGTGATGGCGAGGAAGCCAAAGTCCTCTCTTAAGATCAGGTCAGCAATTTCTGTAGCGTGTGCTACTAGAGATCTGGAGTTGATTAGAGCTCCCTTGATCTGAGGACTCAAGGTAGTTGTGGTAGTAGAATGGTGGACTTGTAGTGTTTTAGGTTTGCTATGCTTGACTGGACTGTTTAAAGGCCTAAGGTCACAGTTGCAAGCTAGGTTCGAATTTAGGTTGGTTTGGCCAGGCCGGGTTGGCATAGTGCTTAGTCCTGTTGTAGTAGGAATATAACTGATTGGAGGCTCATTAATTTTGGCTAATCTAGCTATGAGTCGTAGGTTCCTAGCTATAGTTGGGCAGGGATTACTTATTAATGGGGACTGAGTATCATTCATGTCTGAAAGTGATCTGGTAGTTCTAGTATTGTGAGGGTTAGAAGTATGTGTTGGGGTGGGTGAGTGTAATAACATAGTGGTGGCAGAAACTTTCTGGGAATTTTGGGAAGTTAGCACTATCAATCAATAGGTGGGTAAGCAATCAGTACGGTAATAAGCCACCAGAGATCCGGTTAGGGCAAGCAGATCATTCAGTGTCCTTAAAGGCGCTGGCCTCGAATAGACAATGCTTTCCAGATAAGAGGTGGGACATGCAATCAGTGCATAGCATAAGGCAGTTGCAGGTCAGTTAGGACGGCAAACAGAGGGGCGCTGGCCTCATGCTCAAATAGATTCACAAACAGTTAATGCAGCAGAACAGTAGGGGCACAGGCAGTTGCAGGGGGGCCAGTAGGGTGGCCAACATACACAATCAATCAGTATGTAGGAGAGCAATCCTACAGGCATGAGCCACCAAAAATCAGGTTAGGACAAACAAATAATTTAAATCCTTGAAAATGCTGGTCTCGTGCTAGCTATTTAATGCAAGCAATTAATGCAACAGATCAATACGGGCACAGGCAAATGCAGGCCATTAGGGCAGAGGCATGGAGAGGCACTGGCCACATGCTAGCTATACAATGCGAGCAATTAAAACAGAGCGCTGGCCTCAATCAAGATGTGCAATGAAATAGACATTCAATACAGATTCAAGTCGCCATAGATCGAATTAGTGCAGGGAGACATTGGGAGGCACTGGCCTCATGCAAAAACAGGTTCACATGCAGTTAATCAGGCAAAGGTAGTACGGGCACAGGCAGTTGCAAGGGCCATTAGGGCAAGCAGACATTAAGGCACACTTGCACAGGCATTGTGGGGATTACATGACGATACGCTCGTTAAACTTACAGGGCAAGTTATGAGTTTGAAAGTGTTCAATTGATCAGCCGCAGGCCATATGTGGTAAGCGGTAGAGTTTGGGACTTCTGTCGTTGCGATGGAGGAGGAGCAGAGGCTGGGACCTGGTCACAAGAACCGTGCAGCAGAGGTCTTGCTCTCGGCTATAGTGGGCGGGTGAAGCAACGGTATCCCAGGTGCTCGAGTCTCTAGCAGGATTATACGTGTGCGAGCATCGATCAGCTGATGGTGAGGAGGCTGGTGTCGGGAAAGACGCAGAGGGCGCGCAATAAATTACGTGATGTGGGGAAGAGGGCAAATATAGTGATCGGCAAAGTAACAGCACGGAGCGCTGGGAGTCCCACCTTAGTTAAGGCAAATCCTATGCGCCGATGTTGCAGAGCACTCGAGCACGACCAAGCTCGGTCAGGCTCAGTCAGGAGGAGCCTTTTTCGGTTGCCTTTGTCGGAAACAGTAGTTATCCAAGAGAAGGTATTTAAACCTTAGCAGAAATCCAAAGAATTTCTATGTGACACTGCACTGAAGGTGCTGTGTGCCACAATGTAAAAAGATGATGCCTATGGAGTTTGTCAGACTCCACACAAAAAAACACAGAAAACATCAGTTTGAAAGTACAAAGTCCCAAAGTTCAGCAAAAGAGCTGGGGTCACTAAGGTGAGAGAATTTTAGCACTAAATTGAAACTTCTCCCTAACAAGGCTGTTGCATTAGTCCAGCCAAGAGAGGACCAGAGCTCTGGTGGAAGGTGAGGAAGGGGAGAATGCCTATGAGGAGGTGAAGCTGAAAGATGGCCTTCTTGGCAAGGTATGTGTTGGGTAAGAATTGGTTTAGTAACACAGTGTACACAACACTTACCTGTTTGTTATTAGGTAACCCACCTTTTGGTATAGGTCTGTACTACACAAGTTGGTAGAGTGGTGACTGGGCAGCCAGGCCTAGCTCAAGAGGGGTAAATATGAGCTGTAGAGCGTTCTTTAAAAATGGCAAGATATGTAAATCAAATATACTTTAAATACTTTTCTGAATCAGCATCAGTTAGTGGATCCTCCTGATATGCTTATTACACAATTCCTACACCCGGAGGTGACTTCATTCACAAGGACAGTAATGGCATTTATATATCACTAGCTATACTTTGCAGATTCGGAGGTTGCAGAAAGGAAAACTTAAAGCAAGGAAACAAAGGTTAAACAGGTTCTCAGGGCATGAGAGTATACTTAAATCTTCCAATGAAGTCTAGACAAAACCTTTCCCAGTATAAACAGTCTAAAACAAGTTACCACCTATGAGGGACAGAAATATCAAATCAATGGACTAGAAGAGTCTACAGGGAGCGAGGCCAGCCAAAGTCAATTGGATCACAGTATATGGAGCTGAGGCACTTAGTAGATAATAAAGTCTTCACAAAGTTAGAGTTTGTAGAAATCACTTGTAGGGTCACAAGATGTTACACTTGTGAAAAGCAGAGTTGGCATCAACTCTAACAAAAGTAGCCAATGCAATTCTCAACAGAGAAGAGCACAGCTAAGGAGACAATGAGGTAAACAGTACCTATGGTTTGAAGAGTGGTCCAGCTGGATGCAGTGTTGTGTTGCAGCGATGCAGGTCCTGGGTTCCTGAGCCTCAGTCATAGGTCAAGAGGTGGACGTCTGGGGAACTCCTGTGGCAGCGATTGGGAGGTCTTCGGCAGCTACGAGCTCTTTTTGGATCAGCAGCACTTTGTGGTTTCAGCATGTGGTAAACAGCACCACCGTGGATCCCGATACCAGTTGGGCTTCCTTCACTCCTTGAGTCCCGCACGCTGGTGAGGGGACTAGAGCTCGGGTCTTCCTACTTCTACTTCTGGAGGGTACTTAGGAGATCCCCCTAGAGCTTCTGGCTGGGTTTCAGACGTTTCACTCGACTGCAGATTTCTCGACCCCTGGCACTAGATTCCTGCAGTAGCGAAGAAGTACAGCCAGTCGGAGAACATGGTCCAATGGAGTTAGTCTCTGGGTTAGTTGATCCAACTAACCCAAGGGAAGAAGTCATCCCCCCTGCAGATTCTCTTGTTGATTAGAAAAAGGATTTTCAGCACAGCAGCAGGGCTTTACCGGGCAATTAAAAGGTAAAGGAGGATGCAACAAGCTTCGTTCACAGTTTCTTCGTCTGGTGTTTCTCCCAGTGGTCGACTGACTAGTCCCAAAACCCTCGCCTTTTAAGCTGTTTTCTCTCATTAATGCACAGCCTAGGCTGTCAATCACACAGCAGCACAGCCAGCCAGCCAATCAGGACTGGTTGCATTCAGGCATTCCTAGAGACAAAGGACAGGGGAGTTTCAGTGACCACCCAGACATCTTGCCTTTCCAGACACACTGGTGCCAGAGGCGGGTTTCAGGACTGAAGCCCGCCAAAGGCAAAACGACCAAAGGGCTCAACCCGGCTTCGATGCACAGAGTAAAACCCAACAAAGACCTCAAACAATAAATGGCGAAAAAAGAAGACTGGGGCCAGTTTGACAAAATGGTCACCCATGGGTGCAATACTGCACGTGAGGATTCATCCTGCGGTAGAAAAGCACAATGGTAGGAAAATTAAACCGCTGCCACAAGCCATTTAAAGTAGTGAGGGTAACATAAAAATGTTACATAAGAGAGTAAGATAAGGGGCCACTAGGTAACCCCCCAGCACTCCACATAAAAAGGGGTGTGCTGGACCTACAAAGAGAAAAGATAAGAAAAGTCAATTTTCCCCTTTCAGCCTGTGACAACACAGCAGATAAATAACTGTTTGGGTGACATTGTATATGTCGAAAAAAAATTTCAGCCAAAATCTGGCTTAACACACAGCACTGTGCGACATGGTTTACATGGTTAGCCAAAATTAGGCTTAGCAATCAATATTCTGTGTGATATATATTTTTTTTGTTGTAGCCATAATCAGGCTCTGGTTGGCGCATGTACTGTGCCATTTTCACGAAATTGTTTAATCTGAGCCTTTAGACAAGTAAGGGTCAGCTAGGGATAGTTTAAGTTTTATTAGCTATCTCGGAAAACTCTTACGATTTAAAATGTATTCACTGTTTTGCTAACACCAAATCATTTTTTGTCAGTTCCCATATATTGGGTTCCCATGTTTATTTCCTAGTGGGGTTGTACCCCTACTTCTATGAACCTTTGCATAAATTCTGCTCGCATTGATTGTATGGACTAAATAGTCCTGTTTTTTTCTCTTTGTAAATTGCATTGTTTTTGTATGTTTTTCATGTTGTATGTACTTATTAAATTGACACATTGTCTTGTTACAAACTAACAATTAAAGCAAGTTTATAATTTTTTTATGCCAATGTACTTTTCCCCCTTTTTTTTCTCATAAAGGTTACTTTGACTGGTGAGAGACCAGTATTTTTGAATTTGATTTAATCTATTGTTTAGGCTACCAGGAGAATAATACTGTTAGCTCCACAAATGATATTTTTTGACTTTGTATGTTCAGGCACACCCTTGTGTTTATGGATGTCCGTTTGCTCCATTTGAGTGCCTGTACGTTTTGGAGTCCCTCTTTTGTTTATATGTCCGTAATTATCAGGACATTCTTTCCCTGTACAGAGGGCAGAAAGGCCTTCAGCGCTAGTCTGATTGCCCTCAGCTCCAAAAGGTTGATGTGTAGTTTGGACTCCGATGGAGACCAACAACCGCGGATTGTCAGATCGTTGGTGTGTGCTCCCCACCCCGTGAGTGAGGTGTCCGTCACTACTGTTCTCTCCGGCCATGGTTGCCAAAAAGATTCTCCCTTGAAAATGTTGTCGTTGCAAGCCCACCATAGAAGATCCTGAGCAACTGCGCTCGGGACTTGCAGAAGATCCGACATATTCCCTGAGAACTGGGACCACTGAGTTCTGAGTGCCAATTGAAGGGATCTCATTCTCAACCTGGCCTCTGGTACTAGGAAAATGCAGGATGCCATGAGGCCGAGCAACCTGGGAAAATCGAAGGCCGGTAGACGTTGGGCATTCTGGAACTTCGTTACCATCTGCTGGATGTGGAGAGCTCTCACTTCGGGAGGCAAGGCTTTTCCCGAGGAAGTATCCAAGACTGCTCCAATAAACTGGAGCTTTTGGGATGGTATCATATGAGACTTCTTGAAATTGAGGGAGAAGCCCAATTTGTGGAGGAAGTGGCAAGTGATCGAAAGATGTTCCTGAGCTTGTTTTGAAGAACTTGCTCTGATCAACCAGTCGTCCAGGTAGGGGTAGATGTGAATACACCCTCTCCTGAGACTTGCTGCCACAACTTCCAACAGTTTGGTGAAAACTCTCAGGGCGGAGGTCAACCCGAATGGCAGAACCCGAAACTGATAATGAGAGTTGCCAATCGCGAACCTCAGGTACTTTCTGTGCTTTGGATGGATTGGCACATGAAAGTAAGCATCCTGAAGGTCCAATGATACCAACCAATCTTGGAGTTGGAGGGCCTGAAGGATCTGAGAAAGAATGACCAGCTTGAACGTGTCCTTCCTGAGGAACTTGTTCAAGTTTCTTAAGTTCAAGATGGGTGTCAGTCCTCCGTCCTTTTTTGGGATGAGAAAATATGGGGAGTACCAACCCTTGTTCCTCTCCGCTACAGGTACCTGTTGTATGGCACCTTTCTCTAGCAGGGTTAACATTTCCTGCAACAGGAGCTGGTCTGGAGTTTTTACGGAGTTGGCTCCCGGTGGATGATTCTGAGGCCTTTTCTGGAATGGGAGACAGTAACCTTGAGCTACTGTTTCCAGTGCCCAAGCATCTGAGGTAATGCCTCGCCATTCCTTCAGATGCTGAGAGATCCTGCCTCCCACTGGTGTTTTGTGCAACAAGGTCTCAGAGGGATTTGGAGGCGGCTGCAGGAGTGGCTGAGGGTACAGATGCCGCTCCTGAGGCTGATTTTGCACCTCTTCCTCGTGCTCAACGAGGGAAGTTTCTTTTGCCCCTTTGAGAAGCCTGTCCTCTTCCTCTACCAAATGTGAAGTAGCAACGAAAAGAACGACCCCTCCGGGAAGATGAGCCAGAATAGGGTTTTAGAGGTTGGAGCATGGAGACACTAAGCAATTTAACTGCCGCTTTCGAAGTCTGAAGTTTTTCTAGGCTTTCATCAGCCTTACTGCCAAACAGCCTCGAGCCATCAAAGGGCATGTTGAGGAGACTGGCTTGCACGTCTGGTGCAAACCCAGACTTCCTAAACCACGCAAATCTGCGTAGCACAATGCTTGCAGTCATGGATCTGCTGATACTATCAGCAGTATCCAGTCCAGACTGGAGACATTCCCCCATTGCCTCCTTCCCGTCTGACTATATTCAGGAAGCCTTCCCTTTCCTCGCCTTCCGAAATATGCTCAGCCGCCGCCGAAATACAGTCCCACAGGGTATGGGTAAACCTGGCCAGGGTACAGGTGACATTTGTCGATTTAAGGGCCATACTGCCTGAAGTGAAAACTTTACGTGCCCAAGCATCAACTTTTTTATCCTCTCTATCTGGAGGGATAGTGGGATATGCAGTTTGCTTTGATGTGGATGCTGCCTGAATAACTAGACTTTCTGGAGTCGGATGCCTGTTTAAGTATTCAGGATCCGTACCGGCTGGTCTGTATTTCTTGGGGAAATTACTATCTGCAGCAGCAATGCTCTCAGGCTTTTCCCAGTTTTTCTCCACCCTCCTCTGAAGAGCCCTGTGAAAGGGGAGAACTGGATCTTTTTGAGGACCTCTGACAATTATATCCGTCATGTCATGTTGTCCAAAAACGGGTTAAGTGTTACCCCAACCCATATTCTCAATTACTCTGGTCATAAGACTCCTGTACCCTGAGTCTGCATGTTCTGCAGGATCAGGTCTGGCAAAACTGGCACCTCTGGGGAGGTGTCAATTCCAGTGGCAGAATGTAGAGTGTCACTCAGGTCTCTCATGTTGTCCTCTTGATCAATGAGTTCATCAGGAACTTGTTTCGTGCCATATGAAACTCCAAAGGGAGTAACTTCCTCTTCCTCCGAGCCAGATTCCTCATAAATTGAGAACATGAACTTAAAGTCTGACCTGGGCAACGGAGTAAATCTTCTTTCTTCCTCTACCATACGCGTCGAAGGAATAGAAAAATCATTCGAAGTTGTCGAAGGAATCTTCGATAACTTCGAAGATGACTGATACAGGCGTCAAGGTTTATTTATGGTTTCGATGTCGAAACGGTCAACGCCGATGGCGTTGATGAAGTCATCGAAGCCTTCGACGACTTATGTTTTTTATATGGCACCGGAGAGGTCCTCGACGACTTGTCTACTCGAGTTTTTCGAGTATCCTCGACACTACCAGTTGTTACCAAGGTAGTCTTAGACTTCCCTTTGTCGTCCAATGGAGCGACCTTAGAGGTATGGCTCTTCTGAGGTTCGAGGGGGTCGGGGCCGCATTCTCGAACGTCTCCATCATCTTTTACGAAATTCTTCTCATTTTCCGGGAGAATCCGATTTTGTCAGACATCAAATTTTTTCGGTCGACTCGGAAGATGATTATGAGGGAGATCTATGTCTCCTGTTCATTTTTTTTTTTTTACGAGTAAGAAGTGTCTCTATCTACTCCTAGATCGAGATCTCTGAATGCCTATGGCGATACGATTCCTTCGAATCAGTCAATTACTTATGTTTTTTGGACGTAGCCTTCTTAGAGGCTTCCCCCCACACTGACAGTTTACCTCTCCTCTCACAAAGAGCTTTCTCGGTCATGGATTGGCAGGAACCACAGTCGTCGGTCCGGTGACTGGAACCGAGACACCAGAGACAAACTCGGTGGGGATCCGTGATCGTCATTTTCGATCCACAATCTACGCACTTCTTGAACCCAGTCTTGGGTGTCAAAGGAGTCGAAGAAGACATTTTCTTCACAGAAAATCTCAAGCGCGCCGTTCGATAGCGAAGCAATTGGAAAAACGGAACTGAAGCAACGGGCGCAGCTCGAGCTATTTATACCATCAGTGACGTCGACAGAGTATGGAGTCCGTCGAGGGACAATCGACGCCACGACCTCGAGCACAGCGCCCTCTGCCGAGAATTATTTTTTCTCCGAAGCAGCGAAGCTGGAGATAACGATTTATCATAAGATGAGGAATACGTGAGAGGACACAATCCATTCGAAATGAGAATTCTCCCTAACAGTCAGTGACGTGAATGGAGAACGAGAAAGAGGAGTCAGAGATGACACCCATGGTTTTTGGCCTCATAGGATGGTGAGGGTAGAGGACCCTAGGAAGGCAGCCAGAGATTGGGAGGGAAACGGGGACCAGTGGTCCCAATGAGAAGGATCTCAGTCTTAAGGGCATTAAGACAGATTGTTAGCCGTGCACCATGCCTGAAAAGCAGTCAGACAGTCAGGAATGGGAGAATAAGAAGAGGAGGTAGTGGACGGAAGCTTGAAGGAGATCTTTATATCATCAGAAGAACACTGGAAGTGAGGAAAGAAGGAGGAGATCAAGTGAGCCAGAGGGGCAAGGTAGATGTTGAAGAGCCACAACGATAGTATAGAGCTCTGGGTGAAGACAGGGGAGAGCAGACAGAATCTTCCAGCAGAGTATATTTGGATCGTGCAATGGAACAGACGGATACAGGAGGAGGTCCAAGTGCACCCATTCGGTGGGATCTGGGGCAAGTGCAGAGAGCCACTCTGATGGGTCCTTTCTCAAGTGCAGTGGGGTGAGGCAAGTGCCAGAGATGACTGGTGGGGGTGCCCAGGACCTGTGAGACTCTGAGGTACACCAGGTGGCCAGTCAGCCAGCTGTGAGGAAGGGGGTGGGGAGGGAAAGAGCAGAAAGGTAGGTTAGCAGGGTAGAGGGAGAGAGAAGGAAGAGGAGAAGAGGAAGGTCTTGAGGAGTTTCCGGAACTTAAGATCAGGCTCAAGACAATGGGCGGCAGGGAGGCTATTCCAGAGGGAGGCACCTGCTGAGAATAAAGATCTCCCTCCAAATCTGTGCTTGGAAAACCAGCTCACTCGCAGAAGGTTGGAGGTAGATCAGCGGAGGGCTCGGGATGGGACAGTGTTTAGGAAGGCAACGTTGCAGATAGGTAGGTCCCAGAAAGCCTTTTGGCCAAGGATAACTCTTGCGGTTTTATTCTGGATGAGTTGCAGAGGGCGAAAGGCAGAATCAGGGAGGATGAGGAAGAGGCTGTTTCAGTAGTCCACCCTAGAGAGAACCAGGGCTCTGGAGATGGAGCCGCTGGGGGAAAAGCGAGTAAAGAGAGTACCTCTAAAGAGGCGTAGCCGATAGGTGGAATTTTTGGAGATTTCCGAAATGTGAGAGAAGAAGAGAGTGTGCAGTTGAAGATGACCCCAAGGTTTTTTGCCTCGCAGGTGGGTGCAGGAACCAGGTTAAGGGAGACCAGCTAGAGAGAGTGGGAAGGTGGGAGCAGGGGTCCCAATGTGAACTCTCTCAGTTTTACTGGTGTTAAGGCAAAGATCATTTGCCGCACACCATAACAGAGGAGCATACAGATAGGAGCGAGGAGGCGGCGGCCTTGGCTTAGGGTAGACTGAAAGATAGTTGCGTGTCATCTGCGTAACACTGAAGGTTAGAGGTGAAAGTGGCAACCACAAGTGCCAAGGCAGCCATATAGACGTTGAAGAACCGGGGGCACAGATTAAATCCCTGGGGGACGCTACAGGTAGAGAGCACGATAGAGTGTGAGGCTCCAATTTCCACCTGGGATGGGCGATTGGAGAGAAAGGAGGTTAACCACACCAGAGCCTGACCTGTGATTCCCAGGGTGTCATAAAGACATGCAATCAGAATGTTGTGGTTAACCGGGTCGAAGGCAGAGGAGAGGTCAAGGAGAATAAGGACAGAGGGAGTTTTAGTATCAAGGTTTGAGAGCAGGCTTTCACAGGTGTTCAGAAGAGAGGGTTCTGTGCCTCTGGATGCTCCAACGCCAGACTGATGGTCGTGGAAGCAACCAATAGATTCAGTGTGGAGGGTCAGCTGAGAGATAGCCAACCTCAAGGATTTTGCCCAGGAAAGGAGTGATAAAGATAGGGCGGTAGTTTTCTGGAATGGAGGGGTCGGCAGAGGGTTTCTTGAGAAGAGCATGCACAAGGGAGTGTTTAAGAGCAGTTGGGAAAATTCCAGTGGAAAAGGAGAGATTGCAGAGATCAGCCAAGGCTGGGGCAAGCCAACAAATGTAGTGTGGTGGATCAATTGGGAGATGACCAGCTTCTCCAAGAGTACGCCCAGGAAGTGAGTAGTTTATTATTATATTTGTTTAGTTCCAGAAGCACTTTACAAAGTACACTTTATAACCAATTAATCATAAAATCATCCATATATCACATTCAACAACGTATAAAAATATATATAAAACACATTTCAAAACACCTATTCTTAAAAGCATTTCTACAAACCGGTAGAATATCCTACCTAAAAACTAAATTAAAATACTCAATGTACTCTAATACACTTAATACACAAAATGAAATATACAAAATACATAATACAAGGCACAGAATCCAGAATGACCAGCAACCCTTACACCTCTGTTAGAAGTGATTTACAGCATTTAATGATTCCCTTTTTTCATGCTCATTCCCTAGGTTAGTCGCTTTTTAATAGCGTCCCACAGTCGATGCATGGCTATGTGGACTCTGAGTCTCTGTATTTAAACAGCAGTTCCAGGAAACGTAATCTTTGATGGAATCATAAGAGTGGCCAAAACTGCCCAAAATGGTCATGTATTCGACCCCGAGGGTGGCACATTCCCTTAAGACGTGTTAGCTTTCTCCACAATGTCGGTACATTTACAAATCCGACAACATCTGTCCCTGTTTGGGATCCCCAACTTAACACACGTGAGGGCCAATAGAGGTAGTTGATTAGAGCACAGCCTTAATCTGAAGTATAAAACTGAAGGATAGGGGCACTGCCATAGGTATTTCTGTGGTTGTAAGTATTTGTATGCAACTCCTGAAACATGGAGAGAGCTACATAAGGTCGCCAGGTGAATGTAGTTATGTATCCAATCCCATTCTTTTACTTTATATTTAAAGATATGTTTTACTACATCATATCTAGTTCCCCTTCGGTAGTCAGGACTCCAATCGATGTCCCTATAAAGTGAGGTCCCTAACTTTGCAAACTCGTCCTCACTACCGCCTTCGCTAGAATTATTACATTCAGCCAGTATGGCTAGCAATTGGCATTTTCGGGTTGGAGTTTGTTTTTAAATGCAATAGACCTTGCTGAATAAGTAGTTCATCTTTAATGGAAACCAGTCCCAACTCTAAGCTGATGTATTGCATTGATGTAGATGGGCTCAGTCTCAATCGGTTTCGAGAAAGCTCCCTCAATGCCATCAAGCCATGTCAGATCTCTCATGGCCAAGGCCTCCAGCCCATACACTACCATAGGGCAGAAACACTGTTTTAAATAAGATCATGATCCCCTCCAAAGAAAAACCTGCAGTCTTTCTTGCAAAATTGGAAATGAGCTGCGTCAACCGTAAAGTCTTCTTTCTCTTTACTTCTAAGAAATCCTACAAAAGTATAGTAGAACTCGTGTCTATATGGGTGAGTAGTGGAGATAAGGCGATAGTTAGCCGGGCAAGAAGGGTCAGCAGATGGCTTTTTTAGGAGAGGGTTGTAAGGAACACATGGTGGCAACAGTAAAGACAGACAGGAGTGATCACAGTTCACGGGTGTGAGGGAGAATTCTCAAAAATGTGGCAATTCCCTTCACCTTAGAGACCCCCAGCAACTTTTCTGGATTTTGAGGACTTGATTTATTTTACCTGGAAATATATTCTGATTTATGTTTTACTCTTGTGTTCTTATTATGAGATAACTCCATAGGCATCTTTTCATGTGTGTTACACAGCACCCCCAGTGCAGTGACACAGGGATGTCTTTTTAGACGTCCCAAAGGTTTAAATACCTTCTCTGGGATAAACTACTGTTTCCCAGAGAATGTAAGGTTAAATTGACTTTACTAGTCTTTTTAAATTCCTAGACCCAGCACACACTATCTTAATATTGAGTGCTGGAGGGGCTACCTAGTATCCCCCCCTGTGTCTAGAGACTCATGTAGCAGTCAAATGCTACCCTTTTCTATCGAAATGGCTGTTGACAGTGGTTTTACAACTAACTACCATGATTTTTCCCGACCGTGAACACCAGTAACTAAAATTTGCAGGAGCCACGTTTTTAAGATAGCGCCTTAAGCCCCTTTGTTTAAACAGGTAAAGGTCTTCTTTCCTTGCCATTTCTTTTTGGAAAGGTCCTTCTAGTGTTTGTCTCTGCGCGTCAATCCAGGTTTGGTCCCTTTGGCGGGCTTCAGGAACTGAAGACCGCCTCTGGTGTCTGGGGTGGGCAGGAAGTGAGGGAGGTGCCCGAAACTCCCTGTGCTTAGTCTCCTAGGAGACCCAAATGCACTCTGGCGTATTGGGGAGAGATGTCTGTCTCTGTCCCCTGACCATCACTACCAGAAGGACGTCGCCGGTGACCTCGCCTGACCAAGCACACCTGACCGCCCCAGCCGAAATCTGCCTCTGCGCTGAGGAAAGCGCCGGCGGAGACCCGGAACGGGCCTATCAACAAGGACAAGGTAGGCGGCTGCCCCCCCTCCCACCGCCCACAGTGTCGCACTCGGCGCGCGACCACCCTGCACTCCCGCTCGGCCCCCGGTGACCTGTGATTTCAGCACTGGCACATCAGTGCCATCCCCCTTTCCCTCACCCCCTCTGGGGGCCGCGTGACACTTGCGACTCGCGGGCAGCCCCTGCTGGCACGGAGCCGGGGGCCTGCGTCTGAAGCACAGAGACGGAGAGGGAGCGCACACTCCCCACGGTGTTGTCACCCCGCCAGAGTGCCTCCAAAACGCCAACACAGCGCAACACACAACACAGAAGCAATGCCTAATTAAACAGTGGTACAAAAGAGGAGAGGGAGGGTGCAGAAAGGAATAAGAAAGGAATGAAGAGGATTAAGATCATCAGAAGGCATATGATCTAACCTGTAAGGCCCCCACTGACCGCAATTCAAGTAAGGCTATACTCAACTAATAATGTGCATTAAGGCCAATAACTGAGAACATCCCGGCGCTCTTGGTGAATCATCCCTTTCCTCAACCAGCATCCGAGGGCACTGGCCACAGTCACCACATTTTGGATTACTGCCTTCCCTTCCCCTGATCAGGTACTGAGAAAGTACACAGTCACCTTAAGGAGTTCGTACAACTCCCACCAGAGAACGCCCCACACAGGGCACCTCTACCCAGCGAGTGTAAGAAAACCCTGCGCCGAACCCATCAAATCAACAAAAGGCCACCAAGACTGAGGGTTGGGCCCCCATAACAGGGGCATGTGCCTCCTCAGGTGACCCAACATATAACAGAGCCGACACCAAAGCGACATTTCACACCCTCCCTTCTGAACCGAGGACCTCGCAGACCTCAAAGACTATTCACGACTGGGGAAAAAGCAATAAGCCTGTTATACGAAAGCAGAAAGGGCAGCCTGGGAATAGAACAAATTGAAACCTGAGAGCACACGGCACAGCCCGGGTGTGAAACACCTGCACCCCACCTATGCAGAACTTTAAACTGAAGCAGCGGACAAGGCTCTCGAATACATGCAGGCAAAAGAAAAGCTAGCCACTCACGCCTACGCTCCCCCCCTCACAAAGTTGCTACCCCCAAGATGGCAACTGAAGCAGCAGCACAGGGCGAGACGGCAGCCACGAAAGGTGACATAGCAGCCCTGTTAGCGGAGATAAGGAATATGGGGGCCAATATAGGTGACAAAATCGATCAGATCACCCAACGCATGGACAAGATTGAGGACAGGCTAGATGGAGTGGAAAACCACCAAGCCTCGATAGACACTTTGGAAACGCAGCGAGAACACAGAATAACAGACCTCGAGCAGCGAGACGAAGAATACAGGTTAAAAATTGACAATTCGGAAAACCGAGATAGACAGAATAACCTGCGTTTCTTTGGAATTCCAGAAGAAGGGGAAACAGGAGAGGGCTTAAAAACAACACTCCATGACATCATTAAGCTCCTGGCAGCTGACGATGCAATTGATGAACCAAGGACTGAACGGATTCACAGGGCTGGAGGCCCACCAGGAGGCCCAAGATCGGTCCTCGCCCGCTTCCATAGATATCAGGACAAGGCCAAGATTCTTGAAAAAGCAAGACGCGGGGGTGTGATCACTCTTAATGGAGCACAAATAACTATACCAGGATTTATCAGCCATGACGCTAGCTCTAAGGAGGATGTGTGGCCCCCTGACGAAATGGTTGAAAGAACGAGACACCCGATACAGGTGGGGATACCCCTTCTCCCTCTCTTTTGAGCATAACGGCACAAGGATCAGACTACAATCAGAGAGAGAAATAAAGACATGCATATCTGAGATCACGCAGACACGTGAATCAAGGAACGATGGGGATGCACCAAGGGGCGAAGGGAGAGAATGGTGACTTCAAGGCACTAAGGGACAGAGTCAAAGGATCGAGAAAATATCAAAGGGGCAATATTTCCCCAGAGGAGGGGGCAAGTGAACCGGATCAGTAACAATGACTTCACATTACAATAGTGACTAAAATAGGGGCTGTTTTTGGTCCGATACAAAAATCCACGCTCGATTCTTGCAAGTTAAGGTTTAAATGGGGGAGATGATGCGGGGGGCTCAGTCATGTGGTAGTTATTTTAGCAAAAGAACCGTGAGGTAACGGTCTCCGCTGGTGGTTCGTTGCTGGTTCGGTGTATTTAACTGGAGCCGCTCGGACGCCGCCACATGAGGGGAGTGAGGGGGGGTGGGGGGGGGAGGGAGGGGGAAAGGTGTCAAGACACGGTAGGGGTAAAGACCGAAACAGATTTATCAATCACTGCTGAGGAGGGTAAAATATTAACGCTTGCTGAAGACACGAAACACGGAGTGACAGCTTACTGTCTTGAATATTCCAATGCCACATACAGATGGCCACCGTTGAAGTTAGCATACGGGGCCCCTTGAAGGTGGGGACACTTAATGCTAAAGGGCTTACCTCGCCAACCAAGAGGTTGTTAGTATTGAGGGAGTTCTGGAGAGCCAAAATTGATATCCTACTTCTACAAGAAACTAAATACTTGAGGGGGGGAGGAGAGGCCTATCCTGGGAAAACGCTCTGGCGTAGAATTTTGGGGCTCTGGAGCACTGCGTAGAGGTGGAGTGGGAATCCTCATCAGAAAAGGAATTGAGTTCCATGTCACCAAAACCTGGTCAGATGCAGAGAGGCGAGTCCTACTAGTAGTAGGAACCATTGGGAATGTTGAGGTAACAATAGCGACAAACTACTCCCCTAATGTGGGACAGCTCAGATTCCTCTCTAGAATCATCCCCAAAATAATGGTGGAGGCGGCTGGACATATTGTGCTGGGGGGACTTTAACCTATGTGCAGACCACGACTTAGATCGGAAGGCGGGTAACCCAACCGTTGATAATGGAATAAGAGGAGATCATAATGTTGATGTAAAAATGATGCAAGTATATGCGCTGGTTGATGTATGGAGGGGAATGAACCCCGCTGAAAGAGGGTACACATTCTATTCAGCCCCACACAACACTTTCACTCGAATTGACCATATTTACCTATCACAAGAGTTGCACAATATCACATCGCACTCAGAGATTACCCCAAATAACATGGTCTGATCATGATATGGTCATAGCCGACATACAGTGGGAACATTTACCGACCAGAGGTGGGAAATGGAGATGTAATGAGGCCCTGTGGAAAGACTTGGTCTTTAAAAATGAATTGGAAACAGAGATCGGAGAATACTTTAAAGCCAACACTACCAGGGAGGTCTCCAAACAGGATGTGTCGGGAGGCCAATGCAACCTGGAGAGGGATCCTCATACGGGAGGGGGACCGGAAGAAAAGAGAAAGAACGCTAATTGAAAACAGGCTTAGGGGCGAAATATGTCAACTAGATAAAGAAGCCAGGGAGGGTGACACCACAGAACCCAATAAGATCCAAGAGACGAAGAAAAAACGGGAAGAACTCTGTCACTTAGAGCATGACCAGATAGTGCGTAGGTTACAACTACTAAAACAAACATTTTATGAAAAAGGAGATAAAGCTGACGCACTACTAGCAGCTAGACTTAGGATGCAACGAGCAGAGCGTAGAGTAATAGAGATAACAAATGACACGCCAGACCAGGAGCAAAGTAAACCCTCTATCCCCGAAACGTTTGCAAATTTTTACAAATATCTATACACCTCAGAGATAGATCCAGACTCAAAGGAGATAGACAAGTACCTCGCTGGTATCAATCTCCCTAAAGTGGCAGCTATAGACTCAGCCCACCTCGAGTCCCCCATAACAGAGGAAGATATACAGGAAGCGATCAAAAGACGGACACTGGGCAAATCCCCAGGAGAAGACGGATACACAGCCGGCTTCTATAAAACCTTCAGTGCCCACCTCATTCCATTCTTGGCCGAATTATTCAATTAAATCCTCGAATCAGGAATTGCTCCCGACTCCTTTGTCCGAGCACTCATAACAGTCATCACCAAGGAGGGAAGAGACCCCAAACAATGTGGGCCGTATCGCCCCATATCCCTGCTCAATGCGGATGCCAAAATCTATACAAGGGTACTAGCAGCCAGATTAGAAATCCACATGCCCCACCTTGTCCACTCCAACCAAGTTGGATTCATAATTGGGCGACAAGGAGCAAACACCATGAGGAAGACCCTCCATTTGTTTGTTTGTTTGTTTATTTATTTATTTGGTTGCAGCCTCCCAAACTATGAACGATGAGCCCGCCTTACTCTCCACTGACGCTGAAAAAGCTTTTGTCAGAGTGGAATGGGGCTTCCTGGCCGCAGTCCTCCGCCCAGTAGGAATCGGACCGAAATTCAGAAGGGGAATAAAAAGTTTACACAGCACCTAAGGCCTCAGTATCGGTCAACAGGGAGTACTCGAGGTGGTTTGAGCTGAAACGCGGCACCCGGCAGGGATGCCCCCGCTCCGCTATCCTCTTCGCTCTTTCCATAGAACCTTTGGCCCAAAAAATGACAGAAGATACCCAAGTAGAAGGAATGCGATTGGGGCAGACTGAGTATAAGGTAGCACTGTACGCTGATGACTTGCTCCTCCATGTGACGAACCCAAACACATCCATCCCCAGGGCACTGTACCTACTGGAGGAATATGGCCACATATCGGGGTTTAAAGTTAATAAATCCAAGTCAATACTCTTCCCCCTACAGGGATCGGTGGAAATGAACAATGATAGATACTCACCCATAGGCTTTACGATAGAACACACAAAATTGAAGTATCTAGGTATACAAGTCACAAGAACATTACGAGATCTATACGAAGCCAATTTCCCCGCACTTCTCCAAAAATTCCACGCAGACCTTGCCCGGTGGAACAAACTAACTATATCCTGGTTGGGACGCTTAAATGCAATAAAAAATGACCTGTCTCCAGAGATTTCTATACCCCTTTCAAATTCTCCCCATTCAGATTCCACAACAATTCTTTGCGGAAGTCAAGAAGGCGATTATAAAGTTTCTATGGCAGGGGAAAAAAGCTAGAATTGCATACTCCAACCTGACACTACCCAAAGACAAAGGCGGGGTGGGTCTCCCATATATTCAAAAATACTATGAAGCGGTCCAATTACGAGTCCTCATTACTCATTTCCGTAACCAAAAAACACTCCAGTGGGTTTCCATGGACAACCACCATCTGTCCCCAGCGACAGTCTGAGTGGCTATGGTCCCCTAGAAGAAGAGTATTAGGGAGATCAAAAGCACACCTGATGTTTGAAACCATATGGGAAATATGGCGAGAAGGCACAGGAATGAAGAACATCACCATGGAGCCATCCATGGTCCCCCGGCATCAATGACCAGATTCCCAATGTAGAAAGATTCCAATCCTGGTATGAAGCGGGCCTGGAAAGGGTAGGACAACGCCTGAAAAAGGACTCATTTATCACGCTCCCTGAACTGGAGGAAGCACGGGGAATAGGGGTAATGTTTGCATTCCAATTCCTGCAGATCAAATGTGTCCTGGCGAAACCTGAATGGAAAGACAAGTTGGGAAGAGAACTCAACCCGTTCGAAACCCTACTAAACTCTAGGACAGACACGAAGGGATTGATCTCAGTCCTGTATAAAACACTAATAGAGGCAGGAAAAGGCACAACGGAACCCCTCAGACTAAAATGGGAAAGAGACAGGGGAAAATATTGACCCAGAGACTTGGGAAAAGATATGTCGGGCAGCACCCAGAGTCTCAATCTCATGCCAATACAAACTACACGCAGTCAAATTACTAAACAGGTGGCAATATGATCCGCACAGGCTCTCCAAAATGTACCAATCATCCAGTCCATTGTGTTGGCGGGGATGTGGATCCACGGCAGATTATTGGCATATGTGGTGGAGTTGCCCCCGAATTAAAGTCAATTGGGACGAAGTACTGGGGTGGATTAGGAACCTAGATGGGATACAGAGGACAGCAGACGCCCATCTTGTCTTGTTTGGATTTGGAAAAATTGAGGATGAATGGAGGAGGGTCAAAGATCTAGCTGTGCAGCTGTTATTAGCCGCGAGGGCTCTGTTAGCCACAAAATGGAAATCCGCCACAGTCCCGACCGAGAAAGAATGGGTCAATGAAACATCCAATATGTGCACTATGGAAAAGATTACATCATCCTTGCATGGAAAATCCACACAATGCGATACCTTATGGATGGAGTTCCTTAATAAGTACATGCCACGAACAATACACTAATGTATGGCGGCTAGCCAGCCCCACAACCCTATGCTGTAAAAGAACACTTACTAACAGAACTCACAACTCAAGAAAGAGATACACCACGATAAGCTCCCAACAAGGCGGTCTCCAAAACCTACCAAGCAATCCGCCAAACATTAGATAACACAATCCTAAGCAGATGTGAATAGAGTCTTGCGGGGTGGATGGAGGCAGGAAGGGAGGGGAAGAGGGTAGAAGAATTGTAAATGTATATGGCCACTTTAAAATGGGAGTAAAATAAGAATGGAAAGTTTATAAGATCAATGTTGAAATGCAGATTTGAATTACAATTGTTTTGAATATGCTTGACAATAATATAAGTTTAATTACTGGTTAATTTCCTGCGAAATGCTGTGACTTTTTTTTGAATCAAACTCTAATAAAAACAAATGAAAAGAAAAAAAAGGCGAGTCTCTTGGAATGGAAAGCAAAGTCGATCACTGGAATGAAAGAACCAAAGATGAGCTGGAAGAGGACGGCTGCTGCAACTCCTGGACTGTTGGTTTGTCCAGTGAAGCCATGCTGCAGGTCCGAATTGAGAAATCGACAGAAGCCCTTCAAGGACGACTTCTTCCTTTGAGTTTGTGGGACCAATCAACTCGTAAGCCACCTGGTTACCATTCTCGGAGCTGGTTAGGATTAACGAGGGGGAAGGACACCAGATTGTGTGCTTGAATTACAGCTACTCGAACTGAAGTGACTCCATTTTGTCAGCGTTTTCCGACGATCCCGGGCAGTGAAGGAGTACCCCGACGTCCTCCCTCTTGTCCCCACGACTGAGGCTCAGGAAAAGTGAGATCTGCAGTAACTGCCAGGAAGCAACGTCTTCAGCAGCATCTTTTGCTTCATATTAAGGTACTGTTCCAACCCAATTGAGAAAGCGCCTCCCTTGCGGTGAAAGTTTGCAGAACTTTCCCAACTTGCAGGCCTAATCACCAACATATGATTATTTTTCGTACAAACTACTTCTGAAAACTTTGGCATAAACTTTACTGTTTACTTCAAGAACTGCTCTTTCCTATCCAAGACACTAGTCCATTGACTTTGGCCTAGGCCTATTGTACTGAATCGGCTTGGGCCTCCCTCTGGAACAATCTCCCTGCCACTCTAAAACTTGATGAGAACCATCTCCGGTTCCGGAAGCACCTCAAGCCCTTCCTCTTTTCTTCTGCCTTCGCTCCCTCTCTCCCATGCTGATCTGTTCTCTCTTGGCACCGTGCACCTGGCCACCATATGTCCTTCGGGCCCAGGTACCTGCTCACCTTGCCACCCTCCCGCACTGCCTCCAGGCCACCCCTTGCACTGGGGTCTGTATCTGTACCCATAAAGCCCCCCTTTTTTCTTCCTGCACTTATCAGACCTACCCTGTCAGCTGCCTTAAACCTAGCACTTGGCTATTGCTGGCTGCATTACCACTGTTTGTTGCCTTTATTATTTATTTTTTATTATTATTTATCTGTTACTGCTTTGCACTTTCCACTTTCCCCCCCTTCCATGCACTTTCCACTTTCCCCCCCTTCCATGCACTTTTCCCCTCCCCCTCTCCCATGCACTTGCGCGTGTTCTCAATGTCACTGGGCCTAGTAAGATGGTTGTTTTGTTCTCCCCTGTTCCCCTCCCTTGCCTTGTCGCGCTCTGAACCACTTGTGTACGAGCACGATAGGAGCCACCCCTCCTCCCTCCTTCTCTGCATTTCCCCTTTTCTCTCCAGACGAGGTTTCTAGACAAGTCTGATCTATGAAAGTCTCGTGAAACAGGTTCACCCCTGTTCCTCCAAAACTATCAAGGATCACATCGACTCCCTGGCGCCTGCCCTGACAGATTTCTGCAATCACTCCTTCACCACTGGAGTCTTCCCTTCCCCCCTGAAGCACTCCCTTGTGCACCCTCTTCTTAAGAAACCCTCTGCCGACCCCTCCTGCCCGGCTAACTGTCACCCAATCACCATCACTCCCTTCCTGGGCAAGCTCCTGGAGAAACTGGCCATCTCCCAGCTCAATCTCCACACTGAATCTGTTGGTTGTCTTCATGTCTTCATGAACATCAGTCTGGCTTCAGAGCTGCCAGAAGCACGGAAACTGCTCTCCTGAACATCCGTGAAGACCTGCTCACCAACCTCGACTCTAACACCCCTTGCGTTCTTATCTTGCTTGATCTCTCTTCTGCCTTTGACACGGACAACCATACCATCCTGCTCAACCGTCTCCATGATAACCTGGGTATCACTGGTCAGGCTCCGGCGTGGCTGACTTCTTTCCTCTCCGACTGACTCTCCCAGGTCCAACTTGGGTCCTTCCTCTCTGACATTCTTTTCTCTACCTGTGGTGTCCCCCAGGGATCTAACATTCTCTCCCTGGCTGTTCAACCAATACCTGGCACTGCTTGCCCACCGCATCGCCACTCTGTCCCAAATTTCAGTGCTATGCGGAAGATAACCAGCTCATTTTCAGGCTACCCTCAGCCTCCTCCTCTCCTTCCCTCATCTCTGACCGTCTGTCTGCCATTCAGGAATGGTGTGCCGCCAATGACCTCTGTCTTAATGCCGGTAAGACTGAGATTCTACTCATCGGCACACCCACTCCCTCCTTCCCTGCAGCCCTCTAGCCAGCCTCTCTTGGCCCTCCTCCCACTCTCACCTGCAAGGCTATAAACCTCGGGGTCATCTCCAACTCTGCACTCTCCTTCTCCCCACACATCTCTGACGTCTCCAAGAAGGAACAAGTTACTTACCTGTAACTGTTGTTCTTCAGCATGGGTCTGGCATGGATTCACATGCTCATGAATATTCCCCGTCAGGCTGGGAATCCTCGGTAAAGAAAAAACCAGTATCAGTTTCGTTTCTGATCTGTCTTTCGTAGTAATAACCAATCACTAGTCTCTGCGTCATACTGACCACAGCCAATGACTGCCCTCTACCTAAGCACCGCCTCTGGCAGCCATCTTCAGATTTGGAAGCACGTGAAGTGGCAGTATGACCAAGTGAAGAGCCGCAGAGGGGTAGGCGGGAGGGTTCGCATGCGAATCCATGCCAGACCCATGCTGGAGAACAACAGTTACAGGTAAGTAACTTGTTCCTTCTCCAGCATGGGGTCTGGCATGGATTCACATGCTCATGAATAAAGAATACATAGCAGTACACACATGCACAACCACGGGAGGTGGCAAAGGCTCAACATTAAGCATTGCATCAAACTCAACATTAAGCATCTTACCTCCCCACCAGGCTCACCTCAGGCGAACAGGTTGCGCAGCACTGCTTGGCCGACCCTGGACTCCTCCCTGGAATCCCGATCGACGCAGTAGAACTTCGTGAAGGTGTGCGTCGACCTCCACGTAGCAGCCCTGCATATGTCCAGCAGGGGCACACCAGAAAGGAACGCCGTGGTAGCTGCGATCGCTCTGGTGGAATGGGCTCTCGGACGGCCAGGCAGCGGTCGGTTTGCCAACCGATGACAGTACATGATACAGCCGGAGAGCCATCTGGAAATGGAAGCCTTCGAGAGAGCCTTCCCCTGAATGACAGGTCCAAAGTTCACTAAGAGTTGTGACGTCTTCCGAAAACACTTCGTGCGGTCCACGTAGAACTTCAGCGCTCTAGCCACATCCAGCGAGTGCAAAGTTCTCTCAGCCGGCGACGAAGGCGACGGGAAGAATACAGGCAACACCAAGGGTTCGTTGAGGTGGAAGTCCGACGGTACCTTGGGCATGAAGGAGGGGTGCGTCCTGAGCACTACCCTCGTGTCGTGAAAAGTCAAGTACGGGGCCTTGCAAGAAAGGGCCTGGATCCCTCCCACCCGTCGTGCGGAGGTGATGGCCACAAGAAACGCTGTTTTCCACGACAGAAACTTCAACGGGGCCGAGTGCAGAGGCTCGAACGGAGGTCCCATGAGCCTGGTCAGCACCACGTTGAGCTCCCATGCCGGGGCCGGAGCCTTCACCGGCGGGAACGATCTGAACAGTCCCTTCATGAACTCTTTCACCAGACGATGAGACCACAAGGACGTCCGCCCCGTGGTTCTGGTGTATCGGGAGATCGCAGCAAGATGAATCTTGATGGACGCGTGTGCCAGTCCAGCTTTGGCCAGCGTCAGCAGGTACGGCAGTACTTGGGGAGCCGTAATCCGTAGAGGGTTAATCTTCTGTGCGTGGCACCAGACAGAGAACCTCTTCCATTTGTGTCCGTAGCATTTAAGAGTCGAGGACGCCCTGGCCTTTGCAAGAACCTCTCTGCAGTCGGCCGGTATGTCGTATCCTCCAAACTCTAGCGCTGCAGGAGCCAGGCCTGCAAGTTCAGCGATTTCGGGTTGTGGTGGAGGATGGCGCCTCCTTCCCTGGAGAGCAGATCCGCGTCCACCGGCAGCTTGATTGGCGGGGTCGCTGACAAGTCCAGAAGGTCCGGGAACCATATCTGCCTCGGCCACGCAGGTGCGACGAGGATCATCCTGCACCGTGACCTCTTGAGCTGGTTGACGAGCCGGATTAGCAGTGGCAAAGGAGGGAACGTGTAGAGGAACAGGCCCTCCCAGGGGAACGAGAAAGCATCGCCCATGCTCCTCGCCTGGGGAAACCTGCTGGCGGACCTCCGGCACTTGGAGTTCGTCGCCGTCGCGAACAGGTCGATCTGGGGTGTGCCACACCGTCGGAAGAGGCGATCCACTAGATCCTGCCGTAGTTCCCACTCGTGGCACGAGCGCAGCTCCCTGCTGAGTGAGTCGGCGATGGTGTTTTTTATCCCTGCCAGATGAAACGGCACCAGAAACATCCCTTGGGCGACTGCCCAATGCCACAGGTCCTGCGCCTTCTTGGACAGTGCTGGGGACCTGGTTCCGCCCTGTTTCCTGATGTAAAACATGGTGGTGGTGTTGTCGGTGAAGATCCTCACCACCTTGCCCTTGAGGGACGGAAGGAAGGACCTGAGGGCCCAAAACACTGCACGGAGCTTCAGGACGTTGATATGTAAGGATTTCTCCGTCGGGAGCCAAAGGCCTCTTGCGTGCAGATTTTCGGTGTGCGCTCCCCACCCTTCCAGGGAGGCATCCGTGGTCACTGTCTCCTGGTGGGCTGGGGTCTGGAAGTCCATGCCCGCCGTCAGATGCGTGCGGGTGCCCCACCACCGGATCGCTCGTCGGAAACTCTCGTCGAGTGTGATCCTTTCCTCGAAGCTGCCCGTCGTTTGGATCCAGCGCGCGTCCAGGAACTCCTGCAACGGGCGCATCCGGAGCCTGCACATGGGAATGAGGTAGATGCAGGAAGACATCATTCCGAGGAGGGACTTGATGGACCTCACCTTGGCCGCGTCGGCCACCAACATCCGCTGCACCTTGCCCAGGATGGTCCTGGTCCTCTCCTCCGACGGGGAGGCCAGAAGGGACACTGTGTTGAGCCTCGCTCCCAGAAACAGAGCGTCTTGCGCGGGTACCAGGTGGGATTTGGCGTAGTTCACAGAGAATCCCAGGTCCGTGAGAAGTTGGACGGTCCTTGCCGTGTGAACCACGGCGAGCTCCCTTGTCTTGGCTCGGATGAGCCAGTCGTCCAGGTAGGGGTAGACGTGGATCCCTTCGCGGCGCAGCTGCGCCGCCACCGGTGCGAGGCACTTGGTGAACACCCTGGGTGCCGACCGTAGTCCGAAGGGGAGGGCTTTGAACTGGTAATGACGCCCTTGGACCACAAACCTGAGGAATTTTCGGTGCCCCTTCAGGATGGGAATATGGAAGTAGGCATCCTCCAAATCCAACGACGACAGGAAGTCTCCTTCCTCCAGCTGACCCAGGACGTGCTGGAGGGTGACCATCCGGAACTTCTGCACCTTGATGAACTTGTTCAGACGTCGTAGGTCTAGGATGGGGCGCCATCCTCCCGTCTTCTTCACGAGGAAGTATCTCGAGTAAACTCCGGAGCCCCGAAGCCTCTTTGGGACGAGTTCGATGGCGCCCTTCCTGAGCATCGCCTTTACCTCCAGGAGAAGTTGAGGGACGTGAAGTTCTTTCCTGGCCACGGGGGGGACGCGCGGACACTCTTTGAAACTCGAGCGCGTGGCCCCGGGCCAAGTCGTCCAGCACCCAACGGTCGGTGGAGATGGACTCCCACACGCTGACGAAGCTCGCCAGCCGGCCTCCCACCGGGGTGCTTCGGTGGGGGCCCGACCCCACGGCCGTTTCAATCCTGCTTCGACGAGGCTTTGCCGCCTTGTCCTTGGCGACGACGGCGGGGTCCGCCAGACTTGCCTCGTCCTCTGTAGGCCTCCTGAGACGACGAGCGGGCCGCTTGACGGTAGGAGGAGAAACCGCCGCCGGAACCTTTGGAGGCGCCCTTGCCTCCGCTGCTCCGAAAGGGCGTCCGTCGTTGTTGCAGAACTCCAAGGGCCCGAGCCGTCTCGGTGTCCGCTTTAATGGCCTGAAGGGAATCGTCCACGGTTTTCCCAAACAGGTTGTTCCCATCAAAGGGCATGTCCAGGACTCTGGTCTGAACGTCTTGACGGAAGTCCGTAGCCTTGAGCCATCCACGCCGCCTAAGGCAAACGCCGTTGCCCAACTGGCAGAACCCAGTGTCGGCGATGTCCGTCGCAACGGTAATGGCGTGGTCCGAAGCCACCTCACCTTCCTGCAGGATCTCCAGGGCCTCTGCCCTCTTGTCGTCCGGCAAGAAGTCCAGCAGGGGAGCCAGTTTGTACCAGAGCTTCCTGTCGTATCGGGCCACGATAGCCAAGGCGTTGGCAGCTTGAATCGTCGTCGCTGCAGACGAGATGACTCTGCGTCCCATAGCGTCCAATTTCTTTCCCTCGCCGTCCGGTGGGGAAGTCGATGTGGAGGCCGCACCCCCCCGCTTTTTTCCTGGCCGCCGCGGAGACGACGGAGTCCGGGGTAGGCTGCGCCCGGAGGCACAGGGGGGCCGTGTCCGGGACCCGGTACTTTTTCTCGTACCGGTCTCTTCTAGCTGGCGTCGTGGAAGGGTTCTTGAGGAGGGTGAGGCCCTCATCCCAAATGTCGTCCAATAGAGGCACTGCGAGGACCGTCTTCCTCTTGGCCTCGCGCCGCTGATAAAGGAAACCTTCCTCCTTCTCCTCAGGGCAGAGTTGGAAAAGCTCGGATGCCCTGGCGATCATGGAGTGGAACGATCCAATCTCGTCGGGCGGAGAAGCCCTGGTGGGAGGCGACGACGGTACATCCTCGTCGTATACCTCGTCGTCCGTACCCGTCGCTGCCGTGTCAGTCCCCGTATCATCCCCTCGGGTGGACGGGGAGGAGGGCTGGAAGGGGCGCGACGGCTGAAAAGGAGGAGGAGGGTGGATCCTTCTTTTCTTGGTAGGGGGAACCCCAGAAGGTCCCGGTTCTGGGTCCCCCGACGGGAGAGGTTCCATCGGCAACGGTAGTCTCGTCCTTATCTGAGCATAAGGACTGTATAGCCAACAAAATGGCCGCCGAGCTGTCTCGCGGCGCTGGCAGAGGGGAATCCGACGGGCGATCAGGGGCCCGTCGGTACCTGCGTCGGGATCCAACCCGACGGGCCGGTCTTCTTCCACGCCGAGGCCGTGGCTTAAGACTTCGACCAGCTCCTCCTCCGAGGTTGAGGCCGAATCTACGACGACGCCCTGCCCCCCCTTTTTCTTCCCCACGGGGGATTTCACGGGGGTCCTATCGATGGGCACAAAAGAGGACTCCCTCCGAGGTGGCAGGGAGACTCTGAGCCCCGAGGTCGCCACCACTGGCGTAGCCTCCACCGGCTGAGCCAGGGCCGCCACGACAGACTCGATAGAGGGATTGGCCGGATGGATTAAGGCCTTCACCACCTTAGGTGCGCTCACCGCCTTATCCTTGAGGGGGGGGACACTGCCTCGCTCCCCCTCCGCCTTCGAGCTCGACCGGGGCCTCTCTAGGAGCCTCGCCGGGTGCTCGGCCTTCCTCTTACCCGACCCAGAGCGTTGGCTCGTGGTTGATGGTGCCGGGGAGGGTGCGCCCAGCCTGGCGCCCGTAGAGCCCGTCCGGTCGGCGCTCCCGGTGCCAGCGGACTCGCGGTGCTTGGCCTTATGTTGGACCCCCGTCGCCGGGGCGTCCTCAAAGGTCTTAGAAGACCGCTCGGATTTCTTCCTCTTCTTCTCGCCGGACGGGCTCTTCCCTTCCAGCCAGTTGGCGAGACGTTGATGGCGGTCCTTCATGGTCCGCTCCGACATGTTGCCGCAAAACGCACAGTCCTTCTCCACGTGCGTCTTGTCCTCATGTAGGCAGTAAAGACAAAAAGAGTGTTCGTCCTCCTTGAAGACGTTCTGCAGCTGGCATCCAGGGGAGACCCTGAACAGCTTTCCGGGCGTCTAGCTTCCCTTCTCCTGGGCCATGACCGGGCCTGAGAAACTTCTGGAGTCCTCCAAAAGCGTAGCTCGACGAAATCTTCAACCTTGAGGGGCGCAGACGAATCCGACACGGGTCCCCATTGATCGGATGGAGAGTCGGTGGAGCTTGAGGCTCTTTTGACCGAAAAAATGAAGTTTTTGAGAAAAAACGTGAAAAAAATAGCACTAACGCTCGAGAGCAATAGCACGAGGATCCCAACACATGAACGTGCGGTAAAAATCTGAAGATGGCTGCCAGAGGCGGTGCTTAGGTAGAGGGCAGTCATTGGCTGTGGTCAGTATGACGCAGAGACCAGTGATTGGTTATTACTAGGAAAGACAAATCAGAAACGAAACTGATACTGGTTTTTTCTTTACCGAGGATTCCCAGCCTGACGATGGGGAATATTCATGAGCATGTGAATCCATGCCAGACCCCATGCTGGAGAAGTCACACTACCAGCTGCACCTCCTTAGAGGTATTCTTCCTTTCCTCTCCTTCCGCCAGAAGCTCACTGTCTCCAGAGCCCTGGTCCTCTCCAAGCTGGACTACTGTAACAGCCTCTATCTAAATCTGCCTGCCTCTACTCTCCGCCCTCTGCAACTTATCCAGAACAGGACTGCGAGACTGGTCCTTGGCCTCGAGCCCAGGGATCGTATCTCTCCAGGACTGAAATCTCTGCACTGGCTCCCAGTGGCTCCGAGGATTAAGTTCAAAACCCTCTGCATTGTACACAAGGCCTTCTGGGGTCTGGGACCGAAATCCCTTCAACTCTCTACCTAAATATCTCCCTTCTCGAGATCTTCGCTCATCTGCCTCCAACTCCCTTAGGGTCAGTCGCTTCTCCAAGCAACGAGTTGGTGGCAGATTACTCTCTTCAGCAGGGGGCTCTCACTGGAACAGCCTTCCTGCCTCCCTGAAACTTGAGGAGAACCATCTCTGGTTCCGGAAACACCTCAAAACCTTCCTCGTTGCTTCTGCTTTCCCTCCTCCTCTCCCTTGCTGAATTCCTGACCGAAATTGCACTGGCTACCTGGCCACCCTTTTGATCTCTGGCCCAGGCCACGTCAATTACCCACCTGCACTGCCTCTGTGGCAACCCCTGCACTTGGGGACCATTTTCTGTAAACCTTCAGTCCCCCCTACTAGCACTTACGCCTGCACTTCCTTGCACTTGCCACTAGCTGGCTGTTTATGGGTCATATTTATTCCACTTCCCATGTACTGCACTTCCCCTCTCCCTTCCCCCTGCGCACTTTTCCTTTCCCCCCCCTTCCCATGCACTTGCGCGATCTGAATGACACATGGCCTAGTAGGATAGTTGTTTGTCCTCCCATTGCCCCCCCCCCTGCCTCGTCGCACCTTGAAACACTTGTGTATAGGCGCGTTATAAATGCCATATCATAAAAAGTCTCTTGCCTCCGAGGGCCTGATATGTCAACACTAAAAAAGTTCCTTTCTGTAATCTTTTACATTGGGTGAGGACTCTTCACCCCTGGATCCCCCTCAACCGGGCTCAGATTATTTTTGAATGTTAGCCTCCCTCCGTCGGGTTCACTACAGCCTTTTTCTAAAAATCTGTAGTTTCACGAGTCTCAATATCGTTTTTAACAACCATTCACTGTGGACAACCCTCAGCCCGCTTCACTCGGTCAACGCAATGTTCACTGGGTTATTAGGCTTCACCCCAACTTGCAGGCACATCTCTCAGCGAGGTTCACATTTGCCAGTTACACAGTTCACTTTGTTTTATCACAATTGCAGGATTCACTTCCCTTAGATTTTCCCTTGGCGTCCCTCAGTCGGGTTCACATGGCCATTCTGATCCTATAATCTCATCAAAAAAGTAGGGTTCCCTTCCCCTAGGTTTCTCTTGGCATTCCATCATCGGGTTCACACTTGTCAGAGGTCACTAGACCCCTTTAGGTTCTTTTATTCCCCAAGTCTGGGTCTCAGCCCCCAGTCAGTCTTCGCATACTTCTATTCACACACTGTTCTCAGGGTTGTTACTGGTCTCCCTAATTTGTAGGCATCCCTCAGCCGGGTTCACAGTTGCCCCCAGTAACTGTTAGGGAGAATTATGTTATAAGGCTAATTTCCCAAACCTAGTGAGTCCCACAGCAGCTTTGCTGGATTTTTGGTGTTTGTTTTTTTCTCCTGCTAAGAGTGAGACTCTTTTCCTCCCACTCTTAGGCATGATTTGAGATATGTCTTTGACTTTTTGTGTCTTTTTACTCCATAGGGTATCATCTGTTTTAGTGTATGTGTTACACAGCACCCTCAGTGCAGTAACACAGGGGTGTCATAGTGACTCCCAAACAGACTCCATACCCTGGACTGACTACTGTCCCCCAGGCCATGTAAAGTCACCATTAACTTTACTAGTCCAAAATTGTGAACAGAACCAGTACAAACCATCATATTGTGGAAGTACTGGAAGGGGTTCATTCGATTGCCCCTGGGTCTGTTTCCAAGGGGTCACTGTCCCATCCCCCCTCGTCGAGTTTCTGGCTGATGGCAGTGGTTACCACGCAAAATATTCCACCGGAATATTTCCTATGGGATGTTCCCATTGATTTTAAACGCATCACTTTTTGGTGCAATGGTAAAGATACCGCCGGTTTATTTATTTAATATTAAATCATCGGTTGGGTCTTTTCACCAGAACTCTTCTAAAATGGCGTTTGTGTCTGTCTCTGTAACTCCAACCAAGGACGGGCCCTTTGTTCCACTTTTTGGCGGGCTTCTCCACAGAAGCCCTCCAACTGGTGCCACTGTCTGGGTTCCACTGGGTGTGTGGGGAGGGGAATTGGCACCCTGGACTGCGTTGCCTTAGCAACTCAAGTCGCACTCTGTTCTGATTGGCCCAGTGGTGAGCCACCCAGCTCACCACTAAGCATGTATGAGTGACAGCTAGGCTGTTGAATGGGGGGTTTTTCTGCTTAAAAGCAGGGCTTTTGGGACTGGAACTTGAGAAGTCGCCACAGGACCTAAGAAATCCGAAGAGGGGAGAAGCTGAGCCATCTGCAATGACGACACCACCGGTGGAGCCCTGCTGCAACAACCTCACCACTTTCCCGACGACAAGAGAAGATCGACTGCTGAAAGAGACTTCTTCCTCTGAGCTGGTGGGATCAACCAGTTCGCCATTTTGCCTTCCAGGACGTCTCTTGGTCGAACCGCCCGTGCCAAGCACCCCGGCGGCGGGATAGCCAAGCTTCACCACTGTGACCGTGAATAACAGGAACGCACCTTTTTCACCAAACAAACTCTGCGGCTGGTCTCTTCCCTGGGCAGTGCAACACCTCCAAGTTTCCTCCTCGACGGGATCATCTCTTCCCCTGGTCGAAACCACGAACTGCACACGCTGCCAGGAAAAACTGCCACCGCTGGAGCTTCCTCAACTTTAAAAGGTACTGTGTTCCACCTGGTCTCCCTTTCTACGGTTTGCTAAAGGTGACCCGTAAATCCTTGTCTTTCCAACTGGGTTGGCCCCCAGACCTTCTAACTTTACCTTCTGAATCAACCCAACCTCTTTTGAACATTTTTAGAAAGACTTGAATGCATTTCTCAACTGTGTGATCCTGGGCACATCTCACCTTGCTCCATTTAAAGTGGGCCTGGCCTATGAACTTTGGCTCTACAGTAGACTCTGCCTTCTTTAACTTGTTTTGGTCTTTTCAAAGTGTTTTGAACTGTTATTTTCATGACCTGCCTTTTTCTCTCCCCTTTACTTAATTATTGTTGTGCCATCTAAGTTACGCGCTCACCTCGGTTTTGACCAAAAGTGGTGTTTTGACTTGGGCTTGTTTAATAATTATTAAGGGAGGCACGTATACTTTTCCGATTGTGTTAGTACTTACTTTTGATTAATAGTGCTAGTGTATTTTCTAAAGTGTGTGATAAATGATTATATACTTTTGATACCAAGCTCTGGTCAGTGTTTGCTTGCTCTGAATGCGTTTTTAGCCCTGTTGTGTATCCTCTGTATACTGCCCTACTCTTCTTGAGTCTGACTGCTCAGCCACAGCTACCAGGTAAATCTGGGTGGTACGGACTGCTACCAATTGGGTTTACTGCTTACTCCTGTGGTCTTAGTCTTTTTGCAGTGTTCCCAAAGGGAACTGCACAGGATTCTGCCTAACAGTAACCAAGGTTCACTTTGCTTCCTTAGGGTGTCAAAGACTTTTGATTGTACAAGGTCTTTTCACTCAACCCTAGTATGACCACTGACCTCTTTCGTCGGGCTCACCTAGCGCCCTCTGGTATCGGTAGTTTCAGCAACAGTGGGACCGGCCAGAGTCTTTCAAATGAGCGCACCCGTGGCGCTGGACCACTCTGCAGCTGGTCTTCACCTGGTGTTTAAAAATGTCTTTAACACACAAGTTCATGTGCCGTTTGCATCCTTCGCTCAACACAGTTCGGTTTACTATCGGTTCTACCTGAGAATCACTGGCTGTGATAAACCGCTTGGCATTTCTCGCCTTTGGAATCAAGGATGGTACCACTGTAGCAAGCGTCTCTCCCTGCCTTGGTTATCAGTGTGGGAGGGCCCTGTGCACCGTTGACATCTGTTACACCACACAGTTCCGGTCTTTCGATTCCTTTTTTCCTTTTCGGAGGATTCACAGGTCTGGCTCGAGAAGGGCAAGAGCACTTCTCTCCTTGTCCTATCACTGCTTGCCGCCTTTCTCCCCCTTTTGAACTGCCGTCCTGGAATAGCTGCTTCCTTGTGCGGTTTGTCTTGCTCAAAGTGTGCTCTCGTGCTCCATATTTTATCCCTGTGGGGAAGGGAAAGGGCCGTCAAGTGTGTGTGTAGTTAATGTCAATTGGCTTACTCTGCCTGACCCTTGTGTTGGGAAATGTCAGGTAAATGGCTCTAGTGTTAGTCCGTTGTCTTTCATGGTTTAAGAAGGTGTTTGTGTCAGAAAAGGCGGGAGTGGAGGAGAGGGTAGAACTTCTAAATATCCTACAGGGTAGAATGGGGAAAAGGTCTTATGAGGAAGGTGGTACCGCGTCTAACCGTCAGTGTCCCACTTCCCCTCCCTGAGGATCCCTCATCCAGGTGAACCTCCCCCGCACTGGTCCACATCCAGGAACTGGATCCAATAGTGATGGCTGTGTCCTGGCTACCTGGCTGACAGATCCCTGGGGACTAGTAAGTGAGACACCTTCAGGTTTCTCACAGGGTGCACAAGGGAGTACTTTAGGGGTAGTGGGAAGTAGCCAGTGGGCAAAGGAATTGTTGCAGAAGTCAGCCAAGGCAGGAGCTAGAGATAAACTATTGTCCTTGAAAGTTCAGGAGGAGCAGGGGCGTTTAGAGACCTCATCTGGTGCCAAGGAAGAGGAGAGTGGAGGAGGGGGAAAGAGGGGCAAGGGAGGACTGAGAGCAGGTGGGGGAGCATGGAGGAGGGGTAAGAGGAGAGTGAAGACAGGATGTCTGTTTTTGTTGTGAACTGGGAGGCCCAGTGCAGAACAGAGGGCCTGGGATGAAAGAGGAGAAGCAAAAACTGCAGTAGGATTGTCGAGTTACTTCCAGATTTTGAGCAATTCAGCCGTATTGTTGGAAGCCCCAGAGATGCAGGTTTGGATATGGGCCCTCTTCGATTGGATGGGACGGACAGTATTGCCTTTGGAGCAGGCGGCAGGCTGGTTTGACCGTTGATGTGCTCGAAGTCTGCCACTCCCGTTCGGCAACTCTGTATTTTCGTTTCAATGAGGCTAGGTCGGAATCATACCAGTTGTTGCAAGGGTGTCAAGGGTGATGGCGATGGAGGTGAAGGTTAGCTAGGGCTGTGTCAGTGGGAAAGTCATTAGCGGGGTGGGGGGGGTGTGGGAGAGAGAGCAGCCTAGAATCCTGAAGAGTCCTGCACCAGTGTCTACTTTATTGTTCCACAAGAAGATATTGCACATGGCTCCTGTACACGACCAGAGCTCTTCTTGCACCCGCAGCTCTGGGGCATCTTCAACCTGAACAAGTCAGAGGACAAATCGGCACACAGGGGGAAAGTTACAACAGTACTTACCTGCACCCCTATCTCCACCCTTTAAAAGTTTGAAGAACTTTTACATTGTGCCTCACTCAGGATTCTGAACTTTAGCTTGGTCGCATCTAGATAGAAATGCGATTGTTAGCATACACCACACTTAGAATTCTGAACCCTAGCTTGCGTTGCATCTAGACAGAAATGTGATTGTTAGCATACACCACACTTAGAATTCTTAACCCTAGCTTGCGTCGCATCTAGATAGAAATGTGATTGTTAGCATGTGCCTCACGTAGAATTCTGAACCCTAGCTTGCATCGCATCTAGATACAAATATAATGGTTAGAATGTGCCAGATCCGCATGGAATTTTTAACTTTAGCCTGTATCGCATCTAGAGAGAAATGTGAATGTCAGCATGTACCGCACCTAGATGGAATCCCATAATTGCAAGGACAGCAATGCCAACTAACCACCCAACTAACAATTCCATCCCTCTGCATACACCTCTAACCAAACACAACCACAAGCCTAAAATGCAGCAATCCGCATAAACTTCACAACAATGCAACAACAAAACAAACCACACAGACTTGCACAACAGCACACAATGACTACGGAGCGTAAAACACCCCAAGCCCAGCCAATGGACCCACCGGGCTGAGGCTGCCAACAGCACATCATTGCTCTCTTGCACTTTTCCAGCTTACTCCCACTAACCCACCCCCTCTCCTCCCCTTTTTCAGAGCCGCCAGGGGACCACTTCGGTGGTGATAGTGCGTGGTACAAATGTCCTTTAACATTGTTTTGTAACTTTTGGACTAGTGAGATTTGTATTTGGCAATACATGTTACCTAAGCCCTCCAAAAGGTAGAACAAGGATTTACTCACCAGTGAACTTCATCTGTCTTCTGGAACATTCTTCACATCTACAGGACCCTCCCCCTAACCTTTTCCCTATAACTCATTGCTAACTTTGAAAACTTTTGGGCACAAGGCCCTATACAACACAGGGTGGGGCTTTAAGTTAGGGGTTTCACTCCATGGACTGATAGTGATCTATCCAATTACCTACCTTCCCTTTCAGGTATTGGGAAGTGTGAGAAACTAGAAGGTGCATCACCCTGTAGTCCCTGGGAATCTATCATCCAGGTGGCCAGGACACGGCCATCGCTTTTGGATCCAGTTCCTGGGGGTGGACTAGTGCGGGAGGATGACCTGGGTGAGGGGTGTTGGGTAAGATTCATAGAATATGTTGCTTTACTAGTGGGATATTTTTCCTACATACCTCTGTGTGTGCCTTTTTCCACACTCACAGAACTTACTATTTTTATGGGCGTCATTTTTTGACTCTCTATAGTGTCTCTTTAAAGTTATCCTCTTTAACAACTTATTGGGAAGGATCTTTGGTTTCCTTTTACATTTTGTTAAGTGAAACTAGCACACCCCACCTTATGTGGAGTGCTGGGGAGATACAATGCATCCCCCTTCACATTAAAACTGTAACAATTTTGTTACAGGGACAAGTTTGCCTTCAATGGCTGGTGGCAGTGATAACTTGTATTAATGTGGTGCACCTTTATAGCGGGCTGTCTTCACAGCTGCAGTGAAGGCACCCAAGTGTGCTCATTTTACCAAAATGGCCCAGTCTTCTTTTTTCACCATTTTAGTGTTTCTTGTCCTTTTTTGTTCCTTCCACCGACATCCAGGGTGGTAAATTCCTGGGTCTGATTTTTATATTCGGCGGCAGTCCTCGTCTCCCTGCCCAGGATCCAGTCTGTCTGTAAAGGCATGAAGCTAGGGAGGAGTCCAAAACTCCACAGCCATTTGTCTTCCCCCTTGCCTGAATGGGGACAAATCGCAGTGGGGGGCTGGTTGTCCTGATTGGACAACCAGACTGCTCCTTCTTGTAAAATGCAGGGAGAGAATGCAGAAGTTGTGTTGTAATAGCTGATAAATACTGACAGTCTGGAAGCAAAGACAAGTCGACCAGTGGAACTAAAACCGGAGAGGATGATGAAGGAAAAGTGGCAGAGACGATTTCCAGCAACCTTAGAGCCTGCTGTAGCCCTTCCTTCCAATCGACCTGGGGACTCCGAAAACAACAAACCTGACCCAGAGCCCGGTGAGACCCACAAGACGACCTGCATTTTGAGCTATCCCACGCGTTGCTGCGACCTTGCGTTGCTGCAATACCCCAAGACCATGGGACCTCGAGCCACTTCGTGGGCATCCTCTGGTGGATCTTGAGAGCCAATAATCAAGTCCGAAGTGCTCGACCTTTGTAACAACGTGAAATCAACCTCGACCTTCTTTCTTCTGGGCTCTTTGAAAAGGCGCCAAATCCGCAGATCCGTATTCAGCCACAAGGAAAACCTTGCCTAGAGCCTTAATCGATCCCTACTGCGAAGTTCCTTCTGAGGTCTTGTTTTCAGTCACCATGACAAGGAATCCGCTGACCGGGTATTTGGCTGCAGACCCTGAAGACCGCCTGCTGCAAAATCTACTTCAATGCTGAGGTACTGTGTTGGCTTGGGTATGTACTTAACTTAAGCCTGTTTGGATTGGTGTACCTGTGGGGCGTTTTCTGTGATGGGGAGGCCTCTCATCCAGTGCAACCAGTCCCACTGCTAGAATCCTGCTAGGGTGTCTTCTGTGAAGCACCTGGAACCTCTTCTAACGCAGAAGTCAAATACTCACCTGTTTGCCCAGTCTTCCTAAGGAACTCTGACTTTTGTTACTTAACCTATCCTGACACTGCCTGTTGGACACTAGATCCTAGTAACCCCCCTTCTGCCACTGAGAACACTCATGCTCCAAGAATAAGGGAAAGACTTTAAGGATTGGGCCTTTTGCCTAGAAGAGAAAATAAGTGTTTAAAAGTTACTTACTTGTAAAGAGTTGGTTGGTAATTGTAACTAAGCGTGAACAGTTACATAAGTTCTTACTTACCTTGGATGTGTGATGCACTATTCCTAAAAGTATGGTTATTTGGAAATCAGTTCTAGGTCTACTAAATTCCACCTCGATGGATCTCATCAGACAAGACTTGGGCCTACAGTCGTTAGAAACAACGGTGATGCTACACGCTTTCACTCTCTTCAGAAACACCTTAATACCAGACAGTCCATCAATCTACAAAATCGTAGCTGATGAAATCGCAAAGCAGCGAACAACGAACTTAACCGCATGGTCAGAAAACTTAAAAGGAAAGCTATCAGACATAGCATGCTCAGTCGAAGATCTTAAGCATAATCCGGAAAGAATAAAAAGAAAGTTAAAGGAACTTGACTGGATCCTGACTCTATCGAAAGCTCAAACAAACAAACTGACCATGAATCTCCCACCTACCTTTAACAGACTCAACGTACCTATACCATACTGTTCTAAGTTTTCAAGCCAACAGCTAAGAAAATTCTTCATGCAAGCTTGTTTCAACCTCCTGCTGAAGAGAGAAATTTTAGCAATCAGATCGAGTTCAACTGACACTATCTGTCGCCTTTGCCACAATTCCACTACGACAGAATCAATCAAACATCTCTTACTTAGATGTCCTAAGGTGAGAAAAATTCGAGCCACCTATCTGTCGACACTGGTCTGCGAACACACATCTTTTGGAGAGGAAGAAGAACTTACGTGGTGGAACAGGTTAATGTCGGGAGAAAAAACCAGATGGACAATTGCGACTGTCAAAATCCTGGAGTCTGCCTTTGAAATGATCAGTTCCAGTTCACAAACCACGAGCGAGAGTAAAATCTCCGAAGCCACCACTCCATCACAACAATGTTGATAAAGGAGATCAAGCTTCCTTTGGTATCTTCTCCGCGTTCGGACTCCTGCGTCCGCTTGAGCCTTACCAACTTCATCTAAACATTACATTGACCTGGAAGAGGTAATCCCGTTCTCACCAGGAATCTGACATAACTACATGAAAGCTCGAGGCGCATCTCATTAAGGGTTGCTGTCGCTCTCAACTGTTTGTAAAAATTATTTCATTGAATTGTAAACAAATAAAAAAAAAAAAAAAAAAAAAAAAAAGCATGGTTAACATCTTTTCTTTCCTTAGAAACTGTTTTGCCATTCTAACAGAAAGTAGATGTGAAGGTATATTACTCTCCTGTGATTAGGTTGCACCTCTTCCCAAAAGTAAAGTGTTGGTTTCACCAGATTATTCCTGCAGGATAATTGTTTGAGTGTCCCGCAACTGGGTCTTGCTTCCCCTGACTTGCTGTTAGCCTGTCCAGAATAAGTCTGTATTAGGTTGTTGCCTACCTAGAATAACTGAGTCATTCAGTAAAGTGTAACATTTGGGTTTTGCTATCCCTGTGCTCTTTGGTTTTAACTGTCCCTCATAAATCATACATAAGGTAGTTGTATAGCTGAGGAAGATATAACCTGGATTCCATTGTGAGGTTAAAAAAGTATATGGTTTTATTTACCTTGAGTTAGCTGTGTGCCATCCCAAAAATAGGTTAACATAGTTACCGTTTATCTCAATCAGTGTTTCACTGATCTCAAAAGCACCTGTAATTGAATGTTACATCCTTAGGTTCTACTCACCTAGTATAACCGTGTGTTATCACAACACTAGTTATAGGTTTTTACTGTACCTGGAATAAGTGTTCTACTATTCACCGAAAGTATATTGTCCAGTTGACCGATTATGTGATTTGTACTGAGAGTCACTGAACAACATGGTAGGGTCTATTGCCCTTGCGTTACTCAATGTAATTGTGAAAGTAAACATTGGTTTTACCTCCCAAGAATAGCTGTGACCTATACTGAATGTGTATGAAAATGTTTTGACTTCCCTAGAACTACTGTTGTGTTCCAAATAAGGTTTATACTTTGGTTGTGTACCTTCAAGTATAGTGTAGTGTTTTTATAATTTTTATTTCATATAATGTGTAATAGTACTTACTTACCCCTAGATTTTTCTGGGCCTACCTGTATTTAAATAAATTATTTATTTTTACACACATAGTGTTTCAGTGTTGCTTTGGACCATTTGTATTACAATTTCATTTGTACTGATTCTACAGCTCTCTCCCTCCTAAAATAAGCCTGGCTGCTCCGTCTACGCTACCATGTACTCAGGTCATACAGCCGTATACTAAGAGTGGAGTCTTGTACTGCCTAAATTGTATGGTTTTACTAAGCCCTTAGTTGGACTTCAGAAAAACTGTCCTAACAAGGGGTCTTCGGGGTGTGGGTATCCCCCTCCTTATAACACCTTTACCCAATCCTATCTGGTAGGCACCTTACAACACAAATACCTTCTCACGGACAGCCTGCTATGAGAGAAAACAGACTAACACACGAGCAGTATACCCGATGTGTCCCAATACGATGGTCAGGCAATTACTGACCATCACATGCACACCTGACTTCCATTACATTTCCCCACACAGATAAAAGGTGGAGCACGAGAGCACACTCTGAGCGGGGCAAAGCACACGAGGAAACAGCAGTTCCAAGATGGCAGTTTAACGAGAGAAGAAAGATGGAAAGACAGAGGGGGTCGCAAGGAGAGAAGTGCCCATGACCTTTTCGACAAGGAACCGTCACATTCGTGAAACCTCGAGAATAGAAAGCACAAGACCAGGAAACCAGGCTGAAGAATCCTGCATTGTGCGTCAGAGGTAACCAGGGCCATCCCGCATAAATAGTCAAGGCAGGGAGAAGCGCCAGCTGCCGTGGTACTGTCCTTGGCTCCAAGAACAAAGCAGCGTCAGTGAAAGCAACAAAGCCGGTGTATTGGGGAGACAGATACAGGACCGATCTGTGTTGAAGCCAAGGATGCAAGTGGCAACATTGTATGGCGAGCACTGGAACGAACATTGTTAAAACGCGCGTGATAAGAAGCGCAAGTAAAGTTGATCTGCAGATGAGTAATTGAACTTTGAAACCAAGATACAATAACTTGGACAGAGTGGTCTGGCACTGTGTGTGTGCCCATTCGAAGGTCTCCAAGGTATCCAGCTGAAAGGTGGCAAAAGTGAAAGAAAGGCAAAGCATTGTGAATCGAAGTGGTCCTGCGACAGATCAAGTAAAATCATGTGCACAATTGAAAGTCTTTGATGTTGATACAGTAAAGAAAGTTGATGGCAATGTGGATAGAGTTTGTCCGAGCCCAGCAAAGGGAGATCAATTGAAAGCTTTGTGTTAAAGCAAGTTTGTGTTAAAGTAGATAAATTGGTCTGAGCACGGCAGAGGGGGATCCAGGGTGAAAAGTGAAACACCAGAGAAACTGGATACGTGAAAATACTGAGAACATTGTGTTAAAGTGGATCTGAGCTCAGCGGGGGAGGGAGGGGTTCCGAGGTGAATACTGAAAATCCTAAGAAACTCGTGTACATGCGAAATACTAAAAGGAAAGGAACTGTATTGTTTGTTGTATCAGGCCCTCTGAAAGAAGAGACTTTGAATGGCAGAGACACTTTGGCATAGAAGGCCATGATGTTGAAGTTTTGAACTACACCCTCGTGCTAGAGAAACCAGAGACTGTGGCAAGCTCGAGTGTGCCGCCTTGTCCAGTGCTGAAAACCTGGGGAAGAGAAGCCTACGGCTGACATTTCTTGAACATTTTTCTTTTGCATAAAATATTTTCCCCCACTATTTGTATTTAGAGGTAAGGATTGGCAATAGGTGTATTAGTTTAGGCCCTTATTTTGTCAAGACACCAGTAGGACATGCGTTATTATTTGATGGTCGTAGCGTGCTCCCATCTTTAGATTAACCCTTTAAGTGCCAAGGACGAGGTATCTCGTCCTTGGAAGTGCACACGCAGTGCCAAGGACGAGATAGCTCGTCCTTTTTGGCACCTTGTTTTGAGCGATCCCTGCAAAGCAGGGATCGCTCAAAACTGTAATCCAACCCCCGGGCTATGCGAGGGGGAGGTCCCCCCTCACTGCCCGGGGGTTGGATTTCCTTCAGTTTCACGCCGACGTGCGTTACGCACGTCGGCGTGAAACGGAAAGTATTTCCAACGCAGCAGCCATTTTCGGCTGCTGCGTTGGAGAGAGAAGGTGAGTGCCCTTCTTGTTCCGCCTCGATCTCCGGCTGTATTTCAAGCCGGAGATCGAGGCGGGTACCGTTGGAAAGGGGAGATTCTCCCCTTTCCAACGGTACCCATTGTGTGACTTTGCTGCCCGCGGATCGGGCGCAGGGCGCCTCGATCCGCGGGCAGCAACGTCACGGATCAAACGAAGATCCTTTTGTGACGCGTGGGGGAGGGGGGGCTGCTTACTAGGTAAGCGGCCCCCTTCCCCCGTGGCCCCAAAGCATGGGGCCACAGCGCCAGGGACCCCTGGGGGCAGATGATCACTGCCCCCGGGGGTGGGGGGGGGAAAAAAAAAAAAAAAAAAAAATCGAGGGAAGGAGGGAGGTGGGAGGGGGTTTTGGGCCCTGGGGCCCACTGGGCCACCAGCGATTGACCTAAAAGTGGTGTCCCTGGAAAGGGGACTTTCTCCCCTTTCCAGGGACACCACTCATATGCCGCATTGCTGGTCACGGATCAGCGCAGAGCGCTGATCCGTGACCAGCAACCCACTGAACCACCATGGATCTGTTTGCGAGTTGGGGGGGAGGGGGGCTGCTTCAGGTAAGCAGCCCTCTCCCCCCCCCCGGCCCCCAAAGCATGGGGACACATGAAAATGTACCCTGGGGGCAGATGGCTGGCCATCTGCCCCCAGGGAAATATATATAAAAAAAATAATAATAATCTGAGGGATGGGGGGAGGTGGGAGGGGGTTTGGGGTCCTGGGGCCCACTAGGCCACCAGGGATTGAACAGAAAGTGGTGTCCCTGGAAAGGGGACTTTCTCCCCTTTCCAAGGACACCACATATGAGGCATTGCTGGTCACGGATCGGCGCAGAGCGCTCGATCCGTGACCAGCAACCCACTAGACCACCATGGATCTCTTTGTGAGGTGGGGGGTGGGAAGGGGGCTGCTTCAAGTAAGCAGCCCTCTCCCCCCTCCCGACCCCAAAGCATGGGGGCACGTGTATGTGAACCCTGGGGCAGATGGCTGACCATCTGCCCCAAGGGAATGTAAAATAAAAAACAAAAATGAAATGATGGGAAACAGGGTTGGGGGAAGGGGTGGGGGCCACTAGCCACCATGGATTTTTTACTGAATGAAAGGGAGGGGGTGTCCCCCCATAGGGGCGGGTGCCCCCCCAACCAAAGTAGAAAGGGGGCACCCCTTGTAACCCTCCCTGGGGGCAGATATCTGTTCCTAGGGAGGGCCATCTGACCCCAGGGAGGGATGCATGAGGTGGGGCCCCCCCTATCTGCCCCCAGGGAGGGTTGCATGAGGTGGGGCCCTCCATTTGGGGTGGGGGGGGTTGAGGGCCACCCCCCGTTGCGGTACATCATGCGCTGCCAATTTAGGGTGGCCCTCAGCCCCCCCTAAAAAGCAGCCTGTGGTTTTGTAATTTTTTTTTTGTTTACCCAACTTTGCTTGGTGCAGATGGCCACATTAGTGTGGCTATCTGCCCCCAGGGTGCCCAAACCCTACTGCCCCATCTATTGGGGGTCCAGCCCCACCTTTTGGGGTGGCCCTCTCCCCCCTCACCCCAAATGGAGGTGGGGTGTACCTCACGCAGCCGTTTGGAGGAGGCCCAGGGAGGCCTGCATGAGGTGTGTCCCCCAGCCATTGGGGGTGGGGTGGGGGGGGGCACCCCAAAAGCTGGGGCAGGACCCCCAATAGATGGGGCAGTAAGGTTTGGGCACCCTGGGGGCAGATAGCCACACTAATGGGCCCATCTGCACCAAGCCAAGTTGGGTAAACAAAAAAAAATATACAAAAACACAGGCTGCTTTTTAGGGGGGGCTGAGGGGCACCCTAAATTGGCAGCGCATGATGTACCGCAACGGGGGGTGGCCCTCAACCCCCCCCCCACCCCAAATGGAGGGCCCCACCTCATGCAACCCTCCCTGGGGGCAGATATCTGCTCCTAGGAAGGGGCATCTGACCCCAGGGAGGGATGCATGAGGTGGGCCCCCCCCTATCTGCCCCCAGGGAGGGTTGCATGAGGTGGGGCCCTCCATTTGGGGTGGGGGGGGGTTGAGGGCCACCCCCCGTTGCGGTACATCATGCGCTGCCAATTTAGGGTGGCCCTCAGCCCCCCCTAAAAAGCAGCCTGTGGTTTTGTATATTTTTTTTTGTTTACCCAACTTTGCTTGGTGCAGATGGCCACATTAGTGTGGCTATCTGCCCCCAGGGTGCCCAAACCCTACTGCCCCATCTATTGGGGGTCCTGCCCCACCTTTTGTTTTGTTTACAGCTTTTTCTACCCGAGCAGCTGCAACGTTATGTGAGTACTGTTTTTTATTATTCTATGGTTAGGGCCCACTGTCAGTGGGGTGGGTGAGACTGGGGCTGGATTGTTGGTGGTGTGGGTGGGAATGGCCCGTCTGGGCAGATCACCTCCAACTGTCCTGGAGTTGCGGCTTGGCTGCATTACAGCTTTTCCCTTCGGGGAGGTATTGGCACACTGCCGAGACTCCTTGGTGGGGAGAAGCTGTAACGCAGGGCAGCCAGGGCTCCAGCAAAGTCGGCGGTAATATCCCTGGCCTTGGGCACCCTTCTCCCATGTGGGTCTTTGCTGGTGGTTCTGGGTATTACATTCTGGGCCGATTTGCGTAAGTCAGACCTCTGTGGATTCCCACGGGTGTCCTCTTTTGGGAAATGCATGGGGTTCCCTGTTTCCCTTGCTGGCTGCGACACCCTAGGCCCAAATCTGTAGGTTGCCCACATGAACAAAATGGGCAGTGGCGAATGGCTTGGGGTTCCCAGTTGGTTACCCTTTTCCTTTTGCGCCCCCGGTAGGTGCACCCACACATGTGAGGTACCGTTTTCATCGGGACACCTGTGGGAACGCGGGACGGTAGGCCATGTGTTGTGGGGGGCGCGTTTCGATGGGTGCGGCGAGCGAAATGTGCGGAAAAAGCGTCTTTTTCCCCACATTTCCGACTTTGCAGGGCTGTCTGGGTAAAAAAATCTGGGGCGATGGGCGCAAATCACACCTCTGCGGATTCCCACGGGTGTCCTCTTTTCGAAAATGCATGGGGTTCCCTGTTTTCCTCGGTGGCTTGGACACCCGAGGCCCATATCTGTAAGTTGCGCCGGTCGGCAGAATGGACAACAGACTTGGGGTTACTTGTGTTTTAGGCTTTCCCCTTGGCGGCCAGGTAGGTGCACCCACACATGTGAGGTACCGTTTTCATCGGGACACCTGTGGGAACGCGGGACGGTAGGCCATGTGTTGTGGGGGGCGTGTTTCGATGGGTGAGTCGAGCGAAATGTGAGGAAAATGCGTATTTTTTCCCACATTTCGGACTTTGCGGGGGTGTCTGGGTAATAAATTCTGGGGCGATTTGGGCATATCATACCTCTGCGGATTCCCACGGGTGTCCTCTTTCCGGAAATGCATGGGGTTCCCTGTTTTCCTTGGTGGCTTGGACACCCGAGGCCCATATCTGTATGATGTGAGAGTGTGACATTTCCGGTGTGAAAACAGACTTGGGGTTACTTGTGTTTTAGGCTTTCCCCTTGGCGGCCAGGTAGGTGCACCCACACATGTGAGGTACCGTTTTCATCGGGACACCTGTGGGAACGCGTGACGGTAGGCCATGTGTTGTTGGGGGCGTGTTTCGATGGGTGCGTCAAGCGAAATGTGCGGAAAAAGCGTTTTTTTCCCCACATTTCGGACTTTGCAGGGGTGTCTGGGTAATAAATTCTGGGGCAATTTGGGCATATCATACCTCTGCGGATTCCCACGGGTGTCCTCTTTTCGGAAATGCATGGGGTTCCCTGTTTTCCTCGGTGGCTTGGACACCCGAGGCCCATATCTGTACATTGTGCCGGTCGGCAGAATGTCTGAGTTTTCCCTCTGAAAACAGACTTGGGGTTACTTGTGTTTTAGGCTTTCCCCTTGGCGGCCAGGTAGGTGCACCCACACATGTGAGGTACCGTTTTCATCGGGACACCTGTGGGAACGCGGGACGGTAGGCCATGTGTTGTTGGGGGCGTGTTTCGATGGGTGAGTCGAGCGAAATGTGAGGAAAATGCGTATTTTTTCCCACATTTCGGACTTTGCGGGGGTGTCTGGGTAATAAATTCTGGGGCGATTTGGGCATATCATACCTCTGCGGATTCCCACGGGTGTCCTCTTTCCGGAAATGCATGGGGTTCCCTGTTTTCCTTGGTGGCTTGGACACCCGAGGCCCATATCTGTATGATGTGAGAGTGTGACATTTCCGGTGTGAAAACAGACTTGGGGTTACTTGTGTTTTAGGCTTTCCCCTTGGCGGCCAGGTAGGTGCACCCACACATGTGAGGTACCGTTTTCATCGGGACACCTGTGGGAACGCGTGACGGTAGGCCATGTGTTGTGGGGGGCGTGTTTCGATGGGTGCGTCGAGCGAAATGTGCGGAAAAAGCGTTTTTTTCCCCACATTTCGGACTTTGCAGGGGTGTCTGGGTAATAAATTCTGGGGCAATTTGGGCATATCATACCTCTGCGGATTCCCACGGGTGTCCTCTTTTCGGAAATGCATGGGGTTCCCTGTTTTCCTCGGTGGCTTGGACACCCGAGGCCCATATCTGTACCTTGTGCCGGTCGGCAGAATGTCTGAGTTTTCCCTCTGAAAACAGACTTGGGGTTACTTGTGTTTTAGGCTTTCCCCTTGGCGGCCAGGTAGGTGCACCCACACATGTGAGGTACCGTTTTCATCGGGACACCTGTGGGAACGCGGGACGGTAGGCCATGTGTTGTTGGGGGCGTGTTTCGATGGGTGAGTCGAGCGAAATGTGAGGAAAATGCGTATTTTTTCCCACATTTCGGACTTTGCGGGGGTGTCTGGGTAATAAATTCTGGGGCGATTTGGGCATATCATACCTCTGCGGATTCCCACGGGTGTCCTCTTTCCGGAAATGCATGGGGTTCCCTGTTTTCCTTGGTGGCTTGGACACCCGAGGCCCATATCTGTATGATGTGAGAGTGTGACATTTCCGGTGTGAAAACAGACTTGGGGTTACTTGTGTTTTAGGCTTTCCCCTTGGCGGCCAGGTAGGTGCACCCACACATGTGAGGTACCGTTTTCATCGGGACACCTGTGGGAACGCGGGACGGTAGGCCATGTGTTGTGGGGGGCGTGTTTCGATGGGTGCGTCGAGCGAAATGTGCGGAAAAAGCGTTTTTTTCCCCACATTTCGGACTTTGCAGGGGTGTCTGGGTAATAAATTCTGGGGCAATTTGGGCATATCATACCTCTGCGGATTCCCACGGGTGTCCTCTTTTCGGAAATGCATGGGGTTCCCTGTTTTCCTCGGTGGCTTGGACACCCGAGGCCCATATCTGTACCTTGTGCCGGTCGGCAGAATGTCTGAGTTTTCCCTCTGAAAACAGACTTGGGGTTACTTGTGTTTTAGGCTTTCCCCTTGGCGGCCAGGTAGGTGCACCCACACATGTGAGGTACCGTTTTCATCGGGACACCTGTGGGAACGCGGGACGGTAGGCCATGTGTTGTGTTTGTGTGGTTTTCATAACGTTTTGACCCATTTGCTGGAGCCCTTTGTCTCACAACCCTTTCTTTTCCCAAATGTGACCTACATTTAGTCGCTGCTTTAGCCACCATACACTTTTGTAACCTGCACAAGTCACCTACCCTTGAAAAGGTCTGCCTGTGCTCTTTCAAAAAATGTATGGCTGCCGTTCCTCACCACATTGGTTTTCCCAATTTACACATGCTAAGTGCGTCTGGTCAGACCGTGAGCGTAAAACTCCTGTGTACCATGGCTCAGTGTTTGGCTTGTGGTATTGCTTGTTTTGTACAAACACTACAAAAATGGTATGCTCTCCTAACTGCAAGAGTCGGGGGAATGTAGCGGAGCATTGCTTTTCTCAAAATTCATAGAAGCCATTGCCGTACCAAGCCAACCATGTCCAACACATACCTTTTTTTTCAGTCATTTTCCCGCTTTTCCCCCATTCGATGGCAGTTTCCCCTACCTAGTTGTTGCCTGACCTATACAAATCACCCCTTCCTAAACTTGGAATTTTGTCTACTTTTCAGAAATATATGCCTTTCTGTCCTCCAATTTGGCTTTCCTGCCCTTTTCTTCCATTCCGTCCATGCATGTCCAATTGGCAAAAATGGCAAAAATCGCCTACCTCTCACAAAACGGTTGATATCCCCATCAAAATAATTTTTTTCCATTTCCACTCAACCTGTTCCTGAAAGCCAACACATTGGGGAACTCAGCACAGCAAACCATTTGTTCCTAGCTCTTACAAGGAAAAAACCACTGGCTTCTTTGTGCATCATTTTATTGGCATTTTTTGAAAAAACCCAAAATTTTCGCACATTTTCCTTATTTTCTCTCACCCCCCTACAGCAACCTGGGATTCCTGGGTGGCGTTACGACCGCCTACATGTGGGAAGAAAAGGAGCCAAATTTGGCCGAGATATCTCATGTAACAAAAAAGTTACAAGCCATTGAATGGCCACATACCAAAATCACCAAAAAAGGCTCTGGCACTGGGGAGAAATACCCATGGCACTTAAAGGGTTAAGGATTAGATAGGTGTTTTTCAAACCCAATTGACGTTCAATAAACACCCTTGAAATTGCAGTGTCTTACTGTTGATACCATGCCTTCCGTACAGGGGTCAGAAATGTGAGGCAGACAACTTGATTTTCGACTTTGGCCATTTTATGAAGGAAAATCAGTTGAATGAACGCCTCACTATCCCTACCGGTTTACAGTGACATTTTCGAACGTCACATTTTTTAAATGCCATTTTTGACACAAAAATGCAGAAAAAAATGTCACATTTTTATTTCTTTTTTTAATAGGGGGGATTCCCAACCCCCCCCCCCCCCCCCCCCAACGCCCTTCTTTTTTGGTTTACACTAATTTTACTAACGAAACAAACAAAAAAAAAATAATTCTGAAATTTATTTCCCCCCCGACATATTTGTTTCGGGATATTGGCATGTCGAAATTGTGTTTTCGAAAATTTAACTGGATAACAGCCCTACCCCCAACGAGGAAATCTCTGCCTAAAATAAACTAAAAGGGAACACTCTAACCAAAGGACTTTTAGTTCTGATCTTGCCCAGGTGGTTGGTTCTTTGAGTCGTTAGCCCTGTACAATTTATGATCAAATGTTTAAAAGTTTGTTGGTCATCGGCTGTGCAAAATCTGCAGGTGGTATCCACTTTTGGGATAGTAAATATCTCAAATGATTCCAGAGTTGCTTGAATGTTGAAGGTGGGAATTTCATTAGATATTAGGGGGGGTGGGGTTGATTGGTGTTTGTTCAAGCCATAGATTGTGCTGCAGTTTATGCTTTAGTCTTGTTGCTTCTGTTCGAATCCAGTCCTCCTGCCACAGCTTTTGTTTTGCTAGATTTGGATTGGCAATCCGAGTGTCTTCCGTGGTATTAGTATATTTTCTTTTTTTTGACCGAATGTTACATTTGACCGAATTTGGCTAGTAACAGTTGATTGAATAAAACCAATCAAATAGGCTAATATGTGCCGAACATAGGGAGCGGGAATTACAAGGGTGTCCCCCACTCCCTATGTTTGGCACGTATCAGCCTTTGGGGATTGTGGGGGTGTCCAGCTCGCTTCTTCAATATTGGAGGCGAGGGACCAAAAATAAAAAATAAATAAAAAAGGACCCTGCGGCGTCGGATCCGACCAGCGTTGGAGGGACGGATCTGACGCTGCGCGGCAGAAGTGGACCAGGCGGTGAAATCAGCGGTAAGAGGGGGGTGAGGCATGATATAGGATATGATATGGCATTGATAATGAGACTATACACAAGTGTTTCAAGGTGCGACGAGGCAAGAGAGGGGGAACAGAGGAAGACAAAGACAACAATCTTACTATCCCAAGTGACATTTAGATCGAGCAAGTGCAGGGGAGGGGGTAAGTGCCGGGGGAATGGAGAGGAGGCAGTGCAATACATGACAACAACAGAAAAGAATTAAAAACAATAGTCAAAAACTGCAGACAGCTAGTGGCAAGAGCTGGTAGGGGGCTGTAGGGATAGAGAAACAGCCCCCAAGTGCAGGGGTTGCCCGGGAGGAAGTGTAGGTGTGCAGCTGGCCGGGGGGGGGGGGGGGGTTACCTGGGCATGAGATCAGAGGGTAGCCACGTGACAAGTGCCGTTTCAGTCAGGAGTTCTGCAGGGGAGAGGAGGAGAGCAAGCAGAAGCAAGAGGAAGGTCTTGAGGTGCTTCCGGACCCGGAGAAGGTTCTCCTCAAGTGTCAGGGAGGCTGTTCCAGAGGGAGGCCCTTTCAGAAGAAATATCTACCACCAACTCATTGCTTGGAGAAGCGGCTGACCCTGAGGGAGTTGGAGGCAGATGAGCGAAGACACAGAGAAGGAAGATATTTAGGAAGAGAGAGTTGGAGGTATTGAGGCACCAGGCCCCAGAAGGTCTTGTGGACAATGCAGAGGGTTTTTAACTTAATGCTCGCAGCCACTGGGAGCCAGTGCAGAGATTTCAGTCCTGGAGAGATACGATCTCTGGGCTTGAGGGCAAGGACAAGTCTCGCAGTCCTGTTCTGGAGGAGTTTCAGAGGGCGGATAGCAGAGCAGGCAGATTTAGAAAAATGCTGTTGCAGTAGTCCAGCCTAGAGAGAACCAGCGCTCTGGAGACAGTGAGCTTCTGGGGGAAGGAGAGGAAATGAAGAATAACTCTGAGGAGGTGCAGCTGGTAGTGTGACTTCTTAGAGAAGTCAGATGTGAGGAAAGAAGGAGAGAGGAGTTGAAGATGACCCTGAAGTTTTTAACCTCACAGGCGGGAGAGGGAAGAGGGCCAAGAGAGGCCAGCCAGAGAGCAACAGTAAAGGACAGAGCACGTGTGCCGATGAGGGTAACCTCCGTCTTACTGGCATTAAGACAGAGATCATTGGTGGCACACCACTCCAGGATAGCGGACAGGCAGTGGGAGATGAGAGAAGAAGAGGTGGCGGAAGTGAGCCTGAAAATGAGCTGAGTGTTGTCCGCATAGCACAGAAAGTTGGGGCAGAGAGCGGCAATGCAGTGGTCAAGAAGTGCCAGGTATTGGTTGAACAGTCTGGGAGAGATGTTAGACTCCTGGGGAACATCACAGGTAGAGATAGAGATAGAGAGAGGACCCAAGTTGGACCTGGGAGGGTCGATCAGAGCGGAAAGTGGTCAGCCAAGCCAGGGCCTGATCGGTGATACCCAGGTTATCACGGAGATGGTTGAGCAGGATGGCATGGTTGACCGTGTTAAAGGCAGAAGAGAGATCAAGTAATATGAGGACACGGGGTATTGGAGTCCAGGTTGGAGAGTAAGCCTTCACAGATGTTCAGGAGAGCAGTTTCCGTGCTTCTGGCAGCTCTGAAGCCAGACTGATGGTCATGGAGACAACCAATTCAGTGTGAAGATTAAGCTGGGTGATGGCCAGCTTTTCCAGAGGTTTGCCCAGGAAAGGAGTGATGGAGATTGGCTGGTAGTTAGCAGGGCAGGAGGGATTGGCAGAGGGTTTCTGAAGAAGAGGGTGCACGAGGGAGTGCTTCAGGGGGTGAAGGGACGGCGTCAGTGGCGAAGGAGTGGTTGCAGAAGTCATCCAATGCAGGAGCCAGGGTGTCAATGTGGTCCTTGATTGTTTTAGAGGTACAGGGGAGAACCTATTTTGAAGAGACTTTCATAGATCAGACTTGTCTAGAAATCTTGTCTGGGGAGAACAGGGGAAAGGCAGAGAGGAGGAGAGGTGGCCACAGAACGGCAAGAGGAAGAAGGGGGGAGGAGGAGAGACAGAGATAACAGGAGGTCCTGAGTTTTAGAGATGAAATGAGAAGCCAGGGCCGTGTAGAGGGCCTGGGAAGGGACAGGAGAGGTAGAGACTGCAGCAGGAGTGGCCAGCTCCTTGCAGATTTTAAAGAGTTAGGCCCAGTTGTTGGATGCTGCAAGGACACAGGCTTGGATGTGTATCATACGATATGATGTTGCATGCGGTCAGTTTTCGATCTGTTTTTTACGACCGATTTCTTTTAGGTCACATATACCTAAACCTCTTTTGCGATTCCTGCATTCTCCATGATATCTATGCACACCCTTTTCCAGGATTTTAATGGGAAATCTTAAGAAGACGGTTGCTCCTTTAATATTAGGTACGGGTCTGGGGTGTTGGGCATGATGCATTTCCTGTATAAAGCCATGTTGTTCCATACTACCTTTTAATGGATGGAAATCAGCGCCATCTCATGCCTTATAGCTGCAATTGAAGTTCTTCTTGCGAGCTTTAAAGCCCGTCTCCAGAATAAGCCTTCCAGGGTATTTGACATTTTCCAAGGGAATGACAGCAGTGCTTCTCCTCCATATGTGATTATTGGCACGACTTTCATCTTGTAAAAATCCAGGATCTCCCGGAACCTGAATTTGCTGTACCTTTTAGGAATTATAGTGGCCTGTGGCACCAAAAAAATGTTGACACATATCAATTCCAATTGTCTGGTCTTGTCATCAGCACTTGATCTTATATATACACCCAGGTAAATCATGTATTTTACAAGGGTAGTTCAACGTTGTTCAGGGACCATCTAAAACATCTTCTTGATTCTGCTCGTCATTTTTCTAAGGACCATAATTTTTGTTTTTCGCACGTTGAATTGCAGGCCATTTTAAGAACTTACTTCTGCAAGCTGGCCAGTCTCCGCTGTAGACCTATCAGAGTCCTATCCATGAAGACTAGGACATCAGCATAGAGAGACTATGCAAGGGGAAGTCCGTTAATTTGAGGAGGAAATGCCCTGGCTTCATCAAGGTTCTTGTGTAGATACGAAAGGAAAAGGTTGAACAGTGTTGGTGCTAAAGAGCAGTCTTGCTTCAGCCCTCTCTGGGTAGGGATTTCTGTTGATAGAAGTCCATCTGCGTTCAATCTTACCTGGACTACAGCGTTTGTCTAGAGGGCCTGGATTGCTCCTAATAAATGAGGAGGGCAGTTCCAGTTTGCATTCTTTTTTCATTAATATGGTGCATTTTAGTTTTAAAAAATGTTTTACACAATCATAGCAATTACATTCCATCAACATTAATTCACATCATAAATATCTATGAACTAAATTGTACAAATGTCACAAAACATTAGCCTCTACCATATATACAGAGGTGATTGTTTTCTATTATAAAAATCACAAAAACATTTCAGATAAAGCATGCTAGAAATGAACAATCTCTCGTCCCTTCCCAACAAGAGCATTTCAATATCAACAATTTACATGATAATTTCGATATAATCAGGAATTTCTAGACAAAACAAAAAAAATGTCTTTTCCCATAGTAGTTCTCTCAAAGCTGTTGAAAGCCTTTCTTTAAATCTATTAAGGCCACGTATATATTTCAGTTCCATTTTTTAAGACCTGCATTTTTAAAAGACTGGTCAGGAAAAGGTTAAGATCTGTTCTTACTCCTTTGATGAAGCCAGCTTGTCAGAGGATCTCTTTCTCCAGTCTTAATGATCCATGCCTGCAGATGTTTCAGTAATACAGCTGCAAAACTTTTTCCCCCAGCATGTCTAACAACGCGATTGGACGATAGTTGTTAGGATCTGTTCTGTTCCCTTTCTTCTTTAATCACTTTTTTTCCAGGATTCTGGTATCACTCCCCCCCTCTAACACTCCAAGAAGAGTCTAGTAATAAACCGCAATTATGCCAGAATTAGATTTAATTGTTCTGTAGGTGAGACCGTCTGGGCCCAGAGCAGTTGCCCGGTTTGATTTTTTCATTAATTCGTCCAGGTTATCCTCATCGAGGGGAATAGTCCAAGGTCTGGTGTCCTGAGAAATGAAGTCTTTTTTCGTTGGATTCTTGGGTCCAAACAAGTTCTGATGGAATGTTACCCAGTTTTCGTCTGTCACTGCGTTTGTCAGGATTGCATTCTGGGGTGTTGATGTTTTGTTAATAATTGCCAAATGGCCCTGATTTTTTTTAATGTTCTTTCTTTTAACATCAGCCGGATTTTGTTCTACTTTATTGGCAATCAGCCAATTTTTATACATTTGTTTTTTTTTCAAGGCTTCCGTTTTCAGGTACAGATTTGAAGATCTAATAATCAGCAAGTCCGAACTTCAACTAGCTTTTCTTTTGTCCTAAGGCATCATCCTGTCATGTTTGTGGATGAATTTTGTTTTACCTAGGGGCATTGACTGAAAGCTTACATTCAAGTAAAAGCAGGAGTTAATTTACCCCTCCTCCCCGATCGCTCCGAGACTTGTAGGCGTTAGGGAGATTTATCATTATTGTGCTTCATCCCCTCTCCTAGTGAGACCACAAGCATTTTTGTGGGACCTCTGGTCCTGGGAGGACCGTGAGTAAGAAAAGATCAGCAGACCGAAGAGAGTGAGGGGGGGGGTGTAGAATGAGAGCAGAGAGGAGAGGTAAGGAGGAGCAAGGTTGTGAAGAGATTTAAAGACAAGACAAAGGAAGTGAAATTTAAGCTGGGAGTGGAAAGGAAGCCAACCTAAGTGAGAAAGGGAACTGGGAATAGAGTTGTGAGGGGAGAGAAGACAGAGGGTGCGGATGGCAGAGTGGTAGAAGGATGTCAGGGGGCAAGATGGGAGGCAGGGAGACCTAAGAAGAGAAGATCAATAGAAGAGACGAGAACAAATGAGGGAGGATATTAAGAGTTTAGTAGCATGAAAGGTGAGAGAGGAACAGATTTTACGGATGTTAAAAAGATGGTAGCGACATGCACGAGAGGTGAGGGAGATAGGAGTAAAGGAGAGGGAAGAGTCAAAGTGAATGCCAAGATTATGAGCATGGTTGGAAATAGGAAGATTAGAAGGGGGAAATAGAAGGAGGTAGAGAGGAAGGAGGAAGTGTGTTAGAAGGAAATAATAATACTTCAGTCTTGTCAGTGTTGAGAGAGATAGTGAGATGACCTTTTAATGGTGGGAACATCCAGTTCCAAGAGTAACTTTGAAACAAGCCATCTCCCGAGGTCCTAGGAGATTCCAGAGCAGCAGAACTCCAATACCAGAAGACCTGCTGCCAATTTAGAGTGCATCGTTGTGAAAAGGCCGAATCTGTCCAAATCTGTGCTGAGCCCGTAAGGATACTCCAGAAATCCGATCCAACACCCCCAGACTCCTCACCAGAGTGTGGGACTGCAGGAAGCAAAGAAGATTGACTGGGCAATCCATGTCCTTTGTTGGTGCTGCTGAAAAGGTGCCAAAACCGCACAGTGAACCAATACGTTGCTGAAGGTCATACCACAGATCACCCCTCGAGACTGCTGCTGGAAGACATCATTGATTGTCATGCTTTTCGTCACCAGGCCAAGGACTCCAGAGGTCAGGTCCAGATCTGACACATCGCAGAGGAGCCAACAAGAACACTTTCTTCAAACTCCAGGTACTGCTGAAAAAGGCATTGCTTACCCGATTCCAAAAAGTAGCTCCAGAGCATTGCAGTGCACATAGAGGTGTCCAGGGCAACCCCCTCTTACCTCTAACCCAAGCTGCTGCTGTGTCCCCTTCTCAAGTCCGTTTTAAGGTCTTGTTAGTTGCCAACTTGCTACTTCAATAACTTTAGACACGGGAAGAAATCTGCAGGAACTCTTCATTATTAAGATTTCAAGCCCTCTCCGAACTGCCTTTAGCAAGGGATGCGTTTTTGAACTTCAAAGACTTGCCAGGCGAAGAAACCGTCTCTAGAATCTTGAACTAAGCTATGTTGCACTAACCGCTTACTTTTAATCCGTTTAAGTGACTTTTCTATATGAGTTTGCAGAGTAAATGCATTACTGTATAACCTGTTGAAAACTGCACGAGTGCGCAATTACTGATAATACGATAACCTTGTCTTTTCCCTTTCTAATGTTGCTACAAATGTAATTACGAACAAACACAAAAGTGAAAGTGCCCTTTGAAGTATATTATCTAGTATTCCTAAGTGTTCTACTGTTACCATCTGAAGTATTTAAAGTGATTTTGGTGTAAATATAATAAATATATATCATTTAAATAAATAAATGCTTAAGTGCTCCTTTGTTGTGCCTGTCTAAGATACAGAGTACTTACCTACAGCTCACATATTTCCTTTTAAGATAAGCCTGACTGCTCTGCCACACCTCCAAGGTCCTGAGCTAGTACAGTCTGCTACTAAGAGTTGGGGATCTACAAACTACTGGGAAAGCTTAAAGTTTTACTACCAATAGGACTTTCGGTCTAATGAGGATCTGATTTCTGCCTTCCGATATCATATCTCTTTAGTCGCAGTTGTTTATGGTCGAGTTGATGTGCATTGCTAGTCTCATATTCTGACAAGCGAAAATACAGTCCAGGGTCTTCAAGTGAGTCCCATTTGACCAAGTGGCTCTTCCTGGGATATCGCCTTTGTTTGGCTGTTTAATATTTCAAGGTTTCTGGTTTCCATGCCCTTTGTCCACATAGCAGATCCAGCTTTGGCTTTATTGAACATGCTTTCCAATAGAGTTTTAATATTGCCCTTTTCATCCAAACATGCAATGTTAAGATATCCACAAATTAATATTTGTGGAGGGTTTGGAAGGGTCATATACTCATCTAGAGTATCAGTGATGGTTTCTATGAAGCTCGTTGTATGGATGGCATCCCGATTCCAGTACAAATTAAATGTTAGTGTGTTTTGCCCTGGCTTTTTGGAATTTTCCGGACTTGACAATACAGTCACTTGCGTAAAGGGATTTGGGTTGCAAGATTACATTTCCCCATTCCTGATTTAATGAGGGTAAGGCGGCCTGATGACTGTCCTCCTTTATCACCCCTGTAGGCAGGATTAAAGTGGACGCTGTAGCCATCCACAATTGGGAGAGTTGTTATCCAAGTCTCCTGGAAGCAAAGGATTTGGCACTTTCTAAACTCCATATTGGTGATGTTATGTAAGTGGCTGAATCCTCTTGTATTCCATGACGTTGGTGTTCGATAGTTTCTCTCATTTAAAGTAGTGAGCTATTTATCATTTTCTTTAAGTTGCTTCACTAGGCGTCAGCATTCCTTGGTCTTGTAGGCCACGCCTTGTTTCCTTTCGTGTACGAACTTCCCTTCACCAGATCCAAACCAGGGTCTTCTCCACAATTCAAAGAAAAAACCAAGGAAATACGATTTAACATAAAGTTCCAAAACAGTTCTTAAGTACTTGTACTCAAGTTCACAGAGTTCTGTTGCTTCAACAAAGTACCTCGAAAACGTCATAAGCTCTGACTCCTCATGGAATAAGAACTGTCTCCCACTTGTGGCAACAACACATAGTTTGAGCAGGATGGCTCACCACAACCTTAACTGAAGAAAGAATTGTAACTTCTCTTCAGCCAGCTTTTACAACTGTTCAGCAACTGTCACAATTCAACAAGTTTATTTCTATTAGTACCTGTCTCCAGCACGTGCACCTTCTACTACCTGGGGTATTCTTTCCCCAGGTTTCCTAAGGGTAATCACCCTTATGCCCTATGGGTATACTTGCCCTATGGGTATACTTGCCTGCCCATCTACTTATTCAACCACCAGAACAGGAAAGTGCTTCAATGGTAAATTAAAACAACAACTTCAATAGTCTTTGGTATAGAAATGTTAGCAGCTTTCAGGGAATAAAACATCCACATGAATCCATGCACATTGTCTCCTGGGTAACTCATTCCAGAACAGCAGCCTGTGTGCCACCTTTCTTTCCACTCTGCTTCAACACCAATATAGTGGTTATGATAACATCTTAAGACTCTTCTGCAACCTTTGCTCATCTCGCTCTAGATTGCTCATTTCCAGAAGGGCAGCCTGTTTGCGTTCTGCTTCAGTAGTTACACAGTAGCTAGGATACAGTATTTTTCTGTGGCTACCTTGCTTTGGCAATGTGAGTTTAGATGAGACCCATTCTTAACATATGAGCAGAGGTTCCTACAACCCTTGGGATTTGCATCACTTCCCTCTGGCTTTTGGCAATGCTTGGTGATCTCAAATTGCCTAGGTTTAGCTTTCTCTTGGGTTTGGCATTGCTTGCATGCCTTAGGTCTTAATATTGTTTCCCCACTGGATTGTTGGGATCGCCAAAAACTCCCAAAAGGAACATCACAGCTACTTTGCGTCTTTACGTGCAACCTCTGTGGGTTTCTGATAGTTGGATATTCAGTAGCAGTGCCTCCGTCACTCACACGTGGACAACGCGGCTGACCTGGAGCATGCAAGCAGCACCTGAGCGCTCCGGTACCACTGGCAAGTGGGGAACTCACAGGGTAAGTTGGTACTGCTCGGTACTCGCTGCCCGTTAGCTTCTGTAGCTCCCCTGGGCCTGGCAAACAGTTTCTTGGGGTTTGTTCTCTCCGCTGCCACACCAGCTAAGAGCCTTCCAAGCTCCTACGAGTCTCCTGCATGACCCAGTCACCAGAGATCTCTCTGCGTTTTCCACTACGTTGATTTTTGGCTGCACAACGTCCGCAAGGGGTATAGGGAGAAGCGCTGACCCTCTCAGGACCCGCAGTGGTCCCAGCTTCTTCTCACTCTGTTAATCCCGCCTCCACCTACAGACACAAGCCACACAGCGTACACTGTTTCCTCTGCTTAGATTTCTCTAGCTTCAGTGCCTCTTCTCCATCTTCTCTCCATAGTATGCACCCGAGGGGGCCATTTAAAACCACACAGTCTCCCTCCAATTACTGCTCACTGCAGTTTTGTTCCTCAGCATCGCTCTTCCTCGTCCCAGTACTATGGAAATTATGGCACTTGAAGTCCAGAACCAAAGAGTGAGTTTTCTTAACCTTTTTCTTACTCCGGTTTTGGTCTCCATTTCTTATAACCTACTAAGGGGATGTTATGTTACTTGGAATTTATATAGCGCTCTATATATCATTGGTATGATCTCAAAGCGCTGGTAGGTGAACGCACTCAGAGAACCGCAGTTCACGTCTGTAGAGCGTGGTGGTGTTTTAGGGTGCGTGGGTGCACCAGTTATGTGTGCAGTTGATGTAAAAGCTGTATGGTAGCTGTATGCTAGAGTTGGGTGCGGTGTTGAAGATATTATTGGAATTTGTGCAGTCTGGTGGGCGGACATCCAGACTGGGCTTGGACGGAATGTCATCGGATAGCTGCGTTTTATTAGGGTGTTGAGGTGTTAATGGGGTAGTGTTTGTATGTGAACAGCTAGGCCGAATCTGTCAAGGGTATAGCTGCATTCTAATTGTTTGATGGTGTAGAGTAGAGAGTAAGCATAATGATATGGGATTGGAGGGTTTGCGTGGGATTATGATCCATTGTAGCAAGCGAGGTTTCTAGGTTGAAGTTACTGGTATCACCAGTTCTATCCAAGTGTAGCACGTGCAGACACTTTATTATCATGTTTAGATGTGATACAGGCTAATGTTCACAATTCCAAGCGTGGCATTTGGTAACATTCACAATTCCATCCGGGCCCCGTGCAGGCCAATGTTCATAGTTATATGTAAATGTGGTATTTGTTAATATTACACAAATGTAACTAAGTTTGGCAATTGCTAACATAATCATGTCGAATCAAGATCCTATCAGGCGCAGTCTAATGTTCACAATTGTAACTAGTTGAGGCATTGCTAATATTCACAATTCTGTCTGGGTCTGGCGCAGACTAAAGACCACAATTCTAACCAGGTGTTGTAATTGCTAGCATTCAATATTCCGTCGGGGTCTGACACTGGCTAATGTTCACAAATTAAACTAGGTGTAGCGAAGCCAACATTCACAATTCCATCTGGGTCCGGTGCAGGCTAATGTTCTCAATTCTAACCAGGTTTGGTATTACCAATATTCACAATTCCATCTGGGTTTGGGCGCAGGCTAATGTTCACAATTCAAACTAGGTATGGCGTTGCTAATATTCGCAATTCTATCCAGAAGCAACGCAGGCCACCGTCCATAAATCCAACCAAGTGCGGCACATGTCAACATCCATAATCCCATCCACGTGCAACGCGAGCCAACGTTCACAATTCTAGCCAAATGCAGCACTCGCTATCATGCACAATTCTGTGCCGGTCCGGCGCAGGCTGATGTTCCCAACTCTCACCAAATGTTGGACTACTCAACATTCACAGTCCTATCCAGATGAGACCGAGGCTAATTAGTAATATTCAAACCAAGTGTGGCATTGCTAATGCTCACAACCCAGTCTGGGTCAAGCAGATGCTAATGTTCACAAATCTAATTAAGTGTGGTATTACTAATTTTGTACAATACTAGCACAAGGGAATACATTGTCGTAGTGCAAACAACGTATTATTTGTATGCGTTTTTGTACCAGGGCTCCTAAATGAAGGGATATCTTACAGTATCTCAGAGAGGGAACAAAGCACCCCCACAACAGCACGGAACATATGACTCCTAACACCTTCCTATCCTAAGTGCCGACAGAGGCCTGCGGGCTTGTCTGCAGGCATCTTTTCAAAGTCACCTGGCAGCAATTGGCAGTCAGTCCCCTTGGACTGTAACAAAAGGAGGTTGCCTCCCCACTCTTAATCAGATGGACTGATCTTCATTAGGAACTCTTTGTCCAGATGCACATCTAAGAGGTAGCTCACCAGGCCCCACGCTGACTGTTTCCAGTAAGCAGTCTATTTCTCCCAAAGAGAGCTTAGCAGGACATGTCACTGCTTCCCAAATGAAAACCTGACCATATTATGCAACTTCTTTGGAGAAAAAGCATTGCACAAGGCCCCCAGGTTCATACTGTCTTACAGAAGGTGAACCTTTTAAATAGACACTTGCACACTTCCCCGACCACATTCTTCGCCAGGCAAGCCTCGATTTACTTTAAACTGATGCTGCTTTTTTTCTTTCTTTCCATGGTCGCAAAAGCTGCTTATTTTCAAATTGAGCAATGTTTACTTTTACTTAGTTACACGATTTCATACGCAGTCTTACTGTCCTGCTCGGCCTCTTCACTAAAATTGTCAATTTCTTTTTTTTATATTATCAATCTAAAATGTAATCTGAATTCCAAAACGCTGCGCTACCACCAGAGTCCAGAAGATAACATGTGCTTTCTTAACCAATTACGCTTAGGCGGGTGGTGCTAATGGCCTCTCTGATTCCTTTTGGCAGGCACCACTGGGAATCTCGGGTGTGGCTTAACAGGGGAAGCGGCCTCATTAGCAGAAAACAGGATCTGCCAGCTTTGACCTTTCAATAGGGCGCAGGTGCCAAGCAGCTACTCTGGCGCTGCTTTCATCACCCATAGACGCACACAGTAGCCCCTCTCCTCTGTTCACCAAAAACACTGCAATCGGCAGCTGCAGGAAATGTCAGCTCTGTGCAATTGAAGTCCCCTGTCCCTTGATCCCAGTCAGCTGTAAATGCTGGGGATATTGAAGCCCCCTGCCCCTTGATCCCAATCAGATGTAAATGCTGGGGCTATTAACAGTGATGAGTGAGGTGTTTGTGCACCTCTCCAGCCTCCCTGGAGCTTCCTGCACCACCCGCCCTGCATCATGATTCAGTGTTTGTACATATGTTTACTCGCGCCTGATTGTGGGCCTCTGTTCGCGTCTGTCTGGGCCTATTATATATAGCTTGTTTGTTGTGGTGGAACTTCGGCTTCGAGTAATAATTATTCGGCCGAATAATTACTCAAAGCCGAATTTCGGTACACCCCTACTTGGAAGTACACAGACCCAAGTATAGACCTTATTTTAAGTACCTAACAGTAGTTCTAGGGAAGTCAAAACCTTTTCATACACATTCAGTATAGGTCAAGCCTATTCTTGGGGAGAAAAAAAACAATGGTTATTTTTCACAATTACATTCAGTAATGCAAGGACAGTAGACCCTTCAAGTAGTATGAGTCTCAGTACAAATCACTTAGTCAACTGGACAATATACTTTTGGTGAATAGTGGAACACTTATTCTAGGTGCAGTAAAACCAATAACTACTATTGTAAAAACACAGTTATACTAGGTAAGACCTAATGATGTAATATACAATTACAGGTGCTTTTGAAATCAGGGAACCCCAGAATGAGGTAAGCAGTAACTCTTAACTTATTTTGGATGGCACACAGCTAACACAAGGTAAGTAAAACCCACATACTTTTTAACCTCACAATGAAGGGGAAAGTAAAACCCACGGTCACACTTTACTGAATTATTCAGTTATTCTAGGTAGGCAACAACCAAATTCAGACTTAATCTGGACAGGTAAGCAGCAAGTCAGGGGAAGCAAGACCTAGTTGGGGGACACTCATACAATTATCCTCAAGGGACTAATCTGGTGATACCAACACTTTACTTTTGGGAAGAGGCACAACCTAACTACAGGAGAGTAAAATACCTTCACATCTACTTTCTATTAGACTGGCAAAACAGTTAAGGAAGAAAATAAGTTAACCATACTTTTAAGAATAGTGCATCACATATTCAAGATCAGTAAGAACTTTTGTAACTGTTCACTCTTAGCATTACAGTTACCAACCAACCAACTCTTTACAAGTAAGTTACTTTTAAACACTTATTTTCTTTTCTAGGCAGAAGTCCCAATCCCTTGAAAGTCTTTCCCTTATTCTTGGAGCATGAGTGTTCTCAGTGGCAGAAAGAGGGGGGTTCTGGGGGGGGCGGGGGGGGGGTATTAGGACTAGTGAACAAAAGGCAGTCTCAGAATAGGTTTGTTAGTAGCAAAAGTCAGAGTTCCTTAGGAAATCTGGGCAAATAGTTGAGTACTTGACTTTAGCGTTAGAAGAGGGTCTAGGGGCTTCGCAGAAGACACCCTAGCAAAATTCTAGCAGTGGGTCTCAGTTCACTGGATGAGAGGCCTCCCCATCACAGAAAACAACCCACAACTACACAGAAATCCTAACAGGCTTAAGCTAAGTACATACCCAAGCCAACACAGTACCTCAGCATTGAAGAAGAATTTGCAGCAGGAGAACTTCAGGGTCTTCAGCCAAATACCCGGTCAGTGGATTCCTCGTCGTGGTGACTGAAAACAAGACCTCAAAAGGGACTTTGCAGCAGGGATTGATGAAGAAGGCTCTAGGCAAGGTTTCCCTCGTGGCTGAATGTGGTTCTGCAGATTTGGCTCCTTTTCAAGGAGCACAGAAGACCGAAAATTGCAGTTGAATTCTCGTTGTTACAAAAAGGTCCAGCATTCTCGGGATGGGACTTTTTGGACTATTCGTGTCTCTGGAGATCCACCAGGATGCCCACAAAATTTCAGCGAGATTTGGATTTCGGAAGACCGTGCACCGCATGATAGCTTGAGGTCCCAAGGTATTGGGGTATTGCAATAACGCAAGGTCGCAGCAACGTGTGGGATGGCTCAAGATGCAGGTCGTCTTGAGTCCAATGGGTCTCACCAGGCTCTGGGTCAGGGTTGTTGTTTTCGGAGTCCCCAGGTCAATTGGAAGGAAGGGCTACAGCGGGCTCCGGTTACACAGCAGGCTCTCTGGTGGCTGGAAATCGTATCAGCTGCTTTTCCTTCATCTTTCTCTTCGGTTTCAGTGGTCTGCTTTTCTTCAGCTTCCAGGTTCACAGTATTTATCAGGAATTACAACACAACCTCTGTATTCTGCCCCTGCATTTTACAAGAAGGGGCGGTCTGGTTGTCCAATCAGGACAGCCAGCCCCCCCGCCCCCACTGGGATTTGTCCCCATTCAAGCAAGGCGTAAGAAAAAGGGCTGGGGAGTTTTGGACTCCTCCCACACTTCCTGCTCTCACAGACAGACTGGAGCCTGGGCGGGGAGTCCAGGGAACTCTCGCCGAAGACAAAAATCACACAAAGGAATTTCCCACCCTGGATTTCAGGGGAAGGAACAAGAAACGACAAGAAACACTAAAATGGCGAAAAAAAAGAAGACAGGGGCCATTTTGGTAAAGATTGACATCCTTAGGCCCCTTTACTGCAGCTGTGAACACAGCCCGCGGTAAAGGTGCACCAAATTAATACTAGGGAGCATTGCCACCAGCCATTGAAGGTAAGCTTGTCACTAACAGAATTTTTACAGTTCTAATGTGAAAAGGGATACATTGCATCTCCCCAGCACTCACATAAGGTGGGGTGTGCTGGTTTCACTTAAAATGTAAAAGGGATCCAAAGATCCTTTCTACCCTTGGGAACTGTAGTTCTCTCAAGGTTAGCAAAATAAAGTTAAAAAGGGGAGCCCCTAGGGCAACCCAGCAACAACAGGCACCTATTGCCAATAAGTTGTTAAAGAGGATAACTTTAAAAAGACACTATGGAGAGTCTTAAGAATGACACCCATAAAGAGAGTAAAAGATTCTGAGTGTGTGGAAAAAGGTTCCCACTCACTGAGGTAATTAAGGAAAAATATCCTACTAGTAAAGCAAAAAGTTCTGGGGTTGACCCAGGTCAGGAAGATTTACCAGTTCTGTGCAAATCTTACCTAACAGTAAGCTATCCAGTGGTTTGTAGATCCCAAACTCTTAATATCAGTCTGTACTACTCAGAAACCTTGGTAGAGACGCAGAGCAGTCAGGCTTTTTTTTTAAGAGGAAGATGTGAGCTGTAGGTAAATAGACTGAACCCCGTCCGTAATGCACCTCAAAGAAACAATGACATACATGTATATTAAAATATAGATTATATAAACAAGAGTCACTGTTAAATACCTAGCACAATAAACCATCACACAAAGATATACTTTTCAATGCTTTAAAAGGGTCACTTAGTTGGTAGTTGCTGGACGTATACAAATGTTAAAGGGGTTTGACAGTTGTATCGGTAATACCACGCACCCACAAAAGTAATACAGTAATTGTATTTATTCTGCATACACATAAAATAAAGTTATTTTTGGGAAGGAAAACAATTGGTGAGTGTTATCCTAGCAGAGCTTCATGTTTTTGGAGACAGTTTTGTGGCACAGCAAGTCTTTCAAAGTCAAAAACGTAACCCTAGCTAAAAGGCAGTTCAGAGAGGCTCAAAGTCTTGCAAAGCAGTAGAAATCGAAAGTTCCTGTAGATAGTTTCTAGGAAGGAAGATACAAGAAGGCTTAACCAACATTGCAGACCCTGTTAAAGGACTCTAAAGAGACAAGCAGCGGCTTGGGTCTGAGTTAAGAGGGGATTGCCCTGGACACCTCAATGTGCACCCCAATGCTCTGGAGCAACTTTCTGGAATCAGGTGAGCAATACATTTTCCCCCGTACCTTAGGTTATAAGAAAATGTTCGGGGTGGATGCTCCACGATGTTGCAGCTTTGGACCCAACCTCCAGATTCCTTGGTCTGGTGACTAAAGGCAGGGCAATGGACGGGATCGCTCAGCAGCAGTCCCGAGGGAGGATCCTTGGCATGACTTTCAGCAACTTCTCTGGTCACTCTGTGGTTTTGGTGCCTGTTCTGCAGCACCAAAGGACATGTGGTGCCCGGTCAATTTTCTTTGCTTCCTGCAGTCCCGCACTCTGATGAAAGGGTCTGGGAGAGTTGGATCAGATCGCTGGAGTTGCCCTTGAGGGCTCAGCAAAGATTTGGACTGATTCAGCCTTTCCACGACTATGCACTTGTAATGGGCTACAGGTCTCCTAGTATTGGGGTTCCGCAGCTCTGGAAATTCACAGGACCTCAGGAGATGGCTCAAATCAAAGTTCGTCTTGGGACTGGCTGTTCCCACCAGCCAAAGGGGAGGAGCCATCCTATTCAGAGCTCCTCTGTCACAGAGAAAATGGGATCAGGACAGCAGTGGTTGCTTCACTGTGTTGCAAAGGGTCTGCAGGCATCTCTGGTCGTCTTCTTCTATGGTTACTTCAGCTTCCAGTGGTAGACTTACTTTTCACTCCCGGGGCCTCACCTTTTAAACAGTTTCAGCACACGCTCCTCAGCAATCTCTCAGCAATTTACAGAAAGAGGCGTTTGGCTGTGCAATCAGGACAGCCAGACCCCCTGTGGTAGCTAGTCCTATTCAGGCAGTCTGGCAGACAAAGGACAGGGGGGGCAGGGGGGTGGAAGACTCCTCCCCCACTCCCTGCCTGCCCAGACACTCTTGAGCCTAGGCGGGGCCATCAAGGGTTCTCGCCAAAGGAAAAACACACACAACAGCCTCCCTCTCCCACAATGGTAGAAGGGCGAACAAAGAACAACCACACTAGTACTGGTGAAAAAAGAAGGGCGGCCCCAAGATGGTACTTGGATGCCCCTATTGTGCACTACCGAGGCTATGGACATAGCCTGCGGTACATAAATTACACAATAGTTGGTAGAGCACGTCCACTGCCACCAGCCATAACTACGAGATTGACTGACTTAAAAGTCACAGGAGCAGAGAGAAGGGGGATACCATGTATCCCTTTGGCACTCCACTGAAGGTGGTGTGTGCCAATCTCTCAGACTCAAGTTTTAGGAGCTTAAGAACTGTAGTTACTCTAGGATAAAGAAAAGAATCTCAAGGGAGGACCCTAAGGGTCCCCAGCAACACTGCCCATGAGGAGCCATGTGCTGCAATAGTAAATTACAGATACCTTTAAGAGCTATGGAGACAAATAGACTTTATAGTACAGGTAAAATGCATAGAATAGTGTTCCAAAAGACAGAGCCCATAAGAATGAATGAGTGGGAAAAGGCTGCACTCATTCAGGATTAAAGAAAAAGGCCCCGAAATCCAGCAAAACGTACTGGGGTTCTCGATAAGAGAGGGGATAAAGTATAAACATGATACATCTCCCTAACAAGGACCCCTTGGAATCGCTGTGCGTAGAGGGGAGAGAAAGACTGATCCCTGACACGCAAAGACAAGAAGAGGTCCGGCTCTCTGTGGGTCGTCTTTAAAGAGCCTTCACCACTCCAGGTACTCAAGGTACCTTTGGCCCTGCAGGTAGTATTTCCCACCCACTCATCCACCCCAGAGAAACAAAAAAACGCTTTTGGCCGATCATGTTTCTGTACACGTGCTACAGATTCCTTATCTAAACCTAATCAATGAAATATATCATCTTTGGCTTAGAATCTAAAGTACTATACTGTTAAGAAAACTGTCCCACAAATCACAAGGGAAAGTTATCAAAGAAATTAATCAGCACTGATTCTAAGAAAGGTAATTTTCCAAGAGATGAGAAACACAAATAGTTTAATAGACTGGTTTTCCAAATGCTAAACATTGGTTTTAAAGAAAACAGACCTGAAGAACGAATACAATTAAAAAAGAAACTTACCTTTCAATATACAGAGTACAGAAAAACGCTTGAATTTTTTCCACTTCAGTTTTGTAAACCGGGGCATTGTAAATCTCCATCAAAGACTTCTGCGGATCTGAGTTGGGGATCAAGAAAAACAATCACTAAGATTTCACTAACTTAGTTCCTCTGACCAGTTTCAACATAGATGCTTTGAAAGTCAACAAATATATTATGAGCAGACAGATGCATAACTCTGCTTTAGCTCGATGTATAATTCTCATTTCATTTTTTTACAGCAATACAATGGTAGTAGACTCTAGCAGTTGTACTGTGACGCTCAGCAAGGAATCACTTAGTAAATCAACTGGCAATATACTTTTTGAATAGTGGAACACATTCCAGAGGCACCAGCACCAGGGTTACTGTGCCCCACTTTAGAGAACCACACTGATGGTTTTCTCACCACCCCCCAAATTTGGGAAAGACTTGCGCACTAGGAGGGGTGTTGGTTCCTGGTCACCTGATTGGTAACATTTGAAAACATTTGAAAACTACAGCTACCAGAATCCCTAAAGACTAAGAGCTGCTAATTGGAATCACCTGCATACCATCACAGCCTCCCTGATTGATTGTGACAGGAAAGTGCTAGGAGAACAAAAACAGCAACTGAACAGCAGATGGGATCCAACCCTGTTAATACTTTTTCAATGTTTTGGGATTCAGCCCTGTTAATACTTATTAAATTCTTTTTGGGATCTAACCCAGTTACTTTTTGTATCATGTCTAATTTGACTGGGAACTGGAGTGCGTGCCTCGCCATCTCCCCTTTTTTTTCTTGTATATCAGTACATTTATTCAGAATGGCACACAGCTATTCCAGTTAGGTAAAACCAATAGATACTTTTCAGAATGGTAAAACCACTCTAAGGTAAGTAATAACTTTACATATACTTACAAGTGGCAGAACACTTTCAAGGTAAGGAATACCTTTTGTAACTGGTCACTCTCAGAGCTTTGACGAGTAAGTAAACTTTTCAACACTTGTTTAACGTTACAGGGTAGACCCCCTTTAAGTATCCAGCCCTTCCCAATTCTATGACATGAGTTCTCCGAGAGGCAGAAGAGGGACCCTAGTGGCCTAGGAGGCAGCAGTAGGCAGGGTGAGATAGGGCTCAGTTGCAGGCAAAATGGGAGTTCCTGAGGAAGACTGTTCAAACAGTATTTTACTTTCAAAGTTAGTTGAGGGTCCATGGAATCAGAAGACACCCTTGGAGGATTCCAGATGGGGCATGGGTGCACTGGACGAGAGGACTCCCAATCACATGAAACACCCCAAAGCTACACAGGAATCACAAGAGACTTAAGTTAAGTAATTCCCAAGTCAGCAAAGTACCTCAACACAGAAGAAGAGTTTGCAGCAGGAGAACTTCAGAATCTGCACAGGACCCTGGAAAGACTTTTGAAGCAAAGATCAACAGGGAAAGCTCCAGGCAAGAGGTTCTTTGCGGCTGGATGAGGTTCTGTGGTTTTAGCACCCTTTTCAGGAGACAGAAGTAGACTGAATATCGCTTGTCGGATTCTCGTTGTTTGCAAGGTTCAGCACTCTCGTGAGGGGACTGTTCAGATTCAATTCACGTCTCTGGAGGTCCAGATGGATGCCCACAAAGTTTCAGCAAGATTAGCAATTCGATGACCGTGGATCGCACAATGGCTTGAGGTCCCAGGGTATTGGGTTATTGCGGCACAACATGGGAGGGCTCAAAATGCAGGTCTTCTTGAGTTTAGTGGGTCTCACCAGGGCTCTGGGTCGAGTCATCGTTTTTGGAGTCCTCAGGTCGATTGGAAGGAAGGTTAACAGGAGGCTCCGGTTACAGTTTTACTTAGAATGAGAAAGGGGATACCCAGTATCTCCTCAGCACTCCACATAAGGGGGATTGGGGGTGCTGGTGTCACCTAATAAAATCTTAAAGGGATCCAAGATCCTTTCTACTCTTGGGAACAGTAGTTCTCACAAGGTTAGACAGAGAAAGTTAAAGGGGAGCCCAAAGGGCAAGCCAGCAACAAATGGCAGTATGTGCCAAAAGTTGCAAAGACGATAACATTAAAAAGACACTATGGAGAGTAATAAAAACGACACCCACAAAAAGTGTAAAAGATTCTGAGAGTGTGGAAAAAGGTTCCCACTTACTGATGTATAGCGAAAAATAATCCACAAGTAAAGCAAACAAGTTCTGGGGTTGTCACAGGTCAGCCAGATGTATCATGGCTATAAAAATCTTACCCAACGCCCACATTACGTTTGCCGACTTCTCTTGTATCTAGAATTTGTGTGCGAGTTTCTATTTAAAACTCCCTTCCCACTGTAATGCAGTAATGCATCTTTCATATCTGCTACCAGGGTAGGCATACCTTATTACTCCCTACTCTTGTAACTAAGCAATTCGTCCCCCCTCCCCACCCCGTGCAGGATGGCAGCAGTGTTTTATGGATTCTATTGTGCTATTTTAGTGTCAACATTTTCTATCATTAGGTATTTTAAAAAAAAAATGGCGATTTATTTTTTAAAGAGTAGCCAAAACAGCTAGCTTGCGGATTTAAGCTGTGCACACTAACCCACTGGCTTGGATCTTAGTCTTCCTTGATTTCAATGGCAGAAGAACAAATGCTCACGCTTTCTGTAATGTTATTTAATGATGAATGTTCCTCCCACCGATTCCTCACCTGTGATATTAGGTCAGATATTCATATTTTTGCTAAATATCCCTCGGTTTTGAGACCTCCTACACTTTTTGCTGGACTCGTGGATTCTTTTTCTATGTTCCTGAGTGAGTGGGAACCTCCCCCCCGCCCACCCCCCACTTGCCCTTTCTTTTTCTCTTTCTATGGGAGTCATTTTGTGACTCTCCATACTTTATTTTTAGAATCAAACTTTCCTATAACTTTTTGGGCATCTACATTGTATTACTACACCACAAAGCATTTTCTGTGCAGTGTTGCTGGGGAGCGCCTTGGGCTTCCCTTTTTATTTTCTCTTGGGATCCTTGTGTGAATTAACGTCTCCAAGAGAAGGATACTTTTTATGCTTTCTACAATACCCATTGTGAGATCAGCACACCCCACCTCATGTGGAGTGCTGAGGGGTTACATAGTATCCCCTTTCTCAATGGTTCTGTAAACATTTCTGTTACAGTCCTTTGATACCTTGCAGAACACATGTTCCCAAGGGTACATAAGATATTGTATATCCTTTTACATTTTATATTAGTAGATCAGCACACCCCACCTTATGTGGAGTGCCGAGGGGATCAACTGTAACCCTGTTCTCACGGCCCCTTTATGGCTGGTGGCGTGGATAAGTTCCATCGACTTGTGTGATTTTTACAACAGGCTGTGTTCGCAGCCACGGTAATGCACAGGAGGGTCACCATTGACCAAAAATACCTGCTGTATTCTTATTTCGCTATGTCTTGTGTGCTTGCCCGTTCTTGGTTCTTCTGTCATCCTGGGTGGGGGCGGTCATGGTTTGATTTTTGTCTTTGGCGGGAATCCTTTGTGAAGCCTGCAGAAGCGCAAGAGTGTCTGAACACAGGAATCAAAGGATGAGTCCAAAACTTCAGTCCTGTGTCTTCTGGCATGTCTGCCTGCAACTAGTTACAACTGGGAGGATGGCTGTCCTTAAAGGACAGTCACCCCTCAAAGTTTGAATGTAGCCTGTATGCTGATTGGCTGGGTCACTGGATAAATGGCCTGGATCTGGAAGCTGAAGATTATTCGACCACTGCAGCTGAATCTGATGAGGAAGAAGAAAAGAGGCCTGTAGCGGATTCCAGCGACCGGAGATGCCGCCTGTGCAACCGCGGCCTGTGCTGAATCCCCTTCTTCCATGCGATTGAGGAGTCCTTAAGACAACTCAGACCCTTGGTCTAGTGGGACAAATCAGCCTTAAGACGACCTGCATTTCGAGCCATCTCACGCCAAGCTGTGACCTTCCTGGGATTTCAACCCACCAATACCCTGGCACCTGGAGGCTGGCTCTGTGCATCATCCTCCCGTGAACAAATCTTGCAGAAACTTCGGTGGACTCCTGCTGGATTTCCAGAAGCAAGATTCCACTCCTTGAATTCCGCTCACTAGAGTGATGTACTGAGATGGCGAGGCAAATCAATCAGACGACAACTGTTCTTAATCGGGTACTGTTAGGAGAATTCTCTGTTAAGGCTAATTTCCCAAACCTAGTGAGTCCCCCAGCAGCTTTGCTGGATTTTTGGGGTTTATTTTTTTCTCCTGCTAAGAGTGAGACTCTTTCTCCCACTCTTAGGCATGATTTGAGAATGTCCTTTCACTTTGTAATGTGTTTTATGGGCTATGGGGTCTTTTACTCCATAGGGTTTCATGTGTTTTTGGTAAGTGTGTTACACAGCACACTCAGTGCAGTAACACAGGGGTGTCAAAGTGATCCCCAAACAGACTCCATACCCTGGGACTGACTACTGTCTCCCAGGGCATGTAAAGTCACCATTGACTTTACTAGTCTTAAATTGTGAACAGAACCAGTACAAACCATCATATTGTGGAAGTACTGGTAGGGGTAATTAGATTGCCCCTGGGTCTGTTTTTCGAGGGGGCACTATGCAGTCCCCCCTCGTCGTGTTTCTGGCTGGTGGCAGTGGTTACCATGCGAAATATTCCACTGGAATATTTCCTATGGGATTTTCCCATTCATTTTAAACGCACCACTTTTTTGGTGCAATGTTAAAGATACCGCCGGGTTATTTATTTAATATTTATTCCCCAGTTGGGTCTTTTTGCCAGGACTCGGTTTTAAAATGGCACTTTTGTGTTCGCCTCTGTGACTCCAACCCAAGTCGAGCTCTTTGTTCCACTTTCTGCACAGAAGCCTCCAAAAGTGGTGCCACTCTGTCTGGGTCTACAGGATGTGTGGGAGGGGGGGGGGAATAGGCACCCTGGACTGCGTTGCCTCGGCAACTCAAGTCGCACTCTTGTGTGATTGGCTCAGTGGTGAGCCGCCCGGCTCATCACTTAGCATGTTTGAATGACAGCTATGACTGATGAATGGGGGTTTTCTGCATAAAAGCAGGGCTTTGGGGACTGGAACTGGAGAAGTTGCCACAGGACCTAAAGAATCCGAAGAGGGAGAAGCTGAGCCGACCTGCCACGACGACACCACCGGTGGAGCCCTGCTGAACCGACTCACCACTTCCCGACAACAGCGAAGATCTTCATCCTGGAGAGTCTTCTTCCTTTGAACTGGTGGGGTTAACCAGTTCGCCCTCTTTTCGCCTTCCTGGATCATCTTGTGGTCGAATCGCCCGTGCCAAGCACCCCGGCGGCCGGATAGCCACGCTTCACCACTACCGCGAATAAAAGGGTAGTACCTTTTAACCGAGAAACTCCGCGGCTGGTTTCTTCCCTGGCAGTGCAACGACCTCCAGCTTTCCTCCACGTCGAGATCTTATCTTCCCCCTGGACGAAGCACCGACTTTCACCCGCTGCCAGGAACAACTGCCCCCGCTGGAGCTTTCTCACCATTTCAGGTACTGTGTCCCGCCTGGTCTCCCTTGCAACAGACTGTTCAAGGTGTCCCATAAATCCTTGACTCTCTATCCTGGGGCAACCTGGGACCTATTAACTAACTTTTCTGAACTGATCCAACTCCTTTTGAACTATCTGCAAAGACTTTTAAAGTGTACTTCAACTGTGTGATCTTGGGCACATTCCGCCTTGCTCTCTCCAAGAGTGGGCCTGGCCTATGAACTTTCTTGCTCTACAGTAGACTCTGCCTTTCTTGACTTGCTGTGGTTATTCGAAAAGTGTTGGTATTGTGTGCTTTCCTAATTCTGCCTTTTCCCTCCCTTTTTTAAAAATTATTATTGGAGTGCCATCTTGGTTAAGCGCTCACCCCTGTATTCATAATAAGTGGTGTTCTTTTCCTAAGACTTGTCGAATAATTAATCAGGGAGGTGTATATATTTCTAGTGACTGTTTGAACTTGTTTGACATTAGTGCCAGTGTATTTTTACAAGTGTGTTTTTAAATAAATAATTATATACTTTTATACAAAGCTCTGGTCAGTGTTCGCTTGTGCTACTGTATTTTTGTACCTAATGTGTATACTCTATATACTGCCTAACTCTTCTTGAGAGAAGTCTGACTGCTCAGCCACAGCTACCAGGTAACTCTGGGTGGTACAGACTGCTACCAATTGGGTTTACTGCCAACACCTGTGGTTTTAAGCCTTTTGCAGTGGTCCCTAAGGGAACTGCACAGGTTTCTGCCTAACAGGTACCTTGAAAAGGGAGCCAAATCCACAGAGCTGCGACAAGCAGTAAAGAACATTTTGCTGGGAGCCTTTCCTCTCGAATGCTTGCTGCAATTTCCTACTCAGCATCCTTTCTTTCTTCACCACAACCAAGAATCCAGAGACTGGGCCCTGTGTTGCTGCATCATGACGGGTGTCAGTCGGCAAGCTCTTCTTCACTGCTGAGGTACTGTGTGGCTTGAGGTAATACTTATCTAAAGTCGTTGTGCCCCTCCTGTGTTGGTAGGGTGGTAATTCGTATAGTTGGGAGTTCGCCCACACCCTTCAAACAGGACAAACACTGGAACCCTTCTACAAGGTCCCTGAATTCTTCTACCAAATCTGAAGTCTGATACTTACTTGTTAGATGAGAAATCCTCTGGAACTCTGACTTTCCTACAGTATGTGCCCTATCCGGTTCTGCCTAAAGTTGGCCCCTGGACGACCAGGGTCACCCTTATGCCTCTGAGAATACTCATGCCCTAGATTAGGGAAGGACTGCTCAAGGAGAACATAACAAGTGCTATGTGTTGGTGCTTGTTTTGCTTTTCCGACACGTGTAATGACTACAGAGCCACTCACTCTATTACACAAACTAAACATTCTTGGACTCAATTGGAATATAAATGCCTCTTTACAGGCCCTTTATTCACACATTACTTCTTGAATATGGGTGTCATGGGACAACGGCAGGCACTTTGAGGCCACCTCCATCAAATAATCTAACCATCCATGTCAATAGTGACTCACCATTCCTCTGTTTCAATTGGTTAATTATTTCCCCAACCTCTTGTTGAGAATAGTCCTCCAACATTATCAAATGCACTAAACCACCTCGAGGATAATTCTGATTTGGTGGTCCAGCTCACCTGTGCAGCACAGGGTTTGCAGTCATCTTTTTGTCGGGCTCGGGTTTGGGCAGTACCTCCCTATCCGAATTACTCTCTGAACTAGTACTGTGAAATACATCTCCCTCCCATTGGTCAGGGTCCCAATCAACCCCTGCCGAGGCAATTACTGTTGCTACTTTACGGGTATTCAATCTCCCTCTTCTCTTTCAATTGACCCTTACGACAGCTCGCTCGGCTACTGCTTGATATTTATCCGCCTTGTCATGATACAGCTTCATTTGTGGCTGCTGCATTAACGCAATCTGTTTCTCGGCAGCCAGCTCCTTTTCCAATCTTCGGGCACTCGCCTGCAATTCTACATTCTGTTGATGCACCCTTCTGAATGCATGCAACAAAATACAACCTCGGCTACCTAAAGTTGAACACTCCTTCCCCTTATCCACAGGCACCAGTTGCAGGCAACCCGCCACCTCAGCTGTACTCGCCTCTCCTAAACTTGTATCCCAAGTCTCACTCAAACCTGCGCTACATGCCCAAGTCTGTGCCAACTTCGTTCTTGTGACCAATGAGAAGAGGAAGTACCAACGGTTACTGCAAGTTACCAACACCCCATCCAATCCCTAACACCCCCCCACGCCCACCAGCAACCCCAACCTGCTAGTTACCCCCACACTTCATAACAAACAGTTGCTCACGCATGAGAAGCGCTATGGTACCAGCCACCATAAAAGCCCCATGTAGCTTACATTGCTCCAATGCCTATTTTGGGGTGAGCCTCTAGACCAACGGTCTAGTTTATACTCAAATCTATGCTCTAAGGGGATCAACACTGTGTCCATCGTTCTCCCAACGAGCGTGGTGCCCCAGACAGCGACCCTAGGAACATGTTAACTTCCTCCGGTGCGTGAAAGAACTGCGCACAGCCATTGTGTTCCACTCTTAGTTTAGCCGGAAATATCATTGTGTACTTGATGTCCCTTGCTCAGAGTCTTTTCTTGACATCAATACAAGTTCTCCTGGATGATTGCACTTTGTCTGAGACGTCCGGGAAGAAGCAGATTGGTGCATTCTGGTATGTTATTGATCACAATTCTCTAGCCCTCCTGAGGGCTCGATCTCTTTATAGATAGTTCAACAGGCAAGCCATTATAAGTCTCACCAGGGCACCTGGCACTGGGAGTTTCCTGCTGGGGATATGATGGGCTCTCTCTACAATGAAGACCACTGAGAAGCCTTCATGCCCAAGGGTTTCTCCCAGCAAGTGTTCCACCATCATTTGCATGTTGCATAGGTCGCAAGCTTCGGGCACCCCAACAATTCTCAGATTATTCCTGCAGGATCAGGATTGGAGGTCATCTTGTTTGTCAGATTTCCTTGAGGGTTCTCTTAACTAGGACCATGTTCCTCGTTGTGGCACAAGATTCGTCTTTGAATGTAGATACCCTCCCCATGTTTATCCAGGCTTACCTGCATGTGGTCTACTTTGCATGTCAGTGTCCAATTTTCCATACAGGGAATGTATACTTGCACGCACTTACCCAAACATTTTCTTAATGTCATTGAATGCCCCCCCCCACAAAACCCCAGCACCCAAGCGCGGGCGTTGGCGTCGTGCCCCCAGGGAGTCCTCTCCGGGGAGTAAGGTTGTGGAGGACGTGGCTGATTATTCAAAATGTAGTTTTGCTTGAGGTTTATTGGATTTTTGACATATTAATGTTTGCTGGTTGTAGTGTGTCTTCCCAGACCGTTGTCAGTTCTTTTTGTCTTAATAGGGTGGGGGGGGGGTGGGGTTGTCTTCTCCCTCACGATGTATCGGGCCATGCTGCAGCATCTATCTTTGCTGTCCTGGTTGTAGGGGGCTGGGAGCTTCACCTCCTGTGTAGTTCAATTTCGCGTATGACATTTATTACTCACCGTAAAAGCATTTCTGATGGTTGTATCTGCTTAGGTTCACATGCTGTGCATATGGTCCGACATCCAGTGGTAACCGCTGAGTATTGCATCTTGTCTTTCGAGAATAGAAAGGGGACGTCGACATTGCCGTGCCTGTAACACTATCCCTACGTGACGTGCAGTGTACCCAAGATCCCTCATGCGTCGAGGTCCCTCAGATTGTATTTTTTCTGCCGTGAGGGAGCCTTATGACTATCGTGAGTACAGAAAAGAGAGAAAGTAGTAAGACGTCTATGTAACTTCCATCCGAGCGGGGAGGAAGGGTGGGCGCATGTGAATCTAAGCAGATACAACCATTAGAAATGCTTTTACGGTAAGTAATGCATGTCTTCTGATGTTTGTAAATCTGCTTAGAATCACATGCTGTGCATAGACTAGCAAGCAGTACCCGGAGTTGTAGGTTGGTTATGAGAAGGAACAGTAGTGAAAAGATGTCTTTGCACTGCCTGTCCCACCTGAGTATCAGACCTAGAATGAGTGTCTAGGCAATAGTGTTTTGTAAAGGTGTGTACAGAACTCCAGGTTGCCGCTTTGCAAATAGATTCAAGGGGAACATTTGCAATGAATGCTATGGACGCCCCAGTGCCTCGAGTGGAATGTGCTCTAGGCTTGAAGGGCAGCTCTCTCTTGGCAAGGGTGTAGCAGAGTGTGATACATTTAACGATCCACCTAGAGATGGTGGATTTGGAGACTGCGTCTCCTCTTCCTGCTGCCACCGAAACGAAAAACGGATTAGTCTTTCTGGTCGAGCTCTTTCCATGTAGAACATGACAGCTGTGCGTATATCCAGTGTGTGCAGGGTTCTTTCTCCCAGGCTTGAAGGATTCTGAAAGAACGTTGGTAGTTCTATTGACTTGTTCATATGGAACTTGGAAATGGATTTAGGTGCAAATCTAGGGTGAGTGCGCAGAACCACCTTATCTTTGAGAACTGTTACAAAGGGATCTAGGATCGAGAGCGCCTGTAGTTCACTTACCCTCCTGATGGAGGTAATTGCTATCAAAAAAGCAGTCTTAAGGGTGAGGTCTTTAAGACTTGCTTTGTGCATGGGCTCGAAGGGAGCTCCAAAAAGCCTAGTCAACACCACGGTTAGGTCCCATCCGGGAGCCAGGTTAGAAATGGGAGGGTGAATTCTCTTCACTCCCTCCATGAAAGCCTTAATAACTGGTATCTTCCACCACAACACTTTCTGTTGTGATGTTGTGTAGGCTTAAAGTGCAGCTAGGTGCACCTTTATGGAGTTGAAGACCAGGCCCGAGTCAAGTAAATGAGTTTGGTTAAAACAATGTGTGTGGGAGAGCAGTTAATCGGGTTAATGCTCTTTGAGTTGCACCAGATGACAAACCGTTTCCATTTACTGGAATAGCAGTATCTGGTGTTCAGATTTCTTGCTTCCCTGAGAATGTCCATACATTTCTGAGGGAGTTGCAGGTGTCCAAACTATGACCTCAGGAGCCAGGCCGCTAATTTCAATGTCTGCGGGCATTGGTGAAGCGCCTCCCCTCTGTCTTGTAACATGTTGTACGGGCAAGGCAGTTTGACTGGAGGACATAGGGACATCTCCATCAGATGAGCGAACCAGGGTTGGCGGGGCCACCAGTATCATCGTGACTGGTTCCTGGTGCATCTTGTGCACGATCTTGTTGAGAAGGCGAGTCGTGGGGGGCAGGGGACTGTTGGGGAAGCGTAGACAAATTTCCCTGACCATGCTATCCAGAGTCCATCCCCCTTAGGGCGGTTCTGGGGGTACCTGGAGGCGTAATCTTGGCATTGAGCATTCTCCAGAGTTGCGAACAAATCGATCTCTGGGAAGCCCCATTCTGCGAAAACGTTGGAGACAATGTCTCTGTGTAATCGCCATTCGTACTCCTTGGGCAACAGAAAGTCTCTGCTGAGTATGTCTGCCAGAATATTGAGTTCACCTGGAACATGTTGCGATAACAGGAACATGATGCGTTTGAGAGCCCACTTCCAGATGTTCTAGGACAGTTTGGAGAGCCCGGGAGAACGAGTGCCCCTTTGTTTGTTCAGATAGTACATGGCCATGGTGCTGTCTGTGAGGATGAGGATCGTCTTCCCCTGCAGTTGTGTCTGGAAAGCCTTCAATAACAGGTTTATGTGGTTGGATGCTACGTCTGACGACCAAACTGTGTGCGGTTTGTTGAAGCAGGTGAGCTCCCCACCCTTTAAGAGACGTTGTCTGTGGTTAGAGTGGCTTACACTGCGGAGGTGGTAAAGGATTTCCCTTTCAAGAGGTTGTCCCTCCACCACCACTGCAGCGAGAGAACGAGGGCCGGCGAGACGACCACTAGATCGTCCCATTGTACGCTGGCCTGACACCACTGGCTGTTGAGCAACTCTTGCATTGGGCGCAGGCGCGTGTGAGGAACCAAGTAGATACATGACGCCATCATTCCTAGCAGTCGCATACCCTTGTGTACAGTCTCCTCTCGGCTGGCTACATACTGAGGGATCTGAAACATGTTTTGGACCCTCTTGTTGGAGGGGGAAGACGAGGCCGTCCTTTGTTCGAATTAGAGCCCCTAGGAATTGTTTGACATGACTGGGGTCTAGGCTGGATTTTTTCTCGTTGATAAAGAATCCCAAACTGAAAAGATCTATCGTCTTTTGGGTATTTAACAGACATGTTTCGTAAGAGTCCCCTGTTATGAGCCAGCCCTCGAGGTAAGGGTAGACTGGGATGGATAGCCTGCGCAGATGTGCTGCTGCCACCGCTAGTACTTTTGTAAATACCCTTGGAGCAGATGCTATGCCGTAGGGCAGTACTTTGAACTGATAATGTTTGTCTTGTATCATAAATATGAGGTATTTTCTGTGCTCTGGCAACATTGAAATATGAAAGTATGCATATTTCATGTCCAGTGTTGCCATGTAATCTCCCTGTGATAGCAGTGGGATTACTTCCTGCAGTGTGACCATGCACACTTTTGTGGCTTTACAAATTTGTTCGCTGGGCGCAGATCTAAAACCGGGCACATGGTTAGATCTTTTTTGGGTACAAGGAAGTACACTGAATAAATACCTTCTTTTACCTGTGACAGAGGTACGATTTCTATGGCTCCTTTCTACTGTAGTGTCTAAACTTCCTGCAGAAGAATGCAAAGATGGATTGGTGTCAATCGTCGTGCTCGTGGAGGTCTGAATGTTGGGGACCAGCTGAACTCGATACAGTACCAGTAGGCCACAGTCTTTAGCACCCACTGGTCTGTAGTTATTCCCTCCTATGCCAGAAGAAACAATGTTAGCCATCCCTGACCGGGAAGGCATGGGAGGGAACCCGAATCTTCGGGTCATTTCGAACCTGAGGCCAGGGAGCCTCTGGGTGTAGAGTTCCGGCCTCTTCCTTTGCCACGTCGCTGACCCATCTGGGGATACGGGGTGGTGTATCCGCTATTTCCCGGTTTAGAATTCCAATTGTTTCTGATGAATATTATTGTTGAGGCAAGCGTTGGCCACGAAAAAAACGATTGGACCCAGATCCTCTTCTTGTAGAGGGTCTGTGTGTAATCTGGTCCAGTGTTTTTAAGGTGTCATACAACTTTTTTGCAGCCTCGAGGGTCTCATCGACCGCAATCCCAAGTGGATTGGATTCTTCCACTGGTTTATCAGTGACGCTTGCGTCTCTGGCTTGAATCCAGAGTTCCGTAGCCATGCATGTCTTCAGGAGTGTGCCCTGAGCAAAGGATCGACCAGCCATTTCCGCAGAATCCAAAGTATTTTTAAGAATGCTTTGGTTCACCCATCTGCCCTCAGTGACAGTGGTGAGGAGACGAGTATGTAGGGGTTCTCGAACCTCCTGTATGCCTTCCTGTAGTAAGGCCCACTGGGCATAGCTGGCCAACAAGGTATTGTTGTTGGCAATGCGCGTTGAGAATGGTGCCGTGACCGTGATCCTTTTCCCAAGGGCGTAAAGTCGCTTACCTTCCTTATCAGGGGGTGCCTCGCCTGTTGACAATGGGACCCCTGTCCTCTTTCGTGTCGTAGTCACCACCAGGGAGTCTGGGGTGGAAGGACCTGATATACAGAGGGTCTGGTGGAGAAGGGCGAAAAGATTTTCTATTTGTGGGTTGACACCTCTTGTGAGAGCAGATGTTGATAAGGAGGGTGCCAGATGTTTGATTGAATTGAGAGGAATAGCCTGGCTGGCCGACGGTTTCTCCTCCACGAAGTCAGCTTCGGGGACCGCTTCATCTTCAGCAACTTTAAAGTGATCAGATGCTTTACGCAACATTACTTTGAAAGTCAACTGGTCATCCACTGGCAAGGGTTGTTGCCTAGTGGGAGTGGCCTGAGGAGAGTCCAGAGAAAGGGATCATGCATGTCCTCAGGCTTGATGAATTCCTCATCCTGAGCGTCAGCAGGAATGTCATCCTCAGTTAGGTCTTAATTGTATATATCCTCTTCTAAGGAGGGGTCAAAAAGTCTTGGAAATTTAGCTTTGGGGTGTCATGATGCCTACCCCCGGGCATCCAGACCAAGTCCAGCAACCCCGAAAGCAGGCATCATGTTACCCAGAGAAAGCCCAGCAACGCTTGTTAGGGGCTATATGGGTACAGTCTTGGCGTCTGTGGCGGCAGGCTCATATGGGGGAACAGTCCTGGCGCCATAGGCTCATATGTTAAAACTTTCCTGATGCAGACCATGCTGCAAGAGATCCAAGCCCATGTGAGGCTTGGAATGGACTACTTTACCTAGGGACTATTTTGTTACTCGGTTGTGGTTGTGGAGGAATACTTACCTGGGACTACTTTGGAGGCCGTTTAAACCACGCCCGAAAAGAGACACATAGCTCTCAATCATTTGTCTCGCAAAGCCGGTTGAAATCACCCGTTTTTGTTTCTGGCGGGTGAGACGCCCATTGGAATGAATGGGCGTGCAGGAGACTTGGCGGGTGAGTCAGTCCTTTGCAAGGCGGGAGACACCCGCCAAAAGCGGGTGAGTTGAGAGCTATGGAGACAGCAGCGAGTTAAACTTTGGCATCATTTAACGGACAGTGTGGGATAGCACAGACTCTTACCTGAACGCTTTCAGCTGCCACAAAACTATCTTCTTTTGGGTCTAGGCTGCAAGATAAACAAAGGAATTGGACAAGAGTGATCATTCAGATATTTTTGAACTCTTTATAACTATATACTTACGGCCCGTGCCAGGAGTTTTGGAGCCAAGATTTGTCTAGAACGCTTCCAATATCCTCAAGCCAGTGAAGTAACTGGCCATCAACGCGCCCCTGCGTTCCTCGCAGGATGGAGAGCTCATATTTCAAAACTATAAGGTGAGCTTTGTGAACGGGAATATCAGAGGTGATAAATGGGGACGCAGCGAGGGGCTAATACTCAACTCCACGGGTGGCCAATTCCCTTTCTCCACCTTTAGGAGACTACTTCTACGGGTCAAGCAGACAAAGCTAGGTGGGCCAGTCCAGTCAGTCATCTCTGCACTACGCATCACGTTGGTGGAGACCATGGCTGTCCAGTTCTGCCCGACACCCCTGTGGGAACCAGGTGAGCGTAACAGGGGGCCATAGGGCTCTCATCCCTTGGCCTCCTTGGTGTAGGTTCTTCTGATTGGGAAACAAACCTGTCCAGCCTTTCCATACAGTTCTCAAACTTTTCTCTAGTCCAAACCGAGGATCTAGAATGGTCTAGAGGTGGAAAAAGGTCTTGATCGTGTTCAACCGTCGAAAAGCATCGAGATTTTCATCTCATCGTCGAAAATAGCACTTCTTTGCCCTCGGAGAACTCCTCTTGAGGTACCGACAGAGGTGAGACGTCTGTGCTTCTCTGTCAGCTTATGGGTGGGTTCCGGTACCCCGCCTTAGGCCATCCTTGGTCCTTAGCAGATCCTTGGGCCTTTCCGTGGGACTCGGTGCATCCCTGTGTTGCCGCTTCTGAGAATCGGCAGCAACAATCCTAGCTAAACTGTCGGCGACGTCCTCCGTGGTCAGGTGGCACGTAGCTTCAGTCTGCAATTGCAAGGGTGGCGGGGGGTCCTCTTCGCGGGTGCCAGGGCATTGTCCTCAGCGGCTTACTTCTTTGGCGGTGCCGGGGCCTTATCTTCTGCGCCTTTTTCGGCAGAACCGGAACCTTATCGTCGCCAGACACCACCTTGCGAAGCGTCTCGACGGAACCTGGTATATTAGGGGTAGCGCCCTTTGTTTTTGATTGCACGGTCGCTAGGCGCATTTGTGGCTGTGGGGAGGGCTACCGATCCAGACGGTCGGTGAGTACCGCCGGAGCTTCTCGTGTACCCGTTGGCGTTGAAGTCTTCTTCGACCTGGCCGAAGAATTACTTGGGGTTGTGTGCTGTGTACATGTCCGTCTTTGTCGCCGGGGTGCAACTTCCCCATGGCAGTGCCTAATCCATGCCTACCAGGGCCTATGCGGAACTTGAGCGTTCCGTCGAAACGTCAACAACCTGCAGTTCGGGGTGTATGATCAGCACTCTCACCGTCGCATTCGGTGGCTGCGGCAGCGGGAGAAAATTCGGCCTTTGACATACCGTAGGCCGCCCACCGCTTGACACTACTCTACGCTCCTTTAATGTCTTTGGATGGAGGAACTTACAAGCCTTCTTCCTTATGATCGAGTGGCAAGCACCGGTTACACCGTCTGTGCCTATTTTTCCAAGGGAATTTGCTCCTACAATTAGGGCAAAACCTAAATGGAGTCCTCTCCATAGCGGAGGATGGGTAGTGTGATGAAGACCGAAAGGTAAAGATGAAGGAAAGGGAAAGGCATTCTCAAGAATGTTCACCCTGACCCCACTCTCCCTACTGTATAGCCCGGCGGAAGGCCCGTCCACGTCGTCTGCAGTGCCAAATGGATCACTGTCCGTTGAGTTCTTGAAGGTCTTCGGCGGAAGTCCAACAGCCGTCAAAATAAGGGCCGGATAGGGTGATATGGATATTTTATATAATTATTCGACCAAAGGTCGATGGGACAATAAGCACGTTTTACGAGCTGCGCATCAAGGCGACCAGTATGCTGTGCGGAAAAAAAACAATCTGAGGGACCTTGACACATGAGGGCTCTTGGGTACACTACACGTCACATAGGGATAGTGTTACAGGCACGCCCATGTCGAAGTCCCCTTTCGAATCTAGAAAGACAAGATGCAATACTCCGCAATTACCACTGGATGTTGGACCATATGCACAGCATGTGATTCTAAGCAGATTAACAAACATCAGAAATCACTTGCACTCTTCCCTCCTTGTCATGGGGAGGGCGCCTGGTGGTTGTCCCCCAGGTATATTCTTCTTTGGTTCCCCCAGTGTCAGTGCAGGCGGACGATGCACCCAAGGCTCGCTCCCAATTTGCACTTTGAGTGTGGGCTATGTTGGGGTGTGTGCCTTACCAGTTTCATTTTGCGTTGCTCTGCTGTGTGTGGCACGGCCTTCCCAGGGGCAAGACTGTCCAGGGGTTCTGCCCTCACAAGGGCGCGTGCGCTCCTCTCAATCGGCACATGGGGTGGCGTGTTTATGGGGGAGGCAAGAGTCCAATTATTGTTGGCACTGATGTGTTGGAATGCTGGTCGGGGACCCGCGAGTACCAGGGTCTCCCAGCTGAGGCCTTCACCCCACCCACCCCCGAGTAAGTTTGGTGTAGCGTGTAGCTGGTGGGAGGAGGTAGCGGGCAGGCAGTTAGTGTGCCGGTTAGAGTCTCTCCCGTCCGTGTCCTCCAAGGCCTTTGAGCATCAGGTTTTCCCAGTCCCGCATCACCTCGTTCAGATCAGTCTTCCAGGCAAGGTGAAAGACAAAAGGGCCGTGTAATTTTGGACTTCTCCCTCACTTCCTGCCTTCTCAGACACTCGAGCCTTGGCGGGGAATACAAAGGATTCCCAACGAAAGCAAAGCTCCCACTGAGGTCGTTATGCAGAATTGCATGCAGTACCCTCTGAGACCACCACATGCAATTAGGACTACAGGTGTATGCAAAACCAACCTTTGGTATAAGTCTGTACTACACAGTTTTGTGCCAGCGAGCTGAGCAGCCAGGCTTATCTCAAGAGGAAATGTGAGCAGTACAAGAGGTTACACAGAGGTCTTACAATCACAGTGGTACTCCAAGTTTCTTGGTGAAAAGCTTAATTTATTACACAATCGTTTAGAAAACATTCTCTAGAAGGAGGCAACTTAATTATTATACTTAAACACACTTCATAACAAACCAATGAGTTTCTGAACAAATTAGGCTCCCCTGAAATAGGAGAAAATGGCATTTCAGTTACTTTCAATGGGAGTAAAAAGGCACAGGTTAGCAGACTAGATCACAAATACTTTCTTAGGCGGTGCAAATAGTTTTACTTCACTAGAGGACTCCATTCAGTTCAATAGGGTTAGGCCAAAGTCAATGGACTAGAGTCTTGGATAGGAAAACGCAGTTCTTGAAGTAAACAGTAAAGTCTGTGCGAAAGTTCTCAGTAGTAGTTTGTACGAAAAAGAATCATATGTTGGGTCACAAGCCGATTAGGCCTGCAAGTTGGGAAAGTTTCATGAACTTTCACCGCGAGAGAGGCATTCTCTCAATCGGGTTGGCTCAGAATCTTAGTATGAAGCAAAAGATGCAGCCGAAGACGTTGGTTCCTGGCAGTTCCTGCAGATCTCACTGTTCCTGAGCCTCAGTCATGGGCACAGGAGGGAGAAGGTCGGGGGACTCCTGCACTGCAAGAGATCGTTGGAAAACGCTGACAAAATGGAGTCACTTCAGTTCGAGTAGCTGTAATTCAAGCACACAAGCTGGTGTCCTTCCCCCTAGTTAATCCTAACCAGCTTCGAGAATGGTATTCAGGTGGCTTACGAGTTGATTGGTCCAACCAACTGAAAGGAAGAAGTCGTCCTTGAAGGGGCTTCTCTGTCGAGGTGAACCTGGCAATTCGGCCCTGCGCAGGGCTTCACCGGGCAAACCAACGGTCCAGGAGTTGCAGCAGCCGTCCTCTTCCAGCTCGTCTTCGGTTCTTTCGTTCCAGTGGTCGACTCTGCTTTCCCGCCCAAGAGATTCGTCTTTTAAACAGTTTTCTCCCATTCATTCCAGCCTAGCTGCCACTCACCCAGCAGGGTGACTGTCCTTGCCGGACAGCCAGCCAATCACGCCAGAGTGCATTAGGGTCTCCTAGGAGACTAAGCACAGTTTTGGGTACCTTCCTCACTTCCTGGCCACCCCAGACACTCAGACGCCAGAGGCAGTCTTCAGTCCTGAAACCCGCCAAAGGCATAGAAACCAAGGGCCCAAACCTGGTTTGGTGCACAAAGAAACACTAGAAGGACCTTTCCAAAATGAAATGGCGAAAAAAGAAGACTGGGACCCGTTTAAACAAAGGAGCTTAAGGCGCCATCTTGAAAAACATGGACCGCACACATTTTTGGTACCGGTGCTCGCGAAAAATCATGGTAGTTCTTTGTAAAACCACTGCCACCAGCCGTTTCGATAGAAAAGGGTAGCATTTGACTGCTACATGAGTTTCTAGACACAGCGGATACTAGGTAGCCCCTCCAGCACTCTATAGTGTGTGCTGGGTCTAAGAATTTAAAAAGACTAGTAAAGTCAATTTAACTTTACATTCTCTGGGAAACAGTAGTTTATCCCATAGAAGGTGGGGAAAAAAAGAGGCCCACAATCTTCCCCAGGTAAAAGAATCAATTCCTCAAAATCCGGCAAAGTTGCTGGGGGACTCTAAGGTGAAGGGAATTTGCACATTTTTGAGAATCTTCCCTAAAAGTCGTTCCCTCATCGAATGGCTGGGGAAGACCCCGAAACTACAAGCAAGCAAGAAATGGCCAAAAAAGAAGGATCCCACCATTTTAGAAAAACTGGGACCATTATGTGCATTAGCAAGATTGAAATGACAGCCTGCAAGTAGAAAATGACAATGTCAAATGGTAAAACCACTGCCACCAGCCATTCAAGCAAAATTGCACATGTAACAAAAATATTACAGGCAAGAACGAACAGGGATATATTATATCCCCCCGCACGCCCCATAAATTGGGTGTGCGGGCTCAATATATAAAACGTAAAGGGGGATAAAAATCCCCCTTTACTATTTGGGAACTGTAGTTCACCCAAGTACATGAAAGAAATAAACAGGGGAGCCCATAGGGGCAACCCAGCCTAAGACCAAAAGTTGTAGGAAACTATAACTTCAACCATACACCATGGAGACATATAAAAAGATGACCCATAAAAAAAGTAAAGACTAGGTTGGGGGGGGGGGGGGAATTCCCCTTCACCTAGGGACAAGGTTAAATAGTTACATAATCAAAGAAAAAGGTTCTGGGTTTGACACAGGTCAGGAAGATTTATAATAGATATGGAAATCTTACCCAACAGTGGTCCGTGGAAGTTGTAGAAAAGGGAGGCAATAACCCTGACAGATCACCTGCAATGCCCAAGCATTGGTAGTAGTCTCTGCCTGTTCCAGTCACCAAGGTTTAGCGTCACGGGGGTGGAGTGGCTGAGGGGCAGCAGCCGCTGTGATTCCCCCTCTCTGCGCACCTCTTCCTCTACCCCTTGGGAAGCATCTGACTTGGCCTCTTCCTGGGGCGTTTTGCCTATGGCCCCTCGAGGTAAACGGCAGAAAGGGGTGAAAACCCCTGCCTCGTGAGGATTGTATGGTAGGCTGTTGAACTGCGAGTCCCAAGGACTTGGCTGTAGCTTTAGATTATTTGACCTTCTGGAGGGCTCCAAACAAGTTGTGTCCATCAAATGGTATATCAAACAATCTTGTCTGCACGTTGGCACAAACCCGGACCTTCAAAACTAAGAACGGCACCTGATCACAGTGCCAGTAGCCAAGTGTTAGGGAGAATTCTCAGAAATGTGCTAATTCTCTCCACCTTAGAGACCCCCTGCAACTTTGCTGGATTTTGAGGACTTGATCTTTTTTACCTGGCGAGAGTGAGACCTTATTTATCCCACTCTCAAGCATTTTAATGTGATTTTGACCACTGTTTCTTTTGGTTGTGGAGTCTGGCAATCGCCACGGGCATCATCTTTTACATTGCGTCACACAGCACCTTCAGTGCAGTGGCAAAGGGAAGTCTTCCAGATTTCCCGAAGGTTTAAATACCTTCTCTGGGATAAACTAGTGTTAGGCAGAATTGCATGCAGTAGCCTCTGGGAACACCAAACACAATTAGGACTACAGATGAAACAAAAACCAACCTTTGGTATAGGTCTGTATCACACACTATTGGTAGTGAGCTGAGCAGCCAGGCCTATCTCAAGAGGGAATGTGAGCAGTAAAGGAGACACTTATACTCAGGGTTTCTTGGTGAAAATACTTCGACATTTATTTACACAATCATTTAGAAAACATTCACTAGTAGAAATCAACTCAATATTAAACACCAATATACTAAAGTACAAAACTTAGTTGTAGGGACAGTTTGAGCTCCCCTGAAAAAGGAGCCAAATGGCACTTCAGTACTTTAAAATAGGAATAAAAAGGCAGAGGTTTGTACAATGGATTAGAAAACACTTCTGTTAGATAATGCAAAGGTTCAATGTACCAGGAGGGTCAGTTCAATTCAATAGGCCAGGCCAAAGTCAATAGTCTAGTGTTCCTGTCTAGGACAACACAGTTCTGGTACACATGGAGAAGTCTGTAAAAGTTTCTAGAAGTAGTTTAGACAAGAACAAATGATATGTTGGGTCACAAGCTGATTAGGCCTGAAAGTTGGGAAAGGTTCACATAATTTCACAGCGAGAGTTAGGTTCTCTCAACCGGATGGCACAGTACCTTAAAGTGAAGCAAACAGGTAGCTGAAGACGTTGGTTCCTGGCAGTTCCTGCAGATCTCGCTGTTCCTGAGCCTCAGTCGTGGGGACAAGAGGGAGGATGTCAGACTCCTGCACTGCTCTGGATCGTCGTCTGAGCCAACCAAATTGAGTCACTTTGGTTCAGTAGCAGTTGCTTCAAGACACAAACTTGTTTCCCTCTCCCTGACTAAACCTTAACCAGCATTGAGTCTTCTGAGCTGATTGGTCCCACCAACTCAAAGGAAGAAGCCCTTGAAGGAGCTTCTCTGTCAAATGGAGATCTGGCTATTTGTAGGTGCAGCAGGGCTTCACCGGGCAAACCAACGGTCCAATGGTTGCAGTAGCCGTCCTCTTCCAGTTGGTCTTCGGTTCTTTTGTTCCAGTGGTCGACTCTGCCTTCCAGTCCTGGAGACTCGCCTTTTAAACAGTTTTCTCCTATTCATTCCAGCCTAGCTGCCACTCACACAGCAGGGTAGCAGCAGGGGGGCTGTCCTTGCCGGACCGTCAGCCAGCCAATCACGCCAGAGTGCATTTGGGTCTCCGAGACCAAGCACAGAGTTTTTGGGCACCTCCCTCACTTCCTGCCCACCCCAGACACTAGACGCCATGGGCAGACTTCAGTCCTGAAGCCCGCCCAAGGCTCACGAACAAAGGGACCAAACCTGGTTTGGCGTGCAGAGTTAAACACCAGAAGGACCTTTCCACAAAGAAACGGTGAAAAAAGATGACCAGAGTCTGTTTTTACAGAGGGGTCTTGGGCGCCATATTGAACAACATGACCGACACGATTTTTTGCTACTGGTGTTCGCGGTCGGGAAAAATCATGGTAGTTTGTTGTAAAACCACTGCCAGCAGCCATTTCAAGAGGAAAGGGTAACATTTGACTGTTATATGAGTGTTTAGACACAGGGGATGCTAGGCAACCCCTCCAGCACTCTATAGGAAGATGATGTGTGCTGGGTCTATGAATTTAAAAAAAGACGAGCAAAGTCAATTTAACTTTACATGCTCTGGGAGACGGTAGTCAAGGTATTTAAACCTTGGGGAGTCCAAAAGACACCCCTGTGCCACTGCACTGAAGGTGCTGTGTGACAAGAAAAAGATGATGCCTATGGAGTTGTTTAAAACTCCATATACAAAGAGCACAAAAGTAAAACACATTGAAAATAAAAAGTTCAAAGTCCCAAAATATAGCAAAAGAGCTGGAGGGCTCTAAGGTAGAGGGAACTTAGCACTTGGGTGAGAACTCTACGTAACAACTACTGTTTCCCCTAGGAGTAAAGTGAAATTGACTTTACTCACATTTGTAACTTTCTAGACCCAGCACACACACTAACTTACAATAGGGTGCTGGAGGGGTTACCTAGTACATCCCCCTTTGTCTAGCTTCTCATTTAACGTTTTAGGTCACCCCTTCTTCGATGTATGGCTGGTGGCAGTGGTTGTTAGGGAGAATTCTCAAATGTGCTAATTCCCTGTACCTTAGAGACCCCCAGCAACTTTGCTGGATTTTGAGGACTTGATCTTTTTTTACCTGGAGAGAGCGAGACCCTTTTTCCCACTCTATATTTTAATGTGATTTTATACACTGTCTCCTTTTGGTTATGGAGTCTAACAAACTCCATAGGCAACATCTTTTACAATTGTGTCACACAGCACCTTCAGTGCAGTGACTGTCAGATTTCCCTACGTTTAAATAGCTTCTCTGTGATCAACTGTTTCCCAGAGCAGTTGAGTGAAATTGACTTCACTTAGTCCTGTAAAATTCTAGACCCAGCACACCCTATCTTACAATAGAAGTGCTGGAGGGGTTACTTAGTATCCCCTATGTCTAGTTACTCATGTAGCATTCACGGTATCCGGACATATTGTTGGAAACAAAAATTCGAATGCTATTCCGTCGAAAAAGATGTTGCCGGAAAAAAAATGTTTAATGCATTTTATTTTTTGGGTTTAGCTAGTAAAAAAACGGGGGGGTTAGAGGGGGAACCCCCCCATTAAAAAATAAATAAAACATTCAACTTTTTTTCCCGGCATTTTTCGTTCGACAAAATGACATTCGACATAGTCACTATAAACCAGCATTCACATGTTACCCTTTCCTCTCAGAATGGCTGGAAGTGGTTTTGCAATTAACTACCATTATTTACCCCGATCGCAAACTGTTCGTGGGCTTCAGGAGTGAAACCCGCCTCTGGCTCCAGAGGGTCTGGGGTAACCCGCCTCTGGCTCCAGAGGTTCTGGGGTAACCCGCCTCTGGCTCCAGAGGTTCTGGGGTAGGCAGGAGCCGAAGACGAGCTGGAAGAGGACGACTGCTGCAACTCCAGAGAGCCCCCTGCAAGGATAATTCACCCCCTCCCCTTTGGGGATGCAAGGCCTAGTTGTTCACCTTCTTCCACAAGAAGGTTCTGTGGTCTCGTTTGAGGTCCAACAGCGCTGTTCATCATTCTGAAGACCTAACGGCCCCACGTGTTAAGAAGAAACGCGGTAAGAGGTCACGCTCGCTGAGAGTCCTCATCACCACTTTTATTCTTCCTCCAGAAAAAAGAGCCACTGCTCTAGTAGTTCTCTGGATCGGTTGGTGCAGGTACTCTTCCCAACCCAGTCCTCCACGAAGGAGCAATGGGGAAAGCTTTCAACTGAAGATGACATCTTGGCCCAGTGTTAGGCAAGATTGTATGCAGTACCCTTTGGGTGCACTACAACAACCCTGACCTCCTGGCAATAGGAACGCAAACTTTGGTATAAGTCTGTACTACACAGGTTGGTAGCGTGTTGAGCAGCCAGGCTTATCTCAAGAGGGTTCAATGTGAGCTGTAGGGGAGTTGCACAGATTTAGTGACTTGTATTCAAATAAACTCTTACACACAAGGTTTCTTGAATAAACAATTACTAATTCATCAGTCAGTTAGAATAAGCCTTCTTCAGAAGGAAGCAATATAAAAGTAACACACAAATACACTCCAGAACTACACACTCTTAGTTTCTAAATCAGTAAATACCCGTTTGGCATGGCTCACAGTCACAACCTACACCCTCAGGTGACTTCAATAATTAGGGTGCTGGAGACATTAATATCTTACGGTTGCATTTAGAATACTTAGAACTTGGTCAAAGGAAAAGGTTATTAGAACACTATCAGTTATCCAGTATAACAGGTTAAACCAAAGTCAATGGGCAAAAGTCTTATGAACTGAATAACTTCCGGTAGGTAAGTAAGAATGGTCTTTGCACAATGTTTTAAAAGTCTTTGAAGAAAAGAATAATCAATGTAGGGCCACAAGCTGTTTAGGCTTGTGAGTAGTAGAAGTTGCAGAGAGTTCTCTCAGACTTTACAGTACCTTTGGATTGAAGTAAAAGTGCAGCTGATGATTTCTGTACCTGTGTTGCTCTGCAGATCTCAATGTTCCTGGGCCTCAGTCGTGCGGACAAGAGGGAGGACTTCTGGGGACTCTTACACTGCAATGGGACGGTCACCGCTGGCAACCGGCAATCTTCAAACAAGTGGCACTTTGGTGTTTCAGCTCCTTGTGACCGCGGTTCCTGGCTGTCGAGATGGACTTTCCTTGCTTCTGGGGTCCCGTGCTCTGTTGAAGGGGCTCAGGCTCGGGTAGTCCTGCTTCCTGGGAGTCCAGAGGATCTTCCGGGAGCTCTTGGCCAACTTAACAGCAATGCACACAAACTGATGCTCTCTCCCTGGCTCTACGGTTTCGAGCAGCAACTCTGTGGAAATTCAACCAGCTCGGAGATGGATGTCCAGGTGGCTTACTTTGGAGTCGATTGGTCCCACCAACTCAAGAGGAGAAGTCATCCTTGCAGGGGCTTCTCTGTCGATGCGAACTTGGCGTTTCGGCACTGCAGCAGGGCTTCACCAGGCAAACCAACGGTCCAGGAGTTGCAGCAGCCGTCGTCAAGTTCTTCTTCGGTTACTTCATCCAGTGGTCGACTCTGCCTTCCAATCCGAAAGACTCGCCTTTTATACAGTTCTCTCCCTTTCATCCCCCCGCTGTCACCAGTGTTAGGCAGGATTGTATGCAGAACCCTTACGGTGCACTACAACAACCCTGACCTCCTGGCAGTAGTAACCCAACCTGTGGTATAAGTCCACACTACCAACCTGTGTAGTACAGACTTACACCAAAGATTGGGTTAGTACTGCCAGGCGCTCAGGGTTGTTATAGTGCACCCTAATGGTACTGCATACAATCTTGCCTAACACATGGCAACTAATAGGGCTTGCAAGACCCTACTGACCCCCAAAGCCAGAACGAAAGCTCATGAAGATACCGTCAGATATGTGACCAGGTTTAACCAAGATAGTCACCAGGTCCAGAAAATACTCAGCAAAAACTGGCACCTTTTTAGTACCCCTGCAGCTCGAGGCCGAAACTCGGTACAACGCTATTTCCATCGCAGTAGCCCAGTCTGGAGCTTCGCAGTCCACTGGGTGGTCCAGGGATATGTCCGAGGGCACCAACATGCTTGAGTAACAGAAGACAGGACCAGCTGTTCCTACCGGTCGAGAATGTTTAAGAACCGACGAGGGCCTTCAGAGATCAGCAGCCAGACAAGGCTCCAACGAGACTGTAGCAAAGGGTGGTCACCAGGCCTTCTCAAGGATCGTTCACAGGTCTTCCGTGGTCTTCACAGCTACAACATGATACTTGGCTCCTCTACAGATCTGCTGTAATGGCCGCAGGACACTTTCATATCCCAAAGTCAGGTGAGTGATCAGACTCAGCCCTCCAATGACAATATCTGCCCCACACATGCACACCAGCAGTGGTTCAATCAGCGACCAGTGTGTTTCACTCTAGAATGCACACTAGACTCAGGCACCAGTATGTGGATTGGGACCAGACAGTCCTAGTTCACGTCCTGGGACGCACACACATGGTGGTATGCACTAGCCCACGAAAAGCCAGCCTTTCAAGGGCAAGTGCATTACCATAAAAGGACATTTTTGACGTGGCAGGGCAGGATCAACGCCAAGCGAGAAGATGGCCAAAGAACAAACAAAAAAACTTGTGGCACAGTCATGTTGGGACGCTAGCCACTGTTAGAAGCCAAACAAGGTAAACATAGTAGGGCTAAAGGAAAATACAACAAAAAGTATGAAAAATTAACTGCTGCCACAGTTTGTCCTTAAGCACATTTTAGGTAACTAAAACATCCTCTTGTGTGTGATCTAGGGTCAGACAAAGAAACTCCACTGCACTGCATTGTGCAATGTTCAAAGTTACCCAAAAAAGGCAACACAATCAAAAGACTAAGGGAAACAGTTTCCCAGTACGACAGCCTGAAGGACTTGCCAGTTTCCCCATAATATAGGAGCAAAAAGCTGGTGAAAAACAAAAGCAAACAGTTTGGGGGTCAATTGAATGTACAAACTGTAAAAACTGCTGCCACCAGCTCATCTTATTTAAAAGTAGCCCAAAATCCTTTGTGTAAAAGGGAAGGTGAAACAGTATCCCCATTGCGCTGCATTGTAAGATGCTATGTGCAATATAAAAATACAAGAATTCAAGAGGGAAACAGTTTCCCCATAACAAGTGAGCAAAAGGCAAGATAAATGCAGCTGAAGGCTTCACTTCTCTCCAAAAAGTCAGGACAGGATCAAACAGAGCAAAAAGAATTTGGTTCCATTGGAAACTATGGAGGTAAAGTTGCAAAAAGAAAATATTTCCCAACGCCATCATGGACGGAGCTGCCCCAAAGGGGGCTCTCTACATCGACGCCTCATGGGTCAGCTTTGAAAGCGTTGAGGTCAAGGTCGAGCACGCAAGATCCGACATGGCCACCTTGGTGCCAGAACCTCTGGGCAGAGTCGGAGCCTGTGCTGTCTGCCCCGTCGAGGCCAAAGCCAAACCAGCCACAGAGTTCACAAACAGGAGCATATGAGTTTTAAACACCTCCCACTCCTCTCTCTGGGGCCCTTTACTCAGATATTATTCAACCCATTCCTCTGACGAATCAAAGTTGTGTCTGCACCTATACTTTAACTTTCTCTTGCGGCAGGACGAATACGCAAATGAGATCTATTTTTGCTTTTTTTTATGCCTTTCCTTCTCGGGCATAGGGCCTTCAGTGTCGGGACTTGGGGTCTTGGTGACCTATCAGGCCAGAGACTTCTAAGAGAGCCTCCTGAGCGCCAACCTTGTTGAGCATTCACCAAGTGCCTTCAGATTCATATGCTGGCAGGATCCGCAATGCTTGGTCATGTTCCACTCCGACACACCACAAACAAATGTGTGTGTCCATGATGGACATTTTAGAACTGCAAACCTTGCAGCACTTAAAACCCGATGGCTGAGGGCCCAACATGTCACAGTCAAATATAATTATTTTCAGTCACAAAAAGAATGAACGTCTTATGAACAGCGTGTGCAAAAAATGAACTGTGGTATGGGGCGTAGTGATGCAACATATGTACTGCAACTTCACGCCCCAAGACTAGGAGTGGCATGGTCGAGGCATGCAGAGGTCGAGGGACGACACCAAGCCACACAACGCTCCGTGTCAAAATGTTCTGAGTAACTGACACTGGATTGGAAATTAAGATGAGAAATCTGCAGAAGAATGCAATCCATTGAAATGAGAGTTAAAAGCACAACATGATAACTGCTCTTTTTACCGGGATCAGGTATCTTGTCCACCTCGAGCCTTTTGAGAACATCTTCAAACATGCCGCCGACACTGTTTATCACCTCTGGCAAGTGAAGAATGTGCAGCGTCCTGGAAAGAAAAAGAAAGTAGTTGAAAAGGGGCAAACATCAGAAAATGAGACAGCCCTTCTATGTTTGTTGTAGATATATTGTAGCATGCATTACCCACCACCCAAGCTGAAATCTTTGTAGATAGGAAATACCATGTCTCGCCAAGGAAATCCCAAAATGATCCCATAAATCAACAGGATTATGAGATAAGTAGGTTTCAATGTATAGTGGACATTCTCAGACATATTTCTTTACGGATGTACAAACTAAAACATTTTGAAAGAAGAGACTCAGTTGGCTCTGAGAGAACTACAAATGATGGCCTGCAAAATAGAACTTATTACAGCTAGTTGGATAAATCACCAAAGCCTAAGATCTCATTTACACAAGTTCAACAAGCTTCTAAATCGCTTGTAAGAACAAGCAGAGATGGGAATAATGACACCAGCACTTAATTATAAAGTGGCAGATATCCAATAGGGCAATAGAAAAGAATTTCTTGTTTAAAAGCAAATACACATTTTTATTTCTTTTCAACATAATTCAGGAAGAACACTTCTTTGGGAGTGTCTAGCAACTCAAGAAAGCAAACAGTAAAACTAGTTCTGCTTGGCCTTCTGCAATATGAAAAAGGACCCCTGTGTTAAAGTCAAGATATTTCAGATTACCAGAGCTATGATGGTGAGGCAAGGCCTGCGAATAAGGCAGCTTTGAACTTTTTATTTATTTATTTATTTGATAATATGTATATAACAAAACAGTTTTACATATTTTTGCTTAAATCATCACATCAAAGTTGCTAACTTTAGTATGTAAACATCTCTGGCAGTATCTTGTTAAAAATTTATATATAACAACTTCATTACTCACTTAATAGTATAAAATATCCTGGGATAAATCTTTTAAAATTGCTAAAATCCACACATAAAATTTCATTAAATAAAATATTAGATTTGCATCATTGCCTTCCACTAGCTTCTCCCATACACTATGCATATTACACATATTCATTGAGTTGTCATATTTCAGCAGATATTGGGTACGTATAGTTTGCACACTTTCACACTCACATATAATGTGGTATGCCGATTCGATCGCATCGGTGCCACAGAGACGGCACAGTCTTTGACCGCGAGGAATTCCCACTCGTGCTCCTAATATTTCTAAAACATCACATACATTAAATTTGAACAACAGATACCATCGAATGGTGGAGCAATTAGGGTAGGACATCTGGTATTTAGGTTTCAGTGTCCTCTTTTGTATATATTCTATATATATTCCAGTATTCAATTTTGTGGCCAAATTTACTATTTTTTGTTCTCTATCTAATTCCCAAGTTAATTTTTTCAATTTATTTTTTATCTGGTCTACAGAATATAGCAGCCAGGTATAGGTCTCATTTTTGATCATTTGGAGGTAGTTTAATCTCCATCTATCTATTGTTTTGAAATCTGTTTTACAATCGAGTCCCTTATATTGTTCCATCAATCGCACTATAAAGGTATCATTGTTGAGTCGTGTAAGCTTTGCATATAGTACGGCAGAGGACAGTTGTACTTTACTTCTTATACTTAATAGATCACATTCTAGCATCATGTATTCATATGGTACTACATTTGGCATTCGCAGCAGAATTCTTAACATCTTGGCTTCAAATTTGTCAATATTGTCCCCTAATTTGCTGCTCCAGATTTCTGCCCCATATGTTAAACTTGAGACAATTTTAGCTGAATATAATTTTACAACTGTAGCAACAGAGTAGGTACCTAAATTACCTATGAACCTACTCAGTGCCATAGTTGCTGTCATACACTTTCTTTTTGTCTCTATCCAATGTGCCTTCCATGTTAACTTCTCGTCTATGATAACTCCTAAATATTTATATTCATGTACTATTCCGATCCATTGTTGGTTTAGTTTCCACCCTCCAGTAAATCTCTTCTTCTTAGCTACCTGCGTTTCGAACTTCATAATTTTGGACTTGCTAATATTTACAGCAAGATTGTTGATGTTTGCATATTTTTCAAGTTCGTTAAGTTTTGCCTGTAGTCCCTTCGGTGTATGGTCTAGTAAAATAAGGTCATCAGCATATCCCAACCATCTTAGCATCAGTTTGCCTAAATTAATGTCATTCATGTTAATGGAATTCACATTTTGCAGAAAATCGGCGAGGTAAAGATTAAATAGGGTAGCTGCTAAAGTACATCCCTGTTTTACCCCTCGTAGAGTCTGGATGTTTTCTGAGAGTAGTCCTTCAGCGTCTAGTCGTATCCTGACCGAGGTATCTTTGTACAATAGTTGGATCATGTAGAGAAGGCCACTTGGTATCTTCCATTGCTCTAATTTAGCCCACAATTTGCTACGTGCTATTGTATCGAATGCTGCAGAGAAATCTATGTATGCAACATATACAGGCAGACCTCGGTTTAGCCAGGAATATTCTACTGCATTAACCAAAATGGCTATGTTGTGGGTTGTGGATGACCCACATCTAAAGCCAGATTGGTATTCAGGCAGAATTTTACAGTTGGTTATCCACTTATTTAGCTCTTCTAACAGGACTTTACCGAAGATTTTACCTGGAATATCCAGCATCGCTAGCATCCTATAATTACTAGTTATAATTTTTAGCTAATGGGTTTATGAACAAAGGCATCAAAAACAAACTGGGATTAAGGCATCCCCTGGGACCTCCTACGCCTGCTCATTCAAAAAGGAAACAGGGAAAACCTGACATGGTTTGTTTATTTGTTGAGCACATCCCACCCGTAGGTATCTGGGCACTGTACAAGAAGATGCAGTTTCTGAGACAAGGGGTAGGACGTCTGGGGACTCCTGCACCACGGTTTGAAGGTCGGCGGAAGCAATGGGCACACTTAAAAATCAGCAGCACTTTGCGGTTTCAGCTACTTGCAAATAGCACCACCACGGTTCTTGGACATCTTGTGGACTTTCGTTGCTTCTGGGGTCCAGCACACTGTTGAGGTGGCTCAGGCTTGGTTAGTCCTGCTACGAGGGAGTTTTGAAGATCTTCCTGGAGTTCAGATCCAGCTAAAAAGCGATGCACTTGATTCTGGTGTTCCTGCCCCTCTGGCACTCTGTTCCTGCAGCAACAATGGAAATACAGCCAGCAGAGAGAGGGGTTCGAGTCGAGTTCGTCTTGGGGTTGATTGGTCCCACCAACCCAAGGTGAGTTGTCCTCTCCGGGCTTCTCTAGTCGATGTCGAAATTCGAGCTTCAGCACTGCTGCAGGGCTTCTCCGGGCAAACCAACGGTCCAGGAGGTGCAGCAAGCTTCTATTCCAGTTTCTTTCTTCGGTTCCTTCGTCCAGTGGTCGACTCTGCCTTCCTTGCAAAAGACCTCACCTTTTATGCAATTCTCTCCCAGTAATTTGCAGCCTAGCCGTCACTCACAGCAGGGTGGCTGTCCTGTAAGGACAACCAGTCGGCCAATCACCTTTGGGTGCATTCCTGTAACCAAGGAGACCAAGCACAGAGTTCGGGAACCTCCCTGGCTTCCTGCCCTGCCAGACACGCTGGAGCCAGAGGCAGGCTTCACCAGTGAATCCCGCCAAAGACAAAACGAACAATGGGACCAAACCTGGTTTGATGCAGAGTAAATCTCAAGAAGGACCTTTCCACAAAGAAATGGCGGAAAAAGATGACCGGGGCCATTTTGACATAATGGGCCCCCATGGGTGCTATACTGCAGCTGTCAATGCAGCCCGTAGTAAAAACACACAATGGTAGGAAAAAGTAAACCACTGCCACCAGCCATTAATTGTAGAAAGGGTAACAAAAATGTTACACGAGAAGACAGACAAATGGGATACCAAGTAACCCCTCCAGCACCCTATTGCTAGCCTGTCCAGAATAAGTCCATTAGGTTGTTGCCTACCTAGAATAACTGAGTCATTCAGTATAGTGTAACATTAGGGTTTACTTTCCCTGTGCCACCTAAATCCATTGACTTTGGTTTTAACTGTCCCTTATAAGTCGTACATAAGTAACTTGTATTGCTGGGAAAGGTCTAACCTAGACTTCATTGGGAGATTGAAAATGAATATGGGTTTTAATTACCTTCAGTTAGCTGTGTGCCAGCCAAAAATAAGTTACAAGAGTTAATGCTTATCTCAATCTGTGTTTCACGGATCTCAAAAGCGCTGGTAATTGTATATTACATCCTTGGGTTTTACTCACCTAGTATAACTGTGTTATCATAAAAGTAGTAAGAGGTTTTCACTGTACCTGGAATAAGTGTTCCACTATTCACAAAACGTATATTGTCCAGCTGACTGATTATGTGATTTATTACGGAGAGTCACTGTACAACTGGTAGGGTCTATTGCCCTTGCATTACAGAAAATAATTGTGAAAGTAACCATTGGTTTTTACTCCCCAAGAATAGGTGTGACCTATACTGAATGTGTATGAAAAGGTTTGACTTCCCTAGAATTACAGTTAGGTGTGCCAAATAAGGTTTATGCTTTGGTCTGTGTATGTTCAAGCATATTGTTGTTTTATTATAATTGTGATTACATTTAATGTGTTATAGTACTTATCCCTAGATTTATCTTGGCCTACTTGTATTTAAATAAATCCTTTATTTTTACATACATAGTGTTTCTTTGGACCATTTATATTACAGTTTCATTTGTACTCATTCTACAGCCCTCTCTCTCCCTCCTAAAATAAGCCCGGTTGCTCTGTCCACGCTACCATGAACTCAGGTGGTACAGCCTTATACTGTCTCAGTTGAATGGTTTTACTAAGCCCTTAATTGGACTTCAGAAAAACTTTCCTAACCGGGGGCTCTGGAAACCTGTGCTCCCAGCGACATTGGAGACCACGCCACACACCACCTTATCTCTCGACAGAACTCCTCGCCGAGGGTAATCTTGTTGGCGATGCTTCCGGACAACTGGATCCACCGAGCGTTCAGGAATTCCTGAAGGGGGTCATGTCCGCAACCTGCAGAGCCGGATTAGGTAGATGTACAACAACATCATGCTGAGCAGTGACTTGGTGGTCGACACCGTGGCGGTCGTCAGTGCCAACGGCCGATGCACCTTGCCCAGCAGGGCATCTATCCTCTCCTCCGAGGGGGCCCACCAGGCAGGAGACCGTTGACCTGGCCGCCAGGAACAGCATGTTCTACAATGGTAATAAGCAAGACTTTGGATAGTTGACGGAGAACCCTAGGTCTGTCAGCAGCCGGACGGTCCCCTCCGTGTGTTCAGATTCTTCCCTTGTCTTGGCCCGGATGGTATACGTGTATCCCCTGTAGACACAGATGGGCAGCCACTGGTGCCAGGCACTTTGTAAACACCCTGGGCGCCGACTTCAGTCTGTAGGGGAGAGCCTTGAATTGGTAGCGCCTTCCCTGTACTACGAAGCACAGGAACTTCCAATGCTTTTCGTGAATGGGGACGTGGAAGTACGCGTCCTCCAGATCCAGGGACAACAAGAAGTCTCCCTCCTCAAGTTGGTCGAGCATGTTTTGCAACGTGACCATCCTGAATTTATGGGACTTGAGGTACTTGTTGAGACGCTGCAGGTCTAGAATGGGCCTCCAGCCCCGGGTCATCTTCTTTACCAAGAAGTATCTGGAGTAGACTCAGGAGTCTAGGAGTCGCTTTAGAACCAGCTCTATAGCCCCTTTTCTTATAGCCTGTATCTTCATGCAAGAGCTGAGGGATGTGCTGCTCCTGCCGGGCCACGGGAGGTATCCGCAGACACTTACTGGAGTGTGTCCTTGGGCGAGAGCGTCTAGCACCCATCAGTCGGTGGAGATTTTCTTACACTGACAAAGCCGCCAGCCGGCTTCCCGCTGGTGTGCATGGGTGGGGGCCCGATGTCCTGGCCAGTTTATTTGGTGCCTGTGTGCCGCCTTGGGAGCGACAGCGATGTTGGCCACCTCCAACGAAAGTCTTGGAACGGCCTCCGTAGGCCTCCTGGGTCGCGGACCATGAGGGTTGACGGTACAAAGTGGACCCTCCGCCAAAGCCTTTCGACAATCTGACCGACTTCCCACCAGAGGCACGAATGGACAGGCTGTGTTGAAGAGTGTCCAAGGCATGGGCCGTCTCAGTATCAGTCTTAATGGCCTGCAACGACTCGTCAACGGCCTTCCCAAAGAGGTTGTCCCCATTGAACGGCATGTCCAAAACCCTTGTCTGGAATTCCAGACGAAAGTTGGTGGCTTTCACCCAGCCACGACGACGGAGGCAGACACCTTTCCCTAATCTGTCGGAACCCCGTGTCTGCGATGTCCAGGGCCACCGTGATGGCATGTTCCGATGCCACCTCCCCCTCCTGGAGGATGGAAAGTGCCTCGACCCACTTGTCGTTGGGTAGGAGTGTGGCTATCTTATACCACAGCTACCAGTCGTATCTGGCCAGGATAGCAAGGGCGTTTGCTGCCTTGACTGTTGACGCCGCCAAGTAGATTACTTTTCTTCCCATGACATTCAACTTCTTCCCAGTCACTATCCGGTGGAATGAAGGATGAAGACGAGGGGTTAGGCGACTTCTTCCTTGCTGCCACCGAGACTCACTGAGTCGGGGGAAGGCTGTGAATGTAGGTACTTTGGTGCTGACTGGCACCCAGTACTTTTTCTCCAGCCGATCCCTCTTGGCCGGGGCCGTGTTCCTCAAAACCAGGCCTTCCTCACAAACGTTGCCCAGGAGAGGAACCCCAAAGATGGTCTTTGTTGGGGAGAATTCTCAAAAATGTGCCATTTCCCCTTCTACCTTAGCGACCCCCAGATCTTTTGATGGACTTCAGGACTTTTCATTTCTAACCTTGAGAGTGAGCCCTTTTTCTCACACCCTCATGTATTTTTATTGTGGTTTAGAATCTTTGTTTCTTTTAACTTTGGAGTCTGAAACTCCATAGGTATCATCTTTTACATTGTGACACACAGCACCTTCAGTGCAGTGGCACAGGGACGTCTCTTAGATTTCCCAAAGGTTTAAAAACCTTCTCTTGTACAAAACTACTGTTTCCAAGAGCAGTGAAGTGAAATTGACTTTACTTACATTTTGTATCTTACCATAGGGTGCTGGAGGGGTTACTTAGCATCCCTTTCGTCTAGTTTGTCATGTAACATTTTTATGTTACCCTTTCTCCAATTAATGGCTGGTGGCAGTGGTTTACTTTTTACTACCATTGTGTGCTTTTACTGCGGACTGCGTTCGCAGCTGCAGTAAGGCACCAATGCATGCTCATTTCGTCAAAATGGTTCCGATCTTTTTTTGCCATTTCTTGCTGGAAAGGTCCTACTTGATATATACTCTGTGTGCCAAACCAGGTTTGGTCCCTGTGTTCGTTTTGTCTTTGGCGGGATTCACAAGTGAAGCTAGTATGTATGGCAGGGGCAGGAAGTGAGAGGTGCCCGAAACTCTCAGTGCTTAATCCCCTTAGTTACAGGAATGCACTCAAAGGTGATTGGCCGGCTGGCTGTCCGGCAAGGACAGCCACCGTGCTGTGTGATTGACAGCTACGCTGGAATGAATGGGAGAAACCTGCATAAAAGGCAAGGCTCTTTGGCTTGGAAGGCAGAGTCGAACACTGGACGAAGGAATCCGAAGAACTTGGAAGAGACACCTGCTGCAACTCTTGACCGTTGGTTTGCCCGGTGAAGTCCTGCTGCTGCGCTGAAGCTCCGAATTCGGTTGGTGGGACGAATCTACTCCAAAGTAAGCCCGTCTGGACATCCTCTCGGATCTGGCTGTACTTCCGCTACTGCTGGAACAGAAGTGCCAGGGAGAGGAACCCCAGATTGTGTGCGTTGCTTTTAAGTCGGACCCGTGTGCTAGTAAGATCCTCCCGAATTCCCTGATGCAGGACGGACCAAGGCGCCACCTCAACAGAGTGCTGGACCACAGATGCGAGGAAAATCCAGAGTGAAATCCGAGAACCACGGTATTGCTATTAGCTGTCCAATGCGAGGAGCTGAAACACTGAAGGACTGCTGAATTGAAGTTTGCGGATTGCTGCCGCTGACCTTCCCATTACAGAGCAGGAGTCCCCAGACATACTCCCTCTTGTCCCCACGACCGAGGCTCCGGAACAACAGGATCTGCAGAGCTGCACAGGAACAGAAGCCAGCTGGAACCATTTCTTCTAACTAGAGGTACTCTAAATTCGAAGAGAACTTACCTCTTGTTGTGTAGCCTTACTTGCTCTCAGTTGAGACCTGTCTTGGTTACCTTGCGGTGTTGCTATAGCTTTGCCCCTCAAAAGCCTCCCAGCTTGTGGCCCTTCAAGTGTTCTATTTGCCACAAACATTTCTAACATTGTGCAAGACTTTTTACCTACCTGCAATGAAGATCTTCAGCTCCCCTTGACATTGTGCAATTAACATTGGCTGTCCTTGCTCCCTTAGAGACTCTTCTTACCTTTGACTCTGCATTATCTCCCCTCACCCCCAGGAAAGGGTTAAACCTATTTGACATTGGTAGGTTTTTAAAAGCACTTACCCGTTTGTGAATTTTGTTAACCTTTGTTTTATTCCTCTATTCTATCTTTTGCACCAAACTCTGTATTGCTCCAAATGTACCAGTGATTAATCAATGTCCACAGTGTCGTAGCTATTTATGTCACCTGAGGGTGTAGGAAGATTGTGTGCCATTCCCAATGGGTATCATCTGATTTAGAAAAACAGTGTGTTTTGAAGTGTATTATAATTGTTATATATGTATTGCTCCCTTCTGAAAAAGGCGTAAACAACTGACTGTGAAATAAATTGTTTTATCAAGAAACCTCGAGTGTGTTTATTTGGATAACTGCTACTGTGAAACTCTGTGTCAACACATTACTGCTCACATTGACCCCTCTTGAGATAAGCCTGGCTGCTCAGCCACACTACCAACCTGTGTAGTTCAGATTTCTACCAAAGGTTGGGTCCCTATTGCCAGGAGGTTAAGGTTATTGTAGTGCACCCAAAGGGTACTGCTTACAATCTTGCATAACAGTCTTCCTCTTGGCCTTGCGTCATTGATATAGGAAACCTTCCTTACTTGTGTCTTCTGGTGTCAGTTCAAAGAGTTCTGATGCTCTGACGACCATGGCATGGAACGAACAGACCTCGTCTCGGGGTGAGACCCTTGGCTGCAGTAAACCGGCTGCCATGGTCATATCATCGTCCGTATCTGTCGTCGTGTCTGTCCCTGTGTCCTTAGAGAGCAGAGGGGAAGTTGTAGGGGGAGGACACATTCGGAGGTTGATGCAGCGGCATAGGATGCTGCTTCCTCTTTTTGGCCAGTGGTTGATCTGGTGCCAGAAGTGCCGGCGGCATCCGTTTCTGAATCTCCGACACCAGGGTGTGCAGGGTCAAAAGGATGTCCAGTGATACATCCCTCGGATGGGTTGGGTGGTAGGCTGACTGGGCCCAGCGCCGACGGCAAGTCCACCATCACCTCCGTCGTCCCCATTGGGGTTTTCACCGTCTGATTCAAGTCAACCACGTCCTCCTAGATTGTGTGAACAGACGCTTAGTCCTCCTCGTTCAAGGAAGAAATCTTTGTTCCCTGGAGTACGGTTGAGACCTCATCTGCCCTCCACCCCCTTTTTTGCATCCTGGGGAGTCTGGTTCGGGCTCCGGGATGGCATCCTCTTCTCTGGTGTCCTCTCCACCGGCTTGGCCAATGCCTCCCAATGCCAAGACAGGGATACTCTAGGCACTGCCGGGGCTACCTTGCCTGGGTCAGCCTCCTTGGCCTTCGAGAGGGCAGCCGCCACCAAATCGATCGTCAACGACTTCACCTAGGCCTTCTCTGGGGTAGGTCCGTCTTTTCCTGCGCCTTCGTCTTCCCTGGCTTCTCCCGCAGCTTCGCCGGGTTAGCCGATTTCCTCTTCGAGGAGGAGCTGGAGCGATGGAGGCAGATGGTGAATATCAGCACCCCCTGTCCGTCGCGGGACCCACTTGCGCGGCGCCCTGACGGAAACTGACTTGCGGTGCTTGGCCTGGTCTTGGGTTCCCACGGATGGAGCACCCTCAAAGGACTTAGAAGCCCGCTCGTCAGACCGGCAGGTCCTGGGTGAGGCATGCCCGCCCCGTTTCACGCACGGCGCAGATGCCTGGGCGTTGAACCCTGCCGGCAGCCAACTGTGACGGTCCTTCGCGGTTCGTTTGGAGACCCGAGGCAGATTTCGCAATACGTTTCTCTGTGATCCGGATGGAGACAGAGGTACTGGAGGCGTTTGTCCTCCACAAACACATTCCGCAGTCTGCATCTGGAGCAGAGCTCGACAGGGGAGCTTCCCCCCCTCCTCCTCCAGCATGGTCCGGACTGCGGAGTAGGCCCGATGGCCTTCTGGAATCTTTAACAATTCTTGCCCTTGAGGGGCGTCGAAATTCACTGACAAACAGGTCCCCGCTTGTTGGCCGATGTAGAAAAATTAGAAAAGAAATCTAACTTTACTGAAAAAGCATTCAAAATGTAGATCAACTCACAGAGCAAAGCACGAGGAATCCCAACACTTGAACGTGCAGTAAAAATCTGAAGATGGCTGCCAGAGGCGGGGCTTAAGAAGAAGGCAGTCCTTGGCTGGGGGCAGAATGACCCAAAGCTCAGTGATTGGTTTAGAGGAGAAATACAGTTTGTAAGTGAAACAGTTTTTTCTTTTACCGAGGATTCCCTGCCTGACAACAGGGAATATTCATGAGCATGTGTATCCATGCCAGATCCCATTGCTAGAGAACCATTTTTTCAAGGATCCTTTCAACGACTGAAATGGAAGCTAGGTAAGCCTTCACAGTACCAATTTCCAGGCCCATTCAGGACACTGAAAGCAGAATATCCACAGCAGAGGAAGACAGACAGATGAAAAGGTCCACACTTCTTTCATCACCAAGACAAAAGTTCACAACAACTGCAGGTATACATGAATTATAGCCGGTCCGATAGCACAGCGAGGAGAGCGCTCGCTTTGACATTTGAGCAGAGCATGCGGACGTAGGTTTGAATCCTGGCAGTGCCAAACTCAGCCTTTTATCCTTCCGAGGTCGATAAATGAGCACCACACACCGTGGGTAATAGTAAGCAGCGCTCCGATACCCGAGGGTTTGTAGCGCTATATAAATGCTAAATTATTATTATGAATTGGTCACCAGCTTCCCAGCTGAAAGGAGTACATCTAGGACATTATCCTTCCACTCCTTATACCTCAGCCTCTCAGCAGAGTAGTGTTATGAAAGATGTTCCTGTGCTGCTTTACTCTCAGACTTGTATTTTTGCTTTGTTTACACTGCTGTCCTGACTTTTTGGAGGGAAGTAAAGTCTTATAAGCTTTACTTCCCTTGCCCTATTGCTCAGTTATATGGAGAAGTTTCTCATCAGTCCATAATACTATCAGTACTGAGAGATTAGGGGTATCAGTGTGAATCTATTGTATCGTTACAATTGCACACATCTTAAAGTGAAGTTAGGATTATTCCTGTAATGGCTTTTTGGTTACTTTTACAATGTGCCTAAGATGTGGTGGCATTCGTAATTGTTCTACCATTTTGTTATGTTTTAACCATGCAAGTTCGCATTTACTGCAAATGGCAATCAAAGATGGCTTGTACTCCAAGATGGCCGTGCTACTGGGTTTTCGTTTGTCCTTTGGCCATATTGTTTTCGGCCTTCTTAGGTCAGGAAAGCAATTTAGGGAATGTTCTATCCCTGGGAAAGGTGCTGCTTTTTGCAGTCTAAGGGGCAGATTGTGTGTGGGCCCAGGTGTGGAGGTTAGCAGTGACTGGTCTGCTAGGGGAGTTTTACTAAAATCCACTTGGGGGTAAGCTATCCCAGAGGTTTGTAGATCCGCAACTCTTAGTATCAGTCTGTACTAACTCAGGAACATTGGGAGAGTGGCGGAGAAGTAAGGCTTATCTTTCTTTTGTTACAACTTTATTTCAATCCAACACAGATCATAAAAGTCACATACAAAAATGTCCAACATTATAAAATCGCAATGAATATTAAATGTCATTAGTTAAGATTGGTAAAAATACAACATCTACATTGTGCTGTAACACTTCAAACAGGTAAGAATATAAAAACAGAGGGCTAAATGTCTGGGACTTGCAGATTTTATCACTGGGTTAAAATGTTTGAATCTTTCTCCAAGCCTGGACTAAGTTGTTCCCCATACAGTGGGGGTTGCTATTTCACAGTCTCCCACCAAACAAAGGTGGATCAACTCACTGACCGTTCTGATATAAACTGTTTAAAAAGTCGTATCAAATATGAGTTCCCAGTATAAGAATACTCTGGATAAAACAAGGTAAACTGCACTATGCTTTCAATTTCATTTGGGCAGAAAGGGCAGGCTGCTGGATTGCTCGAGTTCCAGTTGTGCTTTAAACTTGCTACGGGATGAATGCCGATGCGCAGCGTCATATAAAGAGCCTTCATTGATTTCAACTGCTTTCTATCTAGAAAACATTAAAATCCAGGATATTCTTTCCTTGACAAGAAGGGACCAGGCTAGCTGAACTTACAGGTTTTTCTCCGATTTCTCTCCCCCGCGTACTTTTGTAAGCCTTTTATCATTGCGTTTTAAAGTTCCCTGGAATAACTTCAGGCTGAAGCCAATATCTCGCCATACCCATGGCAACTCATTTCTAATAGCCAATAGACTGGGTAAGTTAGGTCCTCCGGAATGGGATAAGACATCCCTAACAGATCTTCTATAATGACCCAAGTTGCCATTTGTCATATGAAGCCAATGCGCTGCATGCCCAACTCCCAAAAAATGGAGCATTGGGAGTGTTTACAGGCAGGCCCAGGGCCGTTTTAAGCAATTTCTGTTCCACAACCTGGAGTGTACCTGGATTACAGATACCCCCACAGTTCAACTCCGTAGCAGGCAGCCTGTCTGACCTGGCTCTTGTAACGCTGCAAGATGACACTCACCGGCCCACCCCATGGGCCTGAATGAGTCTGGATACAGCCCCACAGTGCCTAGTGAACTTTAATCCTGCCCGATTCACCTGGTCTTTCCATGCACAACTGGCCACCAGTCGGACCCCCAAATAGTCATAGCTCATAACCTGCTCAATAGCCTCACCTCTTAAGCTGATTGAGCCGTGGTGTTTTCTTAACCCTATTTCTGCTGAACACCATTGACTGATTTTTGAACATTTACTGAGAGACTGCTTTACTCGCAAAAATTTAAAAATGGCCAGTTAGCCTCCGTAGGCCCTGCGGGGTCAGTGAAAGCAGAACTGCACTGTCAGCAAATAGGAGGATTGGGATACGTTCATATACCAACGATGGGACATCAGTGTCCTCAGCCACCAATAAATCAATTACCCCGTTAATAAAAAGGCAAAATAGACCAGGTGCAAGGACACAGCCCTGTTTGACTCCAACATCAAGTTTTACTCTGGGCTGGTTTGGCCATCCAACCCATGCTTAATTTCGGACCCGTTGTTGGTGTAGAGTGATTGGATTACTCTTTTAATGTCAGACAGCACACGCAATTTAATCAATGCATTCCACAATCCTGCTCTGGGGATGCTATCAAATGCGGTCTTTACAACAACAAAAAAAGAGCGTAAATGTTTATGGTCCGCAGCACAACATATTTTTCCAAGATCAGATAGAGTCCACTGTGCTAACATAGCGCTGGAATCCAGCCTGGAGATGATGCATAGCTCCCACCTCTCGACTCCATGCGTCCAAATGTCCCAACACTGCCTTGGCAAACACCTTGCTCCCCGCATCAAGGAAGGAGATGGGCTGATAATTAGCCGGGAAACCCCCATCTCCCTTCTTGCATATGGGGACAAGTAGGGTCCATGAATAAGGAACTTTATTCGCTTCCAACAGGGCATTACAAAGTTTTAACAGACAGGGAGACATAACCACCTCCTGTTGGTACCAGTTGATGGGGACAATGTCCAGCCCAGGCACTTTCCCCAGTTTCTGCAAACTGAGAGCCTCCCCAATGTCATACATGGTCAACACCAGGGATACATTTTCCCCCTCTTAAGACCTACCAGAAATCGTCCCAATTCTCGTACTGAAAGCCAGATTATCTGCATTTATAAAAGGTTTTCAAAGTGGGCGATCCAGACCACCTCAGGATGCTGTTCGGAGTTAAATTTCAATCACTACTCCTCCCGCCCACCACGACATTGCCAAAAGCCCCTGGAATTGGCCACCTTAGAGGCCTGGAGGAGATTGCCCCACAGATTATCGGAATGCTCCAGCTTCTTCGTGTTAAGTAAATCACAATTCAACCAAGGCCAATGCGCCCCTCCCCCAAGCCCCTTTACATGCTCTATCAATGCCTTTTTTGCAGCTCAACATTCCCCATCATACCATGGGGTACTGCGCGCTACCCTGCTGGCCGCAATGAACCGAGGCCTGCTCACCCCAGCTGCCATAGTGCTAACAATCATTTCATGCACTTTTAACACGTTTTCTACATCGTCTGCCTCACTGAGACAAAACATTTCAAGCGGGGACTGAATGCTTGCATATATGCCTGGTAATTTGGTCTCTAAATCTAATAAGTGCCACTTGATTACACGTCTAGCTCCACCCTTTGTATCAACTGGTATAGTTTTTGGTTCGCTAGCTCTCCCCCATAGTGCCAAACAGTGACCCTGCATCAGAGGATAGCATTATGATTGCTTTCTGGCCTTTTCAACGCCTTAAAGTCCTGCAAGTGTCCCCAAGATTCAACATTCACCTAAAGGCAGTCTATGAGGCTACATTTGGAGAGGGTACTGAAGGTTTGAGCCGCTCGGAAATCTTGTATTGTACGCCCCAAGGCAGAGGGACCAGGAGCACTCCTGCTGCTACCTCAGTGTTGGGAAAGATTCTCTTTACTGCACTTTTCCTTCCACTTTTATGGAACCCCCAAACCTTTTGCTTTTATTTTTGAATCTGACTAAACATTTTGCAGTGCAGTGAAGCCTTATGGTTCCAAGTTCTGATTATTAGAGCTCAGTGATCTACCATAAGATCTTGCAACCAGAAGCTGCTGTAGGTATCTGGGCATCTTTCCCCATCTACACTTTTGTACGATGGTTAGGATTCGAAAGCAAATTCTCGATTCAATCGGTATGTTTGTGACATGACCTCTGCGTTTGAGCCCCATTACTACTCCAACAACTCCGTTCTGACAGACCTCGAGTCTATTCAGACTAGTTTTATCAATGCCAGTGAGTAAGCTGGAGCAATAGTCTATTTTCACCCCGATGATTTCTCTGGCAATCGTTTCCACATTCTTTTGGGAGATCAAGGGTCATCATCATCATCCATGACTCAATGAGGTCAAATGTCTTGTTGATTTCTGTTTTGTCTAATTCATGAGTCCCAGTCAAGGGGGCAACACATTGCGTGTGGTTGGCGTAGTTCGTAAAAATCACACCATGAGCCAACCTAGCGAACAGAGGGGCAATGAAAAGATTGTAAAAGCACGGTTAGGTGCATGCGCATTGGGGTACCCTGCAACTAACATTAATTGGCACAGCTTCAGCTTCTCCAAGGAAGACCCTACTTTCGCGATTGCAAAGAAAGGAGATTAACCCATTCAGTGGCAAGGACCGAAATGTTTGCTACTTCCTTTAACCTAGTGGACATGATGGAATGGTCCACCAGGTCAAATGTGGCCGATAGATCAAGCAGCATCAGCAGTGAGGCTTCATTTCTGTCCATACTGGTTAGTAGCTTGGATTTAAGCCCAAAACCCACTTGTAAAACGATTGGTGGTCATTCAGGACAGGGTGGGCTGAAATCTGTTCATAGGCCACACGGTCTAGAATGTTCAATAAGTAGACAGTATTGGTGATAGGCCGATAATTAGGCAAGTCAGGTGGCAGTCCTGATATTTTCAAAATGGGCACCACCCACGCCTTTTTTTAATCCTGAGGACGCGTTCCAGTTTTCAGTGAGGCATTAATAAATGTACATAAGGCTCTTAACACTATAGGAGGGCATGATTTAATAATCATTGCCGAGTAGACCTCATTTTTGCATTTGGTGGATTTGAGCCGTTTTATTATTGTGTCGAAAGCCTTCATTGAAATTGCAATGTGTTAGGCAAAGTTTGAATGCAGTACCCTCTGGGAACACTACAAGCAACTATGACTACAGGTATAGGCAACCCACGTTTTGGTATAAGCTTGTACTACACTGTTTTGGTAGTGCGTTGAGCAGCCAGGCTTATCTCAAGAGGGGAAATGTGAGCTGTAGTGGAGTTACACAAAGATTCACAGTTACAGGTATTCAAATAAACTCTTACACACAAGGTTTATTGCATAAACAATTATTAATTTATCAGTTAGTTATAACGCCTTCTTTAGAAGGGAGCAATATATTACTAACACAAAATAACTGAGTTTCTGAATCAGACAAGACCCTTTCGGAGGGCCCACAGACAAAACCTACACCCACAGGTGACTTCAATAACAAGGGTGCTGGGGACATTAATATCTTACTATTGGCATTCAGAATACTCTTAAAAGTTGGTAAAAGGCAAAGGTTATTAGAACACAAGAGATCACCAATATTCTTAAGCAGGGCAAATACTTTCAGATCCTCTTATAGGAGTCCTACAATTCAATAGGCTAAGCCAAAGTCAATGGGCAAAAGTCTGTGTATAGGATGCAGCACATCAGGTAAGTAAATGGAAATGTCTTTGCAGAGGTTCTTAGGAGTCTTTGATAAAAATTAGAACTAAATGTAGGGGCACAAGCTGATTACACTTGCGAGTTGCAGACGTTACAAGCACTTCCACAGTAAGAGGTAAGTTCTCTTAGACTTGTTTTACAGTACCTTGGTAAAGAAGAAAAGATGCAGCTGATAACTTCTGTTCCTGTGCAGCTCTGCAGATCTCTCTGTTGCTGGGCCTCAGTCGTGGGGACAAGAGGGAAGACGTTGGGGGTCTCCTGCAATGCACCGGGACTGTCAAAACTTGCAACCAGCAAAGGTCACTTTCAGTGGCTGTTTTGCGTTTCAGCTTCTTTTGGCTACCGCAAATAGCAACAATGCGGTTACTGGCTGTCAAGGTGGACTTTCCTTGCTTCTGGGGTCCCGCACTCTGTTGAGGGGGGCTCAGGCTTGGTCAATCCTGCTTCGTGGGAGTCAGGAGGATCTTCCAAAATCTTTAGGGCAGCTTAAAAGCAACGCACACAATCTGGTGTTCCACTCCCTGGCTATTCGGTTTCCTGCAGCAACTGAGGAAATTCAACCATCTCCGAGATGGATGTCCAAGTGGCTTACTTTGGCGTTGATTGGTCCCACTGACTCAAAGGGAGATGTCCTTGCAGGGGCTTCTGTGTCGATATGAATTTGGAGTCAGCACAGCAGCAGGGCTTCACCGGGCAAACCAACGGTCCAGTAGTTGCAGCAGGCGTCCTCTCCAAGTTCTTCTTCAGTTCCTTCGTCCAGTGGTCTACTCTGCCTTCCAAGCCAAAAGCCTTGCCTTTTATTCAGTTCTCTCCCATTCATTCCAGCCTAGCTGTCAGTCACAGAGCAGGGTGGCTGTCCTTGCCGTACAGTCAGCCGGCCAATCACCAGAGTGCATTTGGGTCTCCTAGGAGACAAAGCATAGGGTGTTTTGGGCACCTCCGTCACTCCCTGCCTACCCCAGACACCCTGGAGCATGAGGCGGGCTTCTCAAGAAGGACCTTTCAACAAATAAATGGCGAAAAAAGACGACCAGGGCCATTTTGACAAAAATGGCACCCTTTGGTGCTTTACTGTAGCTGCGAACGCAGTCCGCTGTAAAGGCACACCATTGTAGTTTACAAATTAAACCACTGCCACCAGCCATTCAGTGTGAAAAGGGTAACAAAATATGTTACATTAGAAGCTAGACATAGGGGATACTAGATAACCCCTCCAGCACCCCACTGTAAGATAGTGTGTGCTGGGTCTAGAAAGTTACAAATGTAAGTAAAGTCAATTTCACTTTACTGCTATGGGAAACAGTAGTTTATCCCAGAGAAGGTATTTAAACCTTTGGGAAATCTGAAAGACTTCACTGTGCCACTGCACTGAAGGTGCTTTGTGATAATGTAAAAGATGATGCCTATGGAGTTTGTCAGATTCTACAACCACGTTAAAATACGAGAGTGGGGAAAAAGGGTCTCACTCTCTCCAGGTTAAAAAAAATCAAGTCCTCAAAATCCAGCAAAGTTGCTGGGGGGTCTCTAAGGTGGAGGGAATTAGCAAATTTCTGAAAATTCTGCCTAACAGAGGTCCCCTTTCGATCTTCGAAAGAAAGATGCAATACTCCGCAATTACCACTAGATGTCGGACTATATGCACAGCATGTGATTCTAAGCAGATTCACAAGCATCAATAACATTTATATTAAAATATAGATGTATTATATATACGGTATACTTAGCACAATAAACCAACACATAGGTATACTTTTCAAGGGGTCACTTCTTAGTTGGTAGTTGCTGAACGTATATAATTGTTACAGGAGTTTGACAGTTCTATCGATAATACCACACGCCCAAAAAGTAATCCGGTAATTGCATTTAGTCTGCATACACATACGATAGTGGTTTTTAGGAAGGAAAACAATTGGTCAGTGTTATTTGTTTGTTGTATTTCTATAGCGCTCCGGACCCGGGAGTATAAGGGCGCTTAGTCAGAAATGAGCCATGTGCAATATATACAGTTTATAGCTGAGGTCTAACTTGAAGGTAGACTTTTTGTCAGAAGCCACCCAACGGCCAGCTTCCTGAACGTTTGGAAGGATTTGGACGTCTTAATATTCAGAGGCAAGGTGTTCCAGAGTTGGGAGGCGAGGACAGTGAAGCTCGAACCTACGGCTCTTTTAGAGGTAAATCTAGGTACTGTGAGACATAGGGTATTGGAGGATCTCGTAGTTCTAGGGAAAGATCTCAGAGTAAATTTGTTAGTAAGGTGGGGAGGGGCTAGCTGGTTGAGTGCTTTGTAGGTAAGGCAGAGGGTTCTTAGATCGATTTTATGTTGGATGGTGAGCCATTTGCATGATGTTCTAGTGGCAGAGATATGCTCACGCCTGGGAATGTTTAATGCTGCCCGTAGCGCATTATTTTGAAGGACTTGGAGTTTGCTAATTATCGCTTGATTGGCACCTAGGTAGAGGCTATTTCAGTAGTCTAACTTAGATTGTATAAGAGCTCTAGCTAGTGTGAGGCAACTGTTAGAGGAAAGAAATGGTCTACAAGCTCGAATTAGTTTTCCTGTATAGGCCGTGGCTGAGGTGGTCGAATTGACTTGTTTGGCAAGGTTGGTATTAGCATCAAGGTAAAAGCCAAGTGTTTTTACATTTTTGGCAATCGGGATAGTGTTACCGTCGATAATGATGTTGGAATAGTTGGGACTTAGTTTTTGTAAGTTGTTAGGTGAACCAACAATGAGCAGTTCAGTCTTCTCGTCATTCAGGCAGAGGCCATGTGTGGCCATCCATGCCTGAATGACAGAGAAGATTTCATTGATCTTGGTTACATCAGTTTTGTAGTTGCCCGAGATAGTGAGGAGTATCTGGGTGTCATCCGCGTAGTTTGTGTAGGTAACACCCAGACGGTCCAGTTTATCAAAGAGGGGCTTTGTGAAAATATTGTATAAGGTCGGTGAAACACATGAACCTTGCGGGACACCGCAAGTAATGGGGATAGGGTCTGCTGCTGCCACCGGAGAGAAGAATCTCATGGTTCTATTGGCCAGGAAGGACTGTATCCACGCGACTATCCTAGCAGAGCTTCAGGCTCTAGAGGCAGTTACGCGGCACAAGTCTTTCAAAGTCAAAAACGCAGCCCTAGCTAAAAGGCAGTTCATAGCAGTTTAAAGTCTTGCAAAGCAGCATAAATTAAAGGTTCCAGTGGATACTTTCTAGTCTCTAGGAAGGAAGATACAATAAGGCTTAACCAACGCCGGAGACCCTGTAAAAGGACTCTAAAAAGGTACACAAGCAGGCACTTGGGTCGGAGGTAAGAGGGGGTTGCCCTGGACATCTAAATGTGCACCCCAATGCTCTGGAACTTTTTGGCATCAAGTAAGCAATAGCTTTTTTTCCCCCCAAAGTACCATAGTTTAGGAGAAAATGTTTGTGGTAGATGCTCCGCGATATTACAGCTCTGGATCCGACCTCCAGATTCCTTGGTCTGATGACTGAAGGGAGAACAATGGACGGGATCTCTCAACAGCAGTCGAGGGAGGATCTCTGGCACGACTTTCAGCAACTTCTCTTGTCACATTGTGGTTTTGGCACCTTTTCTGCAGCTCCAACAAAGGATGTGATTTGCCCAGTCAATCTTCTTTGCTTCCTGCAGTCCCGCACTCTTATGAGGGGGTCTGGACGAGTTGGATCGGATCTCTGGAGTGTCCTTGAGGGCTCAGCAAAATTTGGACGGATTCTGCCTTTCCACAACGATGCACTTGAAATGGGAAGCAAGACTCCTGGTATTGGGGTTCCACAGCTCTGAAAACTCACAGGACCTCGAGAGACAGCTCAAATCATAGTTAGTCTTTGGACTGGTTGTTCCCAAAAGCCAAAGGAAAGGGTGCGTCCTCTTCGGAGCTCCTCTGTCACACAGAAAACAGGGTCAAGACAGCAGTCATCGCTTCACGGTGTTGAGACCCTGTTTGTCTCGGGAGGATAGCTCAGGGGCAAAGTGCTCGCCTTGCAAGCAAGACGACGCAGAGCTACACAGGTTCGATCCCCAGGTCCGTGCTTAGAAACCTCAGTACTAAGCGCGTTATAAATAACCTATCATAACAAAGGGTCTGCAGGCGTGTCTGGCCGTCTTCTTTGGTTACTTCAGGTACGTACCAGTGGTCGACTTTTTCACTTCAGATGTCACCTTTTATACAGTTCCAGCACACACACCTCTGCAATCTCTCTCAGCAATTTACTGAAAGGGGTGTTTGACTGTCCAATCAGGACAGCCAGACCCCCAGTGGGAGCGGATTCTATTCAGGCACTCAGGCAGACAAAGGACGGGGGGGTGGAAAACTCCTCCCCCACTTCCTGCCAGCCCAAACACTCTGGAGCCTAGGCGGGGACACCCAAGGGTTTCCGCCAAACGCAAAAAACACACCGGCCTCTCCCTCCCTGAATGGTAGAAGAAGAGCTAACAAACATGCAAGTAATGGCGAAAAAAGAAGCGAGGCCCCAAGTTGGTACATGGCTGTCCCTGTTCTGCACTACCGGAGCTATGGATAAAGCCTGCGGTACAAAGATTAAACAATAGCCACCAGCCATAACTAGGAGATTGTCTATGTGACTAAAAAGTCACAGGAGCAGAGAGACGTGGGATACTAGGTATGCCTGTGGCACTCCACATAAGGTGGTGGGTGCCAATCTCTGAGTAGAAGGTTTTTGGAGAGCTACAATCCGTAAGAACTGTAGTTACTCTAGGATAAAGAAAAGAACCGTAAAGTAGGCCCTTAAGGGTCCCTATCAACACGGCCCATAAGCAGGCGTGTGCTGCAATAGTTAAATAGAAATGCCTTTAAGAGCAATGGAGGAAAATAGACTCCTAGTATAGGTAAAATACCAAGAATACAGTTCCATAGGACAGAGCCCATAATAATTAATGAGTGGCAAATGGCTCCGATCATTCAGGATTAAAGAAAAAGGTCCAGAAGTCCAGCATAAAGGGCTGGGGGTCTCACTACGAGAGGGGATGAAGCATACACATGATTAATATCCCTAACGGGTACCTTTAACAAAGGTGGGGAATCCTCAGTGGAGCAATAGTGAGGACTCCTTTTACTGGAAGATTACGAAGCAGAGTGACAACCCTAAGTACCAATGGGAGAGCAGGACCAGGAAAAGGCTTGTTGCTGCTTATTGTCTTTTTTTTGGCAGCATCCAAAGCCCATTCTTCTTCAGCCTGATGATCAAGGAAGCAGGCTTGCTTGGAACAAGGTTCAGCCGCCTGCAATCTCCCTTGTGAAACAAGATGTAAAGCACAATGACATGATTGCAGATTGAATGGATCAATACTTCATATTACGCTCCTCCCCAAGAAGTATTGACAAACCTTGGTGAAACAATTTGCCTCCCAAAATCTCTGCAGGGTTGAAAGCCCTGGGCGGTGCAATGCAGGTAAATTTACAAAAGCAAGTTCGGGTTCAATGCAGCATACCCAGTGCATAAAAAATAAGGAACTGACCGCATGGGGAGCTACTGGCTACATTTATATTGCCCCCAACATCAAATCCAGCATCTTTGACGCTCAACAGTGCCTAGAGCCAGCACGGAGCTGCACCAGGCTCTCTAATAGCTAAATGTTTCTGCAGACCGCTGGGATTTGAGAAAGTACATCTAAGATGAGGAATCTGTGGGAGGAGGTAATCCATAAGAAATACAGTGTTCATAAATATCGGTAAGCACCCTGTAATGTAGAACCAAAGAAATGAGAACACTAAATCCTTTGTAACAGATGTGTTGCTTTTGTGCACGTCAAACATTTAAAGGAAGTAAATGCAACTGACCTGATTAAAATGAACACATTGTTGAGAAGTGCCAAGACCAGGTCCATGCAGGGGTTCCGGTAGATATGCTCACCATTGGGCATGTAACCAGTAAGAAATCTTCCAGCCACAGCTTCCATTTGGCTTGCGGGCCGCTGTGTGCATCTCAGCACTTCTAGAATGCTGGATACACAATAGCTTATCTACAATAAAGAAGATTTACAGTGTACATTAAGTGGGTAAGAGTTTTACAAGACAGGTAGATACCATTTCTCAAGACACAATTTAACTAATAGTTTCAGCCCTCACAAGAGAATTAGTTCACAGTAGTTTGTCTTCTAGTACACTACAGCAAAAATATCAATTAGATAACCGTCAAGCCAGTAAAACGTAAGTAGTATAGAGGCAGCAGGTCATACGACTTCTGGCAGAATTACAACATTTGTCCGTGTGGTGACCAGAATATTGCAAAACTGTTTCCTGTTTATTTGGTTGATCTAGCATGTTCTGGAACACCATCTTGGAACGTTGCTATTTTACATTAAGCAAAGTAAAGCAGGAATACATTTTTGCCCATCTTCATATGAAAATGATACCAAATATTCATGAGAAATCACATTACAAACACTAACTAGACAATTGCTTTTGGGCACAGGGTGAGGCGGCGTGTTGATTAAAAATGGCACTTTGTAATAGCTTCAATGTCTGTCTGAGGCCTTTCACAATATAAAAAGCTAACTGTGCTTTCAAGATTTCCTGGACTTTATAACTACAGGAATATCAATTGTAAATACACCATCTTTCTTCTGGTGCCATTACTAGTACTGTCATCACTGGCTATAAATACTCACTCTTGAACGGTAAAGGGCTGTTGGGTTTTCTGAGTTTTTGGCAACCACTGCCGGGTCAGCACCAATATATGCAATGAACGTCTCAGGATCCGATAACAACCTGTAATATGAAGACATAAGAATAACTGTTCAAGAAGTATGAAAGCAATAGGCATCTATAAGAAAAAACTACTAAGTAAGTAGATTTCCAACTGTCAACCCCTGTGACTGCTAAAAGGAGTCCAGTGGTCCTCTTTCTGGTACTACACCTTACTTTCTGTAGTGGAGGTTGAGAGCATAATACACAATTCAATACATCAAAGATCACATTGCACCATACACTACTGATCAGATGACTAATATCAGACCATTCATAGCAGAAGAGGGTCAATCTGAGACATGTGATGTTTTTACAGAAGTAATTTTTACAATAGTTATCAGCACTTTATTGTATGTATTGATAAGAAGCACAATGGTTTTCTATTAATTATATTGCAAGTCCTGTGTTATATTATTTCGACAATGGTGTTATATTTTTCTTACAATTAAATTGATGTAATTTGAATAGTTTGATTTCATTCAATGTGTTAATTGCTTCATGATTTCCTTTCGCATTGATGTGTTGAATTATAGGTTAAAAGGTTGTTAAAATAATTGAACTTTGTACCCATTAGACACAATGTTATGTATCTTTAAAGACCAGCTGGTGGCAGCAGCTACATTTTTACCATTGTTGCTTTATTTTTCTTATGCATATTCACGTTTACTGAGTAAGGATAATAAATGTGGCTAGTGCCCTAACAAGTTACTTGCCTGTAATTCCTGTTCTCCAGCATGGGGTCTCACACAGATTCACATGCTCATGAATATTCCCAGTCGTCAGGCCGGGAATCCTCTGTAATATTAAAGCAGTTTCGCTTTAAAGCTAAAAACTGTTTGTGGCTTCTATAGCCTATTATCACTTTAGGTCATACTGTCCCAGCCAATGACATTCGTCCTAATAGGCTCCACCTCTGGGGGACATCTTCAGATTTGGTCATGCAAGTAAAGTGAAAGTAGGAACCAAGAAGAGCCACAGAAAGGTAGGAGAGAGGTTTTGCATGTGAATCCATGTAACACCCTTGCTGGAGAACTGGAGGTACAGGTAAGCAACTTGTTCCTTCGCCATCATGGGGTCTTACATGGATTCACATGCTCATGAATACAAATACACAGCAGTACATATACACAACCGCAGGAAGCGGCAAGGCTAAACAGAAGCAATACACTTAGCCCAGCAACAGACTCGTCTCAATCAAATAGGTTGCATAGAACTGCTTGGCCGACCCGGGCTGCTCTAGTAGCTGCGATGGATCTGGTGGAATGGGACCGAAGCCAGGCTGGTAGCGATATGTTGGCCACACGATGGCAATGCGCAATTGTTAGGGAGAATTCTCAGAAATGTGCCAATTCCTCTCCACCTTAGACACCCCCAGCACCTTTGCTGGATTTTTGCAGACACATTTTTTACTTTGAGAGTGAGACTCCATTTTTCCATACTCATGTATTTTTCTGTGATTTAAACTCGGTTTCTTTTGGTTGTGGAGTCTGACAAATGCCATAGGCATCTTTTTACATTGTGAGACACAACACCTTCAGTGCAGTGGCACAGGGAAGTCTTTCAGATTTCCCACCTTTCTCTTGGATAAATTACTGTTTCCAAGAAGAGTAAAGTGAAATTGACTTTACTCACATTTTGTAACTTTCTAGACCCAGCACACACTATCTTACAATAGGGTGCTGGAGGGGTTACGTAGTATCCCCTTTGTCTAGTTTCTCATGTAATATTTATGTTACCCTTTCTACAATTAATGGCTGGTGTCAGTGGCTTACTTTTAACTACTGTGCTTTGTTTGAACCGCGTGCTGCATTCGCAGACCCAGTAGAGCACCTTGGGTGCCATTATTGTCAAAATGGCCCGGTCTTTGTTTCGCCATTTCTCTGTGGAGAGGTCCTTCGAGATTTACTCTGCGCGCCAAAACCAGTTTTGGTCCCTTTGTTCATGTTGTCTTTAGCGGGATTTATGAGTGAAGCCAGCCTCTGGCTCCAGAGAGTCTGGCAGGGGCAGGAACTGAGGGAGGGTGCCCAAAACTCTGCTTAATCCCCATGGTTACAGGAATCGGCAAGGACAGCCACCCTGCTGTCAATTTGACAGCTAGGCTGGAATGAATGAGAGAAACCTGCATAAAAGGCAAGGCTTTTTGGCTTGGTAGGCAGAGTCGACCACTGGACGAAGGAATCCGAAGAAGAACTTGAAAGAGACGCCTGCCACAACTCACGGACCGTTGCTTTGCCCGGTGAAGCCCTATGGCTGTGCTGAAGCTCTGAATTCGCCTCGACTAGAGAATCCCTGCAAGGACAACTTCTCCCCTCAAGTTGATGGGACCAATCAACTCGAAAGTGAACTCGTCTGGACATCCGCTCAGAGATGGCTGTACTTCCTTGCTGTGGCAGGAACCAAAGTGCCAGGGAGAGGAACAACAGATTGGAGTGCATCACTTTTAAGTCGTACCTGAGTTACTGGAAGATCCTCAGGACTCCCAGGAAGCAGGACTGGCCAAGCCTGAGCCCCCTCAATAGTGTGCTGGACCCGAAGTGCGAGGAAAGTCCAGCGTGGTATCCAAGAACCTGCGGTGGTGCTATTAGCTGAATGCCGGGAAGCGCCGCTGAATTGAAGTTTGCACTTTGCGGTTGCCGACCGTCCCATTGCAGTGCAGACGTCCCCAGAAGTCCTCCCTCTTGTCCCCACGAATGAGGCCCAGGAACAACAGGACCTGCAGAGCTGCAAAGGAACAGAAGCCAGCTGAAACCATTTCTTCTAACCAAAGGTATTGTACAGTTTAAGAGAAATTGACTCTTGTTGGGTAGCATTGCTTGTTGTCAGTTGTCACTTGCCGTGGTTGCTTCTGCACAGTTGCTTGCCTCTTCTACTCTTCAGCTACCAGAATTGAATATTTGCCTTCACCAGCTTTCTGACCAGTCCCCGTGCAGTGCAGGAGTCCCCCGACGGCCTACCTCTTGTCCACACGACTGAGGCTCAGGAACAGCAAGATCTGCAGGAACTGCCAGGAACAGACGTCGTCAGCTGCATCTTTTTCTTCATTGTAAGGTACTGTGAAAACCCGACCAAGAGAATTTACCTCTCACTCGAAAGTGCTTGAAACTTTGGCAACTTGCAGGCCTAGTCAGCTTGTGATCCAACATATGAATCTTTCTTTTACGACCTACTTCTGAGAACTTTGGCATAGACCATGGGTGCACAACATACGGCCCCGCAGGCCAGTTGCGGCCCGCCATGCTCTTTTGTCCGGCCCGCGAGGCACAAAGACTTTCCTAATGGAGGGCGGCCCGCAAGCAGCATCAGCCGCCCTCCATTAGGAAAGTCTTTGTTGTCTTCCGGGCCGAACAAAACACTGGCCCTCATTAGCTCAGCACACGCACCACGTCGCTCCTACGAGCCACGTAGTGCGTGTGTGCTGCACCAATGGACAGTCAGCACTACGGCTAGCGTGGTCCATAAGGCATGATGCCAGAAGGCATTTCAGCCTTGGACCACGCCAGCCGTAGTACGATTCCAGCGACTTCCAGCTTACCTGCCTTCCAGCACGTCTCCGGTAAGTGGTCTGTTTGTTTGTGTGTGTATGTTGAGATGCGGGGGTGTCGGATGTGTATGAATGTTTGGATTTGAATGTTTTTTGTGTGTATGTTGAGATGCGGGGGGTGTCGGATGTGTATGAATGATTTGAATGTTTGTGTGTATGTTGAGATGTGGGGGTGTGTGGGGGGTGTCGGATGTGTATGAATGTTTGGATTTCAATGTTTTTGTGTGTATGTTGAGATGCGGGGGTGGGGGGGCTGTCGGATGTGTATGAATGTTTGGATTTGAATGTTTTTTGTGTGTATGTTGAGATGCGAGGGTGGGGGGTGTCGGATGTGTATGAATGTTTGGATTTCAATGTTTTTTGTGTGTATGTTGAGATGCGAGGGTGGGGGGGTGTCGGATGTGTATGAATGTTTAGATTTTAATGTTTTTTGTGTGTATGTTGAGATGCGAGGGTGGGAGGGTGTCGGATGTGTATGCATTTTTTGATTTGAATGTTTTTTTGACTGTATGTTGAGATGTGGGGGTGGGGGGGTGTCGGATGTTTATGAATGTTTGGATTTGAATGTTTTTTGTGTGTATGTTGAGATGCGGGGGTGGGGGTGTGTGGGGGGTGTCGGATGTGTATGAATATTTGGATTTGAATGTTTTTTGTGTGTATGTTGAGATGCGGGGGTGGGGGGGAGTGTCGGATGTATATGAATATTTGGATTTGAATGTTTTTTGTGTGTATGTTGAGATGCGGGGTTGGGGGGTGTCGGGTGTGCATGAATGTTTGTTTTGGAGTGTAAGTGCGGTTTATGTTGAGATGCAGGGTCTGTATGTGTGCATGCTTGCTAGTTTGTATGCTGATTTGGAGGGTGGGGGGTTCTGGTCTGTATGGGTGCTGGTTTGTGTGTCCTGATTTGGGGGGTGGGGGTTCGGAGTTGGGGAGTGGGGGGTTCGGGTCTGTATGGGTGAATGTTTGTGTGTGCGCTGAGTTGGGGGCTGGGGGTTTGGAGTTGGGGGGTTCGGGTCTGTATGGGTGCATAGTGTTTGGTTGGGGGTGAAGGGGACATGGGTCATAGTGCTTGGTTGGGGGTGAGGGACATGGGGCATAGTGTTTGGTTGGGGGTTGAGGGGGCCATGGGGTATAGGGTTTGGTTGAGGGGGCCATGGGGCATAGGGTTTGGTTGGGGCTTGAGGGAGCCATGGGGCATAGGGTTTGGTTGGGGGGTTAGGCGGCCATGGGGCATAGTGTTTGGTTGAGGGGTGAGGGGGCCATGGTGCATAGTGTTTGGTTGAGGTGTGAGGGGGCCATGGGGCATAGTGTTTGGTTGAGGGGGCCATGGGGCATAGTGTTTGGTTGAGGGGTGAGGGGGCCATGGGGCATAGTGTTTGGGTGAGGGGGCCATGGGGCATAGTGTTTGGTTGGGGTAAGGGTACCATGGGGCATAGTGTTTGGTTGGGGTGAGGGGGCCATGGGGCATAGTGTTTGGTTGGGGTGAGGGTGCCATGGGGCATAGTGTTTGGTGAGGGGGCCATGAGGCATAGTGTTTGGTTGAGGGGTGAGGGGGCCATGAGGCATAGTGTTTGGTTGAGGGGTGAGGGGGCCATGGGGCATAGTGTTTGGTTGGGGGTGAGGGTGCCATGGGGCATAGTGTTTGGTTGGGGGTGAGGGTGCCATGGGGCATAGTGTTTGGTTGGGGGTGAGGGTGCCATGGGGCATAGTGTTTGGTGGAGGGAGCCATGGGGCATAGTGTTTGGTTGGGGGTTGAGGGAGCCATGGGGCATAGTGTTTGGTTGGGGGTGAGGGTGCCATGGGGCATAGTGTTTGGTGAGGGGTGGGGGCCATGGGGCATAGTATTTGGTTGAGGGGGCCATGAGGCATAGTGTTTGGTTGAGGGGGCCATGAGGCATAGTGTTTGGTTGGGGGTGAGGGTGCCATGGGGCATAGTGTTTGGTGGAGGGAGCCATGGGGCATAGTGTTTGGTTGGGGGTTGAGGGAGCCATGGGGCATAGTGTTTGGTTGGGGGTGAGGGTGCCATGGGGCATAGTGTTTGGTGGAGGGAGCCATGGGGCATAGTGTTTGGTTGGGGGTTGAGGGAGCCATGGGGCATAGTGTTTGGTTGGGGGTGAGGGTGCCATGGGGCATAGTGTTTGGTGAGGGGTGGGGGCCATGGGGCATAGTATTTGGTTGAGGGGGCCATGGGGCATAGTGTTTGGTTGGGGTCCATGGGGCATAGTGTTTGGTTGAGGGGTGGGGGCCATGGGGCATAGTGTTTGGTTGAGGGGTGGGGGCCATGGGGCATAGTGTTTTGTTGAGGGGTGGGGGCCATGGGGCATAGTGTTTGGTTGAGGGGTGGGGGCATGGGGCATAGTGTTTGGTTGAGGGGTGGGGGCCATGGGGCATAGTGTTTGGTTGGGGGTGAGGGCGCCATGGGGCATAGTGTTTGGTTGGGGGTTGAGGGCGCCATGGGGCATAGTGTTTGGTTGGGGTCCATGGGGCATAGTGTTTGGTTGAGGGGTGGGGACCATGGGGCATAGTGTTTGGTTGAGGGGTGGGGGCCATGGGGCATAGTGTTTGGTTGAGGGGTGGGGGCCATGGGGCATAGTGTTTGGTTGGGGGTGAGGGTGCCATGGGGCATAGTGTTTGGTTGGGGGTGAGGGTGCCATGGGGCATAGTGTTTGGTGAGGGGTGGGGGCCATGGGGCATAGTGTTTGGTTGAGGGGGCCATGAGGCATAGTGTTTGGTTGAGGGGTGAGGGGGCCATGAGGCATAGTGTTTGGTTGAGGGATGAGGGGGCCATGAGGCATAGTGTTTGGTTGGGGGTGGGAGCCATGGGGCATAGTGTTGCACTCCAAGAGTGAACCCAATAATAAAGCTGAAACAGGCACAGTTATGAGATGTACATCCTTTGCTTTTTGAGCAAACCTGAATCAACGAAGGCCATACTCCTCTTGGGCAACCCAAACAGCAAACTATAGCAGTCCAAAATAACGTAATGTCCAATCTAGGGTCAATAAAATATATATAAGTTAATTAAACAGACGAGATACAATAACTAAATAGAAAGAAATTATAACAATGGAACATGTGTAGTACACAATGTAAGTTTGAAATGCAAATAAAAATCGTTACCCCTTAAAAACATTCTTTTTCCATGTGTTTAATACAAATTGGGGGTTTAAAAAGCCTCCTGCCACGCCCCGCCTACCGCCCCGCCCACATTTACTTTTCAGCCCACTATAGCCCTCATGTAAGGTACTTTCGGCCCTCTGTCAAAATCAGTTGTGCACCCCTGGCATAGACTGTTCAGATTAACTTCCAGAACTGCATTATCCTATACAAGACTTTAGCCCATTGACTTTGGCCTAACCTATTGCATTGAATCAACTCCTCTGGGGAACTCAAACTATTTGCACAGTTTAAGAGTACCTGTAATATTCGTTTTATTAACTTATACATTTTTGCTCCTACTTCAAATGATCTTAATGCCATTTTGCTCCTCCTTCAAAGTAGTTTAAATGCCTCAGAACCTGATATGGGGAAGTATTTAAGTATATTTTTGTGTGATATAGATTGCCTCCTTCTAGTGAATGTTTTATAATGGACTGTGAAATAAATTAGTAAGTGTTTTACTAAGAAACCTTGAGTGTAAGAATCTATTTGAATACTTGTAATTATAGACCTCTGTGTAGGGAGTAGTTTCTTACCTGTAACTCCATTTCTCCAGCGTTGGTATCTTTCATGGATTCACATGCTTAGAATATTCCCCGTCGTCAGACTGGGAACCCTCGGTACACATATATAGTCGTTTCCTATAGGAAAAAACTTCCGACACTTGTGTGTCCTATCCACATCTACGTCCTCCCCGGGGACGTCCACGCACGCCCCATAGGACGTAATGGTATATAAGCCCCACCCCCGCGGGTCCCGTCAGATTTCGACCCCTCCAAAGAAGAAAGGGGGAACCTGTTTATGCACATATCCTGCGCATTGCATTCCGGGGAGGCTGGTGGGCGCATGTGAATCCATGAAAGATACCAACGCTGGAGAAATGGAGTTACAGGTAAGAAACTACTCCCTTCTCCAGCATTGGATCTTTCATGGATTCACATGCTTAGAATAGATTGTATAGCAGTATCCTAGAAGAAGGAGGTGAGAATGCAATGCAACATACATTATTAAAGTAAAACACTCCCAGTCCAATATATATATATACGTAAGCAGTAACATTTATATTAAGGCGATAGATCAAGGAAAAAACCAAACATCGGCAAGGTAAGGACAACAGTTTCACCATTTGGCTTACCTCATTGGAAAAGATGGCGCAGCACTGCCCTCCCCATCTGTACTTCATCCGCATGCTGCCTTTCCAGGCAGTAATGGCGTGTGAACGTGTGTGGGACAGACCACGCCGCCGCCTGGCAGATGTCTGTCAGAGGAATTCCTGCCCATAGAGCCACGGAGGATGCTGTCGATCTCGTGGAATGGGCTCTAGGGCGTCCTTGTAGGGGGTCTCCCAGCCTTGGAGTGACTAAAAGTAATTGCCGAAGAGACCCAACGAGCCAGGCCTTGCTTGGAGATTGCCCTTCCTCTCGTCGACGGACCATCTTTCATGGATTCACATGCTGGTAGTTCTGAGTTCTTGCGTTCTTTGCAGATAAAACTTTAACGCTCTTTTCACATCGAGCGTATGTAGAGCCTTTTCCGCCGTCGACGACGGTGTCGCAAAGAAAGTAGGGAGAGCAATGGTCGAGTGCTTGTGATAGACCGTCGGTACTTTCGGGATGAAAGTAGGGTTAGTTGATAAAATTACTTTGTCCTTAAAGAATGAACAAAATCAATGAAGCCTGCCAATCAGCGCGCTGATTGGCAGGCTTCATTGATTTTGTTCATTCTTTTGTATATGAAGGGGTACCGAGAATTTACCCTTCTACGCACTGCCACTGCTGCAAACCTCTCAAACACCTAATTAGAACAAGGGTGCGCGCACCTACCCACATTGGGAATTTTTTCTCGGAATCTTTTACTACGGTTGTCCTTAAAGAATCTCATATATGGAGGATCTATGACCAATGCCTGTAATTCCGACATTCTTCTAGCCGATGTAATGGAAATTAAGAAAGCCAAGTTTCCAAGATAGGAACTGCATGGATGAAGAGGACATTGGCTCAAATGGAGGCTTCATTAAGGCCGCCAAGACCACATTTAAACTCCACGACGGTGGGAACCGTTTCGTAGGGGGGAAAGTTCTAAAGAGACCCCTCATAAAATGTTTCACCAGTCTGTCACTGAATAATGGTGAAGACTGTCTTCTCCTCGTAAACCTTGAAATGGCCGCCAAGTGCACTTTGATGGATGATGATGATGATGATGACAGACCACTCTCAGCTAGGTGAAGAAGATACGGAAGAATTTGTTCAGGGGTTACTTCTAAAGGCTGAACTTCGTGCTGTGTTTGACACCACGTACAGAACCTTCGCCATTTGCATATGTATGATTTGTTAGTCGAAGGGGCCCTAGCCGCCTGCAGAATTCTCCGGCAATCCGACGAGACTTTCAAGCTGCCAAACTGTGAAAAGTCAGGAGCCATGCTGTTAAGTTGAGGCTGTCTGGGTTGTGGTGCCACACCGTTCCCTTGTCCCTGGACAGTAGGTTCGGCACTTTCTGTAGAGTTATAGGCTGTTCCAACGACAGATGTAGGAGGTCGGAAAACCATGGTTGTCTCGGCCAATACGGTGCTACTAGAATGACCCGGCATTTGTACCTGCGAATCCCCTGGATTGTCCTCCGTATAAGGGGGAACGGAGGGAAGGCGTACAGGAATTTGTCCGTCCAAGGGAACGAGAACGCTTCCCCCAGGGATCCTTTTTGAGGCCATCTGCTCACGAACTGTTCGCATTTCCTGTTTTCTTTCGTTGCGAAGAGGTCGATTGAGGGGGTCCCCCACCTTTCGAAGATTATTTGGAGCTGACCGGTGTCCAGCTCCCACTCGTGTATTTGAGCCATTGTCCTGCTCAGGGAATCCGCTTGCACATTCTTCACACCCGGGAGATGGTAAGCCACTAAGGATATGTTGTGTTTCAACGCCCAGTGCCAGATCTTTTGAGCTTCCGCCGAAAGGGTCCTGGATCTGGTGCCGCCTTGTTTTATCAAGTAGAACATGGCTGTCATGTTGTCTGTCAGCACTCTTACTTTTGATCCTTTGATATGTGGAAGGAATGATTTCAAGGCCCATCTCACTGCCCTCAGTTCCAGCACGTTGATGTGTAGGTGCGATTCGGTCGAAGACCATCTGCCCTGGGTTTGATGATCGTTCATGTGTGCTCCCCAGCCCGTCAGGGAGGCGTCCGTGATGATGGTGTACTGAAAATCCGGTTCTTGTAGAGGAACCCCTCTGTCCAGGTTGTGAAAGATTTTCCACCATTGGAGGGATCTGATGACACCCTCGTCGTCGACGGTTATCCTGTCTGACCACCGGCCCGTGGCCTGCTTCCATCTGTCCGACAGGAACTCCTGTAGAGGCCTCATGAACAATCGGCAGTTTGCCACTAGGTGGATGCACGAAGCCATGGAACCCAGGATTGCCACATATTTTCTCACGGAAAATGTGCTCTGTAGGCGAAGTTGACTCGTCAGTTGTTCGATCTTCAATATTCTGTCTAGGGACGGTTTCACTATTCCCGAGGGGGTTTCGAATTGAGCTCCCAAGAACTTCAAGCTCTTTGAGGGCTTTAGAGAAGACTTTTCGAAGTTCACTGCGAACCCCAGTCGTTGCAGAAGTTGTAAGGTGGCATGTACGCTGTCGTTGGTCGACGGTGGGGAGGATCCCCTCACAAGCCAGTCGTCAAGGTACGGGTATACATGATGCCCTCCCTTTCGCAGCCAGGCTGCCACAGGTGCCAAACATTTTGTAAACGTTCTTGGGGAGGACTTTAGACCAAATGGGAGCACTGCAAATTGGTAGTGTGTCTGACCTACCATGAACCTCAGAAACCTCCTGTGTTTTTGACACACCGGAATGTGGAAGTACGCGTCCTGTAGATCTAGTGACGCCAAAAAATCGTCCCTTTGGACGGATCTGATCACCTCCTGCAGTGTAAGCATTTTGAATTTTTGACTCTGTAGGGTCTTGTTAAGGTCTCGCAGGTCGAGAATAGGACGCCATTTTCCGTTTGGCTTCTTTACCACAAAACACTGAGTATACCCCTTGGCCTTTCTGCGATGCAGGGACTAATTCGATGGCGCCTTTCTGTAACATGAGTGTTACTTCCTACCGCAAGATGTTTAGATGTGGCTGGGATAGATGTATTGGTGGACATTTTGGAGGTTTGCATTTGAATAGTAGGGAATGTCCGTACCTCACAGTGTCCAAAACCCACTGATCTATTGTGATGGTCTCCCATTCCTCGATGCAGCTTGACACTCTTCCTCCCAGAACGGCACGCTTCCCGTCATTGCTGGTCTTTCTGTTTGCTCGTCGACGACGAATAAGTTGGTCGTCTCTTGGAAGACTGGAAGTTTCTGCGCCGGCTTGAGGTCTGAGAGGCGCGTCTATATCCTTGGGAAGGATACGCTGATCTACCAAAAGATCTATCCCTGGTTGCTGAGAATCTTGCGTTTCCAGATGCTCCTCTAAAGGGACGAAAAGAACGAAAGGGCTTACCACTCTGGAGAGAACCCAACGAGCGTGCTGTATCTGAGTCCTCCTTCATGCCCTTCAAGGCCTCGTCCACTTTTCTCCGAAAAGAAGATCACCTTCGATGGGCATGTCCAAAACTTTATACTGTACTTCGGGTCTGAAGTTGGTGCACTTAAGCCAAGCCTGGCGTCTTAGAACAACTCCGTTATTTATTTGTTTAAAACCCGAATCTGCCAGGTCCACCGCTATGTTAATAGCATGATTCGATGCCTCTTCGCCTTCTCGAACCAGGGACATCGCCGTCCTATGTTCTTCCGGGAGGTGGTCCAGGATAGGTGCCAGTCTGTGCCACATCTCCCTGTCATATCTGGCCACAATCGCCAGGGAGTTAGCTGCTTTTATCGTTGAGGCCCCCACAGAAAGAACCTTCTTACCAAACACGTCTTGGCGCCTCGCCTCATTATCAGGAGGGGTACAGCATTTATGTTGGGCCTTTGCTTTTCTCGTCGCCGCCGACGACACCACCGAGTCCGGTGTAGGTTGAGCCGAAAGACACTTCGGTGTAGAGTCTGGTACCTTAAATTTCTTTTCAATGCGGCCTTTGACAGCCGGCTCAGAAAATGGGTGACGCATGGTTTGGACACCTTCTTTCCAGACATGGTCTAAAATGGGTATTGAGAATATTGAGCGTCTACTCTTGCCCATATAGTCAAAAAGAAAACAGTCCTTTTTCTCCTCCTGTTGGACCAGGCCAAACTCCTTGCATGCTTTTTCCATCATAGAATGAAAGGAACCTATATCGTCCGGTGGTGACGGGTGAGTGGGACTCTTTGGTGTTTCCATTTCCACATCCGACACCCAGGATGGATCCCTAGATGGTGAGAGGGATATATCTGACGCTGACCCGTGGTCAGATAGGGAGTCCGAAAGCTCACCTTCCTCCTGGACTGCTGGAGTAGTTGGAACCCCGATCGATTTGGTCGGGCGGTGTGAAGGGCCGGGCTCGTCGACGGGGGGGTGTCGACGGTACAGGTGGAAGCCTTTCGTCCAGCGATTTCAGCAGCGAGTGTAAGGAGGACAGTACCTCCATGGACAGGGTCGCCTGAGAGCTTGGAGGTTGGGTAAACACCTGAGAGCAGGTTGCTCCTGATGGAAACCTGGGTCGTAGACCGAGGTCCTCCGGGCTCACAATTCTGAAGCCGTCGTCTTCTTTCGAGGCAATTGACGCTGTCTGTTCCTGTAGCAATGTGTCAGGCAGCCCCATATCAAATACCTCCGGTCTCCAGGCCAGAACTTCCGTCGACGAGGACATCGTCGCCGAGGTCGTCGGTGGGTTGATGACGGGTGAAATCGACTGCGTCAGCGGCAGTGAAGACACCGACTGGTTCGTCGTCGTCGATGATGGGCCTGCAGGTGGTTTAGGCGGTCCCGCCTTCACAGCGCTCTCCCTGCGTTTATCCGAATCTCTACTCGTGGCTGATCTGTGTTGATCGCCCGAGGAGGATTTAGGCCTCTCCTTTCCTTTCTTCGACACAGTGGACGAAGATGTCTTTCTTGCAGAGTCTTTAGAAGAGTCCTTAGAAGAGTGACTTCGTGGAACGTCCTTTTCCACAGGTCGTGACTTCTTAGCCGGGGGTTCCGACGAGGTTGAGCGTCGAGGGGCTCCTGATGTTTTCGCAGAGGCCACACTGCGCACCGAGCCCACCTCTGACTGAGGGTACGCTCCCGCACCGTCATTTAACCAGGATACCAGCCGGCGGTTTCGATCCTTCAGGGTTTTCTGGGAAAAACCTTTACATATTTCACACTGGTCTGCCGAGTGGTGAGGGTGGAGGCAATAAATACAGTCTAAATGGCCGTCCCCCTCATAAACCTTCTTCAATCCGCACGTGGCACACGGGCGAAAAAGAGGTTTACCCGACATTCCGACAAAATTAACAAACTCACAGGAGTTTCGACAATTCGAAAAATCTAGCAGTAGAGACTACGCGAGGAGATCCCACTATCTTTGGAGACGGTTGAAATCTGACGGGACCCGCGGGGGCGGGGCTTATATACCATTACGTCCTATGGGGGGGGGGCGTGCGAGAACGTCCCCGGGGAGGACGTAGATGTGGATAGGACACACAAGTGTCGGAAGTTTTTTCCTATAGGAAACGACTATATATGTGTACCGAGGGTTCCCAGTCTGACGACGGGGAATATTCTAAGCATGTGAATCCATGAAAGAATCAATGCTGGAGAAACATCTTTACAGCTCACATTCCCTCTTGACCTTGACTGCTCAGCAGCGCTACCAAATAACTGTATTACAGTTTTTTGGTAGCGCAGCAACAGCTGTCTTCTTCTAGCTCGTCTTCAGTTCTTTCGTTCCAGTGGTCGATTCTGCCTTCCAAGCCAAGAGACTTGCCTTTTGTCCAGTTTCCTCCCATTCATTGCAGCCTAGCTGCCACTCACCCAGCAGGGTGGCTGTCCTTGCCGGACAGTCAGCCGGCCAATCACACCAGAGTGCATTTGGGTCTCCTAGTAGACTAAGCATGAGTTTCAGGCACCTCCCTCACTTCCTGCTCACCCCAGACACACGGGCGCCAGAGGCGGTCTTCAGTCCTGAAGCCCGCCAAAGGCGTAGGAAGAAAGGGACCAAACCAGGTCTGGCGCGCAGTGACAAACTGTAGAAGGACCTTTCCAAAATGAAATGGCGAAGAAAGAAGCCCGGGACCCGTTTAAACAAAGGAGGCTCAGATGCCATCTTGAAAAACATGGCTCCCGCGATTTAACGCTACCGGTGTTCGCGGTCGGGAAAAATCATGGTAGTTCTTTGTAAAACCACTGCCACCAGCCATTGAGAGGAAAGGGTAGCATTTGACTGCTACATGAGTTTCTAGACAGCGGGGATATTAAGTAACCCCTCCAGCACTCTATTGAAAGATAGGGTGTGCTGGATCTAGGAATTTGAAAAGACTAGTAAAGTCAATTTCACTTTACTTTATCTGGGAAATAGTAGTTGATCCCAGAGAAGGTATTTAAACCATGGGGCAGCCCAAAAGGCTTCCCTGTGTCACTGCACTGAGGGTGCTGTAAAACACAAACGAAAAGATGACGCCTATGGAGTTGTCTAAAACTCCATAAACAAAGAAAACACAAGAGTAAAACACATTCAAAACACATGAGAGAGTGGGAAAAAAGACTCTCACTCTCTCCAGGTAAAAAAATCAAGTCCTCAAAATCCAGCAAAGTTGCTGGGGGTCTCTAAGGTGAAGGGAATTAGCACATTTATGAGAATTCTCCTTAACACCAGCGCCGCCTGAGCCATGTTTGGGGATGATTGTGGTCTTGTGCAGAAGGGATGTGTCCAAGTGTTAGGGAAAATTCACATAAATGTGCTAATTCCCTTCTCCTTAGAGACCCCTAGCTACTTTGCTGGATTTTTAGGACTTGATTTTTTTTACCTGGAAAGAGTGAGGTTTTTTTCCCCCACTCATGTATTTTGATGTGTGTTTTACTATTCTGTTCTTTGATTATGGAGTTTTAAAATAACGCCATAGGCATATTTTCATGTGGGTTACACAGCACCCTCAGTGCAGTGACACAGGGATGTCTTTTTAGACTTACCAAAGGTTTAAATACCTTCTCTGGGATCAACTACTGTTTCCCAGAGAATGTAAGGTTAAATTGACTTTACTAGTCTTTTTAAATTCCTAGACCCAGCACACACTATCTTCCTATAGAGTGCTGGAGGGGTTACCTAGTATCCCCTATGTCTATAAACTCATGTAGCAGTCAAATGCTACTATTTCCTGTCGAAATGGCTGGTGGCAGTGGTTTTACAACGAACTACCATGATTTTTCCCGACCACAAACACTGGTAGGTAAAACTCGCGGGAGTCATGTTTTTCAAGATGGCGCCTTAAGCCCCTTTTTTTAAAAAACGGGTCCCAGTCTTCTTTTTTCGCCATTTTCTTTTGGAAAGTTCCTTCTAGAGTTGGTCTCTGCTCGCCAAACTAGGTTTGGTCCCCTTTATGCCTTTGGCGGGCTTCAGGACTGAAGACCGCCTCTGGCGTCTGATTGTCTGGGGTGGGCAGGAAGTGAGGGAGGTGCCCATAACTCCCTGTGCTTATTCTCCTAGGAGACCCAAATGCACTCTGGCGTGATTGGCTGGCTGACTGTCCGGCAAAGACAGCCACCCTGCTGGTTGAGTGGCAGCTATGCTGGAATGAAAGGGAGAAAACTGTTTAAAAGTTGAGTCTCCAGGACTGGAAGGCAGAGTTGACCACTGGAACAAACGAACTGAAGATGAGCTGGAAGAGGATGGTGCTGCAACTCCTGGACCGTTGGTTTGCCCGATTAAACCCTGCAGCAGGTCCGAATCACCAAGTTCATCTCGACATAGAAGCCCCTTCAAGGAATACTTCTTCCTTTGAGTTCGTGGGACCAATCAACTCGTAAGCCACCTGGATACCATTCTCGGAGCTGGTTAGGATTACTCAGAGAAGGACACCAGCTTGTGTGATTGACGACAGCTACTCGAACCGAAGATCTTCCATTTTGCTAGCTTGTTTGACCCGTACAGTGCAAGAGTCCCCCGAAGTCCTCCCTCTTGTCCCCAGGACTGAGGCTCAGGAACAGTGAGATCTGCAGGAACTGCCAGAAACAACGTCAGCTGCATCTTTTTCTTCATACTAGGGTATTGTGCCAACCCGATTGAGAGAACTTACCTCTCGCGGTGAAAGTTTGTGAAACTTTCACAACTTACAGGCCTAATCAGTGTGTGACCCAACATAGGATTCTTTTTCGTACAAACTATTCCTGGAACATTGGCAAAGACTTTACAGATTACTACAAGAGCTGCTCTTTCCTATCCCAGACACTAGCCCATTGACCTTGGCCTAGGCCTATTGAACTGAATCGAGTCCTCTAGTGAACTGAAAGTATTTGCACTCCCTAAGAAAGTATTTGTGATCTATTCTGTTGATTTGTGACTTTTTACTTCTATTCAAAGTCACTGAAATGCCATCGACTCTGCCTTCCAAGCCAAAAAGTGTTGCCTTTTATGCAGGTTTCTCCCATTCAATCCATCCTGTCAGTAACACAGCAGGTTGACCTGTCCTTGCCGGACAGACAGCCGGCCAATCACCTAGGAGTGCACTCCTGTCTCCTAGGAGACTAAGAACAGGGAGTTTCGGGCACCTCCCACGCTTCCTACCCCCGCCAGAACCCTGGTTTGGGACGCAGAGTAAATCTCAAGAAGGGCCTTTCCACAAAGAAATGGGGAAAAAAAGACGACTGGGGCCATTTTGACAAAAATGGCACCCTTGGGTACTTTACTGCAGCTGCGAACGCAGCCACGGTAAAAGCACACCACGGTAGTTAAAAGTAAACCACTACCACCAGCCATTCATTCATCGGGGAAAGGGTAACATAAAATTGTTACATGAGAAGATAGACAAAGGGGATACAAATAACCCCTCCAGCAGCCTATTGTAATATAGTGTGTGCTGGGTCTAGAAAGTTACAAATGTAAGTAAAGTCAATTTCACTTCACTGCTCTTGGAAACAGTAGTAACCCAAGAGAAAGGTGGGAAATCTGAAAGACTTCCCTGTGCCACTGCACTGAAGGTGCTGTGTGACAAGAAAAAGATTATGCCTATGGAGTTTGGCAGACTCCACAACCAAAAGAAAAAGACAGAAAACACAGAATTAAAAGTATAAAGTCCCAAAGTTCAGCAAAAGAGCTGGGGGTCTAAGGTGGGAGGAATTTAGCACTATACAGAACATTCTCCTTAACAAATTAATCTCAGAAGGTTACAAAGTATATAAGGAACATATAAATGCCAATATTGCGCTAGTAATTGAAATCAACCTAGGGTGTAGGAAGTGTGTATGAAGCATCTCTAAAGAGTGTACTTGCTTTGCCTGGATTCTGAGAAAGTATTTTGCAGTGTATTTTTATTGTTGCACAGGACCGTTAAATACATATTTTACTAGATGATCTTGAGTAAGTGTTATTTGGATACTTGTATGTGTGGATTTCGCCGCTACAGCTCACATTTACCCCTCTTGAGAAGTCTGACTGCTGAGTCGCTACCAACTTGTGTAGAATAGAGCTATACCAATAGGTGGGTTACCTAATACCAAGAGGACAAGAATGGTGTAGTCTCCCACTGTGTTACTGCATACAATCTTGCCTAACAATGTCCCTTACAGGAAGCCACCCACCCCACGTCACTGCCCCCCCCCCCCACACCCCCAAAGTAGGGCTGCAGAAGCCAAGTGTTCCGTAAGAATTGATGTAGTAGCACTCACTGTGTGAAACAACATCTGCTTGGTATCAGGTAACCCACCTTTTGGCATAGGTCTGTACTACACAAGTTGGTAGTGTGACTGAGCAGCCAGGCATATCACAAGAGGGGTAAATGTGAGCTGTAGCAAGGAAATTAGCAAATATAAGTAACCAAGTAAAACTTATACTTAAAAAATTTATTATAACTGAAACCTTATTTAACATAAGTTCTTAAATAAGTGTTCTTTACAAAGGGCAAGGTATGTAACAATCAAATATGCTTTAAAAATACTTTCCCAGAATCAGCACAAGTCAGTGGATTCTCTTTGGATATACTTTTTATACACTTCCAACACCCCGGGGTGACTTCATGCACAAGGACAGTACAAAGTCCCAAAGTTCAGCAATAGAGCTGGGGTCACTAAGGTGAGAGAATTTTAGCACTAAATTGAAACTTCTCCCTAACAAGGCTGTTGCATTAGTCCAGCCAAGAGAGGACCAGAGCTCTGGTGGAAGGTGAGGAAGGGGAGAATGCCTATGAGGAGGTGAAGCTGAAAGATGGCCTTCTTGGCAAGGTCAGTGTTGGGTGAGAATTGGTTTAGTAACAGTGTACACAAAACTTACCTGCTTGATATTAGGTAACCCACCTTTTGGTATAGGTCTGTACTACACAAGTTGGTAGAGTGGTGACTGGGCAGCCAGGCCTAGCTCAAGAGGGGTAAATGTGAGCTGTAGAGCTGTAGCAATGAAATTCGCAAATACACATAGCCAAGTAACACTCACACTCAAGGTTTCAGTTATAGTTATTTATTTAACATCAATTTTTAAATAAGCGTTCTTTAAAAATGGCAAGATATGTAAATCAAATATACTTTAAAAACTTTTCTGAATCAGCATCAGTTAGTGGATCCTCCTGATATGCTTATTACACAATTCCTACACCCGGAGGTGACTTCATTCACAAGGACAGTAATGGCATTTATATATCACTAGCTATACTTTGCAGATTCTGCAGCTGCATAAAGCAAAGGTTAACTGAAGTTAAAAGGTTAAACAGGTTCTCAGGGCATGCAAGTATACTTAAATATTCCAATGAAGTCTAGACAAAACCTTTCCCAGTATTTACAGTCTAAAACAAGTTACCACTTATGAGGGATAGAAATATCAAAGTCAATGGGCTAGAAGAGTCTGCAGGGAGCCAGGACAGCCAAAGTCAATTGGAGCACAGATTATGGAGCTGAAGCACTTCGTAAGTAATTAAAGTCTTGCACAAAGTTAGAGAGTTTTGTAAAAATAAATCACTGTAGGGGTCACAGGCGGTTACATTTGTGAAGCGTAGAGCTGAAAGCAACTCTAACAAAAAGTAGCTACTGAGGGAGGATGTCTGGAGGACTCCTGCGGCAGCAATTTGGAGGTCGTCTGCAGCTACGGGCTCTTTTCGGGTCAGCAGCACTTCATGGTTTCAGCGGGTGGTAAACAGCACCACCATGGATCTCCACGGATCTCGGATACCGGTTGGGCTTCCTTCACTCCTTGAAGTCATCCCTTCCGGAGCTTCTCTTGTCGATCAGAAAAAAGTTTCAGCGCAGCAGCAGGTCTTCACTGGGCAATTCAAAGGTCTTGGAGGATGCAGCAAGCTTCGTTCACGGTTTCTCCATCGGGTGTTCTTCCCAGTGGTCGGCTCTGCCTCTAGTCCCAAAAGCCTTTTAAACAGGTTTCTCCCATTCATGAACAGGCTAGGCTGTCAATCACACAGCAGGGCGAGGGAGAAAGGACGCAAGTGTGCGTTGGCCCGAGGAAGAGTCTAGACCAGGGGTCTCCAAACAGTCGATCGCGAGCTACCAGTAGCTCGCCAGAGCCTTTGAAGTAGCTCGCGTTCGACTTTCAGAAAGAAAAAAAAAAGATTCAAGGAAGTGCTCTGACCAATCACAGGCCTGCAAATCTGTAAAGCATATGCAATGCGTCCTGTGATTGGCCAGAGCAAGTTCCTTTGTGCTGTGTGAGAAATCCCGAGGTTTCTCTTTTAAAAGCACCGTGGCGCAGGTATTTTATTTTTCTATTTTTGGAGCTCTCCTGGCGTTTGGAAGTGTGGACTGAGGTAACATGGCTGCCTGAAGTGTATTTTGAGGTGAGGTGAGGTCAGGTGGGTCGGGGAGGTGAATTGAGATGTTTTTATTTTATTTACTTTGTGTCTGTGCACGCCGAACTGCGGCCCCTCCTCTCATGTGTGCACATGTTTGTGCTGTCGGAGGAGGGGTGGGCAGCTTGGCAGAAAGGAGCCCCGGGTGAAACAGAGTATTCAGCTATTTTGATTACTGTCTCCCCTCGCCCTGGGCTCCTTTCCAGTCATGTAAGTTATTTTTTAGAAGGCAGGGCTCTGGCGAGCAAGCCCCCCTCGGGACTAACTCACCAGAGCCCTGCGTTTCTAAACGCAACTCATATGACTGACAAAGAGCCCAGGGCGAAATGGAGACTTTCAGCATACTAGCTGCATGTCTCCGCTCGCCCTGTGCTCCTTTCTAGTCTTGTAAGTGATTTTTAGATGGCAGGGCTCTGGCGAGCAAGCCCCCTCGGGATTTCCTCACCAGAGCCATGCCGTTTTTAATAGTACCTCGCATAACTGGCAGTCAGCCCAGGGCGAGTTGAGACATGCAGCATGATAGCTGCATGCCTCCATTTCGACCCTGGGCTCATCCTTTCAGCTATTTTTCGAAGGCAGGGCCATAAGTGGACTGGCCTATAGGGAACTCTGGAGATTTACCGGTGGGCCTTTCCAACCTGGGCCTCTTTTGTGTGGCATTTCCTAATTTTCGCATAAAGCATTGTGCTTGCTGAAAATGTGTCATGTGGCGCCACTTTGAAAATAATTTCCAGGGCCTCTTTTGGTCCCAAGTAAGTATTTCCAGGGCCTCTTTTAGTTACCAGTCCACCCCTGGCACTCTTTTCAGCTATTTTTCGAAGGCAGGGCCATGAGTGGACTGGCCTATAGGGAACTAAGGAGATTTACCTGGGCCTCTGCACCCTGGGCCTCTTTTGTGTGGCATTTCCTAATTTTCGCATAGGAAAAGCATTGTGCTTGCTGAAAATGTGTCATGTGGCGCCACTTTGAAATTACTTCCAGGGCCTCTTTTGGTCCCAAGTAAGTATTTCCAGGGCCTCTATTAGTTCCAAGTCCACCCCTGGCACTCTTTTCAGCTATTTTTCGAAGGCAGGGCCATGGGTGGACTGTCCTATAGGGAACTCTGGAGATTTCCCGGTGGGCCTCTGCACCCTGGGCCTCTTTTGTGTGGCATTTCCTAATGTTTACATAGGAAAAGCATTGGGTTTGCTGAAAATGTGTCATATGGGGCCACTTTGACAATTATTTCCAGGGCCTCTTTTGGTCCCCAGTAATTATTTCCAGGGCCTCTTAGTTCCCAGTCCACCCCTGGGCAGGGATCTGGCGAGCAAGCCTCCTCGGGACCAATGTGCTTATGGGTTTACCACAGTGGACTCACTGCAAATGACGCATATTTAGTACATCCAATCATTGATATCAAAACTTATAAGCTTCTTAGCGAGAAGTGAGGGCTAATACGCAGGAAAAGACGTCTACCGTTCCAATGTGGCAGTAATGTGGTAGTGACAACTTTTTTTTTCTCCAGGTGCGCATGGGCTGGTGTAGTATTGGGTTAACATTAGTGCCCTGTTTCAACTTACAGGATTAGCGAAGATAGAAGTGCCAGATATTACTGTCAACTAAGGGCTATTGTTCATAAATGTGATGCTAGGTGGTTTGAACTTCACAAGACTATTGCTGAGAGCACAGCCAACACTGTAGGGATGGTGGCTGGCCCGAACTCTTTCCCTATGCAGCATGGATTTTCGGTATGCATTCCTGTTTAATGGTTACCACTAGTGCAGCTGGTGCATGCTTGTACATGCTGGGCTCATTTTTGTTTCACCCCTGTGCTCATTTTCAGTCTTTTGAGCTATTTTTAGAAGGCAGGGCTCTGGCGGGCAAGCCCCCTCGGGACTTCCTCGCCAGAGCCCTGCGTTTCTAATAGTAACTCGCATAACTGGAAGTCAGTCAAGGGCAGTGGGTTACATTTTGAGTAGATAATTGCATGTATCATCTGCTTCTGGAGTTCCAGAAACTTTACTAGATCTTCAAGTTGTGAGACATTGATGGAATAAGTCAATTTATGTGTGCTTAGAGCCCTGCCGTTTTGATTAATAGCTGCAGCCTTGTTGATCCTAGGCAAAATAGAAGTTTTAAAATGGGGCAACTTTTCATGCTGCTTCTTTCCAAACTCCACACTGCATCAGTTCCACTTTAAATCACTTCCCTGGCTGGGGTGCACCCAAAATACAGTTGGTAATATAGTGATTTTGTGTACATTAAGGGATCAATAGACACTCTACAGTAGAAGGTTACCAGGGTAGCTCAGCAGGTTGAGAGACTGTTTCCGAGATGTTAAATATAAAAAAAACTGCTTGTTATCGTATGACTTTTGCAATTCCTATAAAATGTTTGGCCAAGGCATGGGTTGGGCTGGTCGCTTGCTTATATTCAGGGGAGAGGGAGGGTGGGGTATTCTGCCCCTGTAGTGAAAATCAAAAGTTGGCACCATGAAGCCACAGTTTTTAATTTCCTAATAACTGCTGTCAGCACAACAGAAGCATTTATATGTGATTAAGCAGTTTGTCACGCGTATACCATCTTTATAAATGTAACCTGTGATAAAACCCAAAGGAAGGGGCACAAAAATGACGTGGTATTTGTGTGGTAGTCTGACAAAAAAAGAAACCGTGAATGCAAGTTTAAGCAGCATTTTTGAGTTTAGAAATTATTTTCTTTCCTATGAAAGTGTTAAATGCAGATTTGGAAAACAATAGTGTGGCAACAAGCATTTTTCACCCAACCTGCAAAGAAAGCAAATGCTGCAACAGAGGCATCCTTCAAAGTTGCACATTATTTGGCAAAACACAAATGCACTTTTACAGATGGTGCAGTTGTGAAAGGTGCGATGGCTCTCGTGGCTGAGTCAGTTTTAAAAGATTTAAAAAAATGCCCTGACATTATGTCTGCCATTTCAGATGTGCAGTTAGGTGCAAACACAATGGCAAGGAGGGTATCTGCACTATCTGCCAATGTGATGGGGCAATTAGAAAAAGATTTGGGCATATGCACTTTTATTTCTCCATTCAGTGTGATGAATCAGTTGATGCGGGTGGTACTGCCCAGCTGGCACTGTTTGCTCGAATGGTGTTTGAAGACTTCACCAACAAAGAGGAATTCTTGACCTTGCTTCCTCTGAAATCCACAACCAGAGGTGTTCATCTCTACAATGAGGTGAAGAATTATTTTGTCAAAACAAAAATTCCATTGAACAAGTTGGTAGCAGTAACTACTGATGGTGCACCAGCAATGACCGGCGTCATTCTGGTTTTGTTGCGTGCTGTAAAGCAGACCCTGATTTTCCTCCATTACTGCACTACCATTGCATCATCCACCAGCAGGCAATTTGAGCCAAAGTGATGGGGTTTGATCACGTAATGGCACCTGTTGTGTGAATTATTAATTCAATTTGTGCAAAGGCCAAACAGCACAGAATGTTCAAAATATTCCTGGAAGAACTATCTGCCGCACATAGTGATCTGTTGCTACACAGGAAATCCGATGGCTTAGCAGGGGAAAATACTACGTCGCTTTCACTTTTGCCAGAAATCAAAGACTTCATGAGGTCAAGAAATGAAGACATCAGCCAATTATGCAGCATTTCTTGGCTACTTGATTTGGCATTTCTGGCAGATGTTACTGAGATATTAAATACTGTGAACTACAAGGAAAGGGTAAAACCATTGCTGACATGATAAGCGCAGTAAAGACATTTAAGTCAAAACGTAACCTTTTCACTGAACAAGTGGTGAAAAGGAAAATGCATCATTTCCCTTCTGTAATGCAAATGCTGACAGAGCATACAGCTAGTCCTGAACTCCTGAACATAGACAAATACAGCAGTCTCCTGAGCAGGCTTAAGGAAGAGTTCAGTGACCGGTTCAGGGATTTCGAAAGGATTGAACCGTGTGTGATGTTCATCGCAAACCCCTTCATATAAGTCAATGTTTGTGAACTTACAGAACAAATGGGTGAGCTGTTTAACCTGAACAGTTGCTATGGAAATGGAGATTGTCAGCCTGAAAGGGGACATTCTGTTGAAAAGCAGACAATCTCACACCAATTTCTGGAGCTTTGTTGATCACAAGGAGTACAGTAACATTTGCACAGCAGCATTAAAAGTGACTTCTCTGTTTGGTTCCACCTATCTCTGAGAATCTGCATTTTCAGATATGAACTTCATCAAATTGAAATTTCGAACCCGCCTGACCGATGAGCATCTTAGTGACTCCATCCGAGTTGCTGTATCAAGTTATACCCCCGACTACAGAGCGCTGGTGGATGACATGCAGTGTCAACCTTCACACTGAATGTCTCATTTTCCTACATTGTGATAGTCTTTTTATGAGAACGTCTAATAAAAAAGAATGCAATAAAGAGATTTTTGAACTTAACATAAACATGAAGGGATATGTTATTCCCTATATTTATGAAGGGAAAATTACAGCTAAAAAAAAAAAAGTTCCAATGTTTATGAACAACCCCGAACGCTGATATCGCCCGCAAGTAGCTCTCGCTGTTGGCCCCCAACTGAAAGTAGCTCACGCCAACATAAAGGTTGGAGACCCCTGGTCTAGACTATAATGTCTGGTGAAAGTATGAACAGACGACCATGTGGCAGCTGCACAAATTTCCTTTATTGGGACTCCCCTCTGTAATGAAGAAGAATTTGCCATGCCTCTGGTGAGCCCATAGGCCTTCTGGAGGATCATTTCCCCACCAGTCTGTAGCATTCTGATATTGCTAATATCCATCTGGATAACGTCTGTTTGGTGATAGCCATACCCAGATTGTGGCCTGAGTAGCCAACAAACAATTGTCATCCTGTCTTATCTTTGCCATTCTAGTGCTATAGAAGTTTGGTATTTAGATTTAGAATAGGTTGGTCCTTTACTTTGCTTTAGTATTGCATATATTTTTCTTTTTTTTCTTCCTTTCGTAGTTTTCATGTAATCATTTATTCTTCGGAATCAATGCATGGTTGTAATATATTTTGTGGAAATTATAAATAAAGTGTTTAAAAAAAAAAGAAGTTTAGTGCACATTTAGGGTCAAGCCTGTGAAGCCTCTCCTCTTCTTTCCAAGGGTGTGGAGGAAGGTAAAATTATGGTTATGCTATTTTCTGTTTGAGATGAAATTCAGAGACAATTTAGGGTAAAAAGGTGGGTTTTTACTTAAGGACCACTATAAAAAAAATAGTGTAAGGAGGCTTGCATGTTAAAGACCTGAAGCTCACTCACCCTTCGGGAAGATGTAATGGCTATTAAGAAGATCGTTTTCAGGGTTAGTAGCCTCAAAGGACAGGAGTGCATAGGCTCAAAAAGGATCACATATCAAACTTCAACACCAAGTTGAGATCCCAAACCGAGACTTGAAAAGGGATTGGAGGTAAACATTTGTCAATCCTTTTAGAAATTGTATTAGGGGTATTCTGAACAAATAAACTTCCTCTGAAGTGGCCTTAAATATAGACAGCGCTGCCAGATAACCTTTAATGGTACCAATCTGGAGCCCCAGATTAGCTAGGTGTAATAAAAAAAGATAACACCATAGGTGTATTACATGTAAATAGATCAACATCCTTAACTCTAGACCAGCTGCAGAATCTATTTCAATGGCAGCAGTACAAAGACTTCGTTGCTGGCCTTCTGGCCGAAAGCAAAATCTCCATTACGTCGTCCGGGAGGTCCCAATCCTTGTATCTCAGCCTCTTAGGCACCATGCGTGAAGGCTGAGCGTCCTGATGTCCAGATGAAGAACCCGAGCCTCCTCTTGCGAGAGAAGGTCCTCTCTTTGTGGAAGACGTATTGGAGGACACATGGACATGTCCAGAAGCTCTGGGTACCACGTCCTCCAGGCCCAATCCGGAGCAATTAGGATCATGGATTTCCTGAACTTTCTCAACCTCCGGATCACGTGAAGAATGACAAGGACTGGAGGAAACTCGTACAGGAGTGGAAAATCCCAGTCCACCACGAACACGTCTCGTGGAGCTCATCTTGGGGAAAATTCCCTTGAGCAGTACCGATCGACACCGGTCACGATCAGAACCACTTAAGGGGTTCCCCAAAGGGTGAAGATCTCGACGGATTTCCTGAGCTAGTTCCCACTCGTGGTAGCCTGTGCTCTGCCTACTCGGTGTCCACCGCCGTATTCTCCTCCCCAGCTAGGTGAACTGCTGCTAGGGAGATCCCTTCTTATATTGCACAGTACCAGAGCTGCATTGCCTCTCTGCACAGTGGTAGTGACCCTACACCTCTTTCGTTGAGATAGTACATGGCCACTGTGTCGTCAGTCATTATTAGGACATACTTTCCCCGTACAGAGAGCAGAAAGGCCTTCAGTGCTAGTCTGATTGCCCTCGGCTCCAAAAGGTTGATGCGTAGTTTGGACTCAGATGGAGACCAACGACTGCTGATTGTCAGATCGTTGGCATGGGCTCCCCACACTGAGTGAGGCGTCGGCCACTACTGTTGTCTCCGGCCATGGGTAGCAAAAAAGGTTCTCCTTTCAAAATGTTCTCCCGGCACGCCCACCGACGAAGGTCCTGTGAGACTCAACTCGGAATCCATAGGAGGGCTGACGTCCTTCCTGAGAATTGGGACCACTGAGTCCTGAGAGCCCATTGGAGAGATTGCATTTTCAGGGGAGCCTCTGACACCAGAAACATGCAGGATGTCATGAGGCCGAGCAACCTCAGAAAATCGAAGGCCGGTAGATGCTGGGCATTCTGAAAATTTTGTCACCATCTGCAGAATGTCTTGAGCCCTCACCTCTGGAGGCGAGGCTTTTCGGAGGGATGCATATAGGACTGCTCCACTGAATTGGAGCCTTTGAGATGGTATCATGTGAGACTTCTTGAGGTTGAGGGAGAAGCCCAATCTGTGAAGGGAGTGATAGGTGGAACTGAGAGGTTCCAGTGCCTGTTCGGGGGAACTGCCCCTGATCAGCCAATCGTCCAGGTAGGGGTAAAGGTGAATTCCCCTATCCTGAGACTCGCTGCCACAACCGCCATCAACTTGGTGAAAATCCTCGGGCGGAGGTCAGCCCAAATGGCAGAACCCGAAACTGATCAAGAGAACCGCCAACAGTGAACCTCAGGTAATGTTTCTGCTTGTGATGGATCGGCACATGAAAGTAAACATCCTGAAGGTCCAATGATGCCATCCAATCCTGAAGCTGGAGGGCCTGAAGGACATGAGAAAGAGTTAACATCTTGAACTTGTTGTTACTAAGGAACTTGTTCAAGTCCCTTAAGTCAAAGATGGGTCTTGTTCCTCTGTCCTTCTTTGGTATTAGAAATTACGAGTACCACCAACCCTTGTTCCTCTCTGCTACAGGAACTGGTTTTATAGCACCTTCCTCTAGCAGGGTTAGTATTTCCTGGATAAGGAGCAGATCTGGAACTTTGTAAGAGTTGCTCCCCAGTGGATGAATGAGGCTTTTTTAGAAAGTGAAGGCAGTAGGTTAGGGAGAATTCTCAGAAATGTGCTAATTCCGCTCTACCTTTGAGACCTCAGCTCTTTTGCTGGACTCTAGGACTTTAATTTTGTTACCTGGAGAGAGTGAGACCCTTTTTTCCCCCCACTCTCTCAAATATTTTAATGCAATTTTGAACGCCATAGGCATCATCTTTTACATGGTGTCACACAGCACCTTCAGTGCAGTGGCACAGGGAAGTCTTTCAGATTTCCCAAAGATTTAAATAAGTTTCTCTTGGATAACTACTGTTTCCAAGGGCAGTGAAGTGAAATTGACTTTCCTTAAATGTGCAACTTGTTTCTAGACCCAGCACACACTATCTTACAAGAGGGTGCTGGAGGGGTTACCTATTATCCCCTTTGTCTAGCTTCTTATGTAACATTTTTACGTTACCCTTTCCTCGATGAATGGCTGGTGGCAGTAATTTACTTTTAACTATCGTGGTGTGCATTTACCACGGGCTGCGTTCGCAGCTGCAGTAAGCACCCAAGGGTGCCATTTTTGTCAAAATGGCCCTGGTGGTCTTTTTTCACAATTTCTTTGTGAAAAGGTCCTCCTTGATATTTACTCTGCATGCCAAACCAGGTGTCAAGGGTGTCTGGCGGGGGCAGGAAGCGATGGAGGTGCCTGAAACTCCCTATGCTTAGTCTCCTAGGAGACAGGAATGCACTCTTCGGTGAATGGCTGCCTGGATGTCGACCACTAGACAAAGGAATGCAGGGCTTCACCGGCAAACCAACGGTCCAGGAGTTGCAGCAGGCGTCTTATGCAAGTTCTTCTTCGGATTCCTTCGTCCAGTGGTTGACAACCAGCCAGCCAGCAGATCTCGCTGTTCCTGAGCCTCAGTCGTGGAGACAAGAGGAAGGACGTCGGGGGACTCCTGCACTGCATGGGATCGTTGAAGAAAGCAAACAAAATGGAGTCACTTCAGTTTCCAGTAGCTGCAGGTTTTATAATACAAACTGGTGTCCCTCTCCCTGGTTAATCCTAACCAGCCTTGAGAATGGTATCCAGGTGGCTTACGAGTTGACTGGTCCCACCAACTCAAAGAAAGAAGCTGTCCTTGAAGGAGCTTCTCTGTCGAATTGAGTTGTCCCGATTCAGCTCGTCTTTGGTTCTTTCGTTCCAGTGGTCAACTCTGCCTTCCAGTCCTGGAGACTCACCTTTTAAACAGTTTTCTCCCTTTCATTCCAGCCTAGCTGTCACTCACCCAGCAGGGTGGCTGTTCTTGCTGAACAGTCAGCAGGCCAATCACACCAGAGTGTATTTGGGTCTCCTAGGAGACTAAGCACAGGGCGTTTCAGGCACCTCCCTCACTTCCTGCTCACCCCAGACACTCAGACGCCAAGGGCGGACAACAGTCCTGAAGCCTGCCAAAAGCACAAAAACAAAAGGACCAAACCTGGTTTGGCACGCAGAGACAAACACTACAAGGACCTTTCCAAAAAGAAATGGTGAAAAAAGAAAACCATGACCCGTTTAAACAAAGGGGCTTAAGGCACCATCTTGAAAAACATGGCTTCAGTGATTTTTAGCTACCTGTGTTCACGGTCGGGAAAAATCATGGTAGTTTGTTGTAAAACCACTGCCACCAGCCTTTTCAATAGGAGGGGTAGCATTTGACTGCTACATGAGTGTTTAGACACAGGGGATACGATTTAACCGCTCCAGCACTCCATTCTAAAATGGTGTGTGCTGGGTCTATGAATTTGGAAAAGACTAGTAAAGTCAATTTCACTTTCCATTCTGTGGGAAACAGTAGTTCATCCCAGAGAAGTTTGTGTCACTGCACTGAGGGTGCTGTGTAACACACATGAAAATATGATGCCTATGGAGTAATCTAAAACTCCATAATCAGAAAACACAAATGTAAAACACACATCAAAACACCCGAGTGCGAAAAAAAAGGCTCACACTCTTTCCAGGTAAAAAAAATAAAGTCCTCAAAATCCAGCAAAGTTACTGGGGGGACTCTAAGGTGAAGGGAATTAGCACATTTCAGAGAATTCTCCCTAACATCTCAAGACGGGAATGTGAGCAGTAATGATGTTACACAGAGGTCTACAATCACAGGTGTTCAAATAAACTCTTACACTTAAGGTTTCTTTGATAAATACTACTTTATCTGTCAGTTATAAAATATTCATAAGAAGGAGGCAATTACATAACACACAAAAATACTTCAATACTATTTCAGAATACTTTTCAAGAGGAGTAAAAGGAAAAGATTATTAGTACATGAAAGGTTACAATTATTCTTAGTGTAGATATTTTGAGTCCACCAGAAGAGTCAATTCAATTCAATAGGCTGGGCTAAAGTCTTGGATATGATGTAGCGGTTCTGGTAAGTAAACGGTAAAGTCTCTGCACAAGCTCTCAGAAGTAGTTTGTAAAAAGAAGAATCATATGTTGGGTCACAAGCTGATTAGGCCTGCGAGTTGCAAAAGTTTCAAGCACTTTCACCACAAGTGGTTAAGTACTCAAGTCTCGTTTCACAGTACCTTTCAATGAAGAAAAAGATGCAGCTGATGACTTCTGTTCCTGGCAGTTACTGCAGCTCTCGCTATTCCTGGGCCTCAGTCGTGGGGACAAGAGGGAGGACGTTGGGGGACTCCTGCACTGCACTGGGACTGGTCAAAAAACCTTGCAACTGGCAAACCTCAATTCCGGTGGCTGTTATTAACGCACACAAGCTGGTGTCCCTCTCCCTGGTTATACGGATTCCTGCAGCACTCTGAGGAAAATGAGACCAGCTCCGAGATAGGTGTCCAGGTGGTTTACTGTTGAGTTGATTGGTCCCACCAACTCAAAGGGAGAAGTCGTCATTGCAGGGCTTCTCTGTCAAGGTGAACTTGCCGATTTGGACCTGCAGCAGAGCTTCATCGGGCAAACAGTCCAGGAGTTGTAGCAGCAGTCCTCTTCAAGCTAGTCTTCGGTTCTTCCGTTCCAGTGGTCGACTCTGCCTTCCAAGCCAAGAGACACTCCTTTTATTCAGTTCTCTCCCATACATTCCAGCCTAGCTGTCACTCACCCAGCAGGGTGGCTGTCCCTGCTGGACAGACAGCCAGCCAATCACGCCAGAGTGCATTTGGGTCTCCAAGGAGACTAATCAAAGGGCATTTCGGGCACCTCCCTCACTTCCTGCCCACCCCAGACACTCGGGCGCCAGAGGCGGTCTTAACTCCTGAAGCCCACAAAGGCGAATTAAAGAGAGAAAACTGGTTTGGCGCGCAGAGACAAACTCTAGAAGAACCATTCCACAAACAAATGGTGAAAAAAAGAAGACCGGGACCCGTTTTTACAGAGGGGGCTCAGACGCCATCTTGAAGAACATGGCTCCTGCAATTTAACGTTACCGGAGCGACGAACAGTTCGCTGTCGGGGAAAAATCATGGCAGTTTGTTGTAAAACCACTGCCACCAGCCATTCTGAGAGGAAAGGGTAGCATTTGACTGCTACTTGAGTATCTAGACACAGGGGATCCTTAGTAACACCTCCAGCACTCTATTGTAAGATAGAGGGTGGTGGGTCTAGGAATTTAAAAGACTAGTAAAGTAAATTTCACTTTACTTACTCTGGGAAACAGTATTTTATCCCAGAAAAGGTAGTTAAACACTGGGAAAGCCTGAAAGGCTTCCCTGTGCCACTGCACTGAGGGTGCTGGGTGACACAAATAAAAAGATGATGCCTATGGAGGTGTCCAAAACTCCATAACCAAAGAAAACACAAGAGTAAAAAACACATCAAAATACATGAGGGAGTGGTTAAAATGGCCACACTGTCCAAGTAAAAAAATCAAGTCCTCAAAATCCAGCAAAGTTGCTGGGGGTCTCTAAGGTGAAGGGAATTAACACATTTTTGAGAATTCTCCCTATCACAGGGCAAAACCAAAAAAACCAGTACAAGACTTCGACCCAAGTGAGAATCATTCTATTATACCCAAAGGAACACATTAATTTCCATGGAAGGGGAGGTCCAGACAGGGCAAGGAATCATACTGAAACAATGTTACAAGCAAGGAACAGCGCTTCTCTATACAAGTCTTTGATACCAGCTGCATTCCTACACGTAAAATGGTGTTATCAGGAAAGGGAGCATAAAGTGATGCATTTAGTGCAGCCGAATATACTCCTCAGAGGTTCACATATGGTATGAGGGAGGCGAGCATGCCGACAGTATGACTTCTGTCTACTAATACTGCTTTTCCTATGTAAGCGGGAGACTAAAACAAGCTTACATATGCCAAAAGTGAAAAACGCCAGAAGCAAGAAATGTGGAGGGAAGCATAGGTACACAATAGGTGCAAAAACTTCATTCAAGGTTATGCGCAGCAAAGCCTAAAGCATCACCTCGCACAGGCAAGAAACAGTGGTTTAAAGATTGCAGTTTGTTATAATGCAGCAGTATGCTAAGAAAGTACATAACATTTTCGATTCCAGACTTTCCACCACAGGGAAATAAAGAAACGCAAGAATGACTAGCAGATAAGAGACAGCATACAATAGATGGTATGAGTAAGGAGGACACCAACATTAAAGCAAGGTAGAGTCTTCCTTTCAGTACCTGATGTAATATTAATTTGATTCTATCAGTTTAGCCTATACATGTGCATTCAGATATCAGGAAGCTGGACAAAGAAAGGGGAGCCTTACCCGTGCATCACCTCAGACAGCCAGAGTGCAGCAACAGGGGCCAACAGCTCTTCCAGAAAAGTTCTCTGGAGCTGGTAGTTGACAAAGTGATTGCTGAGTTGGATCAGACCCTTTGTGAGGAAACTCTTCTCTGCCGCAGTCAGCAGCAGCTCATCAGAAAGCAGATGCTTCACATGGTTAAACAGGGTTGGAAAGTGTGGCTGGAAATAAGACAGTATACAGGAGTCAGAAGGGGGAGCTTTACAGAATGGAGGGGGATCATGTTCTGAAACACTATAAAACATATTCTGGCCTAGACACATGTTTTGCATTGCAGGTTTGCAGCATGCTAAAGTATGCTAGATATTATTGCATTTTTCAGCTAGCATCAAATACATGGATGCTGAAGTAGAGGTAATCATTCTCCTATGACACCGATTTGTGGAACTGCGATGTTCATGTAGTTGGCTTGAATGAAATGTTAACATTGTACTATAGAAGTATGCCTTCATGAAGCTGCCACCATTAGAATTAACATCCTCTATAAAATGAAGAGCGCAAAAGGTGAGTTACTTCCAACTGAAGGAGCTACTAACGAATGGTAGCACTCCCTCAATCCACTACTATAACCAACCATTAAGATAATAATTTTCTTGACAGCAGTTGTCCCATCCCTGGTGTTAAGGTCGATTTTCAGAATCTACCCTTCACCTTAGAGACCACCAGCAGCTTTGCTGGATTTTCGAGGACTTGATTTTTTTACCTGGAGAGAGTGTGAGCCTTTTTTTTCCCACTCTCATGTATTTTGAATGTGTTTTACTCTTGTGTTCCTTTGGTTATGGAGTTTTAGACAACTTAATACGTATCATCTTTTCATGTGCGTCACACAGCACCCTTAGTGCAGTGACACTGGGAAATCTTACCAGGCTTTCCCGAGGTTAAAACACCTTCTCTGGGATAACATACTGTTTCCCAGAGAAAGTAAAGTGAAATTGACTTTATTAGTCTTTTCAAATTCCTATTTTACAATGGTGCGCTGGAGGGGTTACCTAGTATCCTCTCTGTCTAGATACTCATGTAGCAGTCAAATGCTACCCTTTCCTCTCGAAATGGATGGTGGCAGAGGTTTTACAACAAACTACCATGATTTTTCCCGACCACAAACACTGGTAGCGTTAAATCTCGGGAGCCATATTTTTCAAGATGGCGTCTGAACCCCCTTTGTTTAAACAGGTCCCATTTGTTCCCCCCCACCCCATTTCTTTTTGGAAAGGACCTTCTAGAGTTTGTCTCTGCGCACCAAACCAGGTTTGGTCCCTTTGTTCCTTTGCCGGGCTTCAGGACTGAAGACCGCATCTGGCGCCCGAGTGTATGGGGTGGGCAGGAAGTGAGGGAGGTGCCCAAAACTCCCTGTGCTTAGTCTCCTAGGAGACCCAAATGCCCTCTGGCGTGATAGGCGGGCTGACTGTCCGGCAAGGACAGCGACCCTGCTGGGTGAGTGGCAGCTAGGCTGGAATGAAAGGGAGAAAACTGAATAAAAGGAGAGTCTCTTGGCTTGGAAGGCAGGGTCGACCACTGGAACGAAAGAACCGAAGACGAGTTTGAAGAGGACGGCTGCTGCAACTCCTGGACCGTTGGTTTGCCTGGTGAAGCCCTGCTGCAGGTTCGAATCGCCAAGTTCATCTCGACAAGGAAGCCCTGCAAGGACTTCTCCCTATGAGTTGGTGTAACAATCAACTCAAACCGTAAACCACCTGGATACCATTCTCGGAGCTGGTTGTATTTTCCTCAGGGTGCTGCAGTAAACCGAATAACCAGGGAGAGTGACACCAGTTTTTGTGCTTGACTACAGCTACCTGAATTGAAGATTTGCCAGTTTTGCGACCAGTCCCAGTGCAGGAGTCTCCCGACGTCCTCCCCCTTGTCCCCACGACAGTCTCAGGACAGCGAGATCTGCAGGAACTGCCAGGAACAGAAGTCTTCAGCTGCATCTTTTTCTTCATTGTAAGGTACTGTGAAAACCCAACGAGAGAACTTATCTCTCACTGCGAAAGTGCTTGGACCTTTTGCAACTTGCAGGCCTAGTCAGATTGTGACCCAACATATGAATTTTCCTTTAACAAACTACTTCTGAGAACTTTGGCAAAGACTTTTCCGTTTAACTATCAGAACTGCTTTATCCTATACAAGACCTATACATGCCCATTGACTTTGGCCTATCCTATTGCATTGAACTGGCTCCTCCGGTGAACTCAGCACTGTCCAAAAGTAACTAATATTCTTTTTATAAACCTATGCCTTTTTGCTCCTACTTCAAAGTAGTTTAAATGCATCAGACCCGTAAAGTGTAAAGTACTGAAGAATATTTTTGTGAGATATAGATTGCCTCCTTCTAGTGAATGTTTTATAACGGACTGTGAAATAAATTAATAAGTGTTTTACCAAGAAACCTTGAGTGTAAGAGTCTATTTGAATACTTGTGATTGTAGACCTCTGCGTAAAATCATTACAGCTCACATTCCCCTCTTGAGATGAGCCTGGCTGCTTAGCGACGCTACCAAAACTGTGTAGTACAGACTTATACCAAAGGTTGGTTTTGCTTACACTGAAGTCCCAATTGTGTGTAGTGGTCCCAAAGGGTACTGAATAAAACTTTGCCTAACATATATAATAACCTGCAAGACCTAGAAAGGCTCTCACTTGGGTTTGAGTAGTAGGGGTGGCAAAGCAATGGCCTTATTTCACCTTTTCCTACCTCATGTCCAAGAAGACCACTTTACTCTGACCAATTTGACATTTACTTGCCTTAATGGTCAGATTGGACTGCTCAAGAGCCTGCAATACTTATCCTATGTTGTCAATACGTTCCTTCCAAGTAGGGCTGAACACTGCAATGTCATCCAAGTATGCCATGCAGAAGTCCTCCATCCCATTCAGAACATGATTCACCATCCTTTGGAATGTAGCAGGTGCATTCTTTAGTCCAAAAGGCATAACCTTAAGCTGTTAGACGCCTCCTGGGGTTGAAAGTACAGTTTTCTCCTTGGCAGGGCTTGTCAGAGCCATTTGCCAATAGTCTGAGGTTAGGTCAAACGTACCGAGATACTTGGCTGAAAAAGGTTTGTCCACCAGCTCATCTGTCCTAGGTAAAGGATGGTCATCAGTCATGGTAACTGCATTAAGAGCTCTATATATTCCACACAGAATCTCAACTCCTTGGATCCTGCCTTTGGAACTAGTCCGCTGGACTAGCCATGGACTTGTAGAGGGCTCTATTACCCTGATGTCAAGCATCTTGTTGACCTCTTCCTTTATGTGGGTTCTTACATTGTCTGACATTCTGTACCCTCTGCTTCTAACAGGTAAACAGTCACCAGTGAGAATCTCATGTTGGCCCCAAGGGGTCAAGCCTGGTGATGGTGAAAACAGAGGGGCAAATTGATTTAACAGAATGTCGCACTCCTCCTGTTCCAGTGCCAGATCAGAAGAGAGATGAACTCCTATCTACCCATCTAAAGGCTGTCTCCTGAGGAAGTCTGGAAGAGGTTCACTCTCCTCCTCCTGAGCAGATGCTAAGACCAAAGCTTCCAGTTCTGGTCTTGAGACATAGGCCCTTAGGCGGTTGGTGTGAAAGAGCCTGGGGGCCTCCTTAGGATTGCCCAAGTCCACCAAATAATTGACCATGCCAAGATTTCCCACAACCGTGAAGGGTCCAATCCACTTGTCATGTAAGGCCCTCTTCCTTGTAGGCACCATAACTAGAAATAGCTGGTCTTGAGTAAACGCAACCATGTTGGCCTTCTGGTCATGCCAATGCTTCACCAGAGCCTGACCTGCTTTCAAGTTATCTGTAGCTTCGGTCATCATGTGTGTCATTCTCCTTCAGAGCCCTAACACATAGTCAGTGACTCTCGCTGGCTTGTGAGAAGGAGCACTCTCCAACCCCTCCTTGATTAGGGACAATAGACCTCTAACCGGATGACCATATAGAAGTTCAAAGGGACTGAATCCAACCCCTTCCTGAGGGACTTCTCTATAAGCAAAAAGAAGGCATGGAAGTAAAAGGTCCCACTTTCTTCTAAGGGGTTCTTCTAAATCACCTATCATGCACTTCATAGTTCTGTTAAACCTCTCCACCACCCCATTGGTTTGGGATGGTAGGCTGTTGAGAACTTGTAGGTCACTCTACAATTTTTCCACATGGCTTGCATGTAATGGGACAAAGTTGGATCCCCTGTCAGAGATAACCTCCTTAGGAAACCCCACTCTGGTAAAAGAAAAAACACCAAGTAGGGCCTTAGCTACTGCCTGAGCAGTAACAGTCCTCAGATATGGCTTCAGGATACCTGGTAGCATGGTCTACCACAACCAATATAAATCGGTTGCCTGAAGATGTTGGTGGGTCTACGAGACCAACAATGTCGATTCCTACCCTCTCAAAAGGGGCTCCCACCACTGGGAGAGGCATCAAAGTTGGCACATTCTTGGCTCCACTCTTGCCAGAATTCTGACAAGCGTGACAAGCGTGACAGCTTCTACAGAATTTACCTGCATAAGATCCCATCTTAGGCCAGTAGAAATAAAAAGAAATCCTTTCCTTGGTCTTCTTAAAGCTTAAGTGACCAGCCAAAGGAATCTCATGGGCTAACTGTAGAAACTGAGGTCTCACCTTCTGAGGCACTACAAGTCTTCTGTAGCCCCCTGGGGTAGACTCAATAGGTTCACTGTAGCGGAGGCCATCCTCCCAGTACAACCTGTGCTTCCCTGGCTCTTGCCCTTCCAGCTGGGAAGCTGCCTGTTGACAAAGTCCTTCAAGAGTAGGACACACTCTTTCATCTTTGCTGAAGTCTGTCCTACAGGGGCCACTTTCTGCAAGCAAACTATGCAGCTCAGGATGGTCATTAGGATCCAGATCTCCAACAGGGGGAAGGTCTTATTCCAGCTCTGTGTCATCAGTAGCTGATTTACCATCTTCTGGTTGAACCTCATACTCAGCTGGTGGAGGAGTCACAGGTGTGCCTTTGGGCTGTCCTCTCGGGAATATCCTCGTTTGATGCACAGGAGTGTTATCATTCTGGTTTCGTGAGACCTTGGGTTTCGTCTTTGTCTCTTTCTTCCTGGAAATAGAAGGTTGTTCTTGTGGACTGGGTATTATAGGTTTTTCTATAACAACCCACTGAGAGTCATTTAAAGTGAACTCTCTGGTCTTCCTAGTCTGCTCCTGCTGTTACGCTTACCTGATATCCACGGGGACGGCTGTATGCCCTGGTTGCCGGATTTCCCCCAGATGTACCCAATTCGGGATGATGTCTTCTATGGCAGGTGGGCCTGAAAACACAGGAGGACTGGGCTTAGGTTCAGATTTCGTTTCCTCCCATCAGCCCCTTGGACTCGACCTGAAGGCCCCCCCATCCTCACCTTGTTATGATGTCTGGCGTGCTCTCTGTCCTGCTTTCTGCGCAGGGGCGCGTAGTTTCTGCAGGTTGAAGCGACCGAGTTAACTTCACTGATGCCAACCCATTCAAGTGTCTTTAAAGAGGTAAGTTCGATTATAGTAGTCGTTGAGGGCCTGTGCTTTCTTGCAGGCTATTAATGTCTTTCCCTGATGGTTTCCCCCTTAGGTATGCGGAGGTTCGCTGGGTGCGCCGCTTGGGTATGGCTCCTGCCGGGATTTATGGACGCGGAGCGTATGAAGAAAGGTAGGTTCAGCGCGAAGTGCGGCGCGCTGTCTTTTTGGGCTAACCTGTATTCTTTATTCCTTTTCAGGTTACAATGGTCTTTCTGGGCGTGCAGTGATTTCCGGAGCGGAACCAGCCAAAATATGCCCAGCCAGGTGAGGAGATTTTGGTTACTGCTGAGCTTGCCGTGAGTAACCTGTTTAACGTTGTCCCTTTTTCTCTCCTCCCCAGGTGCTTCGTTACGGTGCGAGCGTGATGTCCTGAAGATGCGGCCAACGGGATGGAAGACCACGAGCAGCTGGGATCGAAGGATGGAAGACTGCAGGTAAGCTGGAGCTGCTAATAATGTTCTTTAGTCTCCTCTGCAGGTCCGCGATTCCAGGAACGCCAGGTGCTGGTCTCTGAACACGGTGAGCGTTAGGCTGCTGGCTGCAGAATAACGCGAAACACGTTCTTTAGCTTGGGTGTTGTTTATATAGCATATCCTGTGAAGTAGTCCGGGCTACCCTAAAACACTGCACCGCACAGTCTGGTTCTTAGGGACTAGACTGTGTGGGTGCCTCCATGTTGGCTGCAGGCCTCCATATGAAAAGTAGTCCCTTCAAGTCCCATTCCAAATATGAGCCTGGGTCCAAAGGAGCCAGGACTGACTCCAGGAGAGTCTCTGGTGACAATGCAAAGCCCTTGGGGCCCCAAAGGAACCCAGAGCCCTAACCCTACCTGGCATGTAACCATGCCAGTGGGGTTCTGGGTCACGGGTCGTGACACCTGCTAACTCCAAGAACTTTAAGTCATTCCCCAGCAGGACTCTCCCAGGCACCTCACTTTGTACAATGACCAGTATTTCTTACAGTAATAATGTTCCACTGGATGAGAGTTGGTAGTATTGGAACCATCTGGACAGGGCCTCCAGCAAGCAAGCTTAGTGGGGCCTTTGGGTGCCTTAGCAACATCTTCAAACTTGTATTCAGTTCTCTCCCATTCATTCCAGCATTGCTGTCAGTGACCCAGCAGGGTGGCTGTCGTTGCCGGACAATCAGCCGGCCAATCACTACAGAGTGCATTTGGGTCTCCTAGGAGACTAAGCACGGAGTTCGGGCACCTCCCTCACGTCCTGCCCCCACCAGACACTCTAGAGCCAGAGGCGGGCTTCACTCGTGAATCCCGCCAAAGGCAAAGCGAACAAAGGGACCAAACCTGGTTTGGCGCACAGAGCAAATCTCAAGAAGGACCCTTCCGCAAAGAAATGGCGAAAAAAGAAGACCAGAGCCATTTTGACAAAAATGGCACCCTTGGGTGCTTTACTGCAACTGCAAACGCAGCCCGCGGTAAATGCACACCACGGTAGTTAAAAGTAAACCACTGCCACCAGCCATTCATCGAGGAATGGGTAACATGAAAATGTTACATGAGAAGCTAACAAAGGGGATACTAAGTAACCCATCCAGCACCCTATTGTAAGATGTGTGTGCTGGGTCTAGAAAGTTACAAATATGAGTAAAGTCAATTTTACTTTACTGCTATGGCAAACAGTTTATCCCACAGAAGGTATTTAAACCTTTGGGAAATATGAAAGATTTCCCTGTGCCACTGCACTGAAGGTGCTGTGTGACAATGTAAAAGATGATGTCTATGAAGTTTGTCAGACTCCACAACCGAAAGAAACAGTGTTCAAAATCACATTTAAAATCTGTCACTCTCCAGGTAAAAAAGTTAAGTCCTCAAAATCCAGCAATGTTGCTGGGGGTTTCTAAGGTAGAGGGAATTATTACATTTCTGAGAATTCTCCCCAACAGTCAGCAGTCTAGTGCTTCCTCAAATCTTATTGGTCAAAGCCAATATAAAAAGGAAGAAAGACTCAGTGTGTGAGAGGCCCTTCCAGGAGGTGTGACAGAAGGGAAGAAACTGTGGACTGTTGTATGGACCAGAGGAGAGGGGAACCCTTGAACCCCAACTGCCAAAGGGGAGCTGAGGCGTGCTTGAAGAGGCACGAGGACCAGTCTGGCCCCTCCAGAAAGAAGGGGGACCCCCTTGGGCCTTAGTAGGGTGCTACAGCCCAAGGTTGTCTGTAGGTTTTCTCACAGAAAAGGAAGCCAGGGAGAGGGATTTCCGTGCAGGCTGCAGTATAGGAGAAGACGTTGGACCCCAAGCCGAGGCTCACGAACGCAAGGCATATGGACAGGTGTGGTGCAACGGAGAAGGCCGCCGGGACAGGTGAAGAAACGCAGCATGCGAGCAATAAGGCCTGTGGAACTACTTGGAGCCGTGCATGAGCTCCTGGATGTTCGGCCGCTCGAAGAGACAGCCTTCTGCAGTCCAGGCTGAAAAAGAAAGCTGGTGTGTGACCATGGAGCCGCACAGGATGCCAGACAAACATCAGCACACTCCAAACTGGAAAGCGGGTGAAGGAACCACCACAGAAGTGGGAGCAGGATCAAAGAAGCGGGAAGGAACTGGCGAGTCTGCCCAAAGCAAGTTTTGGATTAGTTGAAGGATCAAACTGTGTATAAAATCTTAACATGATTATACGGACACAGTACATTTAAAAAAAAAAAAAACAGAACAAGGGTGAGTCCTTATGAGAGAAAGCCAACCCTCTCAATGCTTTAACATCTTTGAAATATTTTTCTCCCCAAGAAGATCTGATACCAACAAGAATTCTATTTCACCCTCCTAGGAGGTTAAAATCTCTGAATCCAAAGACGATAATCTTAATCACCCTATTCCCTTGGATTCCTCATTATCCTCAATTGGGGAACTAGTATGTAATCTTGGGCCGGAAGAAAGGGGAAAGGAGAGACCTCAGTCCTGTTGAGACCTCCTTGCTGACCCCAGGGCTTAGGAAATCTTCCCAAACCAGCATGCAACAGTTAAGCAAGCTCCCCTGTGCATGCCCACACATCAATCCATCCAAAATAACTTTAGCACCCCTGGCCTCATCCTCCAATCAGTCACCGCCGCTTGGCTGCAAAGAGTGCTGTCCCAGCAACAACAGACTTCGCTCTGCTGTAACAATTTGTTACAACACTGACTGCCTACTCGATTCGTTACCAATCCCCTCCACCCGCTGGTCGCCAGCACCACCTCCTAGTATTCACGACCATTGCTCTAACAACATTAAGTACCGCCCCTCCTATGTGTTCAATTATTGCCTGTCTCGTACCATTATGAAATGAAATGTTTTATAATCGACTGCTCATCTTGAGATCTACTACAATCTGTTATGCTTGCGCTAAGATTCATGCCTGAATGTGCTTTAAACTGCCATCTCTACTATGACATATGCGATTTTGCCATACTGTACACTTCTGAGCACGTTCCGTTTTGGATCATGATCTGCTAGGATCGGTTTTTCTATCAATGCATTAACAATCTCATGCACACATCCGCCAGATAGCCTACTTGTAATAACGTTGCTCGTATCCTATCAATATTTGTTGATTTGTTACTAAATAGTGGTACATACAGTATCGATGTTCCAACTGACCCTATCACACACACTAATTATGCTTATAAAGCATAGCATTGTCAACTCCAGCTCTATATGCTGATTGCTAACTGCATATTGTTATCCATGCTACAATAATTGCCGTTACCCATCACACTACATGGTCACCATTACCGCCTGCGGTCCTTGACCCATGCACACAATGATGCCCAAAGACACAAACAACTCCCACACTCTTACCACTACCACTGTGCTTGCTCTCTTATTCACTCTCTCCATTCTCTCCCCTCATATCCTACACCACACTAACCTCCCTGCAACTAACACCTTTGAACATCTTTTCGGCTCCCCCTCCACTGATTGCCATTCACACTTCTATTACATCGTAACAGTCTTACCACCCTTACGCAGCCACATCATGTCCACCACCGTGCCTCAGCACAGCGAGCAGACTTAACAGACTCTGAGCTCGCACTCAACCTCTAGAATTCAGCCTTCGTCCTACTCCTACGGCATCTAGAAATCTTAGATTAGGCTCTGGCTCCATCTACAGGTACACCTCCCACATCGAACACTATCACACCCATACACTTGCACACTAATCCCAGTAGGCCCCTCTTCTCTACTACACCTGCCACTCAAGACTCGGCCTCCATCCCCACCACCTCAAACACCAAAAACATACCCACACAACATATCAAATGTTCCCTCTTAAATGTTCACTCCCTCCCAGCTCATGCATTAGAAATTCACAATCTCATAACCAACAACCTTGACCTACTCGCCATCACAGAAACTTGGTTGAATGAAGCCTCTGGCGCCGCCGTCAGTCTCGCACTCACACCAGGTTTTACCATCTTCTGACAAGACAGACCAGCACGCTTGGGTGGCGGAGTAGCCCTCACTTTCAAAGAGAGCCTCCCTCTTCAACTCAGTCACCCATCGACTAGCAGCTCAGACATTCTGTCTGCTAAGCTTGCACTGTCCCCCAACAGCACCATCAAACCTTCACGTGCTATACCGCCCCCCAGGTCTTCCCCCTAGACTTCCAGGGACACCTTATCAATCTACTCAGCAACAATAGTTACTAGTTACTAGTTCCTAGTTCAGGAATTCAACAATATTATTATTATGCTCACTACTCTGGACAAAATTGCCCCTGTTAAACTTAGACCTAGCAAACCAACAGCCCATTTAAAAAATGGTTCACACCACAACTTAAAGACCTTCGTATCTTAAAAAAAAAAGCAAAACCAACTGGAGACTTTGCCCTTCCAGCGAGAATAAAGCTAAATTAACCTTACTTTCCTCACATTACAAGAAGGAAATCTGCCGGGCAAAACGCAACTCCTACGATGAGCGTATTACTAAATCCAACTCTAGTGTGAAAGAACTCTTCTCCATACTCAAAGAGCTAGAATCCCCAATAGCTATACCCAATGTTTGTACCAAAGACAAATCTGGGTGTACAGACATCCAACACACGCTAGCTAATAAAATGAACACGTTCCAAAATAAAATTCAGCAAAAAAAGAAGTACTGAACCTACAGCACTCGCCCAATATCCTGTTGCCTAGTGTTTCACCACCGGCACACAATACCACCTTCAATTTTTCCAAAATGTCTTGGAAGTAGAAAAAATTATCCTGTCACTGAAGCCTTCAAACTGCAAAGGTGATATTTGCCCAGCACAACTAATAAAAGATGCTGCCAGAGAACTATCCCCAACCATCATCAAACTGATAAATGCCTCCTTTGCCACAGGCACCATCTCTGCTAACCTCAAACAGTCATGGGTGCTCCCTCTCCTCAAGAAACAGACTTTAGATTGTCTCATCCCTACTAATTACCGGCCTATTACCACGGTCCCATTTCTACTTAAAATACTGGATAAAGCCACCTATATCCAAATTCCAAAACACCTTGAACTGTACAAACTCCTAGGTAATAGACAATCTGGCTTCCGTCCACTACACGGAACAGAGATAGCCTTAATCGACCTTAAGTCCCAAATAGACGAGTAGAGAGACAAAGGTAAGACAGTACTCCTGCTCCTACTCTATCTCTCTGCCGCATTTGATCTGGTCTATCACAAGGTCCTATGCCGACACCTTGACTCTACGGCCCACTTCTCCCCGGGAGCCATCAAATGGATTGAATCCTTCCTGAGCGAGAGATCTATGAGTCTTCTCTCCCTCGGCAGCTGCAGACCCGACACCTATCCTGTGCGGTGTTCCTCAAGGCTCCTGCGTCTCACCAACCCTATACAATATCTTCACCAAACCCTTGGTCGATGATCTGGACCATCTGGGTATCACCTACACTAATTACGCAGATGATACTCAGATTCTCCTTCCGCTTTCTGGGGATCACAGTACGTACACGGGATTGGTAAACAAAGTATATTTTATCATCCAAGCATGGATGGCCACTCAAGGCCTCTGCTTGAACGATAAGACTGAGTTGATAATTCTGGGCTCACAGGCCAACATTAAAAAAATTAGGCCAAGAATTCTCATTTAATATTGACGGGAACACCATCAAAGTCTCAAAAGGAGGTAAAAACCCTTGGATTCTACTTGGACTCCACATTGTCTTTTGATACAGGTAAAATCCCTTACCTCCTCCACGGCCTACACCTGCAAGCTACTTAGAGCTGGTAAGCCATTCCTCTCTGAAGACAACTGCCTGATCTTGGCCAGAGCCTTAATACTCTCTAGAATTGACTAATGCCCTATACAGTGGTGCTAACAAATCTACCATCCAAAAGCTCCAAACATTACAGCACAATGCCCTAAGAACAGCCCTAAGCATACATTTTAAAAAAAAACATCTCCCTTAAATGCCATCATAAATGGCTATCCACGTTCAATAAAATACAATTAAAAACGCTTTGACTCAAAGCCCTCAATAACGCACACCCCAGCTACCTTACAGATAAACTCCAGAGAAGAATTTCTCTCAGACCTACCAGAATTGGGAATGTTAATTGTCTGACCATACCCAAACATAAGCTCACCACCATCAGTGGTAATAGCTTCCCTGTAAAAGGCAGCTAAATCTCTGGAACTCACTGCCACAAGATCTGAGAGCGGACCAACCCTACCTACACATCAGAAAAAATGTAATAAAATACATCATCGCTACTGACCCCTAGTCTCCTAGTACCGTCCTGGTTCTGCCCGCAACTGAAGAGACCTACTCTCCCTGCATTAATATTGTAATATTGTGTTAATACCTGAAGACCATGTGTAATCTAGCCTACCTGTGAGCCTGAGTGATATACAGAGGGCATCACTTTTGTAACCTATATTTTTGTACATTGTTTACCGTTTATTTCTGTATTTACATAGGCCATATGTAGTTTTTGCTCTTATTCTGTACATTGTGTATATTCTGTAAGCTTGTAAGTATTGTGTATATTCTGTAAGCTTGTAAGTATTGTATCTGGTGTATATATTTCGCAACTTTGTAAGCTTTGCATCTTCATACTGCTGCACCCTTTTACTTACGAGTCTGGTGCGCATAACAAATGAATAAAAAAACATCAAAAGATCCACCAAGACCCTTCTACTTGGAGATCTAAACCTAGGATTCAATGATTCCAAAGATAAAGCTGCTGATACCCTCACAAAGGAATTTATGGACCTAGGATTCACACAAAAAGTCTTGAATCAAATGTATTCCAAAGGCTGAACCCTAGACTGGGTCGCGGACCACAACTGCCTCACCACTATCACCTCCAATACAGCCATGCCATGGACCGATCACAACTGTATCGAATTCACTCTACCCATCACTTAAAGCCATAAAATTCTCACCCCTGCCCCTGCAGCTCAAGTGAAAAGCGCCAATATTCCAGAGCTAGCCCTCCCTTTCTCCAATGATCCCAATACCTTAGCAGACATTTACAAGGATACTCTCACCAAAGCCATTAATGCAATAGCACCACTTGAATGTAAAAAAGAAAAAAAAATCCTTACACTCCAATTCCTGGTTCACTGAATAACTACTGTCCCTGCGCTCCTGCAAAAGGGAGGCACAAAAAAAACTGGCAAACTAACCCAAGTGACAGTGCCAAAAACAGCTTTAACCTCATCTTCCACCAAAACAAAGCCACCATCACCAAAGACAAAGCCAACGCATATAATGTACGCATTTCGGTGTCCAGTCAATTGGTCGACAGCAAACTGGTCGACAGGACATTTGGTCGACACCATTTGGTCGAATTTTTTTTTTTTATATATATATATGTGTGTTTTGTGGGTTTTCGTGTGTCGAAAAAAAAAAATAGAAAAAAAAGGGGGTTGGGGGGGGGGGACCCCCCCCAAAAAAAAAAAAAAAAAAGTGTAAAAAAAAAAAAAAAATTCGACCATTTGGCATTCGACCAAATGGTGTCGACCAATTGTCCTGTCGACCAAATTTTTTCGACCAATTGACTGGGAACCACGCATTTCTAATGCCAAATCTCACTCGAAGGAAATCTTCGCTATCTTCAATGAGCTCATCTCGCCACCCAACACCCCAGACGAAATCGTCAAAGATGAAGCCTGGTGTGCCAGTATTCAATCTGCCATGCTAAACAAAATCAATATCCTTGAAAAAAAAATCCAGGATAACTGCAAAGCCCTACCTCTGCACCTTGGACCTAAGCAAACCAGGTCAACTCCCGCTCCAACTAACTCCACTAAACCAGTCTTCACCTTCAGTGACATCACGGAACTAGACGCAATGAACCTCCTCAAAAACCTCAAACCCTTTATGTGCAAAGGCGACATATGTCCTCCTAAGCTCATCAAGGTCTGCGCAGACCGTCTCGCACCCCTCTTGACAGCTTTCATTAATGCTTAAGAACAGGCATTATCCCTGCCAGCCTCAAAGAGGCTTGGGTCCGCCCCCTTCTAAACAAGCTTACTCTCGACCCTTTACAAACAAATAACTACGGACCCATAACCACTATGCCTTTCCTCCTGAAGATATTGGACAAAGCCGCCCATAGCCTGATCCAACACTTCCTTGAAACCTAAAACATCCTTATGACTAGGCAATCTGATTTCCGAAAAGGAGACGGCACTGAAACAGCCCTGGTGGATCTAAAAAACCAGATTACCCAAACCATGGATAAAGGCAAGCCAGCCCTATTATTACTCTTAGACCTCTTGGCTGCTTTCGATCTGGTGGACCGCAAGACCCTCACATCACACCTTACACATTCAGCTAACTTCTCCAAAGAAGCAGCTCTTTAGGTCACCTCCTTCCTAGAAGGTAGAGCAATGAAGGTATTCTCTAACATAGCCAACACAGCTCCTACCACCATCCACTGCGGAGTCCCACAGGGCTCTTGCACAGCACCCACACTGTACAACTTGTTCACAAAGCACCTTTTCGATAAGCTCGATGCAGTTGGTATCGTGCATACGAACTACGCCGATACTCAGGTTCTCCTACCTCTCTCTGGCTCGTACCATAATGACGCAAAGGCACTTCACACAATATACACCACCATCCAGGCCAGGATGGTGGTCAATGGCCTCTGCTTTAATGGGGCCAAGACTGAAATAATGATATTAGGTCAAACAACTACTCTAGCCAAACTGTACTCCAACTTCACCATTGATAATACAATCATTCCTGTGTCTACATCTGTAAAGACCACAGGGCTCTACATAGACTCCACACTATCCATGACTAGACAGGTCAGCGCTATCACATCCTCATCCGCACACCACCAAGCTCATAAACACCATAAAACCATACCTATCCAACCCCAACTGTCTATCAATAGTCAGAGCAAATATTGGTACAAGACTAGACTATTGCAATGCCTTACTAGCAGGTACATCCGGAAACAAATTAGACTACAAGTCACGCAAAACAATGCTCTATGTGCAGCTTTAAACATCCTGAAAAGAGCATATTTCCCAGGCCAGATGGCTCCCGGTCAAAGAGCGAATCACTTTCAAAATCCTCACCCTCGCGCATACATGCCTCACCCTCTCTGCATCATCTTACCTATCAGAGACAATCACCAAATCCACCTCTACACGACCCACCAGGACCCAATACACGAACCAACTTCACATCCTACGAATCAATAGGGCCAAAGCTGGCGGGCTAGGCTTCCCCTAAATTGCCGCCAAATCTTGGAATGAATTACCCACAGATATTAGGGCAGAAAACTCACTCCTTGCCTTCCGAAGAAAACTCAAAATCTCACTTTGGGTACTGTAAATTGCAAATGTTTACCTATCTTTAACTAAGAATTGTTTGTAACAAGCGCCACGATGCCCTTGGCCCTTACAAATCCGAATGAAATAAAAAATGAAAATAAAATGATCGTGACCCAGATATGAAAACTCCCTTGATGGAAGAAGAAAGTGAAGATGAACCAGATCACTCATGGGAGGAATTTGGATTCCCTGTAGGCTACGTCAGCTAGAAAAGGAATGCTTCTCCTGTGGAAGTCTGGGACGCCCCACAAAACATTGTCCATCTTAATAGGCTGGAAAATTCGAATTCACCATCAGAGTGGAAATTAGAGCAAATAAGAGAACCAGTCACTGGGTTTTCCTACGCGAGCATCATGTATCCCTACAATAGGGAAAGAACACCTCAGGGGAAGATGAAAGCCAGGGAAAATCCAACACTATACACCAAGGGCAAAACCACCTGCAGAGTCCCTGCTGTCCTAAAAGGAAAGACCATCTTGGCCCAATCAGAAATTTGTGAACAAGGCGTGCACAGTAAGAAAGTACTTACTTCCCGAGGGATGGAAGCAATCCAGGAAAGAGAAGCTGCAACGTTCGTTCGACTGGATACTCCTCTCACGTATTCCTTATCTTTGATAAATCCACTTCCAGCTTGCTGGCCTCGGAAAAAATGTTCACAGTAGAGGGTGCTGCACGTCGACGTCCCTCGAAGGCCTCTGTATCGGCGCCAACTTCACCATAGGTATAAATAGTTTCGTGCAGCGTCCGTTGCTCAGTTCCGTTTTGATGTGCTGTTTTTGCCTTGTATGAGATGGTTAATACCCTTGAAGGAGCGTAGGCTGCAACTACAAGGGAGGAAGTTTTACTACGGGGAAGGATGGGAGGGGCGATAAGGAATACGTGGGAGGAACATCCAGTCGAAAGAATGTTACAGTTGGTAAGTAACTTGCTCTTCGAATGGATGGTGTCCTCCCACATATTCCTTATCTTTGATAGACTGCCAAAGCAGTAATGCGTATAGGAGGCGGGAGTAAAATGAAATGCTTTCCTTTGATGCACAGAGTCCAACACAGCTTTTCCAAATTTCGTTTCCTGGCTAGAGGAAGAATCGAGACTGTAGAATTTGAAATTATGTGCAGACGACCATGTGGCAGCCACACATGTCTTTAATTGGAACTCCTCTTTGGAGAGCTGAAGAGGCTGCAATACCCCTGGTTGAATGAGCCCTGAGGTGTTCAGGAGGCTCTTTTCCTGCCAATTTATAGCACTCTATATTAGTTAGTATAAACCATCTTGAGATGGTCTGTTTCGTAATAAGTAAACATAACTTATGCCCTGGATACCCCACAAACAATTGGTCTGCTTGCCTTACTCTCGCAAGTCTGCTAATGTAAAAACTAGAGTACGCCTTGGATCCAGCCTGTACAATCTCTCCCTCTTTCCCTGGATGGGGAGGAGGGTAAAATGAAGGTAAGGTTATTTTTTTTGTGATGTGGAATTCTGAGACCACCTTTGGGAGAAAATTCGGCTTCACTTGAAGAACTACCTTATCTTTGTGAAAGATTGTATGAGCAGGTTTGCAAGATCTCTCACCGAGCAATGCACAAAAACGGACCTCAATACCTTCAGGACAAGCTAAAACCCTACCATCCACCACGCACTCCAAGGTCAAGCTCTGCCCGCCTCCTAGTGATACCTAACTCCAACTCAGTCAGGTTAGGTGGATCATCATTCTCTGCCTTGGCCCCCACTCTGTGGAACTCACTCCCACCCCACATTCGACTCACCGAAGACCTCATGTTTTTCCGCAAATTACTGAAAATGTGGCTCTTCCCTTAAAAATTGACTTAGCACAAACAGAATAAACAACCACAACATAAGCCCAAGGTTGTTGAACAAAAATAACAATCCAGCACAGAGACCTGATCGACCAAACGGAAAACTAGAATGGCCAGTGTAAATAAAACGGATAAACTGAGTAGAACTAATGAAGTGGAAGAAGCGGGTGGAACGGATGAAGCGGGTGGAACGGATGAAGCGGGTGGAACGGTTGAAACGGAAGAAGCGGTTGGAACGGAAGAAATTAATGGTGCAGACGTAAGATGGAACAGAGTGGATGTACTGGTTGGAATGAATGGGATGGATAGTATAGATGGAACAAAAGGAAGTTGAAACAGACGGAGCAGATGGGAACGGATGAAACAGATGGAGCAGTTTGAATGGATTGAACACAGTGCGGATTGAATGAATAGGAAGGATGAAATGGGTCTACGGAATGGATGGAGTAGATCATGTGGATGATGGGCTGTGTGGAAAGGATTAGTATATTAAATGGATGAACAGACGAAGTGGAATTAACGGACAGAGTAAATAAAACGGATAGAATAGATGGTACAGATGGAGTGCCCGATCACAAGTGCTTTACCGATAACCACCATATCACACTTACTCTCTCCTATACAACACCAACTTGAACACAGCGATACTATGACATTCGGTATAGCTATTCTCATACTAACACGGCCAAACACTCATCACCCTAATTAAACACAGCTAGCACACACCGCTAGCTTAAGAGTCTCCTCAGGCCTAATGCAGCCAAAAATCAGTTTGGGTGTCCATCCTCCAGAATTAACACATACAACTGACCTCAAGTCGGTCTCTGTCTGCGTCCGTCCCTCTCGGTCTCTGTCTGCGTCCGTCCCTCTCGGTCTCTGTCTGCGTCCGTCCCTCTCGGTCTCTGTCTGCGTCCGTCCCTCTCGGTCTCTGTCTGCGTCCGTCCCTCTCGGTCTCTGTCTGCGTCCGTCCCTCCCGGTCTCTGTGTCTATCTCGGTCAACCCCTCTCCCGCTCCGAGGGCGTTCAACCTAATAGCGCTACCAACAATACATAAGGCGCTATATATAAATACCACATAACAAAGCTTGTAATTCGATCACTCTTCTGGAAGAAGTTAAAGCCACTAGGAAGATTGTTTTAAAAGTGAGAAACCTTAATGGACAGGAATGAAGGGGTTCAAATGGAGTACCCATTAGAAATTTTAAGATAGGTTTAGGTCCACAGTGGAACTTGAAAAGGAGTTGGGGAAGACATTAGTTAACCCTTTCAGAAATTGAATGACTATGGGCAATTTGAAGTATGAAGGCACCTCAGCCGTGCGCTTAAAGATTGACAGCGCAGCGAGGTAACCCTTGATTGTGCCAACTTGAAGGCCTGATTTTGACAAGTATAGTAAGAAAGATAACACCATCTGTGAACTACATGAAAAAGGGTAAATATTGTTATCTCTACACCAGCTGCAGAATTTATTCCAACGGCAGCGGTATAAAGTCTTCAATACCTCCATTACGTCATACGGGAGGTCCCAATCCTTGTATCTCAACCTTTCAGAAACCAAGTGTGAAGGTTGAGGATCCAGATATCCGGATAGAGAACCCGACCTCCCTCCTGCAAGAGAAGTTCCTCCGTTTGCAGAAGACGAATCGGAGGACAGATGGACATGTCTAGAAGATCCGGATAAGACGTTCTCCTGGCCCAATCCGGGGCAATTCGGATCATGGGTTTCCTGAATCTCTGCAACATTCTGATCATTTGAGGAATGGCGGGGACTGGAGGAAACGCGAACAGAAGTGGAAACTCCCAGTCCACCACGAACGTGTCGCCTAGAGCTCCTCTTGGGGGAAATTCCTTTGAACAATACTGATCGCACTTCCAGTTGATACTGGTGGTGAACAAATGCATTTGAGGGGTTCCCAAAAGGGCTAAGATCTCTAAAAGGACTTCCTGAGCTAGTTCCCACTCGTGGGAGACTGATCTGCCTGCTCAGAGCGTCCGCTGTTAAATTCTTCTCTCCGGCAAGGTGAACTGCCGATAGAGATTCCTTCTTGAATTGCCCAAAACCAGAGCTGCATTGCCTCTCTGCACAGTGGCAGTGACCCTACACCTCCTCTTTTGTTGAGATAGTGCATGGCCACTGTGTTGTCCATCATTATCAGGACATTCTTTCCCTGTACTAATGGCAGGAAAGCCTTCAGCGCTAGTCTGATCGCTCTCAACTCTAATAGGTTGATGTGTGGTCTGGACTCCGATGGAGACCAACGACCTGTGATGGTCAAGTCGTTGGCATGGGCTCCACACTCCGTGAGTGAAGGGACTGTGACTACTGTTATCTCCGGCCATGGTTGTCAAAACTGTTCTCCTTTCAAGATGTTCTCCCGACAGGCCCACCACTGAAGGTCTCGAGCCACTCTGTCTGGGATTAGTAGGAGATCTGACATAATTCCTGAGAATTGTGACCACTTGGTCCTTAGCGCCCACTGGAGAGATCACATTCTCAGGCGAGCCTCTGGCACAAGATAAATGCAGGATTCCATGAGGCAGAGCAACCTCCAATTAAAAAAAAAAAAAAAAAAAAGGCTGGTAGACGCTGGGCATTTTGAAACCTGGTGACGATCTGGAGAATATCTTGAGCACTCACCTTTGGTGGCGAGGCTTTTCCCGGGGATGCGTCCAGGACTGCTCCAATGAACTGGAGTCTCTGTGATGGTATCATCTGTGACTACTTTAAGTTGAGAGAGAAGCCCAGCTTGTGGAGGAAGTGGCAAACATAATCTAGATGGATCTGAGCCTGTTCTGGGGATGCTGCTCTGATCAACCAAGCGTCCAGGTAGGGGTAGACTTGAATCCCTTCCCGCCTCAGATTTGCAGCCACAACCGCCATTAGCTTGGTGAAGACCCTCAGGCGGAGGTCAGTCGAAATGGCAGAACTCGAAATTGATAAGAGTTGCCAATGGCGAACCTCAGGTACTTCCTGTGCTTGTGATGGATTGGCACATGAAAGTAAGCATCCTGAAAGTCTAGAGATACCAACCAGTCCTGAAGCTGGAGGGCCTGAAGGATCTGAGAAAGGGTTACCATCTTGAACTTGTCTGTCCTGATGAATTTGTTCAATTCTCGCAAGTCCAAGATGGGTCTCAATCCTCCGCCCTTCTTCGGTATTAGAAAATAGGGAGAATACCAACCCTTGTTCCCCTCCGCTACAGGTACCGGTTCTATGGCACCTTTCTCTAGCAGGTCTGGAAACAGTTGCTCAAGGTTACTGCCTGCCTTTCCTACACACCCCTCAGAGTCATCCACCGGGGAACAACTCTTTGAAGCTTCCAGACCCGCTCCTTATGCAGGAGATTTCAAAGCCCAAGCATCTGACGTAATAGCCTGCCATTTTGTCAGATGTTGAGTTAAACTGCTTCCTACTGGTGTTTTGTGTGGGGAGATCTCAGAGGGATTTAGAAGCGGCTGCGCAGATGCTGAGGGTAAAAAGCAGCACCTGTTGATACGGGTTTGGTACCTTTGGCACGTCCACCACGGGTGAATCGTTTGTAGCTCCTTTGAGCTGGCTGCCCTCTGTTTTTTACGAATGCGGAATAAAAACAAAAGGGCTTTCCCTTCCAGGACGTACCCGAGGGACGATTTGGAGTTTGACGGATTGCAGCCCCAAGTGATTTTGCTGCCGCCTTTGAGGTTTGCAATTTCTTCAGGCTGTCATCAGCTTTTTTGCCAAACGGAGTGGTGCCGACAAAGGGCATATTCAGAAGCCTGGCTTGTACATCAGGAGCAAAATCAGACATCCGCAACCACACAAATCTGCGGATTTAGGTACTCGCCGCCATGGCTCTGCTGATGCTGTCGAGACCTGTTTGGAGGGACTCACAGATTGCATCCTTCCCATCCTTGATGTTCAAGAATGCGCCTCGTTCCTCCCCTTCTGGGAGACAGTTAGTCGCTGATGAAGTGCACTCCCAAAGGGTGTGGCTGAATCTCGTTAGTGTGCCAGTGGCGTTAATAGACTTAAGAGCCATACTGCATGCTGAAAAGATCTTTTTAGACATGGAATCAAATCTTTTGTCGACCGTCTTGTGGTATAGTAGGGTATGCCGACTTACTACTTGACAACGTTGCTGCCTGCACTACTAAACTCTCTGGAGTTGGGTGCTTACTTAAATATTCAGGGTCTGAGGCGGACACCCTGTACTTTTCAGAGATTTTTATTTACTGCAGGGATAACTTCAGGTGTTTCCCAATTTGCAGCTATCTTTCCGCAATGCAGCATGAAAAGGGACTCTAGAGTCTTCTTGAGGCCCTTTATCTAAGATGTCCGTAAGATCATCTTGCTGGTAAGAGGGTGCAGTTGTTGTCCACCCCATAAATTGCATAATTCTTGCCATAAGGGATCTATAAGGCATTTCTGCATGCTCTCCAGGTTTTGGTCTGGCAAAATCTGCCTCTGGAGAGGTATCTTTGCCACTGGCATCTTGTAAAGATTCTTGTAGATCTCTCAATCTATTCTCCTCAGAAATTAGCTCCTGTGGAATGGGCACTCTTGTTTGTAACCCAAAAGGTCTCATTGTCAGTCCTCCCCTTCCTCATATATAGAGGATAACGTTTTGAAATAGTCAGATCCTCGATAAGGGGTAAAACCCATTTCCAGAGAATGAGCTAAATTGGTAGATACTGATTGGGAAAAGGTTGTGGTTGTCGATGCAGACGTTATAGGTTTGACAAACCCACAAATGGTGTCAAAAAATAAATAAAAATTTAAAAAATCGCAAAAAGGCCCCGATGCCTTCGAGAGAACCGGAATCCTACTCGGTGTCGTTGATATTGTCGACACCACTTTCGACGCCTTGGGCGGGACCTTCGCCACCTCTGGTGCCGGTGGCGCAGTTGAGGTTTGAGGCTTCGAGAGCCTATCCTTCATCGGGGTCGGCAACGATGAGACAGACGTGTGCGTCAAAGGTACCCTAGATGACTCAGGTTTATTCAATGAATTTTTGTCTTTACTCGAGGGTTTGTGGCGCTACGGGGGGTTTTTGTTTGCCGGATTCGACTCATAGCATTTGTTTTTCGGGTCTTTCACCCGGGGTATCACCTCTAGGCATCTCCGAGGGGGTCAAGGCCACGTTCTCGAAGACCCTAAGCATTTTCTTGCGAAATTCCTCCCACTCAGCGGGAGAGCTGTGTTTAGTGGGGCAGGGGAATTTGAAGATTAAGAGGAGGGAGATTTATAACGCCTCTTCTTAGAGTGGTGGGAACCGCTTCAAGATCTCGATCAGGAGCGTTTGTTTTGATGGTGAGGAGACGAATGTCTCGACTCAGCTGAGGACCATGTTGAAGGGGTAGAAGATTCAACTGCCTTACCTCGTTCTACCTTTACCCTACGCTCCTTCAAGGCTTTCGCCGTCATGGACATGCAGTCCTCACATTCCGAACACTGGTGCTCTGATCCCAAGCACCAAACAGATCCTGTGAGGATCCATTAATGACATCTTTTTTACCACAATCTCGACATTATTTGAAGCCGGATTGTGGCGTTGATGTTTCGGACGAAGATGCCATCGTAGGATATTGAGATTTTCGAAGCTTTTTGATGAATCGAAGAGCAAAGCGCTGCGTTTCCGGGGCTTACGAAGCGCGGAAAAACAGAACTGTGCAAAGGACGCTGCACAAGACTATTTATACCTCTGGTGACATCAGCGCTAATACAGAGGCCTTTCGAGGGACCTCGACACGCAGCGCCCTCTACTGTGAAAAGATTTTCCAAGGCCAGCAAGCTGGAAGTGGATTTATCAAAGATAAGGAATACGTGGGAGGACACAATCCATTCGAAAGTAGGTTGCTTTTCATGGCCATGTTGAGGCACAACCACAAGCATAGATCCCCATCACCATCGTGAAGAAAGAATATCTTGCAGTGGCCGTAATTCCCAATCTACCAGCCTAATTAGTTGTACGGAGTGCCGTTCCAAAATTTTACCAATGGGTCTCACAAGTGGCCTGTTTGGGAGAATTCTCAGAAATGTGCTAATTCCCTCCACCTTAGAAACCCCCAGCAACTTTGCTGGATTTTGAAGACTTGATTTTTTTAACCTGGAGAGAGTGTGACCTTTTTTCCCCACTCTCTCATGTATTTTAATGTAATTTTGATATCTGTGGTTCTTTTGGTTGTGGAGTCTGACAAACTCCATAGGCATCTTTTACATTGTGTCACACAGCACCTTCAGTGCAGTAGCACAGGGAAGTCTTTCAGATTTCCCAAAGGTTTAAATACCTTCTTTTGGATAAATGACTGTTTCCAAGAACAGTAAAGTGAAATTAACTTTACTTACCACTAACTTTCTAGACCCAGCACACCCCATCTTACAAAAGAGTGAATAAGGGGTTAGCTAGTATCCCCTTTGTCTAGTTTCTCATGTAATATTTTTATGTTACCCTTTTCACACTGAATGGCTGGTGGCAGTGGTTTCGTTTGAACTACCATGGTGTGCCTTTACCGCGGGCTGCGTTCGCAGCTACAGCAAAGCACCCACGGGAGCCATCTTTGTGAAAATGGCCCCTGGTGGTCTTTTGCCATTTCTTTGTAGAAAGGTCCTTCTTGAGATTTGCTCTGCATTCCAAACCAGGTTTGGCCTCTTTGTTCGTTTTGTCTTCGGCGGGATTCACAAGTAAAGCCCGCCTCTGGCTCCAGGGTGTCTGTGGTAGGCAGGAAGTGAGGGAGGTGCCCGAAACTCCCTGTTCTTAGACTCTTAGGAGACCCAAATGCACTGTGATTGGCCGGCTGACTGTCCGGAAAGGACAGCCACCCAGCTAGGCTGGAATGAATGGGAGAGAACTGAATAAAAGGTGAGCCTTTTGGCTTGGAAGGCAGAGTCGACCACTGGATGAAGGCACTGAAGAACTTGAAGAGGACGCCTGCTGAAACTCCTGGACCATTGGTTTGCCCGGTGAAGCCCTGCTGCAGTGCCGAATCACCAGGTTCATCTCGACAAAAGACGACTTCTCCCTTTGAGTTGGTGGGACCAATCAACTCTACAGTAAGCCAACTGAATACCAATCTCAGAGCTGGTTCCGTTTTCCTCAGTGCTGCAGGAAGCCTTATAACCAGGGAGAGTGACACCAGTTTGGGTCCTTTACTACAGCTACCGGAATTGAAGTTTGCCAAGTACCAGCCTTTGGAACAGTCCCCGTGCAGGCTAGGAGTTCCCCAATGTCCTCCCTCTTGTCCCCATGACTGAGGCACATGAACAGCGAGATCTGCAGGAACTGCCAGGAACAGAAAGTCTTCAGCTGCATCTTTTTCTTCATTTGTAAGGTACTGTGAAATCCGACAGAGTACTTGCCTCTGTGGTGAAAGTGCTTGAAACTGCACTGGGGCCTGTATCTGTACCCATAGAGTCCCCCAACTACTCTTCTTCTGCACTTATCAGATACACCCTATCTGACTAACCTAGCACTTTGCCACCTACCGGCTGCACTACCACTGTTTATCACCTTTATTTAATTTGACTTATTTACTTTGTTCTCTCCTATGCTCTGCACTTTCCATTTTCTCCCCCTTCCATGAACTTTCCCCCCTTTTTCCCTTCCACAGGCACTTGCACGTTCTCAATGTCACTGGGCCTAGTAAGATCTTTTTTTGTTTCTCCCCCATTTCCCTCCCTTTGCCTGGTCGCGCTCTGAAACGCCCGTGTATGAGCGCGATATAAATAAAATATTATAGGGTGTGCTGGGTCTAGGAATTTAAAAGACTAGTAAAGTCAATTTCACTTTACTTACTCTGGGAAACAGTAGTTTATCCCAGAGAAGGTATTAAACCTTGGGAAAGCCTGAAAAGTTTTCCCTGTGCCACTGCACTGAGGGTGCCTATGGAGTTGGTTGGACTCCATAACCAAAAGAAACACAAGAGTAAAACTCATTTAAAAACACATGAGTGGGAAAAAGGGTCACACTCTCTCCAAGTACAAAAAAACAAGTTCTCAAAATCCAGCAAAGTTGCTGGGGGTCTCTAAGGTGAAGGGAATTAGCACATTTTTGAGAATTCCCCCTAACATTTTACAATGCAGAAAGCAGCCCTTGTGTGGGAAAGCCCAGTCTTAAGGGGGAGTGTATTTGATGAATCTGATGGAATCATCTGTTTTCCCACCAGTGACCTCCTCCCATGTGGCCAGGTGGAAAGCAGCCACTACCTGATCCTGTCTCTCGGGGCGGCTATATGAGGGAGGATCACATGGGGGGAGACAACCTCCGGGAAGATACCCTGAGCCCATCAGGTGAGACGCAGTATCCCCTTTGCCCTTTCAGGATGAATACAAGCTAATGGCCCATTGTGATTTCTTACCTCTTTCACCTATAGAGAAAAGTGGAAAGCATTGGTCACATCCCAAAGGCCAACTCTCAACTATCGGGCCCAGTAAAATTCTAAAAGTCACTTTTTCCAGTTCGCCATGCTCTTCTTCGAAAAATAGTTTGCCTTTAAATCTATTTCAAATGCTTGAATCAGTTCAGACTTATTTCCTCTACAACTAAGGCCTCTTTCTTTGCACATCTATTTAAGTTGGTCTACTTTCAGAGAGCCGTTGGCGGGTTTCAGTACTCTGGCTCCAGTGTGTCTGGAAGGGCAGGAAGTGAGGGAGGTTCCAGAAAACTCTGCTGTCCTTTGTCTTTAGGAATGCCTGAATGCACTCACCCTGCTGTGTGATTGACAGCCTAGGCTATGCATGAATGGGAGCAACCTGCTTAAAACCCGAGGATTTTGGGACTAGAGGCAGAATCGACCACTGGGAAAAACACCCGACAAAGAAACCATGAACAAAGCTTGCTGCATCCTCCTGGGCCTTTGAATTGCCTGGTGAAGCCCCGCTGCTGTGCTGAAACTCTTTCTGATCGACAAAAAGCTCCGGAAGGGGCGACTTCTTCCCTTGGATTTAGTGGGACCAACTAACCCTGAGACGAACTCCACTGGACCATCTACACCTGACGAGCTGTACTTTGCTGCAGTAGGCCAGGGGTCGAGAAATCTCTAGTTTAGTGCAACATCTGCAAGCCAGCCAGAAGCTCCAGGAGTCTCCCCAGGTGCCTCCAAAAGCAGGATGATCTGAGCTCGAGTCACCTCACCCGAGTGCAGGACTCGAGGAGTGAAGGAAGCTCAACAGGTATCCAAGATCCGCAGTGGTGCTGTTTACCGCATGCTGAAACTGCAAAGTGCTGCCGACCTCCAAATTGCTGCTGCAGGAGTCTTCCAGACGTCCTCCCTCTTGTCCCCATGACTGAGGCTCAGGAACCGAGGATCTGCATCGCTGCAACAGGACAGAAGCCAGCTGGAGCACTCTTCTTCAAACCAGAGGCACTGTTCAGACTTGGGGTACTTACCTCAATGTCTTGTGCTTTGCTCTTCTCAGTTCAGACTTGAAGTAGCTACTTTTTGTTAGAGTTGATTTTAGCTCTACCCTTCACAAATGTAACAGCTTAAGACCCCTACAGGGATTTTCTACAAAATTCTCCAACTTTGTGCAAGACTTATTACTTACGAAGTGCCTCAGCTCCATAAACTGTGCTCCAATAGACTTTGGCTGTCCTGGCTCCCTGCAGACTCTTCTAGTGCATTGACTTTGATATTTTCTGTCAATCAGATGCAATAACTTGGTTTTAAACTATTATTGCTGGGAAAGGTTTTGTCTAGAGTTCATTGGAAGATCCAAGTATGCTCATATGCCCCGAGAACCTGTTTAACCTTTTTCCTGCCGTTAACCTTTCCTTTCTGCAAACCTCAGAATTTTCAAAGTGTACTAGTGATACATAAATGCCATTACTGTCCATGTGAATGAAGTCACCTCGGGGTGTAGGAAGTGTTAAAAGCATCTCTAAAGAGTACCCTCTAGCTTTGTGTTGATTCTGGAAAGCTATTTTGAAGTATATTTTATTGTAACATACATTGCCCCTTTTTAAAAGAAAAACTGATGTTAAATAAATATTTATAACAAACATTGAGTGTAGTGTTACTTGGCTACTTGTATTTCTGAATTTCATTGCTACAGCTCACATTTACCCCTCTTGAGATAAGCCCAACTGCTCAGTCACACTACCAACTTGTGTAGTACAGGCCTATACCAAAAGGCGGGTTACCTAATAACAAGAGGACAAGTGTATTGTAGTCTCTCCCAAGGTTACTACATTAATTCTTGCCTAACCGTCACTACTTAGTTTTAACTTAATTCACCATTTTACAAACTGTGAAAATGCATTCAAATGAATTTGCACTTTCTGAACTTAAGATCGGCAGCATTCTATCTAGATAGAAGGAACTTACCAGAAAAATATTAGCCTTTTCTTGCCACATCTTGATAATGCAAGCAAAGGCATTGCTTTTCACATCTTTCACAGATTGCAACGTAGGTGTCTGCAGAAAAAAAAATGCCATTAACAAAGCATAAAACCAGCACATACAGACTTTGCAGTGAACTACTGGAAGGGCATCAAGATAGGATATTCCAAGCATTTACATAGAACAGATCACTGCCAACGGCTGTCAATCATATGCAGTGTGTTCATCTAGCATGAGGCACAGATCAAACCAGCAGTCTGCCAGTTTGGAACCCATCCAAACATCCACCACAAATGGTGTGTTAAAAATGAGAACATACAACATGGCACAGGTTTTTTAAAGAAATAATAAAGATTATTATTAAGATGGATTTCCAAAATCAACATTCGGGGTGGATTTTGGGATGCCAATTTAGTATGGTGAACAGGAAGACAATGAAGTCTAGCTAACTCAGTCAAGGTAACATAACAGAGTAGCAAGGCTTAGACTCAGGAGGCGAGTGAGTGGTCTAGGGCAACGAGTCCACACGGAACACCACCAATAATTCCAGTTAGACAGGCATGTACAACAATATACAATGATTGATTAGGCCTTTAAAATGCACACTAAGCAAGTTAAAACTTCTAGTGAAACATTGTCACACTAATCACTATAAAGAACAAATTACCGACATCTTGGTAATGTTCTTTTTGATGGCTGTTCCTCCCACGGATTCATCTACGATCTGCTATCCACAGTGCGTCGTTTATTATGAAGCGTATCTACCACCAGGGGTTGCAGCGCGGTTCCGTCCATCACCTCAACGGGCCCCAAGCCACACAGTATGTTGGGCCAGTGAATATTGCAGCACTGCACCCCGTGACCTTAGTTCCACCCTTTTTCCTTAGCACTCTGATGCTGAGGTAACTGCGGAACCAATGGTGTACTGGCTATCCGCCAAGAGGGGCAGGTAGAGGATTAGGAGGAATCCGTGGGAGGAACCATCCATAAGAAAGAAAATTACAGAGAGGTTCACAATTTGCTCTTCTAATGGATTCCTTCCTCCCACGGATTCCTCATCTGTGATGGACTCTCGTAGCAGTACGTAGATACGCAGGGGTGAAAAACAAGGACATCACCTATACCACAAAGCTCTGGTGGACCACACTACAAAAACAGACTTCCTGACCTGAAAGGGAATTCAAGCAGTAATGCTTATGAAACGTGTGCAGAGGCTCCCACATTACCACCTGGCAGATGTCGAGGACAGGGATTCCTCTCTGCAGGGCAGAGATGGCAGCCACACCTCTGGTAGAATGAGCAGCTCTGAGACCATCAGGCACATCCTTACCAGCCATATCATAGCATTCAGAGATGCAGAGAATGATCCACCTCGACAGGGTCGGTTTGGTTATAAGCCCTGCCAGCACGAGCACCAGCAAAACCAATGAAAAGCAGGTCATCTTTCCTAGCCTCTCTGGCTGAGAGACGTAGAAGCTGACAGCCTGCACTGTGTCCACTAGACGAACTGTTCCTCTACCTTGGAAGGGTGAGGCAGAGAAGAAACAAAAACACACACGAAGATGGATCTTTTGAGAAAGATGAAAATCCGAGACCACCTTTGGAAGAAAGTAGGGCCCACTCTCAATGTCACCTTCTCTTTGGAAAAAAATAAATCGGGAGAGTTCAAGACCGGCCAGAGCTTACTCACCCATCTATGACAAGCAGGAAAATCACTTCAATGGTGAGAAATCTAATAGAACAGGAATGGAGGGGCTCAAATGGTACTTCCATAGGGAATGTCAAAACAAAATTCAAATCCCACGCCAGGACCCCAAAAGGGCGTGGAGGAAACTGGCTACACAAACGCTGCAAGAACTTCCTAACAGTGGGGATTGTGAAGATCAAGCCGTGTTATGGGTACCTCAAAAACCGAAATAGCATTAAGCTTTACAGTGCTGATGTGCAGACCTGCCTTGGCCAAGGACAGCAAAAAATACAAAACAGGGGATGGCGACAAAATTAGGGTCCAAATACTTATCCCGTCAACAAGCCAAAAATGTACGCTACCTGCAGACATACACTGACTTTGCAGTGGGTCTCTGAGCTGATAGGAGTACATCAAAGATGTCGTCTGACATGTCTTGACTCCTTGTATCTCAGCCTCAGTAGATAAGCATGAAGGTCCATGGCTGCTGAGGTTTAGGTGGACGGCCCACCCCTCCGATTGGGAGCATAAGAGGTGCCAGGAAGGACAGATGGACATGTCCAGATGTTAAAATGGATTTCTAGAATCTGACCCAGTGGACAGATTTTAGGAGGCCACCCTAGTTATAGTGAACAGGTGAACTCGGAGGTTAGCCAAAACCTAATCAAGGTAGCAATAGAGAGCAGTCAAGGCTATTTTCAGGAGTGTGGGTGAGGCCCACAATGAGTCCACAAAGTGAAGCAAACAATAATTCAATTTAGACAGGAATGTACAAAAATACTATATTTATTCTAGGCTCAAAAACAATGAAACAAGCAGGTGATAATATCGCACAACATTCAATAATAAACATATATACATTCACCATAGGTTCTAAAATGCATTCAATGACTTAAGTTAATAAAATAAGTTAAGTGATGTAAAGATGAAACCAAGTCACAAGACATGTGACCTAGTTTCAGAAGTCCAATCCCTATGAAGAGTGGGGTCATGTGCACAAAGGTCACAATGCTTCTCCCCAAAATATACGTGATGCAGGTAAACTACTCGTGATGGTGAAATGTTCAAAAGAAGAGATGCAACAAAGTTGCTGGCAAGTAAAGAGGTGTTCTGATCTTTCAGGTAAAGCTGCTCTGGTGCAAAGACCAAAAAAGTAGTGGAATGGAAGGACACAAAATAGACGTGTTCTCAATGTTACCCTATGGAGGACAGGGGAGACAAATGCTTAGGGTGGGGTTGGGGGGGCGGGGAAACCTGTCGCTGGATTCCCCGCTGTTGGTATCCCCGAGAGGTGCCCAGGAGCTGCAGGTGCAAGGATTCTTCTGGTCCAGTCCAGGAGCCAAGTACAACCCTTGGTGGTGGAGTAAAGCAGAAAGTACTGATGCAGACCTCTACAGGGCGGTGGAAGGCCCAATGACGGCCACCGAACACAGCAGGGAGGTGTCCTTCCGGTCGCGGTTGAAGAATGCAGCCTTCTAGAGCAGGATTCTTTGAAGCTGGGAGGTTAAAATTCAGCAGGAAGATGACTTGCACCACAAGCCAAAAAATAATATATATATTGTTTTTCTTTTTTATTTGTTACACGGCCGGACCCATGGGTATCACAGCGAGGATACAGACAGTTTTGGAAATAGTCGTACAAGGTTACAGTACACAAAAATGTATAATAGATTATACAGTACACAAAAATTAATAACGGATTATACATTATAAGCAGTCATTATATACAGGTTTCGCTAGGGGGTTAGATCTAGCAATTGAGAATCAGCTCCATATCTTAGTATTGTTTGAATAACCAAGTTTTGAGTTGCTTTTTAAAGCCAGAGAGAGGAATCATTTTTGATATGGGGGGTGGGGGGACTTCCAGTGTTTAGGCACTAGAACAATGAAGCTGCTGCCCCCTGCTCTCGTGGATTTGAAGCGCGGGGGTACCAGATTATCGTTGGACCTAAGTAATCTCAGGGATTTTTCGATATGTAAAGTATTTTTGAGGTAGGTTGGGGCTTTATTTGTAAGACATTTATGGGCGATGCAGAGTGTTTTGAAGATGATTCTGGCTTTAATAGGTAGCCAGTGAATATAACCAAAATACAAGCAAATATCTTGTGAAGTGGCCATTTTAGGTCACTAGCCTCATTTGGTAGCCATATGCGGCAAACGCAAATATGCACACTAGAAATCAAACAAAAAATAAAAATATAATTGCTGCCACCAGCTTATCTTTAGGCACATATAAAAGTAACCAAAAGTGTTTTTGGGGTGTGTTTCTTAATTCGAATTTGAGTGCTTCTGTTACCTGTGCACCATACTGCATTGTGTTTCATTCTGCTTTAGCTAAAATCAAACACGGCTGTGTACTTGCTGTTACCATTAAAAAAAATATTTCAAAAAATACTTTTTGCTGGGTGCACAACTGTTACTCTATTACCTTTAAAAATAGTGTTTACTGTGAGTACATCCTGTATTAACGTCATACATGTCCTACCTTGTCCTCTGTGCCACCTCCTCCCCTACCCAATGCCCCACCACCCACTCGTGCCTCAGTACATTAGCCTGGTTAAGTGTCCTCACCACTGCAGCTACCATGTCACTATCTATCCCTCCTATCTTCTTTAACTGCCTCTTGTTAGACACAACTGTATGCAGTACCCTTTGGGTGCACTACAACAACCCTGCCCTCCTGGCAATAGGAACCAAAACCTTTGGTATAAGTCTATAATACACAGGTTGGTGGCATGTTGAGCAGCCAGGCTAATCTCAAGATGGGTCAATGTGAGCTGTAGGGGAGTTGCACAGAGATTCACAGTGACAAGTATTCAAATAAACACCTACACACAAGATTTCTTGAATAAACAATTATTCATTTGTCAGTTAGAATAATCCTTCTGCAGAAGGGAGCAATATAAAAGCAACACACAAATACACTCCTAAACTATACACTCTTAGTTTCCAAATCAGTAAAGACCCTTCAGGATGGCCTACACCCTCAGGTGAGTGAAATAATTAGGGTGCTGGGGACATCAATATCTTACTGTAGCATTTAGAACATTCTTAGGAATTGGTCAAAGGAAAAAGGTTATTAGAACAAACAAGAGATCACAAATATTCTTAAGCAGGCAAATACTTTTGGATCCCCTAAGCATAGTCATTCACTATAGCAGGTTAAGATGGTCAATGGGCAAAAGTCTGATATGAGCTGAAGCACTTCTGGTAGGCAAGTAAGAAAAGTCTTCACACAATATTTTAGAAGTCTTTGAAGAAAAGAAGAATCAATGTAGGGCCACAGGCTGTTTAGGCTTGTGAGTAGTAGAAGATGCAACCAACTCTACAATAACAGGTAAGATCTCTCAGACTTTACAGTACCTTTGGATTGAAGAAAAAGTGCAGCAGATGCCTTCTGTTCCTGTGCAGCTCTCCAGATCTCACCTTTCCTGGGCCTCAGTCGTGGGGACAAGAGGGAGGACTTCTGGGGACTCCTGCCCTCCAATGGGACGGTCACCACTCGCAACCGGCAATCTTCAAACAGGTGGCACTTCAGTGTTTCAGCTCATCGTGACTACCGCAAATAGCAACACCGCGGTTCCTGGCTGTCGATGTGGACTGGGGTCCCACACTCTGTTGAGGGGGCTCAGGCTTGGTCAGTCCTGCTTCCTGGGAGTCTGGATGATCTTCCTGGAGCTCTTGGTCAACTTAAAAGCAAATCACACATTGTGGTGTTCCTCTCGCTGGCTATTTGTTTTCCAGCAGCAACTCTGTGGAAATTCAACCAGCTCCGAGAAGGATGACCAGGTGACTTACTTTGGAGTTGATTGGTCCCACCAACTCAAGGGGAGAAGTCGTCCTTGGAGGGGCTTCTCTGTCGTTACGAATTTGGAGTTTCAGAACAGCAGCAGGGCTTCACCGGACAAAACAACGGTCCAGGAGTTGCAGCAGGCGTCCTCTTCAAGTTCTTCTTAGGTTCCTTCCTCCAGTGGTCGACTTTGCCTTCCAAGCCAAAAGCCTTTCCTATTATTCAGTTCTCTCCCATTCAGTTCAGCCTAGCTGTCAGTCACCCAGCAGGGTGGCTGTCCTTGCCGGACAGTCAGCCAGCCAATCACTACAGGGTGCATTTGGGTCACCTAGGAGACTAAGCACAGGGAGTTTCGGGTAACCGCAGAGTATTGCATCTTGTCTTTCGAGAATCAAAAGGGGATGTCGACATGGGCATGCCTGTAGCACTATCCCTACATGACATGTAGTGTACCCAAGATCTCACGTGTCGAGGTCCCTCCGATTGTATTTTTTCTGCCAAGAGGGAGCCTTATGACTATCGTGAGTGAGTACAGAAAAGAGAGAAAGTCGTAAGACGTCTATGTTCCTTCCATCCGAGCGAGGAGGAAGGATGGGCGCATGTGAATCTAAGCAGATACAACCATCAGAAATGCTTTTACGGTAAGTAATGCAGGTCTTCTGATGTTTGTAAATCTGCTTAGAATCACATGCTGTGCATAGACTAGCGAGCAGTACCCAGAGTTGGAGGTGGGTTGTGAGAAGGAACAGTAGTGAAAAGATGTCTTAGTACTGACTGCCTGTCCCACCTCAGAATCAGACCTAAAATGAGTGTCTAGGCAATAGTATTTTGTAAAGGTGTGTACAGAACTGCAGGTTGCCGCAAAATGGACTCAAGGGGAACATTTGCGATGAATACTATGGACGCCCCAGTGCCTCGAGTGGAATGTGCTCTAGACTTGAAGGGCAGTTCTCTCTTAGCAAGATAGTAGCAGAGTGTAATGCAATTGACAATCCATCTAGAAACAGTGGATTTGGAGACTGCAGCTCCTTCCTTTCCTGTGGCCACAGACACGAAAAACTGATTAGTTTTCCTTAGTGGACGAGTTCTTTCCATATAGAACATGACAGCTCTGCGTACATCCAGTGTGTGCAGGGTTCTTTTCCTCAGGCTTGAGGGATTTTGAAAGAACGTTGGTAGCTCCATTGACTGGTTGACATGGAACTTGGAAATTAATTTAGGCACAAATCTAGGGTGAGTGCGCAAAACCACTTTGTCTTTGTGAACTGTTACAAAGGGATCTAGAATAGAGAGTGCCTGCAGTTCACTTACCCTCCTAATGGAGGTGATTTCTATTAAAAAAGCAGTCTTGAGGGTTAGGTTCTTAAGACTTGCTTTGTGGATGGACTCGAAAGGAGCTCCCATAAGCCTAGTTAACACCACATTTAGGTCCCATCCGGGAGCTGGGTTAGAAATGGGAGGGTGAATTCTTTTTACCCCTTCCATGAAAGCCTTAATCGCTGGTATCTTCCACCACAACACCTCCTGTTGCGATGTTGTATATGCTGAAAGTGCCTCTAGATGCACCTTCATTGAGTTGAAGACTAGGCCTGAATCAAGTAAGTGAGTTAGGTATAGGACAATGTGAGTGGGAGAGTAGTCGATTGGGTTGATGCTCTTCGAGTTACACCAGATGAAAAACCCATTTCCATTTACTAGAATAGCAATATCCAGTGTTTGGTTTCCTTGCCTCCGTGAGGATGTCCATACATCATTGAGGGAGTTGCAGGTGTCCGAATTCGATGACCTCAGGAACCAAGTTCAATGTCTGCGGGCATGTATGAAGCGTCTCCCCTTTGTCTTGCGACAACATGTTGTAGGGGCAAGGCAGTTTGACTGGAGAAGGTGGGCACATCTCCATCAGCTGAGCGAACCAGGGTTGGCGGGCCCACATGGGGGCCACCAATATCATTGTGACTGGTTCCTGGTGCATCTTGTGCACAATCCTTTTGAGAAGGGGAGTCGGGGGGGAGCGTAGACAAATTTCCCTGACCATGTTATCCAGAGTCCCTTCCCCTTGGATTGGTTCTGGGGGTACCTAAAGGCGTAATCTTGGCATTCAGCGTTTTCCTGGGTCGCGAACAGATCGATCTCTGGAAAACCCCATTGTGCAAAAAACGTTGGCGACTGTCTCTCTGTAATCGCCATTCGTACTCCCTGGGCAACGGAAAGTCTCTGCTGAGCACGTCTGCCAGAAGATTGCATTCCCATGGAACATGTTGTGATAACAGGAACATGGTGCGTTTGAAGGCCCACTTCAATTTGGGACAGCCCTGGAGAATTAGTGCCTCCCCGTTTGTTCAGGTAGTACATGGCCGTGGTGCTGTCTGTGAGGATTAGGATAGTCTTTCCCTGTAGTTGTGTTTTGAACGCTTTCAGTGATTTGAACACTGCCAGCAGTTCCAGCAGGTTTATGTGGTTGGACGCTATTTCTGGTGACCAAACTCAGCTTGCCGTCTGCGACAGCAGGTGGGCTCCCCACCCTGTAAGGGAGGCATCCGTAGTTAAGAGTGGCTTCCACTGCGGGGGTGTTGAAGGATTTCGCTTTCAAGAGGTTTTCCCTCGACCACCACCGCAGCGAGAGAACTAGGGCTGGCGAGACCACTACTAAATCGCCCCACTGTCAGTTGGCCTGACACCACTGGTTGCTTAGCCACTCTTGCATTGGGGCGCAGGCACGCGTCAGGAACTAAGCAGATACACGACGTCATCATTCCTAGCAGACGCATAGCCTTGCGTACTGTTACTTCTCGACTGGCTACATAGTGAGGGATTTGAAATAACATGTTTTGAACTCTCTTGTTGGAGGGGAAGATGAGGCCGTCCTTTGTTCGAATTGGAGCCCCTAGGAATTGTTTGACTTGACTGGGGGATAAGCTGGATTTGTTCTCGTTGATAGAGAAACCAAGGCTGACTAAAAGATCTATCGTCTTCTGGGTATTTGACAGACATGTTTCGTGGGAGTCCCCCGTTATGAGCCAGTCGTCGAGGTAAAGATAAACTGGAATGGATTGCCTGCGTAGGTGTGCTGCCGCTACTGCTAGACCCTTCGTAAATACCCTTGGTGCAGATGCTATGCCGAAGGGTAGTACCTTGAACTGATAAGGTTTGTTTTCTATCATAAACCTGAGGTACTCTGTGCGCTGGCAACATCAAAATATGAAAGTATGCATCTTTCATATCCAGAGTTGCCATGTAATCCCCCTGTGTGAGCAGAGGAATTATTTCCTGCAAGGTAACCATGCGAAATTTCTGTGGTTTTACAAACTTGTTTGCTGGGTGCAGATCTAGAACAGGATGCATGGTTAGATCCTTTTTGGGTACAAGGAAGTACACTGAATAAATACCCTCCTTTACCTGTGAGAGGTACGATCTCTATGGCACATTTTTGTTCCAGTATCTTCACTTCTTGAAGTATGCAAAGATGTTCTGGTGTTCCGTCTTAGTTGACGTGGAGGTCGTAATTTTGGGGATTTGTTGAACTCTACACAGTACCCGTGGGCTATAGTTTTTTAGCACCCACTGGTCCGTAGTTATTCCCTCCCATGCTTTCAGGAATGATGTCGGCCGGCCCCCGACCGGAGAGGCATGGGAGGGGACCCGAATCTTCAAGTCATTTGGAGCCTGAGGCAGGAGAACCTCTGGGGGTCGGGTTCCTGCCTCTACCCTTACCACGCTGCGGTCCCCTTGGGGGTACAGGGTATTGTAAGTATTGGTTCCCTGTGGAGAGTTCCCGTTGTTTCCTGAAGGGTATAGTTAGTGAGTGGAGCATTGGCCAAGAAAAAACCTTCAGTTTCCAAATCCTCGCCCTGTGGAAGGTCTCCGAGTAATTTGATCAAAACTATTTAGGGTTTCATGTTCTTTTTTCGCGGTCTCTAAGGCCTCATCAACCGCCTTTCCAAACAAGTTGGATCCCTCCACAGGTTTGTTTATAAGACGCTTGCGTTTCAGGTTTAAACCCTGAATTTCGAAGCCACGCGTGTCTTGAGAAGAATGCCCTGAGCTAGGGCTCGGCTGGCTGTCTCGGCAGAATCCAAAGTGTTTTTAAAATACTTTGGTTAACTTGCCTACCTTCAGAGACTGTGGTAAGTAGGTGGGTCCATAGAGGTTCTGGAGCCTCTTGTAGGCCTTCTTATATTAAAGCCAATTGTGCATCTGCGTAACTGGCCAATAGAGTGGTGTTATTGACGATACGCGTGGAGTACGCTGCCGCTGTGGTAACCCTCTTACCCAGGGCATAAAGCCTTTTCCCTTCTTTGTCAGGGGGAGCCACGCCTGTTGATAAAGGAACCCCTGCTCTTTTCCTTGTGGTAGTGACTACCAAAGAATCTGGAGTGGGATTACCTCTAATATATAGAGGGTCTGATGGGGAAGGGCGGAAGAGTTTTTTAATTCTTGGGTTTAAACCTCTCGTAAGAGCCAGTGTAGACAAAGATGGAGCAAGGCATTTTTTATCGAGTAGAGGGATGGCTTGGCTGGTTGGCGGCTTCTCTTTGAGTATATCCTCAATGAAGTCAGCTTCAGGTGCTGCCTCTTCAGTGGCAATTAAAGTGATCAGCTGCTTTGCGCAAGATTACATTAAATGTTAGTTGATCATCAATAGGAGAAGGATTTCTTGTAGGGGTGTTCTGAGGAGAGTCCAAGGCCAGAATATCTGGGTCTGGGTATTGTGGCTCTGGGGACTGCCATGGTTGAGGGTCACCCACATCCGAGTCCTCCCCCCCAGCCTTCCATAGGTTCATCTTCAATGGGCTCATGTTCCTCCTCCTCGTTATAGAAAGGATTCTCCTGTACCTTAACCGGTAGAATGTCTTCTTCAGTAAGGTCATAATTATATATGTCCTCTTCTAAAGAGGGGTCAAAAAGCCTTGGGAATTTAGATCTAGGGTTAGCAGGGCTTTCCTCCCTTGGCCTTCTTGGTGTAGGTTGTTCTGCACGTGAAACAAACTTGTCCAGCCTTTCTATGCAGTCCTCAAACTTTTCCCTAGTCCAGACTGACAACTGACGATCTATGGGTGGAAAGGTGTCTCTCTCATAGTCTTCCGTCGAAAAGGTGTCCCTAGCACTCTTCTGTCGAAAAACAGAGCTCTGTGCCTTAGTGTTGAAGAAAGTCCTTCCTCTCCCTCAGAGAAATCTTCTGGCGGGACCAATGAAGGTGGGGTTTCCCTGTGCCCCTCTTGACTTCTGAATGCTATCCTTAGATCTCAGCGGATCTTTGGGTCTTTCGGAGAGTTTCTAGCATGCCGTTTATGGGAATCGGTGGCCACAATTCTTGCCAGACTGATCTCGACGTCCTCACCAGTCGGGAGGCACATAGGTACATCTGACGGTTGTAAGGGTTGTTTCAGCGGAATCGGGGCCTTGCCCTTATCGGCCACCTTTTCCGAGAGTGCCGTAACTTTCGGCGGTGGTAAGGCCTTGTCTTGAGTCCTTTGTTTGTCATCAGCATACACTTTCCTGTGATGCGTGTTGACGGAACTGTGTTTTGGGGGTAGGGCCCTTTGTATTGGATTGCCCAGTCGCAAGGCGCGCATGCAGTTGCGGGGAGGGCTGTCAATCTCGTTGATCGGCGAGTATCACTGGAATTACTGGTGCACCCGTTGCCACCAAAGTCTTTTTCGACGTAGTCGAAGTAAGGCTAGGGTGTGTGCACTTAGTGTCATGCACGTGTCTGTCTTTGTCGCCAGGGTGTGACTTCTCCATAGCAGAGTTTACGGCATGCTTATCGGGGCCCGGGACAGACGATGCGGAATGCGAGCGTTCGGTCAAAAGGTCAACAACCTCCGGTTCAGAGGCCTGATAGTCACTCTCGCCGTCACATTCGGTGATAGTGGGAGAAGTCTCGGCCTAGGACATACCGTAGGCTGCCCACCGTTTTACTCTACGCTCCTTCAAATTATTGGGGCGGAGGAGCTACAGGTCGCACACCCTTCCTCATTATGATCGAGCGGCAAGCACCGGTTACACCGCCTGTGCTTATCCTTCCATGGGAATTTGCTCTTACAAATAGGGAAAAATCTAAATGGAGTCCTCTCCATAGCTGAGGTTACACAGAGTGACTAAGACCAACTGGGAAAGAGCGAAGAAAGGGAAAGGCATTTTCAGTTTGTAAAGAAATGTCCACCTGACCCCACTCTTCCCTACTGTATAGGCCTGGCATAACTAAAAGCATAGTTGGCACGGCTATAATACCACAGAACAATTGTGTCACAGCAACGAAGAGAGAGAGGATCACCTTATGTTGAATCTGGCAGGTCTTCGGCGGAAACTGGAAAGCAGTCGAGACAAGGGACGGAAGGGGTGATATTAAATATCCTTATAGAATAATTCAACCAAAGGTTGTTGGACAATAGCAATGTTCTTTTCGAACTCTGCATAAGGACGACCAGTTAGCTGGGTGGAAAAAAACAATCTGAGGGACCCTGACGCGCGAGGGATATTTGGTACACTAAACGTCAAGTAGGGATAGTGTTACAGGCACGCCCATGTCGACGTCCCCTTTCGATTCTGGAAAGACCAGATGCAATACTCCATGGTTACCACTGAATGTCGGACAATGCACAGCATGCGATTCTAAGGAGATTAACAATCATCAGAACTGTAGTTCACTCAAAGTTAGCACAAGAAAGTTAAAAGGGGAGAACCCTAGGGGAACCCAGCAACAACAGGCACTTATTGCCAATAAGTTGTTAAAGAGGATAAGTTTAAAAAGACACAATGGAGAGTCTTAAAAATGACACCCATAACAAGAGCTAAAGGTTATGCGAGTGTGGAAAAAGGTTCCCACTCACGCGGGTATTATGGAAAAATATCCCACCAGTAAAGCAAAAAGTTCTGGGGTTCAACCAGGAAAGGAAGATTTACCAGTTCTGTGCAAATCTTACCTAACAGAGCCTGAAAAACATCTTCCCTACGGACAATTTCTTAGAATCAGACGGAACTGTTCCCAAATGGACGAATATGCTACCCACGTGAAATCACAAAAACAGCCAGAAGAAAGGCAAAACATACGACAATGGAATTATGCCTGACAAAACAGGAGAAGGAAAATGAAGAACGCATTACCTGCTTCTCAATCTATAGCCCCATAAGTAACGACCTGAAAAAAGTGAATTTGAAAAATTGGAACAATTTAAATACCCCTGATTTCACACCTAAGAAATCTTGTTTCGCCTTTAAGAAATCTCAGAACCTGAGACAGATGCTTGTCCACACCTACAAACAATGACGGACACCACCAGTCACGATCCCGAACATCTGGGGTCTCTCAGCAGTAGTGGGCCACCACAAATGCAGTAAGTGCTCTGTTGTGGCCTAACGAAGTACATGAAAAGAATTGATCTTTATGGCCTTGACTGGTAATTTAAGAATTTCACAAACTGTAAAACAACCTGGGCAATATATGGAATAAAATGCCCATGCCAATCCATCTACATCGGCAAAACCAAGAGAGAAGTTCGCCAAGGGATTTGTGAACATAGATCCTGCTTATAGAACCAAGTCCCCGATTAACCGATGGTAGACCATTTTGTAAAAGCAAAACACAGACAGAATGACCATTTGGTTTGTGATCCAAACAACTCCACCTTTGTTAAGAGGAGGAGACCGTGATCTCCAACTCAGAAAAGGTGAGCAACGACAGCTCAAATGCCTGGATACTGTGACCAGAGGTTTAAACACCAGTATCGAATGGAACCTCTATGTAAAACAATAGGAGTCTATTACTGTATGATGTATGGTACACTTATGCATTGTAGATTTCCCCAAGTGCCTACTAGAGGACAATGAACTACACCTATAAGTTTGATTTCCACCTAGCATTCAGGAAACTCCTCAAATCATGGCTCTTCACAGCGTAACAACAGCGATGCACTACAATGCCCACCCCGTTAAACGATGGAAAAAACACCAACCTTGGTCACTCCCAAAATGGGCATACACAGAATCCAAAGAACGGATTCCATGACAGACCATAAGATATTATGGGAAATAGCCACAAAGGAGGTGACCATAGACAGATCACATACTCAGGCCGAGTAGAAAGCCCTTAAACGACTCATCCACTGCCTCCCGGCCGTACCATATCCAAACCCCCAGCAGACATTTAGATAGAAAGTTTGTGAGAGGAGACCACAACACCAGCTCCAGCACACAAGGAGGAGAATACACACCAAACCCACACTAATCAATCCATCAGCATTAGAACTCCTACAGAGCTCGCTAGAATAGAACAGCGAGGGGCAATTAGAACCGTTACAGAGCACGTTAGAACAGCACAGGGAGCTCCTCACACAAACCTAAACCCTGCCAGGCATAACCCCTTCGCCCACCCTGATGAGATTGGGAGGATTGGCGAGCGCCACACTCGGACAGGGTTCTGAATGTTAGCATGTTAAACTTCATACAACCTACTAACAAAACACTCAGTATTTCTGCAGACTTATCTCACTCGAAAATCTCACACAACCACCTCTTGCACAACAACCCGCACGCACTTCACAACAACACATAAGCCGCACCAACAGCACACGAGGACTGACTTCGATCCGATACTCACACCAAAGCTCAGCACACGGTGTATACCGAGTTGAAGCTGCCAACAGAACACCACTCCTCTCACTATCCTACTCCCGCTTCACCTACTAACTTATCCCACCTTTTTTGCAGATCCGCCAGAGCGCCTGGGGACCAACTCCGTTGGCGACGGTGCGCGGTACAAATACCTTTAACATTTATCTTATAAGGCATAACCCATACTGCAATAGTCGCACCTACAAAGCTTTTCAGCTATTAGATACCATCCACCAGTCTGGTACACCTCTTTACATGCAACACGACAGAAGCTATGTATCCGCTACATGATAGCACAAATGACGGTGGCAGGCCTCGATCTATATCCTATTTATTAATTGTCTACCTAGTGTATAGAGGAATCACCCGTTCATTCAGATTCACTATGGTTCGTTTAACCAAGCCCAACACGGATCAATGTTTCGGCTGATTTAAAGGAGAGATAGAGGCAGGAGTGAGTCCACCATTACTAAGACTGCAATAGGAACCATGCCCCATTTAGTCTCGCAGTCTGTTGCACCTTGGATATGCCATTCGATAACATCTACCTATCTGCAGCACGGCAATCTCTTGATCCATCAGCTGTCCAGTCTTGCTGTTGTACTTCCAGCATAATCTTGAATTGTTTATCGAATTTGGTTTGTTTAGACGCAATGTAGAGGTACGAGTCAATCTATCATAAGCAATTACATGCATTGCTTGTCCGTCGAAACAGGCATTATGTCTATATAGGAGCTCTCCCTGTCACTTTTCTGGGAGCCACGGGATATTTTAGCGATCCCATGAATTGACGTTAGGTATTTAAAAATACTCGTCCTCTTTATTGACTTTATGTGTCATAAAATATAGGAGAATTTCTTTCAATATGATTAAATATTTTTTTCACCCAACCGAGAAGTGGACCTGTCTATTTTCAACGTTTATGCAGAACGCATAGGCAATCCATAGATATCAAGACAGCGCAACATGGCCAGCACCGGAACTGTGTCATTGCAGTGAGTTCTGCTTCAATGGCAACGAGTATAAACATCGGTCTCTCCAATGTTCGAGTCTCTTACGAGACCACGCAGATAGCCATATCGGAGGACACCGACAAAGACCCTCTTCAAGTAGGTTCTGGCTCACCACGATCCCTATTCCAGACACGATCGTTTAGATGGATATCTGCACACACGAATACCGTGTATTACACCGAGGGCACCCCCACCAGCGGAGCCTTGGTCACGCAGCCGGCTTTAAAGTTTCCTCTGTCAACCGAGCTGTGAGCCATTGCTACATTCTGTTTGGACAACGCTCTGATTTTGTAGTCAAGAGCCATGCCGAAATGCACAATATGTGCATATTAGTTGCTTTTAGTGTTCTCTGCTGCACTGAGTTTATTTAATTAAAAACTTTGAAATAATTAGTACACCCTATGCCAGAGTACACAAGGGACTGTAAGAGAAGCATATGTGCTGATGGCGGGAGTCTTTCACCCACCAGCTTATATATCGGACCAGGCAGTTAGCCACATCCCTTATGCAAAATCAAGCAATGTGCGAGAGCATTTTTTGTTCGTTCAATTTGAGATATCCATGATTAGAGATCTTTTTTCGGATTTATTTCAGGCGATCCGTTAAATTAGAGTGCTCTAGGAGTAACAGCCAGACCACACCTCAACGGTCTCAAGAATTCATCCACTATATGGAATACTTTTGTCCCCAGGATCTGAGTCATTGCCAGGTCAGTCCATTTCTCTACTTCCAGCTATTCTCAAAATCAAAAAGACAGACACATGGCTTTCACACCATTTGTTCCTAAAAGGCTTTTTAATGTTTCATGTCATTTCTCTACATAGATTCACATACAAAACAAAATGTTTAGAACATCGATTTACATTGTGCATTAAATTCACCCCCATCCTGATGAAGGCCCACTAGAAATTATAAGTTACTCACCGTAGTGACTAACTTAGTCCCCTTTCCTCCAAACTGCATGGGCGTCCTTTCCAAGGGAAGGGAGACGGAACCTTTTTCACCAGAAAAAAACACCTTCCCCTTAAAATTTAGCGGCACGCTGAGGTGTGGCCCTGGGAGCATGCGCTGCCCTGACTCCGCCGCCACACCTCAGTCCCCACTGACGCATCGGCAATAGAGTAACATTGCCTAATGACACCAGTTTAATTAGGGGGAGGCTGGTGGGACGTATGGAGGAAACGGGACTAAGTACGTTAGTCACTACAGTGAGTAACTTATAATTATCTCTTACGTCCCGACCCCTTTCCTCCATACTGCATGGCGATTACAGTAGCCCCAGGGTGCAGAGGAGACCCTCCTTAAACAAAACAGGTTTCTAAGAACCGCCTGTCCGAAAGCCGCATCTGAGCTAGAGCCGGCATCCAAACAGTAGTGCTTGCAGAAAGCTGAAAGGGTGGCCCATGTGGCCACCCTGCTTATGACTTGCCAGGGGACATGCTGCAGGAAAGCGATGGCCGTTGGCTTGTCACTGACTGCGTGGGCGTGCATGTTGGCCGGCAGTGGCTTGTGCTGTCCCTCGTAGGCTTTGATGGCCGAGACCATCCAAAGGGCTATGGAGGCCTTGGAGGCCTGAAACCCCGGCCTTGATCCTCTGAAGGCGACAGCGTCCAACTTGCGGAAGCCCTTGGTCCTGTCCAGATAGAATTTCACGGCACGCCTGACATAAAGGCAGTGCAGAACTCTGCGCCCCGTCTTTGGGCTCAGCAAAAAACGTGGGCAGCACAATTTCTTCGTTCAGACAGAATGCAGAAGGCTCCTTAGGTAGGAATGCTGGGCGCGTCCGCAGGACTACGTCGTCTTTGTGAAACGTAGTGTATGGCTCCCAGGCGACCAGCACCCGGATTTCGCTGACTCCGCGAGCCGAGGTGGGGCCGACTAACAAGACTGTCTTAATGATGACCAGCTTGATCTCCGTGGAAGCCATTGATTCGAATGGATTGTACGCCATGGGGTGCAGCCTCTTGATGGACGGGTAGAGCCTGGCGAGACCCGTCAAATGTTTGACAATCGGGTTGGAGGAGGAAAAGCTCTCCTCCGAGTTTCTGTAAGCCCCAATGGCTGCCAGGTAGGTGCTGCAAGTGTCCACCTGCACGCCTGAATGGGCGAGATGCGCCGAAAAGGAGAGCACGTCGTTTAGGGAACCTGCCAGAGGGTTGATGCCCTTAGAGTCTGCCCAGTGGCAGTACCTGGTCCACTTGTTCTTATACTGGGCCTTGGTAGATTTGCTCCTGGCGCCCTGTACGATCTCTAGATTAGACCAAGAGAGGCTGAGATTTTCTAACGTGACCTGTTCAGGAACCACGCAGTGAGGGCTAGTTTCTCTGGCGTGGGGTGGATGACTTTGCCCCCCTGTTGTGCCAGAAGATGTGCTGGGCCCATCGGAAGGCGAATGGGACGCTTCTCCGAGAGGCTGAGCAGCTCCGAGAACCATGGCCTGGCTGGTAACCATGCAGCTATTACAATGATGCGGAGGTGGTGAGACTCCTTGATCTTGCACATCACCCAGTGAATCAGCGGTGTGGGCGGAAACTGGTAGTCTGTCATTCCATCCCACTAGATTTGGAATGTATCTCCCAGGGAGCCCATGCCCTGACCCTGCAAGGAGGCAAACCGTTGGCACTTCCTGTTGCTCAGGAGGCAAGGAGGTCCGCCTGAGGATGACCCCATTTGAAAAAGATCTCCGGCAGCACTAGGTCGTTCAACTGCCACTCATAGTTATCCACTCCCAGTCTGCTGAGCCGGTCTGCCTCCAGGTTGAATTGCAGGTGGACTGCCGTGAGGTAGATATTCTCCAGGGCCCACTCCCACATGCTGACTGCCAGCCAGCACAGTGTGGAGGGGAGGAGGGGAGATCTGGTACCTCCCTGCTTGTCAACATATAACATGCTGGTAGAATTGTCTGTCTGAATGAGGACGACCTTGCCCTCGATAACTGGAAGGAAGGCCCTGCGCGCCAGCCACATTGCCTTCAATTCCAGCCAATTGATGTGGCACTCCTGCTCCTGCTGGGTCCAGGTGCTATGGACGCAGTGGTTGTCCAGAGTGGACCCCCCCAACCCTAGAGAGAGGAGTCCGTGGTGATGGTGACCTGCGGGGTAGGTTGCGGAAAGACTTGCCCGTCCACAGGTTGCAGTCCCTGGACCACCATGTAATGTCTGGGTGAAGCGACGGAGGAACGTTGATCATCTCCGACTGATGGCCCTGTTCCTGGTTCCAAGATGCTACAAAGTGCAGCTGTATCCTCCTCAACCCGAGTCTCGCATGGGGGACAGCCAAGAGGACTGCTGCCATGAGACCCAGTAGGTGTTGGTACCACCAGGCCGAGGTCACTTCTCTGCCAAGGAAGGGCGCCCTGGCCCTCTTGATGTCCGTGATCTTGTCCTTCGAGGGAAAAACTCTGAGCATGTGTCCCAAATGAGGGCCAAGAAGGTCAGTCTCTGCGTGGGCTGCAGCTGCAACTTCTTGAGGTTAAGTGAGAAACCCAGCTCGTGCAGTGTGTTCATAAGAGCGTGGGATGCATGGTGCACTGCTTCTGGAGATGTCGCCCTGACAAGCCAGTCGAGGTACGGGTAGATGTGGTGGCCCTGCGACCTTATGAGGGCTGCCACTGTGTTCATCAGCCTGGTAAATACCCTGGGGGCCGAGTTGAGTCCGAAAGGAAGCACCTTGTATTGGAAAGGGTAGCCCATGATCCTGAACCGTAGAAAGGAATGATGAGGCTGTCAGATCAGGACGTGTAGGTACGCATCCTTCAGATCCGGGAGCACATCCAGTCTCCCCTTGCACAATGTCTCCGCTATCAAAGCTGGTGGAACTATCTTGAATTTTTGTAGATTTAGAGGGGGAAACGTCCAGCACAACTCTCAGGCCCGACTGGTTCTTCTGAATGGCAAAAATCCTTGAGTGAAAGCCCAAGCTTCACTGGGAGACTGGGACTTCCTTCACTGCCTGGTTCTCGACGAGCGACCAGAACTCCACAAAAAGAGTTGCTGTCCCAATCCGTGGGAGGGGAGGCGGGAGGAGAGGCTGGGATAGGGAGGCAGAACCCTGTGGCGACTACAGAGGATCCAGGGGTCCACAAAATTCTGGCGCCAGAAATGTGCATGGAGAGCAAGCCTGCTCCCCACTGGAGACACGTGGACCCGGAGGGGTGCGTCATGCCTTCTTTCCCTCTGAGGCTGTTGCGGAGGAGGGGGACTGGAAAAAGCCCTTAACCCCCCCTCTTTTTTGTTGTTTGCGCCAATGTTCGGACGGCAAACGGTCAGGCTGCCTGGACCTCCGCTCTTGGAAGCCACGCAACCCTACTTACGTACGCCCCTTCTCAGAGCGCTGCTGTGACTAGGTGCACTCTTTGTAAGGATGGATAAAGACTTGGCTGTTTGAGAGCTGTTTTTCTTTTTATCCAGCTCCTCGTCCGTTGTGGAGTGTTAGAGGTCACCCCTTTCAAACTGAAAATCTAAGATGCGTTGCTGGACATACGGGTTGAATTTCATAGCACTGAGCCAGGCCGTTCTTCTCATGTCCATGCCAATACAGATGGTACGGCCAGAGGTCTCAATGTGGGCCACGGAGGACTCCACAATGTCCTGCGCCACAATCTTCGCCTCCGCCAATACCGCCTTGAATCGTGATTTGCTCTGCACCAAAGCTCTGGGAGGAAATCCGCAATTTCCCGCCAGAGCTTCTGGTTAACGGCTGCCAGCATGGCATCTGCGTTGGCTTGGCGCAGGTGCAAGGACGCGTTAAAATACAGCTTCTTCCCGTACGCCTCCAAGATCTTCTCCTTGCCTAGCATCGCCGCAGAGGAGGCGGCTGAGGACGACTGAGGCTTGTAGTACAGTGATGCCGCAGCGATCACCGAGGAGTGTGGCTGAGGATGGGCAGATAGCAAGAGAGTATCCCCCATGATCTGCCTGTACTTGGCGTCCAGGTGTACTTGGTGTACACCGGCTGATTGGGGCTTGAGCCAACCCTTTTTGGTCAAGGCAAATATGTCCTTCTGGCAATGGGACATACCGCGAGGACTTCTGCGAGGACCCCGCCTTGGCTGGTAGCTCGACCTCGGGTTGAGGAAGGCCCACGTACTCTGCCAGCCCTGCAAGATGTTTGTGGAAGGACTTGGCTGAACACGGCGTGTCAGGGTCGTCCTCCTCATTTGTGTCCACCTGGGGGTCTGATACCGGAGGAGGTGGTGCTAGGAGCTGAGGGCTGAGGTGCGGAGACCAGAGCAGGATGCTGCAGTGGAGGCTGGTACGGAACCATCTGCACAATCGGTTGGGGGGGCCAGAGTGTGCTGCTGAGGCTGAGCAGGGACCGGAGCAGCCTGTATTGGGGCCTGCGGCACAGGGACCATTGCAGGGAACAAGCCCCTGATGGCGTCCCCGAGAATGCCCCCCATCTGGGAAGATTTCATTTGCCCAAGGAACTTTTCAAATAACCTGTTCTCACAGGCTGGATTGGTGGGAGGCGATAATGACGGGGTAGTGGGCAGCTGCTGGACGCAGCGGGAACTTGCCTTGCGCGAAGCAAGGGTAACCTGTAGGCCACATACCTGGTTGACACCAGTCCCACTTCGACACACGGTCCTCCATCTGCCTTCCCTGGGGCAGCGTCGGCCCGATGTCTGGATTTTCTGGTGCAGCTGCCATTTTGTCAAGCTGCCTTCCACGTTCCTGCGTCGTGTTGCTCGGCTCACTGGGCCCTGCCCGTACAGGACTCTTGAGTGGGGATCATGGGGCCTACCTTGTTCCGAGGGCCCAGTCTGCCGGGCCTAGAGACCCAAGCCACTACCCACGGATGACACCCAACAAGGCTGAAACATGTTTGGGGATGCTTGTAGTCTCGTGCAGAAGGGATGTGACCTAAAAGTTTGGGCTGGACTGCCCCTTGTGGGGTAGGACCAAGCCTGATTTGCATATGTTTTTTCCTTTCTGTATTGACTTTCCAGGCTGAAAAACGATGGTCTGGAGGGATGCCCAGAGCTGTGCCCGTAGTTATGATTTATTCAAAACCTTCTAGCCATCACCTTTTCGTTTTGCTAGAGTGCTGGGGGGGTTACATAGTAACTCCTTATCCCACTTCTCATGTAACTTTCTGTTACATTAACTTGAATGGCTGGTGGCAGTGGTTTCCTTTTTTACTACCTTGCGTCATGTATCTGCAAGGGTGACCATTTTCTCAAAATGGCCCGTGCCTTCTTTTTTCGCCATTTCTTGTCAGTTAGTTCCTTCTGGACTTTTATTCTTTTTTTAATCGGTTTTGAGTCCTTTGTGCATTTTGCCTTTGGCAGGGTTCAGCCCTGAAGCCCACCCAGGCTGCAGTATGTCTGGAAAGGCACGAAGTGAGGGAGGGTCCCGAAACTTCACTGTCCTTTCTCTCTAGTTGTGCCCGAGTGAAATCAATTCTGATTGGCCGGCTGGCTGTCCAGGAGCACAGCCACCCTTGCTGGGCGATTGACAGCCTAGGGCCGTGAATTAATTGGAACTTGCTTAAAAGGCGAGGTTTTTGGGACTAAGAGGAGCGTCGACCACTGGAGGACAACATCCAACGAAGAAGACGTGAAGAGGTGCCAGCAGCAGTCTCCTGGACAGCAAAGTGCCCGTTGAAGCACTGCAGCTGTGCGGACCTCATTTTGACTGGGAAGACACATACGGGACAACTTTCTCCCTTGGGTTGGTGGGACCAACTAGCTTTGAGACAAGCTTCATCTTGGCACAAGCCCCGACTTGCTGCGACTTTCCAAGGCTGCAGAATACCTATGACAGGGGACCCCTGACCATCATCGAGTGCATTGTCTTCGGTAGTTGCGAATACGGCCAAAACCTTGCGGGCATCTATAGGACCCTACAGAAGCAGGATATCTTCATCCAGAGTCCCCTCACCAGAGTCCAGGACTGAGGTTAGTTGTTCTTTGGCACAGAGAAAAAGGCACCAAAACCATAAAAGGCTGCTGAATCAAGGAGAATTAATTGCTCTAGAGGCCTCCCCCCCCTGCTCCCTCCCCCTGCTCCCTCCCCCTCTTTCTCCTCCCCGCCCCCAGTGCTGCAGCAGAAGCCCGCCAGACGCCCCCCCCCCTCGTCAGCACGACAGAGGACCAGGATCAAGGGTCTGCTAGACTGCAACAGGAAGGCATCTTCAGTTCACAGGTACTGTGGGGATTGGGGTACATCTAACTTTTGCCATTTGCGGTGCTTCCTGGGTGGGGGTGTACTATGTCTTTTTAGACTTCCCAAAGGTTTAAATACCTTCTCTGGGATAAACTGTTTCCCAGAGAATGTAAGGTTAAATTGACTTTAGTCTTTTTAAATTCCTAGACCCAACACACACCATCTTCCTATAGAGTGCCGCAGGTGTTACCTAGTATCCCTTGTGTCAAGAAACTCATGTAGCAGTCAAATGCTACCTACCCTTTTCTATCGAAATAGATGGTAGCAGTGGTTTTACAACGAACTACCATGATCTTTCCCGACCGCGAACACCAGTAGCTAAAAATCGCGGGAGCCATGTTTTTCAAGTTGGCGCCTTAAGCCCCTTTGTTTAAACAGGTCTCGTCTTCTTTTTTCACAATCTCTTTTTGGAAAGGTCCTTCTCGTGTTTGTCTCTGCGCGCCAAACTAGGTTTGGTCCCTTTGTTTCTATGCCTTTGGCGGGCTTCAGGACTGAAGACCGCTTCTGGCGTCTGAGTGTCTGGGGTGGGCAAGAAGGGAGGGAGGTGCCCGAAACTCTGTGCTTAAGTCTCCTAGGAGACCCAAATGCACTCTGGCGTGATTGGCTGGCTGACGGCAAGGACAGCCTCCCTGCTGGGTGAGTAGCAGCTAGGCTGGAATGAAAGGGAGAAAATACTCTTGGACTGGAAAGCAGAGTCGACCACTGGAACGAAAGAACCTAAAACGAGCTGGAAGAGGACGGCTGCTGCAACTCATGGACCTTTGGTTTGCCCGGTGAAGCCCTGCTGCAGGACCGAATTGCCAAGTTCAACTCGACAGAGAAGCTCCTTCAAGGACGACTTCTTCCTTTGAGTTGGTGGGACCAATCAACTCGTAAGCCACCTGGATACCATTCTTGGAGCTGGTTAGGATTAACCAGGGGGAAGGACACCAACTTGTGTGCTTGAATTACAGCTACTGGAACTGAAATAACTCAATTTTGTCCGTGTTTTTGGACAATCCCGTGCAGTGCAGGAGTCCCCCGACGTCCTCCCTCTTGTCCCCACAACAAAGCCTAAAGAATAGTGAGATCTGCAGGAACTGCTAGGAACCAACGTCTTCTGCTGCATCTTGTTCTTCATATTAAGGTATTGTGCCATCCCGATTGAGAGAACTTACCTCTCGCGGTGAAAGTTTGTGGAACTGTCCCAACTTGCAGGCCTAATCAGCTTGTGACCCAACACACGATTCTTTTTCGTACAAACTAATGCTGAGGACTTTGGCAAAGACTTTACCGTTTACTTCAAGAACTGCTCTTTCCTATCCAAGGCACTAGTCCATTGACTTTGGCCTAGGCCTAATGAAATGAATCGAGTCCTCGAGAGAACTAAAATTATTTGCACTGCCCAAGAAAGTATTTGTGATCTATTCTGCTAACTTGTGCCTTTGTTCTCCTATTTAAAGTGACTGAAATGCCATTTTGCACCCATTTCAGGGGAGCCCAATTTACTTTAAAACATATTGGTTTGGTACTGAAGTGCGTTTGTGTATAATATTAAGTTGCCTCCTTCTAGTGAATGTTTTCTAAATGACTGTGAAACATTAGTAAGTGTTTTACCAAAAAACCTTGAGTGCAAGTGTCTACTTGAACCACAGTGATTGTAAGACCTCTGTGCAACCTCTTTTACTGCTCACATTCCCTCTTGAGATAAGCCTGGCTGCTCAGCTCGCTACCACAAAACTGTAGTACAGACTTATACCAAAGGTTGGTTTTGCTTACACCTGTAGTCCTAATTGTATGTGGCGGTCCCAGACGGTACTGCATGCACTTCTGCCCAACATGTATATATAAATAGATATTTATGCTATAACTAAGTAGGTGTTTACTTGGATCCCTATATTTACAGATTTCATCGTATAGCTCACTTTACCCCTCTTAAGATAAGCCTGGCTGCTCAGTCACACTACCAACTTGTGTAGTAGAGGCCTATATTAAAAAGGTGGGTTACCCAATACCAAGAGATAAGTCTTGTGAAGTCACACACCAGTTGGACTCTACACATTCTTACCGAAAAACTGTGTTGGCTGTGGTATTTGCCTACCTTACGCCTGTGTGATTCCTGTGTAGCTTTGGGGTGTTTCTTGTGATTGAGAGGCATCCCGTCAAGATTACCCAGGCCCACTGCCTGCTGGAATCCTTCTAGGGTGTCTTCTCAGGAGTCCCTTTAACTTTAAAGTGAACTACTTACTTATTTGAGTTAGTTGGTAATAAACTCAGAGTGAGCAGTTACACAAGTTCTTACTTTTCTTGAATGTGTGTTGTGCCAGTCTGAAAAGTATATATAATATTAAATTACACATCTGTGAATTGGTTGTGCCCCTTTCCCAAAAGTAATGCTGTTGGCTTCACTAACTATTTCAGAGAATAGGAGTAAAGGTTTCCCAACTGGGTCTTGCTTCCCCTGACTTGCTGTTAGCCTGTCTAGAAATTGTCTGTGTTAGGTAATGCTTATCTTTAAGTTGCTGGTAGCTCCTTTATAAAGTATATGGGTTTTACTTACCTTGAATAGCTGTGTGCCATCCTAAAATAAGTTAGAGTTATTGCTTACCTCAATCTATGTTCCACTGATCTGAAAAGCAACTGTAATAGTATATTACAACATTTGGTTTTACCTGCCTAGTATAGCTGTGAGCCATTCTTGAAGTGTTCTTAAGGTGTAGCTGACCTTGGCCTGCCTAGTGCAATCCTAAAATGAGTGTAAAGAGTTTTTGCTATCTTAGTCTGTGTTCAACTGAGGTGAAAAGCAACTGTAATTGTAAATTACACCAAAAGGTCTTCCTGAACTAGTATAACTGTGTTATCCTGAATAATAGTTAAATGTATACACTGTTCCTTGAATTTGTGTTCCACTATTCAGAAAAGTATCCTAGTAACATGGTTGGTAGATTATGTGATTCCTTAACTGAGTGTCACTGCATAACTGACAGGGTCCACTACCATTGACTTACTGTAAAGTAACCTATAAGTAACTTGTGGTTTTACTCCCCATGAATAGGTATTTCCTAGACTAAATGTGTATGATAAGGTCTTGACTCCCCTAGAATTACTGTTTGGTATTCAAGGTGTATGCTTCGGTCTATGCAACTTCAAGCATAGTGGTGTATTTTTATACATTTGTTTACGACTATGACCAACACTGAACTTGGCAGACTTATTTATAATAAACCTTTATTTGTTATAATACTTCTGGTTGTAAGTTTTTCTATTGGAATCCTTGGTATACTACAGTTTCTATAGACTTTCCTGCAGACCTCTTCCCTCCTAAAATAGGTCTGGCTGCTTTGTCTATTCTACCATATACTCAGGTGGTACAGCCTTATTCCAAGAGTTGAGTCTTGTAACATCTCAGTTGAAAGGTTTTGCTAAGCCCTTAGTTGGACTAAAAACTGTCCTAACAAGCTTTCATGCCAAAAAGGATTTTGGCCATTGAATGGCACGTCAACCAGTTTGGCCTGAATTTCACCCACAAATCCTGATGTCCTTAACCAAGAGTGGCGTCTGACCACAGTGCTCATGGCCATGATCTGCCCCACACAGTCCGTGGCATCCAGTCCTGATAGCAACATCTGGCAGGCAGCCTCTTTGAATTCAGTAACTAGGGACGGGAACCCGTCCCTCATCTCACCTCCAGGGATGTGCTCAGCCGCATTGGCCACTGCCGCCCAAAGACAAAGAAGAACTTCGCCATTGAGCAAGATACATTCACAGCATGCAGTGCACGACTGCCTGACGCAAACTTCTCTCACCTCATGCATCAAACCTCTCACTTTCTCGGTCAGGTGGAGGTCTTCAGGCTGGCCGTTGCAGGCTGAACCACCAAACTCTATGGTGATGCATGAGATGAGAAACACTGAAAATGATGGGGCAAGACGATGCTTCTTTGCCAGTTCCGTGGCCAAGAGAGTTTCCTTCTTGGGGGCACTGCCCAAGGTATCACAAAGTTTGTACTGAACCTTGGATCTGGATGGCACTGAAAGACACAGCCTATTCACCACATTGGCCAACGTTGTAAAGCCGCTTGAGGCTTTGCTGGGGTGCGATCTGGCAGAACGTCCATCTCCAGGAATGTATCGAGGCGACCGGCAGCCTGCAGGTCTTCGGCCAGTCCCAGGACATCTTCATCTTCCCTGTAGAACTCCTCTGGGAAATCTCTCGCTTCCCTAGAAACCACGGGTTAAAATCCAAAGGGAGTGGGACCTCTTACGAAGCTGCTGCTTCTCCTTTTCCTTCTTGAGGGGAGCAGCCTTTCATCGTAGTGGCGGTCCGTGCCACACAGCCTCCACTGCAGAGACTCACCCTTCACTTTGACGGAGGGCCTTCGGATGCATGGAATGGCAACCAGCAATCCTGGGTGTTGGGGTCCTCGCCCACGCAATAAAGACAAATCTGGTGTGTATTTGAGACTGAAAAGTGTTGTCTGCAATCCGCACACAGATTGAAGCCTGAGCCCTTAATCTGCGTGGGCATGGCGTAAAGAACAATTGAAAGCTTGACACGCATGTTCCAGAGTAGTGTGCAGAGCAAACTAACTGAGGCCTCAATGTATACTGGCCCTGATGTCATGTCCGGTGCGGGGTATGTGGAGGAAAAGATTCTAGAGAACAGCTGCGCTGGGATAGGGATATCACAGATGAGCAATCTGTGGAAGGAAGGAATCCAATAGAATGAAGACTTCAGCAGAGCAGGAGATCTCCAGAGAGAGGAGAAGACAGAGTGGATGAATAGGTGGAATGGAATGAATGGATGAAGTGGAATGAATAGGTGGAATAGATGATCTAGATAAAATGAATGGAATAGATAGAATGGACGAAGTAGAAGGAGTGGACGGTTTGAAAGGGGCAGAATGGAATGAGCGGAATTCGATGTAATTCGCCCCACACAACGCATCACTGTCACTGTGCACCCTGCCCCCCTGCCGTTATATCTGTACCATTGTGCACCCTGTGCCCCAATGCTGTCATATCTGTATCCCGCTACATATGCTAAACATCTGTATCCCCCCCTATATACCCGTATCGCCCCTGTCTCAGTGTGTCGCTATATTCCCAACATCCTGTTCACGTGCCTGATTCGGACGTTCTAAAGATAACGACCACATCACTACTCTTACTCTCTACTACACATCAACACTCAACTAGAACACAGCTATACCCCCGATTAATTCGGCCTAGCTATCCACAAACTAATACGACCTCATCAACACCTCATCACCCTAATAAAACGGAGCTAGCCAAGCACATTCCGGCATAGTTGCTCACATATGCATCCTTCAGGCCCAACGCAGCCAGAGTCCTGTCTGGATGTCCACCCACCAGACTGCACACATCAACTGACATCTCCAGCACCACACCTAAACGCTAGGACACAGCTACCAACCGGCAATTACACCAGCTGCACAAATCTGGTGCACCCATGCACCATACAACACCATCTCTCCCTACTGACCAGAACTATGGTTCCCAAGGGCGTTCAACCTGCCAGCGCTTTGAGGTCATAACAATCATATATAGAGCGCTATATAAATGCCAAATAACATAACATTCAACGGAAGTCGCCACAGCCAGGGGGGCAATCAAAGGAGCAGGTCCTATATAGCTTCTGTTGGGACTGGACCGCTGACAATACAAGAGCAGGCGTCTTTTAGCATAAGCTGACTATCCTCCAAGCTCCATGGCTGCACTCTGAATGGCGATAGCTGCAGCATGAGAGCTGATCGGTCCATGTGGTGATCCAAGGACACTTCTGAAGGTTCAGCCAGCACAGATTATTGGCATTTCACAGAACGGGGGAAAGCGCATTCCAGCGACGGCCACCGCACAGAGATGGGAGGCATCCTTGCAGTCACAGTTGTAGGAAGTCCTTGCAGGACAGGATACCTTCAGGCCGAAATTCCGCAGGAAGTCGACTGATTCCACAAGCTGATGACCACTTTTCCAGCTGTAAACTCGGAAGGGTGACAGTTCCAGCGAGATAGCCCACTGGAGGGTTTGACAGTCCACTGGGTGGTCCAGGGACACTTAAGAAGGCTCAGGACGGCTGGATCCTCAAGAACACATCGCGACTAGTTGGTCCCTCCAGTCCATTGGTGGAAGCACTGCACAGGACCGTCGTAGATCAAGTAGGCCAACAGGGCTTCACCAGGCCAGATGCAGGAAGTGATTCCGGGCGGAGTCTTCTTCCGGTCTTCAGTCGGCTGTTCTTCTACGAGGGATTCTTGGCTCCAACGGTAATCTGAAAGATTGCTGCAGGAGTCCTCTTCTACTGGAGTGGAGCAATGTCTCTGCCATAATGTGGGAATTGGGTCCGAGATGGCTGCATTAAAAGGTAATGCCCTTTCCATTTGAGGACCCTCATCAAGGATGTCTGAGGTCATATGCTTGAAGGTACACAGACCAAAGTATAAACCTTCAGACTACCCAACAGTAATTCTAAGGAAGTAAGACCTTATCATACACATTTAGTATAGAACATACCTATTCATGGGGAGTAAAACCACAAGTTACTTTTAGATTGTTTGACAGTTTACAGTAAGTCAAGGGTAGTTGACCCTGTCAGTTATGCAGTGACACTCTTAAGAATCACATAATCAACCAAACCTGTTACCAGAATACATTTCTGCATAGTGGAACACAGATTCAACGAACAGTATAAACCTATAACTATTATTCAGGCTTTGCTGGAGCGACCAGGCCCAAGGCTTCAACCACTCACTCTACAGTCCTTTGGTACTGAGCATTAGGGTGACCGTAAGGAGCAACTTGTTGCATGTCAAGATGAGGAGACTTATCCAATACACTTGCGTAATGTAACCCTTCAGCCAGGGCAATCAAATCCGCCTTGTTGGTAAAATAGTAATCTCCTCCAGACACCGCACCCATAGGCTCTAACCCAAAAGGCACCTGGTCTCTTGTCATGGAATATCGACCGCATTGCGTAAAAAAAAAAAGCCCGACTGACTCAGGGATAAAGGAACGATTGGCTGTTGGTGCCAACAGCGGCGTTCCCACAAGGGCCAAGGGTGCCGATACTTCGGTGTCATGGTCTATTTCATGGTCGTCGTGGTTGAGCACGAGGCCGTAGGACCAAACTTGGCTACCTTGGTGCCATAACTTCCAGGTGCAACTGGTGCCATGGGGGCATGCTGCGTCAAGACAGGAGCCATACCTGCTGCGTCAATCTTAAACATTTAGAGCATTTTCTCCTTGAATGTCTCCAACACTGCTTTCGATGTGCTCGGATTCTAAAGACCTTACCGCGATCTTCTGAAGAATCCGAGTGGCGCCTGTGTCGATGGTGTTGTATTTTACTATGTGAGGATGAAGTGCCTGTCCTTTTTTGGGCGTGGTATCCTCAGTCTCTTGTCACAATGACCTGACGGTCAAACGAGCTGCCGGGGTGCCTAATTAGCCAAATGCTCCCTCAACAATTTGAGATTCATCTGTTTGAAAGAGTCGCAATCAACATTGTGATCTTTACCAAGACACCATGAGCAGAGTGCAGGTCTGATGACCGACATCGTAGAGTTGCAGTCTTGGCAACGCTCAAAAGTCGATCGAGTTTGAGAGTTTTGTTGAATTTAAATTTTCTCTCACAAGAACATTCCGAATAGCAGCATGCAGAGCACGTGGAAAAAAGAAACTGAGGTACGGGGGTGTAGTATGTGTAGTGGCCAATGTAACGTCCAGAACCAACAAGTGGCACAGTCAAGCCAAGAGGGATCGAAAATCGAGTCATACTACGCCCAGTGTTGAAAAAGATTCTTAGCAGCCAACGCTGGAAGGTATATAATCTACAGGAGAAGGCAATTCATTGAAGTGTTTTAACAGCCAGGTGTGTGACTGTGGCACCTGGAGATCTGAACTTTGATTCTCGATTCCCATTTGACCAATGGATAGGGGAAATCACATTGCTTTCCTCAGACTCTGGTCCCTTACCTGTAAAATAAACAGCTTGGGCAAACGTGCTCATCACCAACATACTGGTAGAATCATAAAAAGGACGTGTACATTGTACAAGATATGATCAGAAAAAAATGGCATGCACGTACCTTAATGAATTCGATCATTTCAAACATCTAGAAAGAAAAAAAACATATATGATTAATACATTAAATACCAGTGTGCCCCATTGTCAACTAAATGGTTTACAGTGAAGAATTGTATGGAAAGACGGTAAGTACAAAAACATGTGTGTGCTTTCTCTCAATATGTGAAAGTAACAGAAAAAAACATGTTCCCTTGGGCAACAGCTTTAGTCTATGCCCAATGATGCACAAAGAAAAACATGAATGTATTAATTGATGCATTTGTTGAGCATGTTCATGATGCCAAAGGCTGCTGTATCTACCAAAATCAAGAAAGACAGTGGTAGTGAATCTACTCCAACAGTATCCGACGAGATGCTTCTTGTATTTACTGATATTTTCTTGGGCTGGAAGGAGGGGACAGTAATGTTTAATAAGGCATAAATTAGTTTTGCAAAACTGATTAGTTCACTAAATTAAAATATATTGATTAGCAATCCAACGTACATGATTTTCAAATTTGTATAGCCTTACTACAAATCAGGGCTGCTGAAAGAGTAGTTTCCCCCCCCCCCCTTCCCCCTCTGCAGCGTCAGATCTGGCACCCTTCGGCCACTGCATTTCTGCTCTCTGCTCCAACTTTCAGTGCTATGCGGATGACACTTTCGAGCTACCCTCTGCCACCTCCTCTCCCTCTCATCTCTGTCAGCAATCCAGGAGATCCTCCTCATCGGCACACCTGCACCTTCCTTTCCTATATCTCTCTGGCTGGCCTCCCTTGGCCCTCTTCCTGTCCCCACATGTGAGGCTAAGAGCCTCTGGGTCATCTTTGACTTCACGCTCTAAGAAGTCAAACCACCAACTGCACGTCCTCTGAGGTATTCTTCCCTTCCTCTATTTCCCCCAGAAGCTCACTGTCTCAAGAGCTCTGGTTCGCTCTAGTATGGGGTACTGCAACAACCTCTTTCAAAATCTGCCTGCTACTGCTTTCCGTCCTCTGCAACTCATCCAGAACAGGACTGTGAGACTTGGCCATGGCCTCAAGGCCAGAGATCGTATCTCTCCAGCCCTGAAATCTCTTCATTGGCTCCCAATGGCTGCAAGGATTAAGTCCAAGACCCTCTGCATTGTCTACAAGGCATTATGGGGCCTGGGTCCTAAATAGCTTCAACTCTCCCTTCGGAAATACCTTCCTACTCGACCTCTTCGCTCCTCCAACTCCATCAGGTTCAGTCGCTTCTCCAAGCAACGAATTGGTGGTAGATCTCTTTCTTCCGCTGGGGCCGCCCTCTGAACAGCCTACCTGCCTCTCTGAAACTTGAGGAGAACCATCTTTGGTTCCGGAAGCACCTCAAGACCATCCTCTTTGCTTCTGCCTTCTCTCTTTCTCTCTTTCTCTCCCCTGCTGATCTCTGCCTGTTCCTGCACTGAGCACCTGGCTACCCTTCTGAATTTGGCCCCAGATCCCTGCCCACCCAGCTGCATATCCGCACTGCCTCCTAGCAACACTTGGGTCTGTATCTGGAACCCTACAGTCCCCTTACCTGCACTTATTAGACACCTGCTGTTTGCAATTAATTCTTGGACTTGCCACCTGCTGTCTGCACTACCTGTTTGATAACGTGTTCAGCACTTTCCAATCTTCCCTGTCCACTCTCCCTCTACCTCCCCTCTGACCTTGCACATTCTCAATGGCAATTTTGTCCTCCCTTGTACCGCTCCGTTGCCTCGTCACACACTGAAACACTTGTGTATGGGCGCGATATAAATAAAATATATCAGAAGGTTTAGGGGACTTGCAGCTTTGCCACTAGAGCTACGATGAGAGGCTACCTTTGCTTGACAGTTACCAGACACTGCTACCCTGGCAAATTCGACAGTGCTTACCATTAGGGTCTCACACACACTATGCTATCGGTAGAGCATTTAAATAGGAATCTCCTTAATAGCGATGGTTCAATGAGTAACAACCGTTTCTGACAAGCGTTCACTTAACTTTCCCTTCACATAAAATATAATAGCAACAATGATTGAGTCAATCACTATAGGAAGGTGACCTTATCACACAGTAACATTTGTTGTGCGTCTAAGTCTTGAAAGTACAGCTCCCAAACTAAAATTACGTTTTAGTCTCATTACTTTGCATTCCAGTTCTTGTACTTTTCGATTCAAGAATGGAAAAAGAAACCTATGGCCATATTCATAGTGCTTAACATTTTTCCTTATGGGTTTATATATGTTCCAGGTTGGCTTATGATTTTCAAGTTTCAAGTCATCACTAAAAAAGATAGTATTCTTGAAAATCAAACCTATTTCTACCAACTAAAGCTGGGAATTTTAAGTGTGTCCCTAATTACGCTCACACCAGAATCGATACACCCTGCTAGGGAAATGAGGCCAAAGGCGATCTTGTAATAACAAGTACAAATGAGGAAGGTAGGAAAGGACTCTGCCACCTGACCAGTCTTCTCCTGTCCCTCTTCCTGTTCCTTCCTGCCAAAGTGGTTTCAAGCAGGGATTTATATAGGTCTGGCTTGCCATGGTGATGTCACTGGAGTTGGATCATGACTTCAGCCAAATCGGTCCTATTTCCACAATAGGGATGCTCCAAAGCCTTCTTTCTTCATTGTCAGCCGTTTTGTCAGGGCATACTGTTCTACAGTTGGCTAGCTATGCAAAAACACACAGTAGCTTATGCTTTTCTCCATTTCGCTCACTATGCAAAAACACACTGCAGTTCTGCAGACTTTTACAAAGCTTGAGGCCTAGCCCAAGTAAAACTAAACATTATGTACAAACATTTCCATTAATTCTATCCATATTTCACTGATCCTGCTCATGTTATCTGGGTCCTGTAGTTTCCTCCACAATTTACAGTTATAATTGATCCCATTCTGCATTTTGCCGCAAAACATTTTTTAATCGCATGGACCCTTGATGGACAGTGGACATCTGGTGAGTCGGTTTGCGCTAGCTATAGTGACTAACGTACTCTTAGTCCATAGTCCCCTTTCCTTCATACTGTATGGGCGTCCCTTCCAAGGGACGGGAGACGGAACCTTTTTCACCAGAAAAAACTTCCCCTTTAAATTTAGAGGCACGCAGGGGTGCGGCCCAAGGAGCATGCGCTGCGCTGACTCCTCCCTCCGACCCCACACCTCAGTCCCCATTGACGCGTCGACAATAGATTTAACATTGCCTAATGACACCAGTATTATTAGGGGGGCGGGTTTAGGGGGGAGGTTGGTGGGACCGATGGAGGAAAGGGGACTATGGACTAAGTACGTTAGACACTACGGTGAGTAACTTATAATTACTCTTACGCCCCGTCCCCGTTCCTCCATACTGAATGGGCGATTACAACTGAAAGAAGCCCCAGGAGGGAGAGGAGACCCTCCTAAATCAAATAGGTTCCTGAGAACTGCCTGTCCGAAATCCGCATCAGAGCTAGAGCCGGCATCCAAACAGTAATGCTTGCAGAAAGCTGTGGGAGAGGCCCAAGTGGCCACCATGCTGACATGTCGCTGGAATGCGATGGCCGTTGCCTTGGCCCTGACTGCGCGGGCATGCATGATGGCCGGGAGCGGGTTGTGCTGGCCCTCGTATGCTTCTTTGACGGCAGAGACCATCCAGCGGGATATGGAAGCCTTAGAGGCCTGATAGCCTGGTCTTGAGCCTCTGAAAGTGCCATACATGGGGTCCGATTTGCAGAAGCCCTTGGTTCTGTCCAAATAGAATTTCAGGGCACGCCTGACATCCAGGCAGTGAAGCACTCTGGGCTTCATCCTTGAGATCCAGTAAAAAAGGAGGAAGGACTATTTCCTCGTTCAAGTGGAAAGCAGACGGAACCTTGGGCAGAAATGCTGGATGTGTCCGCAAGACTACCTTGTCCTTGTGAAAGGTAGTATAAGGTTCTGAGGCAACCAGCGCCTGGATTTCGCTGACTCTACGAGGTGAGGCTGACTAGTAAGACCATCTTGATGGTGACCAGCCTGATGTCCAAGGCCGCCATTGGCTCGAATGGTTTGTGCGCCAGGGCGCCCAAGACTATGTTAAGGTCCCACACCAGGTGCGGTCTCTTGTCGGGTGGGTAGATCCTTGCGAGTCCCGTCAGATGTTTGATAAGGTTGGAGGAGAAGATGCCCTCCTCAGAGTTCCTATAAGCCCAAATGGCTGCGAGGTATGTGCGACAGGTGTCCATCTGCATACCTGAGTGGGCGAGGTGCGCCAAGAAGGAGAGCATGTCGTCCAAGGTGCATGCCAGTGAGTCGATTCCCTTGGAGTCTGCCTAGTGGCAGAATATGGTCCATTTGCTTTTGTACTGGGCCCTGGTAGCCTTGCTCCTGTGAGAGGCTGAGGTGCTGCATCGTTACCTGCTCAGGTACCATGCTGTGAGGGCTAGTTTCCCTGGTGCAGTGTGGATGACTCTGCCCCCTTGCTGTGGCAGAAGATGTGCTGGGCCGGTCGGGAGGTGAATCGGGGGCACTTCCGAGAGACTGAGCAGCTCCGAAAAACATGGCCTGGCCAGCCACCATGGAGCTATTAGAATGAGGAGTTGGCAAGACTCCTTGATTTGGCAAATTACTCGGTGAATCGGGGGCATGGGCAGAAAGGCACAGGCTTTCATGCCGGTCCACTCGAAGTGAAATGCGTCGGCCAGAGAGCCGGGGCACTGACCTTACCAGGATGTGAACTGGGGGCACCACTTGTTATGCAAGGTGGCAAAGAGATCCACCTGGGGGCGACCTAACCTGTTGTAGATCTCCTGAATAACAAGGTTTTTTAGCTGCCACTCGTATTTGTCAGCTCCACGCATACTAAGCCTGTCCGCCTCCAGGTTAGATTCCCCAGGGAGGTGGACTGCCGTAAGGTAAGTGTTGTTTTCCAGGGCTCACTTCCACATGCTGATCGCCAGTCTGCACAGGGGAGGGGATCTGGTGGTTCCCTGCATGTTAATGTAGTACATGCTGGTCGAGTTGTCCATCTGGATGAGGACTACCTTGCCCCTGAGAAGTGGTAGGAATGCCTTGAGCGCCAGCCAGATGGTGTTCAACTCTAGCCAATTGATGTGGTATTCCCGCTCCTGACAAGTCCATGTGCTGTGGACGGAGAGATCGTCCAGGGTGGCTCCCCAGCCTTCGAGAGAGGAATCCGTGGTGACAGTGGCCTGCGGAGTCGGTGGTCGGAAGGGCTTGCCCATCCGTAGGTTGCAGTCTCTGGAGCACCAAGTTAGATCTGGGTGGAGGGATGGGGGAACATTGATCATCTAGGATTGAGAGCCCCACTCATGGTTCCATGAAGCCATGAGGTGCAGATGAATCCTCCTCATCCTTCGTCTCATGTGCGGGACGGCTAATAGTACCGCTGCCATTAGATCGATGAGATTTTGGTACCACCATGCCGAGGTCACTTCTCTGTGGAGGAAGTGGGTGGTGGCCCTCTTGATAGCCGAGATTTTGTCCCCCGAATACCTGCAGGTTGCAGCTGCGACTTCTTGAGCGAAAAACCAAGATCGTGCAGAGTGTTCATAAGGGCATAGGAAGAGTGGTGAACAGCTTCCGTAGATGTAGCCCTGACGAGCCAGTCGTCGAGGAGATACGAGTAGATGTGGAGGCCCTGCGCTATGAGGGCGGCCGCCACCGCATTCATGAGCCTGGTGAAGACCTTGTGGGCTGAGTTGAGGCCAAACGGAAAGACCTTTTACTGAAAATGGTAGCCCATGATCCTGAACCGAAGGAAAGAACGATGGGGCTGCCAAATAGGTACATGCAGGTATGTGTCCTTCAGGTCCAGGGAGCACATCCAGTCTCCCTTGTCCAATGTCTCCGCTATAAAAGCGTGCGTAACCATCTTGAATTTTTGCAGGGGTAAGGAGAGGTTGAGGGTGGAAAGGTCCAGCACAACTCTCAGGCCCGCCTGGTGGTTCTTCTGAATGGCAAAGATCCTGGAGTAAAAGCCAAAGCCTTGCTAGGAGGCTGGGACTTCCTCCACTGCCTAGCTCTCTACGAACGACTGGATCTCCGCCAAAAGAGTTGCTTTCCCAACCTGTGGAAGTGGAGGGGAGGAGGGAGGAGAGGCTGGGATAGGGAGACGGTACCCCATGGATCCTATGGAGAGGATCCAGGGGTCCGCGAAATTCTGGTGCCAGAAATGTGCATGAGAGAAAGCCTGCCCCCCCCCCCCCCCCGGGACACACGTAGACCCGAAGGGGCGTGTCATGCCTTCTTTCCCTCGGAGGCTGTTGAAGAGGAGGGGGACTGGAAAAAGCCCTTACACCCCCCCCTCTTTTTGTTGCTAGTTGTGGTATGTATTGACCCACCTTTCCTCTGCTATGCTGCATCACTCTGTTATGGTGGTGCCATGAATAGCAAAATGGCCGCAAAACCCTTGTGCACGCCAAAACCCCCAAAAATCCTACTTTTCAACGCACAAAAAGATGGCTGCCCAATCTGCCACGCCTGTTGTCCGTGGTGTAACAGAGCTCCCACTACTGAAATGTGTCACTGGACTCCACAACAATTGAAAGTGGAGTACAGAAGGAAAAAGCAGTGTTTTGCTAAATGAAACTCCAGATATTGCTTTAAATCACCTTTTCTTTGCTGCTGAAACTTCAGAATGCCGGCACAGAACACCTTCCAAATAATCAATTTTCTCGCTGGGTGCTACAATTCACTTAGTTGAAAGAATCACTGTGAACCAACAAGGTCCTGAAAGGCTAAGAGCATAAAGAGATCTCCACAGCAAAAGTGGCCTGTCTGTGGATCTGTAAAAAACTCTGTGCAGCAGAGGGCTACCTGCGATGACAGCTGCCGTCAGGGGCCTTCCTGATTAAACTTTAACATATTATAAACTGAAAGTCAAATGTTTGCAATATAAGAGGCCTGTTACTGATGGTAACCCATATTACAGTTGTTTTTGATCCCACAGGTTTAAAATCTTAAATCAGAATTCTACTTGTTATTTGATACAACAAGTTTGTTTTGTGCTAAGGAAAAGCCAAAAGAATTTAACAATTAAATTAACCCTGGCTGAAGCTGCAAAACTGGATTAGCAGGTTTTTCTCACAGAAGGAAGGCATTCCCTCGGCAGGAACTCACAGGGAAGTGTTAATTGTTAGGTTGGGACAGAATCTGGTCTACAGAGGGAAAAGGAACAATGACAAGCTGCAGCAGGAAACTTGAAGTGTGAATAGGGTCGTAAATGGCCTCTGCAAGGAACAAACAAGGAGGAGCATGCTCCTGGACTGCAGGAAGACAAAAAGAGGCGGACCCAAGCAACCATCTGTTTCTGAACATTAACAAAGAACACTTTTTAAAAGACTTAAAACTTGCTAGTCAAAATGTTGAGAAATATAAAAATGACAGTTGTTCATTTAATATCTGGCTGCACGTTTTAAGAGGCGGCAAAACCGTGTGACATGTTCTGGAAAGGAAAGGCAAGAAATCTGATTTTATGCAAAATGCATGACTGTTAGAATTGTGAAAATGTACACGCATGTCCCCATGTTGAACATGCATATTTGTGGAAAGTTGCAGAAAAATCAGAAATTGTGTTCACAGCGAAAAAGGCAAAATTCTGTGGAAAGGGGAGACAAGAACCCACAGCTACGGAGTTTTGAGGAATAGCTGCTATGTAAAATATGGCATCTTTATGCGCAATTTGTATAAAGATGACCAATGTAGAAATGTGTGTAAGGTAAAATCCGATTTTGAGACCAGTGGCTAAAGGGAGGTCTGAGGTTTGTAAAAGAAAATCATAAAACCTGACATGACTCAGCCTTGAGCCAATCACTCAAATTGCAAGGAGGAGATGAAGTATTGACCCTATACCAGCACAAAGGGGCAAGCTTAGATAAGCTGGCCCACACGCCCCCTGTATGATGTCATTTCATAGCATAAATAGAGACAGCTCACCAGACACAGGGACACAGATCCACTCACCCTCCTGCTGGTGGAGCACCCTGCTGCTGAAATCTACATCTTCCCTGTTCCAGACTCCAGAAACTTGGCAAAGCAAAGGCCAATTGCATAGCTGAACCATTCTCAGCTAGGCCTCAAATTCTAGAACAGAACCCCAAAAGCCTAGGGGAAGCAACATAATATCAGCCGGGCTGCGCTGTTACTGCTTGCCTGCGGAATTGAAATAGCCTCAGAACCAAGAAGGGCAGATCCCGTCCAGTCCTGTGCCGTGCTGTGACCAGAGCGCCTTGCTGACCCTGTCCAGTCCGATGTGCCCAGCTGCCAGTCCCTGATAGGTCCAGAATCCTGACAGTCCCATTTAAAAACTTATCCAGTGAGTATAAATAGGAAGAACTGTGTCCTATAGCGTATGTACTTTGCATAGTCTTGTCCCTAGCTTATACCCATCCTGTCTTTCCTTTAGGACCCGTATTGTTAGAACTATCTTTGCACTGACTCTTCTCTCACATGTGTTCCTAAACTCCAACTTCCCATTGATTGATTAAGAAAGTAATTCCGAAACCAAGCAGAGCATCACAATGTGTGGGAGCGAGGGGCCATCAGGCCCCTCGCGTCCTCTACTTCTCAGTACAAAACTTGGACCAAGTGCCTCCACAGTAGTGGGTTTGCCCCTTGCCCTTATGCAATGTTAACCTTTGTTGACTTTCGCGTAGATGGGACCACTGCGCAGGACACGGGGCATCCATTTTTGTACCCCCTTTCGACTCCATCTTGGCGACTAGGCCTCACTGCGATAGTACAAAAACACTTTTCTTCCCTTTTCTCACAGCAGCCCGACCAGACGCACAGGGCACAGGGCCCCACCCCCGTTCTCACTCTGACTGGAAAACTTTGCAGGTCCATTCTCACGCTGAAAGCCAGAGATGCTTGCAACACAATAATACATGTAACACATCGCTCTTCCTCTGAGATCACTGTCCTGCATGTGAACCAGCATGAGCTAAGCACATAGCTCGTCCATCTCCACAAACGTGTCGTTGCCACCCTCGCCAGTGGAAACTTACTGCCATTGTGACCCTGTGTCCCTGCAAGATATTCCTTTCATGTGCCAGAGCACTAACCATGCCATGATGCCCACCCAGCAGATCCCCAACTAACATTAGACCCCCTGCTGCAATATATCGTTGCCTACCACTAACAAATGCCACATACCAGAGATTCTTGTGTGTACGGACCTTAACTTCAACCAGTGTATTATAGCGGTCGAGACCTTAAACCTAAGACTTGTAAAATCCTATGTTATTGATAGCATAGATATATGTGTGACTTTTATAGAGACATGATAAACTAATGAAGGTCTTTTGAACAATTATTTAGTGCATGCATTTTTTGAGAATATATTATGTTAGCTTAGATAGTGACCATCCTGCCTCCCAGCGACCTGACCTTCAACCATGCGGAGCACAGATGATGGACGTCAATCCTCCCACCAACAAAGCGACCGGATGAAGAGATGCCACCCCACCTGAGACATCGAGTGAACTGACCAATCCGGGACCAACGTAGTATCCTATGTTAGTTGCGTCATTTACCCTATAAAATGTAATGTAATGATAATTTGTGCAGAGCACTCTCAGATATCTCTTGAATACTATTCATCAGATAAAACCTTTTCTTGAACTCTCGCAGCCTGCTCTCTTTGCCTTATTCCCCGTCAGGGGTGTGTTTTATTTTTTTGCACGTCAAAGACGGGGAGGGCACAAACAACACCTGAACTGTTATGATCGGCCGTAAATGACCTTCCTGTGTGGCATTCTACTTTTTGGTAGTCTTTAATATTGTGTAAGCAAACCCATTAGTCATTTTTAAAAGTGCATTTCTGTTTTCAATTCTCGCGCCTATTTTACAAAAACGACCTTCCCTAAAACCTCTAACTCCCTCAGTTTTTGTGATAGGAACGAGATTTCAACTCCTACTTGTAGCTAACACTGTACCTATCCATAGAACTCGGTGCGATTCTCACGTTATCGCGAATATCGCGCACGGAAAAGCTTGCCACAAATTTTCATTGAGAAATGTTTACACATGTAAAATAGCTCTAAACTGCTTCCAACTTGGATTTTAAGATTTCAAATGTTTTCTTTGCATTAACTCATGCTTGTGTTTGTATGCAACTATTCAAGGGGGAAGTGAGACACTGTTTGACCTGTACATTCCCGAATACCTGCTCTCTCCTCCTATCCCATTACATTGCCTATTGGTGGTTGAGGGTTGTTGCAGGGGGAACTGCTAACCACAGTACTATCTGATCTGAACCAAGACAAAAGTATTTTCTGTGCTGCATTTGTTTTGCTTATTACCTATTCCGAGTGTACTAAAGATATTATTCAGTGTTCTGTCACCCCAGTGGTGATTGTTGTTTACCTAGTAATATATATATTGTGTTTTTGATCTTAACTAAGTAAATAAATAATACCTTTTACAAACCAGCCTAACTTCTGGTCCAGCGTGTGCCGGGGTATTCTTAAATAAGGGTTGCGATACAAGTGGTACATCTTTCAAATAATGGAATCCATATCTTAAATCAGTTTTTCCATTGCACTGTACACTAAGCCAGGAGCAGAGTGTATTGCCTGATTGAAATCCTTAACATTGGGCCAGCTCTAAAACGCCGAGCGGTCAGGCTGCCTGGATCTACGCTCCTGGAAGCCTCAGAACCCTCTATATGTACGACCCCTCTCGGAGCGCTGCTGAGATTGGGTGTATAATTTGGGCATGGTCTTTGTAAGGATGAATGAAGACTTGGGCGTTTGTGAGCTGTTTTTCTTCTTGTCCAGCTCTTCGTCCGTGGAGGAGTGGAAAAGGCCCCCCTCCCACCCTCCCACCCTCGAACGGTAGATCTAATATGCGTTCCTGGACGTCCGGGTTGAATTTTGTTGCCATATGGACAGCGCCGCCAGGTAACCTTCAACGGTACCCACTTGCAGGCCCTTGCGGGCTAAGGAAAGCAAAAAAGACAGAACCGCAGGAATGTCACATGAAAAAGGATCCACATTCTGAACACTGCACCAGTGGCAGAACTTTCTCCGTTGGCAACGGTACAGGGACTTTGTCGCAGGCCGTCTGGCCGAAAACCCCTCCATCACGTCTTCAGGGAGGTCCCAATCCTTATACCTCAGCCTTTCAGAAGCCAAGCGTGAAGGTTGAGGGATCAGACCTCTGGATGGAGAACCTGGCCCCCTCCCGTGACACCAGATCGTCTCGGTAGGGAAGACGGCGTAGAAGGCAGATGGACAAGTCGAGAAGGTCCGGGTACCACGTTCTCCTAGCCCATGCCGGAGCAATGAGGATCATTCGGGAACCAAACCTCCATAACCTTCGCAGCACTTGCGGAATTACGGGGCCTGGAGGAAACGTGTACAGCAGTGGGAAGGACCACTCCACTACGAACGTGTCCCCCAAGGCTCCTCTTGGAGGAAATTCCTGCGAGCAGAACCTTTCGCACATCCGGTTGATACTGGAGGCGAAGAGATCCACTTGTGGAGTCCCCCAAAGGGTGAAGATCTCCAGGACAATCTCCTGAGCCAGCTCCCACTCGGGAGAGATCGCGCTCTGCCTGCTCAGAGCGTCCCCAGTCTCGTTTTCGTCTCCGGCCAGATGAATTGCAGAGATCAAAATTTCCTGCTGGATGGCCCAGAACCAGAGCTGCATCGCCTCCTTGCACAGAGGAAGTGACCCCTACCCCCCCCTTTTTGTTGAGGTAATGCATGGCCACTGTCTTGTCCGTCAGAATCAGGACATTCTTCCCTCGCACCGTCGGCAGAAAAACCTTCAGGGCAAGCCTGATGGCCCTCAGCTCCAACAGATTGATATGGAGTCTGGACTTCCGTCGAGACCAACGACCACCGACTGTCAACTCGTTGGCATGAGCTCCCCATCCCGAGAGGGATGCGTCCGTCACGATCGTCACCTCCGGCCAGGGTAGCCAAAATGGAGCCCCCTTCATCAGATTGCCTTCGACAGCCCACCACAGAAGATCCTGGGTGACCGAGGGCGGCACCTGAACGGGATCCTGGCCTCTGGCACCAGAAGAATGCATGATGCCATGAGGCGTAGCAACCTCAAGAACTCGAACGCCGGGAGAGTCTGGGCATGTTGAAACTTGTGCACCATCTGCAGAATGTGATGAGCCCTCACCTGGGGAGGGAAACACTGCCCCAGGGATGTGTCGAGCACTGCTCCGATGTACTGGAGGCGCTGTGTTGGTGTCAAGTGGGACTTCAAGTTGAGGGAGAAGCCCAGCCTGTGAAGGGAGTAGCAGGTGACTGACCGATGATCCAGGGCTTGCTCGGGAGAGCGCGCCCTGATCAACCAATCGTCCAGGTAGGGGTAGACATGAACCCCCCCTCCCTTTCCTGAGATACGCTGCCACCACCACCATTAGCTTGGTGAAAACCCTTGGGGGGAGGTCAAGCCGAACGGCAGGACCCGAAACAAAGGGCGAGTCACCAACCAAAAAGCTCAGGAACTTCTTGTGCTTGGGATGAATCGGCACATGAAAGTAAGCGTCCTTGAGGTCGAGAGACACCAACAAGTCCTGAAGTTGAAGGGCCTGGAGGACTTAAGAGAGAGTAACCATCTTGAACTTGTCCTTGCTGAAGGGCTTGTTCAAACCACGCAAGTCCATGATGGGTCTCAATCCCCCGTCTTTTTTCGAAATAAAAAAAAAAAAAAGGGGGGGAATACCATCCCTTGTTCCTCTCCGCTACAGGCACCGGTTCTACGGCGCCTTTCTCCAGCAGGGATTTGATTTCCTGCGCAAGGAGCAGATCCGGACTCTTCCAAGAGAGATCCCCTGGTGGATTGTCGTGAGGCCTCTGCCGGAAAGGAAGACAGTAGCCGTGGGCTATGATCTCCAGAACCCACACATCTGAAGTAATGGCGCGCCATTCTACAAGATGCTGCGCCAGCCTTCCCCCAACTGGCGAACCATGGGACATGGCCTCATGACTGAGCTAAAGCAGCTGCGGCATTGCCCGATTGTAAAGAGGCAACTGCCCGAGCGGCCTTGGCACCACGAGTACCTTGTTTTCCACCTCTGGTACTCCTACGGTGGCCCCTTTGACTTGCAGCTCCTCTAAATCTACCAAAGGGAGACTAGTATCGAAAGGAACCTCCCCTCCATTGCTGTCCCCTAGGACGAAAAGGCAGAGGTTGGCGAAATGCAGCGCTCAATGACTTTGCTGCAGCTTTGGAGGTCTGCAACTTCTCAAGGCTCTCATCAGCCTTGCTGCCAAAAAGATGTTCACCATCAAAGGGCATGCTGAGAAGCCGGGCTTGCACATAGGGAGCAAACCCCGACTTCCTCAACCACGCAAATCTGCGTATTACGGTGCTCGCCACCATGGACCGGCTGACACAATCTGCCATGTCTAGACCCGACTGAACGGATTCACACATGGCATCCTTGCCATCCTGAACAAGAGCAAGAAAGCCATCCCGTTCCTCCCCTTCGGGAATATGTTCAGCCACCAAAGAGACAATTCCACAGAGTATAAATGAAACGTGCTAAGGCACACACGGAGTTGGCTGCCTTTAAAGCCATACCCCCTGAAGAAAACACTTTCTTCGCCCAGCCATCAAACCGCTTGTCGTCCCTATCAGGAAGGATTATTGGGTACAACACCTGTTTTGCTGTGGCCGTATTCACCTGCACCACCAAACTCTCCGGAGTGGGGTGCATAGTCAAGTAGCTGGCGTCGCTACTGGCTGGACGGTATTTTTTTTGGCAAAGACTTGCCCACTGTCGGGAGTCTCTCCGAAGCATTCCAAGCCGCTGCCACCCTTCTTTACAAGGCCATATGGAATGGAAGTACCGGGTCAGTTGGTGGACCTTGGTCCAAGATATCTGTCAGGTCATCCTGTAGAAAATCCCCTGGTGGCACAGACCACCGCAAGTACTCAGTCACCCTCGACATGAGGCGCCGGTACGAGGATTCAGCATGCGTACCCGGCTCAGGCCTGCCAAACTCAACCTCCAGGGAGGTGTCCAGACCACTATCGTTGTGCAAAGACTGACGAAGGTCTTCCAACTGGCTATGACTAGATAATAGGTCATCAGGAACCTCCTCAGGAACCAGACCTTCATCAGACCCTTCATCCACCTCAGAAATATAATCAAGAGGCTGGAATAAATCCCTGGATGAGGGCACAGAAAAAGGCACATGTTTGGACTTGGCCAAAGCCTTTCTCGAAGTTTCCACCGGTCTACGGGGCACCTCCGATAAAGCCTCCTCGAAAGGCGTCGAGGAATCGGCGCCGACGGCGAGCGTGGCGCCGAAGGCTTCGACACAAGGCCGAGGGCGGAGCCCCGAGCGTGTCCGACGCCCTCTGCGCCGATGGCGTCCTCGGAGGCAGAGCCCACGAGAAAATCCCCTCTAATGCCTCGGCGCTGAAGGCGTCGACGTCTTCTTCGAAGACCTCACAGGCTCCGACGGTCTCGAGGGCGATCCAGCTTGTCCAACCGAGACCTTCAAGGTTCCCTGTGATCGCGCCGACCGCTCGAGCCCGAAGGCGTGCAAACGGTGGCTCTAGCACGTTCCCTGCCGGCGTCTTTCAACAGCACGGATGGAACATAGCCCTGCGACTGAAAAATCCCCAACATCTCCTTACGAAATAAATCCCATTCCGCAGGAGAGGAATGCTCGTTTGGACAAGCAACCTGCCGACGGGCAGAGTCCTCAGAAGAGAGCAGAGGAAGAGGCAGAGGAATGGCGGGACCCACTCCGGGACCTTATCCCCTGGACTTACGCCAACGATGCGGAGTGTCGCCCCTTGAATCGTCAGTCGAAAGCCCAGTGGATTTCGACTTCAAGCTTGTACACCTTACCGACAGAAAGCTTCTTCTTACGCTCTCGCAAGGCCTTCAATGTTAAAGACTGGCAATCGTCACAATCGTCCATGGCGTGGTCCTCAACGAGGCACCAGAGGCAGGCGTCGTGCGGGTCCTTCAGCGACATCCTGGAGCCCCAGTGCCGACATGTCTTAAAACCCAGCTGCAGGGTAGAAGACGATGAAGACATCAGGAAATGTTCGCAAACAAACGGGTTAGAAGGACCGATAGTAACAACCGCGCCGAGATCTCCAAAGCGAACACGTTTGTGGAAAAAAAACGAACTGAGGCTACGGGCGTCGTGCGTCCTACTTATAACATCCGGTGACGTCGGCTCGATGGAGGCCATTGAGGACAGCGTATACACGCAGAAAATTTTCCCGAAGCAACACAGCTTTTGTGATTACCTGTCGTAGATCTGGTATACGTCGGAGGAACCAATCCCTGTGAATATCGGCCCTACCTTGGGCTTGGTTCGGTGTTGCACGAAGTTCTTGAGGTCCTCTGGAGGCGACTTCTGGAATTTAAAGGGTGAAGAGGTTTTTTTCTGGTGAAAAAGGTTCCGTCTCCCGTCCCTTGGAAGGGACGCCCATACAGTATGGAGGAAAGGGGACAGGACGTAAGAGTACACCACACACTAAGCCTGTGGTCTATTTAGATCCCATAGGCCACATTCCTTCTGGGGAGGAGGGGGGAGTTTGACTCCTCTACAGCAGTAGCTAAGCTTTTAAAATGCCTGGCATCTGACATTACATATCTATCCAACTAATAGTTAAATGCGCCTTATATTAAACAAACACTACCTGCTTCACTGCTTGCTTATTTGTATGTGATTATGCTTGCATGAGAGCCTTCCCAGTGCCTCCCCCCCCCTAATCCATTATAGTATAGTGCCTTAAAGATGCCTTGCCCAACTCTAAAGCGATTGGGGGTTCGGGAGGGCCCTGGTTCCTTCCCAATAGAAGATATATAGTTAAATGCCTATTACAGACTGCTCTCAAATCCCAGCTTCACAAGTAACTAAAGATTGTGATGTCAGGCAAATTTCATTTCACTGTGCGTTATCTGCCAAAATTATAAGTTCCTACAAGCCATTCAGTTGAGCTGGTTACACTATACAATAAAGAATCACTCATGGCACTGCTCCATATAAACTGATAGTACAACTGGACATACTGCACACAAGTTATTTGTCTCTTGACTAACTTATGTTGCACGTAATGAACCTTATGATCCTATTGAGTATCAAAGACTACATGTGATGGCATTTTATGTGACATCACTTCAAGGGATGTCAATGGAAATGCATATTAGGGGACCCTTCATGTCTTTTGTCACACAGTCATGCAAATAATAAACCTGGACCTTCCATCAATGGAAAGCAAAGTTCCTGTTTCGACTGAAAGTCGGATGCACGTTCCTTCCATATGGCATGTACATTCATATAAAATAAATACTAGCTTATGCTGTAAACAGTGGTCTGGCAACATCAGGGTTAACCAAAAACATTGATTTTGGTGTACTCACTGGATTAGGATTGTGCAGAAGAACAAGTTACTTAACAACTGGTAACGTTCTTTCAGCTGGATGTTCCTCCAAAGTATACCACATATTTGGCATGTAATGTCCACAGCTGTGCTGCTTCTGAAATTGTTCGGCAGAGGGAGTCCTGCGCCGATGGTGTCAGGTCAATGTCCTTCGAAGGCCTCCATCGAGGGTGACGTCATCGGATTTTATAAGTAGGACACACGGCGCATGTAGCGTCAATTCATGTTTTTTCCCTCCACAACGTGTGCCATAACTGCACACCAAGCCTCCATGACTGCACATAGCCTTGTGGGAACCCAAGTCGCAATAGCATAGACAATTCTGCAGAGGGGCAGGCTGGGAGGGCAATTTGGAATACGTTGGAGGAACATCCAGTTGAAAGAACGTTACCAGTTGTTAAGTAACTTGTTCTTCGAATGGATTGTGTCCTCCAACGTATTCCACATCTTTGACAGACTCCCAAAGCAGTATCAGTGAACGGAGGAGGGAGAAGAATTTCCATATACCCAATCAGATGGCAGAATAAAGCACTGCTTTACCAAAGGCCATATCTTGACCATGGAAAGCATCCAGGGAGTAACGCTTGACAAAGGTGTGGATGGAAGACCACGTTGCAGCATCACAAATGTTTTGATCAGGAACTCCCCATTGTAGAGCTGTGGATGTAGCCACGCCCATGGTGGAGTGAGCCCGCAAACCCCCATGAGGGTCCATGCCAGCCAATCTGTAGCATTCAGTAATGGTGAGGATAATCCACCTGGACAAGGTCTGTTTGGTAACAGCCTGGCCCAATCGGTGTCCAGTGTACCCCACAAAAAGTTTGTCGTCCACTCTGACCCTAGACATCCTAGAAATATAAAAGCTCAAAGCTCTTCTAGGGTCCAATCTATGGAGTCTCTCCTCTTCCTTACCAGGATGAGGAGGAGGGTAGAAAGCAGGAAGTACCACCTACTGGCTCAAATGAAACTCAGACACTACCTTAGGCAGAAAGGAAGGACGTACCCTATGGAACACAGTAAAGGGTGGCTTAGACGAAAGTGTGTGCAACACCCTTCTCCATTTGAACCAGAACTGTGCTGTCCTATCCACGAACACTAGACTATTAACTTTGGCCTGGCCTATTGAAATTAACTGCCCCTCCCGATACATTGAACCTTTGCATTGTCTGAAAGAAGTGTTTTCTAACCCTTTGTACAAACCTATGCTTTTTATTCCCATTCAAAATACTGAAGTGCTCTTTGGCTCCTTTTTCAGGTGAGCGCAAACTGTCTTTGTAACTTAGAGTTTGTTACTGTAGTATATTGGTGGTTAATATTGAGTTGATTTCTACTAGTGAAAGTTTTCTAAATGACTGTGTAAATAAATGTTTAAGTATTTATTTTACTAAGAAACCTTGAGTGTTAAGTGTCTACTTGAACCACTGTGTTTCTGATACTTCTGTGTAACCTTCTACTGCTCACATTCCCTCTTGAGATAAGCCTGGCTGCTCAGCTCGCTACCAAAAGGGTGTTGGACAGACTTATACCAAAGGTTGGGTTTTTGCTTACACCTGTAGTCCTAATTGTGTGTGGTGTTCCCAGAGGGTACTGCCTGCAATTCTGCCTAACAGTTCGTTGTAAAACCACTGCCACCAGCCATTTCGATAGCAAAGGGTAGCATTTGACTGCTACATGAGTATCTAGACACAGTTGATACTAGGTAACCCCTCCAGCGCACCATTGTAAAATAGGGTGGGAAGGGTCTAGAAACAAAGTAACCACACCTGGTTTGGCACACAGAGCAAAATACTAGGAAGACCTTTCCACAAAGACATGGGGAAAAAGACTGGGACCCGTTTAAACAAAGGGGGCTCAGACGCCAGCTTCAAAAACATGGCTCCCACGACTTACCATTACCAGTGTTTGCGGTCGGAAAAAATCATGACAATTCGTTTTTTTATTAAAATTTTTTTTGATTTTACAAACTTTTCATTTATAATTCTCTCTCAATTTCATACAGAGCAATTATGATAATACAGTTCATTGCAATTCTTTCGGCCAATTAAGTCTCTTTTGTAATCTCCACCCAAAATTGAATTACTGTAATAATGAGCCATTGGTCCTTTCCTTGTAGCAAGTGTGCCCATATTTCTTCTGTCATTGTTTTTTTAAAAAATCTTAAAGAAGTCTCTGTACAGTTCTTTTTCTTTCAGCGCTGTGCAAATCATAATCAGATGAAATAAGGTTTCTATTACTTCCGGTTCTTCACAAAATCGACAGATACGTTGGCTGTTTTGTCGATCGATAGTCTCGAGTTGGTAGTATATTGAATCGAAACCGCAGAAATCGATCTCGAATCCTGGTATCTGGAAATTGCTTTAGATATTGAGGTAGTTTGTGGAGTGTTCTTGCTTCATTTCCACATTTAAGATAGCGTTTATAGCTTGTTTGGAGATCTATTGTTTTTATCCAATAATTAGTTTTAATGTTTCGCTTCGCGTGCTGTGGTCTTTTTGTCAAAATTTCGTCTGTGATTTCTTCCATCTGCATTTTCCTTTTAATCGCAGAAGTCCATTTTGAAAGAGCTGAGACTTGCAAGGCTTGTTCTTATTTCTTTTAGTATTTCCAATGATGTATCTTATCATCCGAGATTATTTTTCTATACAAGTCCATCTGCTTCCATAATACTGTGGATTGAATGGACTGTAGACCCAATTCAAATCGGATTCTAGCTATTGGAAATGATTTTGGAAGGGCTAGCGTCTTCCGCCAATATATTCCTTCGAGGTAAGACCAATTGATTGCCTCCTGGTTGACGAAGGTTTCACTAGCATAGGTTAATATCGGAATTATCTTTTGTTTATATAACAAGGTTGTTGCTTTTGCCGAGTATGTTCCATATTTCATGTGAAAGAAGTGCCCTGGTCTTGCCAAGGATCTGGCCTTCCCTTCGATGTATTAATTCCATTCTTTTTCGTTCTTTGAGGGGTTGCTCAAAGCACCCAAATATTTTATTGTCTTTGTTGTATTAATTTCTTGACTTTCTAGCATAATTTTTGTGCTTGTTGAATTTTGCTCCTCTGTGTTGAAAGTTTCATAACACTTGTTTTGCAAGTATTGATTTTTAAGTCATTTTCCAACATATATTCTTGTGCTTTGTCCAGGGTTTGTTGTAATTCTATTCACAGTTTTATCAAGAATGATGTCATCAGCATGAATTAGCGTTTGTATTGGTTCACTGTTAATCTTGGGTGGATTCACTTTAATATTTTGTATTTTTTCTTCAAAATCATTGGTATACAAGTTGTATAAGCATGCTGCTAGAGGGCATCCTTGCTTCAGCCCATTCCAGGTGGGAATGGATTCAGTGACTATACCATCGGTTGTTAAGCGCACTCGCACAGATCTATTTGAATACAGTTCTTTTATTGGGTTTAGAATACAGGAAGGACAACCCCATGAAGTTAATTTGATCCAACGTTTATGCCTATTTACGGAGTCAAACGCCATCTTTAAATCTATGAACAGAGCATAGATTTGTTGGTTTCTGGCAATTGCTTCTGATTTTAGAATGTTCAATAACAAAAGGTTTACATTAGTTCCAATCTTTGTGACCAAGCCGGTTTGTGTTTTTGCTCGCTTTTCATTGCTTGCTGCCCTTGTTTTCCATTGCATTGCTTACGTTTTTCTGAGAGATAACCTGCAAAAAGCTTTCCTAGGGGATCTAGGAGGGCTATTGGTCTTTAATTACCCGGATTCTTTCGATCACCTGCTTTGAAGATCGGTGTCAAAATGGCAATTGTCCAGGTGTGTGGAATCTCCTTTGTCTTTTCCATGAGTTGGAGCAGATAAAGAAGAAACTTTGCCAATATTTCTGGAGCGGTCTTGAGCATTGTGTTTGACAGGCCATCTGGGCCTGGTGCTCTGGATGGATTTAGGGCCTTGATGGCGTTTATGACATCTTCATCCCAATTAAGGTTCCACGGGGACACATCCTTTTCGGTATCTTTGATTAACTTCTGCGATTTGTTCTTATACAATCCTGTAAAATGCTTGACCCATATGTTGGCCTCTACTTCTTGGAGCATTGTTTGTTGTTTTGGCACGTCGTTCATCATTGACCATAGATATCTTGTGTTTTTCATTTGTAGTGCCGCAAGAATTGATTCAGCGTCCTTTTGTTTCATCATTGCCTTATTCGTTTTTAAAAAAATTGGAGTATTTGTTTTTCTTTTCTGATTTGATTTTTATAATCAGGTTCTTTCTTCTTTTTCAATTGTCGCAATCTTTTTTGATGTTGCTGTTTCGTTTAATTTCTATATTGTATTGATGGTTCTGAATATGGTTTGATGTATACTTGGGCTTTGAGTTGGCATGTTTATATTTTTCTAGTATCCATCCATCCATAATTCAATTTTGAATGATCTTTAAGAGGCGCCTTTTCCATAGAAGCAAGTATTTCAGATACTTGATGTTGTTGGATTCGAAGTTTATTCAGCCCATTGGTCACTCCAAGTGCTGGTAAACGTAAATGATGAGCTTTTGTTCTCTTAGCGGTCCATGTGATTGATATTTGATGATGATCGCTTGCAGTGTGTGGTATATTGTTAGTCGATATTCATTTCTGTAAACTCGCTGAGGTGAATATTTAATCAATGATTGAGGTGGAGTTTTCATATGTCCAAGTCGGGTGAGGTAAGCCTTTGTCATTCGTAGGTTGTTCACAAAGTGATATTGTGAATTCTCATTTCTTTCATCCATTTTCTTGCTCGACTTGACATTTCTTGGATGTTACATTTGGCTCCTTTGTTAAATAGATGTATATTAAGATCTCCTACAATGATAAATTCACTACCGCTGTTGTAGAGGGCGATAAGGTCAATTTCGTCACATATCGAATCTATTAGTTTGTTGTCGCTAATAGCTGTCGGGTTCCAATAGATGTTAAAGACTGATATACACCGGAATCCATAGACGGTCAACTTGTTGTCGTCATCACTAGGCATGTTAATGGTGATATATTGAGCCCATGGATGGATGTTCTTTCTAGCTACTATTGACCATGTAGGAATGTTTTTCATTAAAATCATAATTCCTGATGCAGGCCTACCTAGAGTCGAAGTTATTGCAGGATTCATCCAAGTTATATATCCCTCACATAGGAACTCTTCTGTCAACCAAGTTTCTTGAAGGCATATTAATTCCAATTGTGCAAGAGTTAGTGAAGTATCTTCAAGAAGATGTTTATGTCCTTTCGTGTTCCATGAGGTTAAGGATATTTTATTTGGCTGAACTTCTCTCTTTTGGTTGTTATAAGTATGTTTTTCTCCTCTCTTGGCTTTGGTTTACTCTTCTAAATTCAGATCTTAATATTGGAGTACGTGTAGACACTCGCCAATTTTTACCTGTGTTTGTTTCATCCTTTTTTTCCTTGTTTTGATTTTGGTACGAAAGCGCTATATTCTTGGATTTTTTTTTCAGCCATGCTTCTCGTTAAAGATTTCTTCTGTTTTAAATCCTAGTTTTCCTAGTTGATGATTTGGCGCTAGGACACGTTGCATAGTCTCTTCAGAATAGAAATCAATGTGAGCTTCTTCCATGTGATTTTTATTTGGAAAGATGATTACTTCAATACCGTCAGAGCCAATCGACTTCAGTTGGGGTATAGCTTTGTATAGCCGCAGAGTATTGGATCTGTTGAGCATCACTGGCGCTTCTGTACTTGTCGTCATTTGAAACAATGCTATTCTGTAGGCGTGCGTAGAGCTCAGTGGATTGTGAAATTTTGGTCTCGTAATGGGTGGGCTTTCACAGGAGACAGATCTTTCATTTTCTCTTCCTCCATCTTGCACTGCTGAGGATGACCAAATTTCCTCATTCGATACCGAAGAGTATGTGAGAGAGAGGTTGTTTATTTGGTCTTCAGAGCATTGCTTATTTATTGAACTGTCCGTAGTTGTATCATAGCATTCATCTACGATTATTAATGCCTCATCTTGTGAGTTTATAGAGATTGGATTACTCTGTCGATTCGTCAGTTATCAATATCTCTGGTGTTGGCGACGGATTCTTTTGCATATTTGTTGTATCCTGATTAATTTCTGCTATTAACTCATCCAATGGTTCAGGCAGGATTTGAATAGCTTTTTGAGGTATCGTTCTCAGTATATCAATTAGTGGCAAGTTCGAATTCCATCCCTATTGCGCCATGTTCTTAGTACCATCTCGTTGTTTAGTTGGCCGAGTCTTATCGCCTAACGATTTTTGTACTGTTTGCATTTTTCTGAGGAATGCACGGGAACCCGTTTGCGTTTTCTTAATAGCTTTTTTGTGCATTGGTTTGTTCAGAGTCTTGATCTACAGTTCCTCGTTTGGCTAAGTCGAAAATGTCAAAAGGTGTGCACATCGGTGGTTCGTTAGTGCCTGGGATTGGCAGGTCTGGAAGATTACATACTTCAATAGGAAATTTTTGCATTTCATATTGTGTTTGGTCAGTGTTCATGACTTTGACATCCATTTTTTCCTCAGTTTGTGTTTCTTTAGTAAGAAATTGTAGTTGGGACGTCGTGTGTAGATGTTTTTCCGCTTTGTCATCTATCAATTTTTTTGTTATTGTTGACAGTTTCCATTAAATTCTGTTTGTCTATTCAATCTACTCTTGCCATGTTCGCTAACCGTGTTTGCCACATCCTGGATGTTTCAGCTTCAAATTTCAATCTCTCTTGTATTGTATTTGTAAAGGTTTCCAGCTGGGTTCGTTTAGTTCTGATCATAGCAAGAAGAGTCGCTTGATCTTTTGTTGCATCAACCATATATTCCTGGATTTTTAGAAATGGATCATTGCATTTGACAAAACTACTACCAAGGCATTCTGCAGATCTAGCATCATAGTAGGCAGTCTATATGACGATTTAGACAAATTCCTTAAAGATTCATCTTTCATACTTATGGATTGAGATTCAGGATCCTCTGTTCTTTGATTCTTTGGAAGGTTGTGGGATATCTCCAGAGGTGTTTTTAATGGGATCTGATTTCCTTTAGGTGTAATCAGCGTTGAAGTATTAATCTGTTTGATTTGGGCTCGTGTGATGACTCCATTAAACACTTCAGATCTTTTTTCTTGGGAGTCCATTATTGCATCTATCTCTGTTATATCAAACGACAGCCGCGCTATCCGGATAGGCAAAGATTTTGTGTAGTCATTAATGGAGTCAGTAGGATAGTATGTTGAGTGCCACTGTTTGGCTATCCTGGCTCTCTCTTGCAATGATGGTGTAAAAGTGATATCTTCAGATGTTGCTTTTTGTCGTTTTTTGCTGGTGGTTTTGCTTTGAGCTGGCATCAGTGAAACTGGAGTACCAGCATCGAGTGGTAAATTGACCTGATGTGCTTTCCCTGTAGTTAGTAATTGAGTTATCAAGCTACTGGTTTTAACAGATTTGGTGGATGCCTGTATCGGGATTGGGGTCATGCTGCTCTCCCTATTAGTAATTTGAGGTAGAATTTCAGTTGATAACTCGTTTGTCAGTTCTGGTGGACTTCTAGGTGTATTGGGATCTTGGTCTGCCATGTTACAGTCCGTTGACAAGATTGCCTTGGTTCGGTGTTCGCCCAATTTGTTTTTTATCTCTTGTTTTTGGATGAGACTCTCCTTAGTTTTATGTGATCCGATCCTCACATTTTTGGATTTAGTGGTCGTCATAGGTTTCCCATTCAAATCTGGCCGATTTGTGATTTTATTAACCAGGGCTACAGATTCTTCTAGTTTCTCTTGTAGTCTTGTACAAAGTTTGGGAAATTCCATTTTGGGCTGGATCTTATAATATATGAACAAGTACTTGAAGATTAACTATGTGTCTTTATACTTTTGATTTTTCTTATGATCACTTGCCAGTTGTTTCCGCCGACTCCAGCCGTAAACAGCAGTTAACAGCGTGCCCTTTTCTCCACGCGGGCTTCACGCTGCAAGGGTCGCACTGTTGTGATTATGAAGGACTGTTCAGGGGCGTGGCCTACGAATGACACCAGTCACGTGAGGATGCAAAACGGTCTGATTCCAAGTCCCGCTCGCCTAAACTGCCGTCAGCTGATTCAGACTGACAGGCTTATACTCAGTCAGGGCGAGAAGGCTCAAGGTAAGAAAAGCAGTTTTCCAGTTCCCCAGCCGCACAGCAGTTAACAGCGCGCCCTTTTCTCCACGCGGGCTTCGTTGTAAAACGAATGCCACCAGCCATTTCGATCAGAAAGGGTAGCATTTGACTGTATCTGGACACAGGGGATACTAGGTAACTCCCCCAGCACTATTGTAATAAGGGTGTGCTGGTCTAGGAATTTGAAAAGACTAGTAAAGTCAATTTCACTTTACTTTCTCTGGGAAACAGTAGTTTATCCCAGGAGGGTTTTTAAACCTCCTGTGCCACTGCACTGAGGGTGCCGTGTGACACATGCAAAGATGATGCCTATGGAGTAGTCTAAAACTCCATAATCAAAGAACACAAGAGTAAAACACATCAAAATACGAGAGAGTGGGGAAAAAAGGGTTGATTGTGCCCTGTCCACCGTGGGACCCACTTCTGCTGCAACCCTAGTGGACCCGGACTTGCGGACGAGGCACCCTGAAAGGACTTAGGAGACTGCTCCTCGGACCGGCCGGTCCTGAGTGAGGCATGACCCTGCTCAGAGCACAGGACAGAGGAATTGGCGTTCAGCCACGCTGCCCGTCTACTGTGCCTATCCTTCATCGTCTTCTTGGGGAAACCGAGGCATATCTCGCATTCTCCTTACTTGTGGTCCGGTTGCAGGCAGTAAAGGCATTGAAGGTGCTTGTCTTCAACAAACACATTCCGATGCCCATGCTTGGTGCAGGACTTGAAGCAGGATCTTCCTTCCTTCTCCTCCGTCATGGTCGGAGGGTGTGAAGTAGGCCCCCAATGGCCTTCTGGAAACTTTGACAATCTTTGCCCATTTGGGGATCTGAAATTCACAGACAATGGATCTCTGCTGCCGGCAGATGTAGAAGAGAGCAGACAGGCTCTTTCGGAACAAAAATAGAACCTTCTTCCATTGAAAATACAAAAGAAACATAGCAGTAGCTTGCAGAGCAAACTCGAGGACTCCCAACACTGGATGACAGGGAATATTCATGAGCATGTATCTATGCCAGACCCCATGCTGAAGAATAAGTCAAAAAGGGATGCAAGACGGGGTCCCCAACCTGAATGCTGGCAGAGAAACAGAACTGGGGGTTGGACTGTTTTGTATGGCCATAAAAAGGGAGCATGAGTTATCGGACACACAATGAAAGGATTTCTTAAAAAGAAAGATAACATTCCACATTCTTTTGCTGCTTTATGCAGAATCTTTAAAGCAGTGTTCCGGCCTGTTGCAGGAACCATTTTCACTAACCGCTGTGCAAGAAAGGCAATAAGTGGATAAATAGAACATATGTTTATTTACACGTTAAAAAAGTTCTCAGGCAACAAGGTGACTGCAATGTGTTAATGGGACCTAATAAATCTACTTATTGGGTTCTGGTTACTAGAATGTTTGCTTAATGTGTGATGGATGTGATTAATCTTCTAGCAGCGAGGATTACAATATAGTTCTTCAATTTATTTTATGAAAAATAATGAAGATTCTTCATGATTAAAATGTCCTCTTAACATGGGCCAAATTCGGAGAATTGATCTAGAAACTAAAACATCTATTTGTGCAGCATTCATATATCCACTACGGGCAGTTCCTTCCAAATGCGCGCCACAAATGATGTATATATCTTGTAAAACCTGTGCTCTTTGATTGCCTATCATGTTGACATTTATTTCAAACAAATTATATGCATCTTATAGGTCACCCGGGCCCCCCCTTCCCCTCCCTCCTGAGTAAATTGTTCTAAATACTGTACCACTGGTTTGTTTCGTGTTTGTAAATTATACTTCATTCATTACTCTACCTATTATTTAGTGTAAAGTGCTAAAGTGCTAAAGTGTATAGTGCTTTAGTATAAAGCGCTATATAAACTCAATAAACAAACAAACATCTTCCCAACCACTTAACCAGTAGCCGCCCCGAATCATGAATTCACCTTAAGTGCTGTGTTCAACTGTTAAACCGACGATCAATAGTTGAAGTTATCCAATACATTTTCTTATCCTAACAGAAAAAAAACAGATAAAACTATAAAACTCACCTGAATGAGAAATTCAATAGAAGGCTCATTTTCAGCATTAAACACGTTTAAGAGTGAAGCTACAGCTGTATTAACATAGGGCAAGATCGAAGGATGCTTGGGCTCAAAGTGAACAGCGATCTTTATCAGTTCTATGGTTTCCTTCACTGGAACTGCCTGAGAAAGGAAAAGACAGGAAAAGTTACTTCCTATACAGTAATATTTATCTCCTAAAATGTCTATTTAGGGCTATCCAGTATTTACCCACTTCCCTTCATGCAGAACTTCTTCCAAACATTTGTCTACTGCCTGAAACCAGAACAAATGTAATGGCATAGGAGAAATTTGAGTTGGAAGAGAAGAGAAGCAATGCCCTCCATGCTAGTCCTATACAAGAAAAGAACAAGGTCTGCATCGCAAACATGCTACCACGCACCTTGAAATGTATTTTCTGACTTCGACTTACAACAGGACCATGCAAAGTTAAAGCAACAAAATACTTACTTCTCAGTAATTCCATTTCTGATGGATGTTCTTCCCAGGGATTCATAAACTATGATAATCTCTGGTACAGCTGATCTTCACAAACGTCTCGACTAACATGGGGCTCAGCGTGACTCCACGCCTGCTGCACCCAATGCCAATAAGTGTCCCAAGCCAGACATGCCGTTGGGCCAGTAAATATTGATATCCCCCCCCCCACATGTCCTCAGTTCTGTCTTTTCCCCTCGCACTCTCTTGCCGATGGGCCGCAGTACAAGAGGGTGGTCGCTATAGCAATTCAACAAGAGTGGCATGATGAGGAATCCGTAGTAGGTAGATCCATCAGAAAGACCATTTCCCAGAGGTAAGTAATTTGCTATTCTAAAGAATTCTTTACTTCCACAGATTCCTCATCGATGAGACATACATGGCTCTTAAGCTGAGAGGAGAGCAAGGTGTTAGGTAAGATTTTCATAAATATGAATAATCTTCCTGACCCGTGGCAACCCCAGAACATTTTTCTTGGACTTGGTAATCATTTGTCCTTGTCTGTAGGTGAATGGGAAGCTTACCCCCCCCCCCCACATGAGCCCCTCCTTTCACCTAGTCTTTTACTCTTTTTATAGGTGACCTTTTTAGGTCTCTCCATGGTGAGTGATTGGAGTTCTAGTTCCCTATCACTTTTGGGCTTAGGCTGGGTTACCCCTTTGGGCTTCCCATTTCAATTTCTCTTTAATATATTTGGGTGAACTACTGTTACCAAGATGTAAAGTGGGATTTACATCCCCTTTACATTTTATTTAGTGACCCAGCACACTGCACCTTATGTGGGGTGCTGGGGAGATAAAATGTATCCCATTGCTTGCTGACTTGGTAACATTGTTACAATTACAAGTTAATTTAAATGGCTGGTGACAGTGAAACTACTTTTGTGACTTTTAATCATTACTCGCAGGCTGTCGAATCAGCCACGATAATGCACAAGAGGGACACCATTCTGCTAGAACGGTAGGCTCCTTTTTTTGCCATTTCTCATTGGCGTGTTGTTTTTTAGGTCTTCTGCCATTATATGTGGTAAAGAAGTTGGATGAAGTTTTGTCCTCAGCGGCAAGCCTTTGTATTCCCTGCCGGGGCTCCAGAGTGTCTGAGAAGGCAGGAAGCGAGGGAGGAGTCTGAAACACTTCAGCCCTTTGTCCTTCACCTTGCCTGAAAGGAACCTGTTCCCACTGGGTGGCTGTCCTGACTGGACAGCCAGACTGCCCCTTTCTGTAAACTGCAGAGAGAATTTGCAGAAGTTGTGCTGTAGTTCCCGATCAATACTCCGATCCTAGAAGCTTCTGACAAGTCGACCACTGGAACCATATTCGAAGAGGAAGACAAAGAATTTTCAGCTCTAACCATTTCCAGCGCACAGAGAACCTGCTGTGTAACCAGAGCCTGATGCAACCCTTACAAGCGACCTGGGGATCCCAAATGCGACGACTCCTACCCAGAGGCTTATGGAATACACTAGTCTCAAGAAGACCTGCAAAATGAGCCATCCCTTGACATGCTGTGACCTTGCTGGGCTGCAAAACATCAATAACAGGGGACCTCGAGGCTGAGTGCAGTGCATGGTCTTCCAAAGGCAGATTTCATCCAAAACATTGGTGGACTCCTGCTGGACCTCTAGAGACACGATTTGAATCCCTGAAGTCCCCTCGCCAGAGTGCAGGACCGAGAGAGAGTATTGATATATTATTCCTATCACGCTCGTATACAAGTGTTTCAGAGCGCGAAAGGCAAGGGAGCGGAACAGGGGAGAACAAAGCAGCGATCTTACTAGGCCCAGCGACATTGCCAACGTGCAAGTGCATGGGAGAGGGGGAGGAGGGGGGAAAGGGCATGGAAGTGGGTGAGAAGTGGAAAGTGCGAAGCAAAGGAGAAACAGATCAAAAATAATAAAGGCACCAAACAGTGGTAGTGCAGCCAGCAAGTGCTAGGTTTAAGGAAGCAGACAGGGTAGGTCTGTTAAGTGCAGGAAGAAAAGGGGGGCTGTATGGGTACAGATTCAGACCCGAGTGCGAAGGGTGGCTGGGAGGCAGTGCAGGAGGGTGGCAGGGTGAGCAGGTACCTGGGCCCGGAGGACAGACGGTGGCCAGGTGCACGTTGCCAAGAGAATACAGATCAGCAGGGGAGAGGGGGAGCGAAGGCAGAAGAAAAGAGGAAGATCTTCAGGTGCTTCCAGAACCGGAGATGGTTCTCCTCAAGTTTTCGAGTGGCAGGGAGGCTGTTTTTGTTAAGTGTGTTACACAGCACCCTCAGTGCAGTAACACAGGGGTGTCATAGTGGCCACCAAACAGACTCCATACCCTGGGACTGACTACTGTCTCCCAGGGCATGTAAAGTCACCATTGACTTTACTAGTCTTAAATTGTGAACAGAACCAGTACAAACCATCATAGTGTGGAAGTACTGGTAGGGGTAATTCGATTGCCCCTGGGTCTGTTTTTCAAGGGTGCATTGTCCAGTCCCCCCCCTTGTCGAGTTTCTGGCTGGTGGCAGTGGTTACCACGCGAAATATTACACCAGAATATTTCCTATGGGATTTTCCCATTCATTTTAAAAGCACTACTTTTTTGGTGCAATGTTAAAGATACCGCTGGATTAATTTAATATTTATTCCCCGGTTGGGTCTTTTTGCCAGGACTGTTTTAAAATGGCGCTTGTGTTCGCCTCCAACTCCAACCCAAGTCGAGCCTTTTGTTCCACTTTTTGGCGGGCTTCTGCACAGAAGCCTCCAAAAGTGGTGCCACTCTGTCTGGGTCTACAGGATGTGTGGGAGGGGTGGGGTAAGGGGTGGGGGGGGGGGAATAGGCACCCTGGACCTCGGCAACTCAAGTCGCACTCTTGTGTGATTGGCCCAGTGGTGAGCCGCCCGGCTCACCACTTAACATGCTTGAGTGACAGCTAGGACTGGTGAATGGGGGTTTTCTGCATAAAAGCAGGGCTTTGGGGACTGGGACTTCAGAAGTCACCACAGGACCTAAAGAATCCGACGAGGGAGAAGCTGAGCCAACCTGCAACGACGACACCACCGGTGGAGCCCTGCTGAACCGAATTCACCACTTCCCAACGACAGAGAAGATCTGCTTCCAGGAGAGTCTTCTTCATTTGAGCGGTTGGGGTTAACCAGTTCGCCCTTTTTTGCCTTCCTGGATCGTCTCGTGGTCGAATCACCCATGCCAAGCACCCCGGCGGCCGGATAGCCACGCTTCACCACTACCGCGAATAAAAGGGTAGTACCTTTTAACCGGGAAACTCCGCGGCTGGTTTCTTCCCTGGCAGTGCAACGACCTTCAGCTTTCCTCCACGTCGAGACCTCCTCTTCCTCTGGACGAAATACCGACGTCGAGACCTCCTCTTCCTCTGGACGAAACACCGACTTGCACCCGCTGCCAGGAACAACTGCCCCCGCTGGAGCTTTTTCGCCATTTCAGGTACTGTGTCCCACCTGGTCTCCCTTGCAACAGACTGTTCAAGGTGTCCCGTAAATACTTGACTCTCTATCCTCGGGTGACCTCGGACCCGTTAACTAACTTTTCTGAACTGATCTAACTCCTTTTTGAACTATCTGCAAAGACTTTTAAAGTGTACTTCAACTGTGTGATCTTGGGCACATTCCGCCTTGCCCTCTCCAAGAGTGGGTCTGGCCTATGAACTTTTTGCTCTACAATAGACCCTGCCTTTCTTGATTTGCTGTGGTTCTTTAAGAGTGTTGGTATTGTGTGTTTTCCTATTTCTGCCTTTTCTCTCCCTTTTTAAATCATTATTGGAGTGCCATCTAAGGTTATGCGCTTAACTCTGTTTTGCAAATAAGTGGTGTCTTAACTTAGACTTGTCAAATAATTAATTAGGGAGGTGCGAACAGTATATATTTCTAGTGACTGTGTTTGAACTTTGACATATTAGTGCCAGTGTATTTTTACAACTGTGTTTTTAAATAATTATATATTTTTATACCAAAGCTCTGGTCTGTGTTTTCTTGTGCTACTGTATCTTTGTACCTAATGTGTATACTCTTATATACTGCCTACCTCTTCTTGAGAGAAGTCTGACTGCTCAGCCACAGCTACCAGGTAAATCTGGGTGGTACAGACTGCTACCAATTGGGTTTACTGCTAACACCTGTAGTCTTAAACTTTTTGCAGTGGTCCCTAAATGAACTGCACAGGTTTCTGCCTGGCAACGGGAGGAATGTAGGGGCACTTTTTTTAGAAATTTGAGGGCGTGCCCCTGGGCCAGGGCGTCCAGCACCCAACGGTCGGGCTTTTTGGGTTTGGTGCTTCGAAGATTCGGTTGTCGTAGTGTTTCCTTTCTGCTTTTTGTATTTCCTTTTTCTATTTGCGGTATTGTTGTAGGAATTTTAGTTTGTTCGCATTGTCATTTGGTTTTCTCCAGTCAATTTCTAGTCTTCGGTTTTTCCTTTTCATGGTGCCAAGTAGTGGGGTGAACCATTTTGCCATTGCCCGTTTATGAGAAGGAGTGAAGGGTTTTTCTTTGGGGATGTTGTCTAAAGTAGTTGTAATCCAGGAATGCAGAAGGGCTAATTTTGTTGTCCAGGTCCTCTTCTTCCATGAATGTTGGGTGTGGTTTGCTAAACTCCAGGAGTTCAGTTAAGTTGGAATTTTTGATGGTTCTCCAATTTCTTTTCATGATTTTCAGTGTTTTGTCTGGTTGACTGTTTGTTGGGGCGGTCATTTTGATTACAAAGGGGATGATGGGATGGTCGCTCCAGGGTATTTGAATTGGGGGTGCCGGGGTGAGGAGTAGTTTGTTTGCAAAGATTGCATCAACTGTATGCCCTGCTGAGTGGGTTGCTCCTTTGACTAGTTTTTCCAGGTTCATTGTTGGCCGGTTGGTGATTTGTGTGTGGTCGTGGTTTCTTCTTCAAACCAGATGTTGAAATCTCCGAGGACTATCAGGTGATTGTGTTTGATGATACGACGGGGATTGCTTCTGTGAAAGCGTCTACGAAGGTTGCAACATAGGTTGGTGGTGTATATAGTAGTATGAATTTCAGGTTTGTTTTGGGGCTGTTAGACGTACGATTAGGGATTCGCATTTATCGATGTTTAGTGGGTCTTCCAATTTGACATCCAGGTGTTCCTTGTGAATGATCAACAGTCCCCCCCCCCTTTTGGTTTTTCTATTTGCAGTTGTTGAGGGTGATCTTGTAGTTGTCGTCTAGCCATGTTTCTGTTACAAACAGGATATCGATCCCTCCGTCCCAGAGCAGATCGTATATTTCCGTGGCATGTTTGGTCATTGAGCCTGCATTGATGAAGTTGCAATGGATCTTTTTGGTGTGGTTTTACTTGTTAGTTGTTCCTTGTTTTGGTTTGTGGTTGTTTAGTTGCAGTGTATCTTTATTACCGTTGATTGGGGTGGATGAGGATCAGCGAAGGCTGCATCTTCATTGTAGAGTGATGGATGAGGATCAGCAAAGGCTGCATCTTCATTCACGCGGTCAGCTACATTGAAAGCTTGGCTGTTCAATAACTATGTGTCTCTATTTATGCCGGTTAGGTGAAGATATGTGGGGGCTTCTTCGTTGAATTGGTCAGTTAGGTTGATGACGTGGGTGTTGAGGGTGTCCTCCTGTTCTAGTGATGTATGGGGTTATGGGGTGATGGGGTCGGAGTGTATCCACACTCTTCTTGGGTGTTCCCATCTTTTTCCTGGTTCTTTCAGGCTGTCCTTTGTGTGTCTTATTGTCTGTGTCCTTGGGGTATCCTGGTTCAGGGGTTGTTGCAAGGTAAGGTGTGAGATAAGGATTTTTCCCTTTGGAGGATTGCTCTGGTTGTTTCGGTTTTGGGCGTGGTCTTTCCACTATGGTGGTAAATTAGGTTTGTGCGTCTGTGACCTGTGCTGCCATGTCTTGTGCCCTTTCTCGGCGTCCCTTCCCGGTCCGATGCATTTTGGTGCTCTGTGCGGAGGTGCCGGTTGAGTGGTTTGCTGCGGTGTCTTGTGGTGTGAGTACTGGAGTTACTTCTTGTGTTGGTAGGCTTTGGTGCTTTTTTGTGCTTTCTCTTCAGGTGGGTTGGTTTGTGTGTCCTCTGAGCGTTGTCCAGGGGGGTATGGGTGCTGGGCGTACAGTTGTCGGGGTGTAGTGCAAATTCCAGTGGCTGTCTATGCAGGTCTCTCGGAAAGGTGAGGGGAATTGAAACTATGCTATCACGGTCTGGTCCTCGATAGGAGTGTGTTAAGGTGGTTAAGGCTAAGTTTGTGTTTGAGACTAAGTCTAGGTGTGTTCTATAGTCCTGTATGGTAAGGGGGGGCTTTAAGCTTTAAGTAGTGTTGTAATCCTTACAGTGCAAGCAATTTGAATTTTTGGAGCAGAACACCTGCTTCATTAGAGAGACCTGTATAGTGGAAGAGAGGCCTATCAATGCATTCTGAATATCATACAATGCACTTTGGGAACAGAGCCCCTGCTAAATTTGAGAGACCTGTATGAGAGAGAGGCCTATCAGTGCAATCTGAATGTCATACAATCCAACTTGAGAACAGCGCCCCTGCTAAATCTGAGATACCCGCATAGTGGGAGAGGCCCATCCCTGGAACCCAAACATCACAATGCGATTTGAGCACCGAACCTCTGCTAGAGCCGAGAGTCCTGTGCGAGAGATACCCATCAATGCAATCCGAATATCATACAATGCAACAATTGGTGGTCACACAATGCAATTTGAGAACAGAACCCCTGAGAGACCTATGTAGTGGGAGAGAGGCTTATCAGTGGGACCTAAAAATCATACAGTGCACTGTGGGGACAGAACCCCTGAGAGACCTATATAATGGGAGAGGGGATCATCAATTCAGTCTAGAATTCATACAATGCAATGAAATTGGAGAACAGAGCCCCCGCTAAATCTGAGAGACCTGTACAGTGGGGGAGAGGCCCACCAGAGCAATCCAAAGTTCATACATTGCTATCTGGGAACAGAAACCCTGCTAAATCCGAGAGTCCTGTATGAGAGAGAGAGGCCCATCAGTGCAATCTGAATATTACACAATGCAATCTGGGAAAGGAACCCCGCTAAACGTGAGGGACCTGCACAGTGGGAGAGAGGCCCACCAATGCAGTCCAGTATTCATACAATGAAATTTGAGAACAGAACTCCTAATAGACCTGTATATTGGGAGAGAGGCCTATCAATACAATCTAGAATTCATACAAAGCAATTTGGGAACAAGAGCCCCTGCTAAGTTTGGAAGACCTGTATAGTGGGAGAGAGTCCGATCAGTGCAATCTAGAAATCATACAATGCAATTTGGGGACAGTGCCCCTGCTAGATTTGGAGACCTGTAGAGTGGGAGAGAGGCCTATCAATGTAGTCTAGAATTCATATAACGCAATTTGAGAACAGAACCCCCGAGAGACCTGTATAGTGGGAGAGAGGACCACCAGTGCAATCTAGAATTCATACAATGCAATTTGGGGACAGCGCCCCTGCTAAATCTGGAAGACCTGTATCGTGGGAGAGAGGCCCATCAGTGCAATCTAGAAATCATACAATGCAATTTGGGGACAGAACCCCTGAGAGACCTGTATAGTGGGAGAGAGGCCTATCAGTGCAATCTAGAAATCATACAATGCAATTTGGGGACAGAGCCCCTGCTAAATTTGTGAAACCTGTATAGTGGGAGAGAGGCCTATCAGTGCAATCTAGAAACCATACAATGCAATTTGGGAACAGAGTCCCTGCTAGGTTTGGGAGACCTGTATAGTGGGCGAGTGGTCCAGGACCAGCAGGTCTGTTGGGTACCGTATTACATAGTATGGTAAGTCTTCCTTGAGGGTGTGGGAGGGAGAGGTGCAATGGGGAATAATCACACTGTTTAGTGTTGGTTTGCTAAATGGCTAGGATTCTAGGGTAGAGTTGTAGCTCTCCCCTAACCCAGGCCACTCCTACCTTACTGGTCCTTGTAGTTGATGGTTGACAGCTGGCCACTGCCTTCCCCTACGGACTCCTGCAGACACTTCCTGGAGCCGGTTCTTTTAGAGCTGCCCTTTGCCATCAGGCTCTTAGCCACAGGGCTGCACGGGCAGAGGGCTGCCCTTGAATGTGACTTATGGGGGGAGAGGACCAATAACAGACCTGGTGGGCGGGAAGGAGGGAGGAGGGAGCGGAGAAACAAGGAAGAAGCAAGCGGTGCGCTCGGAGCGTGTTCCCTTTCTTTTTGGGCCTTTTTGAGGTTTTATTCTCAAGTTGAAGGTGCCAGGTTGGGGGGCAAGATGGCCTCACCTGCTGCTGGTCTCTGTGCATCTTATACAGAATTTGTCTACATCAGACCCCATTTTAGGCCAGTAGAAATAGAGAGAAAGCCTTTCCTTTGTCTTCTTAAAACTGAAGTGACCACCCAAAGGAATCTCATGGGCCAACTGTAGAAACTGACGTCTCACCTCCTGAGGCACTACAAGTTTTCTGTAGTCCCCTGAGGTAGACTAAATAGGTTCACTGTAGAGGAGGCCATTCTCCCAGTACAACCTGTGCTTCCCTGGCTCTTGCCCATCCAGCTGGGAAGCTGCCTGTGGTCGAAGTCCGTCAAGGGAAGGACACTATTTGACCTCTGCTGAAGTCTGCCCTACAGGGGCCACCTTCTGCCAGTAAAGACTGCAGCTCAGGATGGTCTTTAGGATCCAGATCTCCAACAGGGGGAAGGTCTTCTTCCAGCTCTGTGTCATCAGTAGCTGATTCACCATCTTCTGGTTGAACCTCAGGCTCAGCTTCAGCTGGTGGAGGAGTCACAGGTGACTGCCTGTTCTCTCGGGGATGTCCTGGCTTGATGCACAGGAGTGCTATCTTTCTTGTTTCCAAAGACCTTGGGTTTCCCCTTTGTCCCTTTCTTCCTGGAAATAGAAGTTGGCTCTTCCTGTGGACTGGGTGTTATAGGTTCTTCTGTAACAACCCACTGAGAGTTATTCAAAGTGAGCTCTCTGGCCTTCCTAGTCTGCTCCTGCTTCATTTTACTGGGAGGCCTGTGTTAGGGAGAATTCTCAAAAATGTGCTAATTCCCTCCATTTTAGAGTCCCCCAGCAACTTTGCTGGATTTTGATGACTTGATCTTTTAACCTGGAGAGAGTGTGAGCCTTTTTCCCCACTCATGTATTTGTGTGAATTTTACCTTTTTGGTTATGGAGTCTAACAAACTCCATAGGCATCATCTTTTACAATGGTGTCACACAGCACCTTCAGTATGTATTTACGATTCCCCAAGGTTTAAATATCTTCTCTGGGATCAACTACTGTTTCCCAGAGTGAAACTGACTTTACCTAGTCCTATACAATTCTAGACCCAGCACACCCTATCTTACAATAGAGTGCTGGAGGAGTTACTTAGTATCCCCTGTGTCTAGTTACTCATGTAGCATTTATGTGTTACCCTTTCCTCTCAGAATGGCTGGTGGCAGTGGTTTTTGCATGAACTACCATGATTTACAGCGAACTGTTCGCAGCTCCAGTAACGTTAAATCGTGGGAGCCATGTTTTTCAAAATGGCACTGAGTCTCCTTTGTTAAAATGGTCCCCGGTCTTCTTTTTTCACCATTTCTTTGTGGAAAGGTCTGAGTTTTTCTCTGTGCGCCAAACCAGGTTTGGTCTCTTTCTTCATTCGCCTTTGCCGGGCTTCAGGCGTGAAACCCGTCTCTGGCTCCAGAGTGTCTGGGGTAGGCAGGAAGTGAAGGAGGTGCCCGGAACTCCCTGTGCTTAGTCTCCAAGGAGACCCAAATGCACTCTGACGATTGGCTGGCTGACTGTCCGGCAAGGACAGCCACCCTGCTCGTTGAGTGGCAGCTAGGCTGGAATGAATGGGAGAACTGAATAAAAGGGGAGTCTCATGGCTTGGAAGGCAGAGTCGGCCACTGGACGAAGGAACCGAAGAAGAGCTTGAAGAGGATGGCTCATGCAACTCCTGGACCATTGGTTTGCCCAGTGAAGCGCTGCTGCAGGTCCAAATCACCAAGTTTGCATCAACAGAGAAGCCCTACAAGGACGACTTCTCCCTTTGAGTTGGTGGGACTAATCAACTCCCAGGTAAGCCACTTGGACACCCATCTCAGAGCTGGTTGCATTTCCTCAGGTGCTGCAGGAAACCTTAGAGGGACACCAATATTGTGTGCGTTGCTTGTAAACTGCCCTAAAGCTTTTGGAAGATCCTCCGGACTCCCATGAAGCAGGACTGACCAAGCCTGACCCCCCTGAGTGGAGTGCAGGACCTCAGATGTGAGGAAAGTCCACCTTGACAGCCAGGAACCGCGCTTAAGGCTATTTGCTGTACCGCAAGTAGCTGAAACGTGAAACTGCCACTGAAAGTAAAGTTTTTCGGTTGCCAGCTTTGATGTTGACAATACAGTGCAGGAGTCCCCCCCCCGCCCGACGTCCTTCCTCTTGTCCCCACGACTGAGGCCCAGGAACAGTGAGATCGGCAGAGCTGTACGGGAACATAAGACTTCAGCTGCATCTTTTTCTTCTTTACTAAGGTACTGTAAAACTAGCCTAAGAGAACGGGCCTCTTACTGTGGAAGTGCTTGTAACTTCTGCAACTCACAAGTCCAATCAGCTTGTGGCCCTACATTTGACTCCTTTTTATCAAAGACTCCTAAGAACTTGTGCAAAGACATTTCCATTTACTTACCTAAGTGCTGCATCCTATACAAAGACTTTTGCCCATTGACTTTGGATTAGCTTATTGAATTGAATGACTCCTCTTGTAATCTGAAAGTATTTTCCCTGCTTAAGAATATTTGCAATTTCTTGTGTTCCAATAACCTTTGCCTTTTACAAACTATTTAGAGTATTCTGTATGCCAACACTAAGGTATTCATGTCCCCAGCACCCTTGTTACTGAAGTCACCTGTGGATGTACGTTGTGGCGGTGGGCCATCCCAAAAGGGCCTTGTCTGATCCAGAAACTCAGAGTGTACAGTATTGAAGTACATTTGTGTGTTACTATTCTATTGCTCCCTTCTGAAGAAGGCTTTATAACTGACTGATAAATTATTGATTCTATATGCAAGAAAACCTGCGTGTAAGAGTTTATTTGAATACCTGTAACTGTGAGTCTGTGTGTAACTCCACTACTGCTCACATTTCCCCTCTTGAGATAAGCCTGGCTGCTCAACACACTACCAAAACAGTGTAGTACAAGCTTATACCAAAACGTGGGTTGCCTATACCTGTAGTCATAGTTGCTTGTAGTGTTCCCAGAGGGTACAGCATTCAAACTTTGCCCAACACCGCCGAGGCGCTCTGCATACCCGTTGGCGCCTTCGGCCGCCCCAGCGAATCCGTCGAGACGGCACTGTGGGTTGTGTGCTTGCCTTTATGGGTAAAGGGTGCGTCCCTGTCGCCGGGATGTACATTCCCCATAGCAGAACTATTGTCCCACCTCCCCAGCTGGAGGCAGATAGTTCGGAGCGCGATTGCTCTGATGAAGTCTATGGCATCCACAGCTGTTGCTTAACTCGTCACTCTCGGTGGTGGGGGAGCTATCCTCGGCCTGCATCATGGCATAGGTCACCCACCATTTTACTCGAAGCTCCTTGATAGTCTTAGGACGCAAGAGCAGACAAGACCGGCAGGACGCCTCATGGTGCTCTTGAGGGAGACACTTATTGCACCTCCGGTGCGTGTCCTTCCAGGGTTACTTGCCTTTACAAGAAGGGCAAAATGTAAATGGTGTACTGTCCATATCTCAGGTTTAATGCGACGGCAAAGAGGGGAGAAGGAAATACAATCTTGAAAGTAATGGAAGACCCCCAGACCTCACTCTCCCTACTGTATAGGCCGGCTAGAAGGCTAGGCCACGCGGTCGACAGGGTCGACCGGAGCACCAGCCGTCAAAAAAGGGGACAAAATATACATAACAACCGGAGTTCGTGGGAAGAAATAGACTTTGCAATTTGTAAGAGCTCCGCATAAGACGACCAGCTAGCTGGGTGGAAAAAGACAATCCGAGGGACCGCGACATGTGAGGCAATTTGGGTACACTACACGTCCGGGATACTGTTACCGGCACACCCATGTCGACGTCCCCTTTCGATCCTCGAAAGACAAGATGCAATACTCCACGGTTACCACTAGAAGTCGGACTATATGCACAGCATGTGATTCTAAGCAGATTCACAAGCATCAGAAAAGTCATTTATAAACGGACCTGTACACAAGTGTTTCTAGGTGCGACAAGACCAGGAAGGGTTAACCGAGGAAGAACAAAACAAACAACATTACTAGGCCTTGTGTCATTCAGATAGTGCGAGGGGAAGGGAAGGGGAAAAGTGGGAGGGGGATGGGAAGAGTGCAGTGGCAAAAAGCATTAAGTGCTGCCAGGGTGGTGGCTCAAGTAAGTGCAGGACGCAAGAACTGTACGGTTGCAGATAGAGTCCCTAAGTGGGTCGGAGGACCGGAGGCAGTGCAATGGGCTACTGGTCATGCAGGAGCCTGGTGCCCATGAGGTTCAGTGGGTGGACAGGAGCATATTCGGGGGAGAGAGAGAAAGCAGAAGCTAAACGGAAGGTCTTGAGTTGCTTCCGGAACCTTAGGTGGTCCTGCTCAAGTGTGAGAGAGGCAGGGGGGGCTGTTCCAGGGGGAAGACCCAGCCGAGGACAGAGCTACATGCGTTTCCTTCTGCTTTACATCAACTTCATTCTACGCTTCCATAGTTTAAAACATATTTCACTCTAAATAACCATGTTGGGATCAATTAATCACGTCAGCTAAACTAACAATAGGAAATTACCCTTAAATCAGACCCCATTACTTAAGGAATGGAAAACATACCTCTTTCCTCAGGAGTTTGAAAACCTCACTCATGACGATTTCAATAAAGAAAGCTTTTGATTGCCACTGCTCCAAAGAAGTCGACGAGGCAGAGTTGAGAAATTTTAATTTCTCCCCTGAGAAAAAGGAAGAAAACTTGAAGTTTAGAAGAGAAGGAGCACAACACAGAGAAGCCAACAGGCCCAAATTAAACCTCAGATAGACACTGTGTCTTTGAACATTAAACAAAGTATCCACATCACTTTAAAATAAATTGCATATCTCTGCTTAACCAGATGCTTTTCTGTGGTGCAATTTGTTACGAAAATAGGTATCACATTCAAGTCAGACCGTTCTTTCTGTGAGACCTACCAAACTTCATGTAATTACAGAACGTTTGGGCTCTCTCAGCATCATCACTAAATAGGATGAACACAATCATCCAGAAAAAAATCCATGTGGATTAATGGGCAATGCATATATCAATCGCTTGGTATTTTTGATCTTTTCCAACCTTCTCCATGTTAGGGAGAAGTCTCAAAAATGTGTCAATTCCCTCCACCTTAGAGACCCCAAGCAACTTTGCTGGATTTTGAGGACTTGATTGTTTTAACCTAGAGAGCGCAAGACCCTTTTTCCCACTCTCTCATGGATTTTAATGTGATTTTATACACGGTTTCATATTGGTTGTGGAGTCTAACCAACTCCATAGGCATCTTTTACAATTGTGTCACAAGGCACCCTCAGTGCAGTGCCACATGGAAGTCTTCCAGATTTTCCAGGGTTTAAACACCTTCTCTAGGATCAACTACTGTTTCCCAGAGCAGTGGATTGAAATTGACTTCACTTAGTCCTGTAAAGTTCTAGACCTAGCACACCCTATCTCACAATAGTGTGCTGGAGGGGTTACTTAGTATCCCCTGTGTCTAGTTACTCATGTAGCATTTATGTGTTACCCTTTCCTCTCAGAATGGCTGGTGGCAGTGGTTTTGTAATTAACTACCATGATTTACCCCGACCGCGAACTGTTCGCAGCTCCAGTAATGTTAAATTGTGGGAGACATGTTTTTCAAAATGGCGGTAAGCCTCCTATGTTAAAATGGTCCCCAGTCTTCTTTTTTTGTCATTTGCTTGTGTAAAGGTCCTTTGAGTTTTTCTCTGCGCGCCAATCCAGGATTGGTCTATTTGTTCATTTGGCTTTTGGCAGGTCTCAGGAGTGAAACCCGCCTCTGATTCCAGAGTGTCTGGGGTAGGCAGGAAGTGAGCGAGGTGCCCGAAACTCCCTGTGCTTAGTCTCCTAGGAGACCCAAATGCACTGTGGTGATTGGCTGGCTGACTCTCCGGCAAGGACAGCCACCTTGCTGGGTGACTGACAGCTAGGCTCACAAAGGGGACTGACAACTAGCCTGACAAAGGGGGCTCAAACGCCATCTTGAAAAACATGGCTCCCGTGATTTAACGTTAACGGTGTTCGCGGTCGGGAAAAATCATGGTCGTTCATTGTAAAACCACTGCCACCAGCCATTTCGAGAGTGAAGGGGAGCATTTGACTGCTACATGAGTATCTAGACACATGGGATACTAAGTAACCCCTCCAGCACTCTATTGGAAGATAGGGTGCGCTGGGACTAGGAATTTAAAGAGACTAGTAAAGTCAATTTCACTTTACTTACTCTAGGAAACAGTAGTTTATCCCAGAGAAGGTATTTAAACCTTGGGAAAGCCTGAAAAGGTTTCCCTGTGTCACTGCACTGAGGGTGCTGTGTGACACACATGAAAAGATGATGCCTATGGAGTGGTCTAAAACTCCATAACCAAAGAAAATACACAGAAAACACATTGATTTAAAAAGTTCAAAGTCCGAAAGTTTAGCAAAAGAGCTGGAGGGATCTAAGGTGGGAGGAATTGGTGCATTTATGAGAATTATTCCTAACAGTACTGCATACAAACTTTTTTGTTCTCGCAGAGGGGCGCCTATGGACCATTTTATGATTGTTTAAGGGACTTAGGCACCTTATGTTTCCTAGGGTCATCCAGACGTGGACCCCTTGCTCACTGTGCTCAGAGAGGCACAGCTCCACCTCACTTAAGAGGCCCAACAAGGCTGAAACACAAGTATGGGATTGCTGTTGGTACTCTTGTTCGGAAGAGAATTGCCATAGCATTTCGGTGCTGTACTGCCCATGTGGGCGGGACAAAGACTGATGTGCAAATAGATATTTCCCTTTTGTGAAAGGTACAGTGAGCTAAAGTGTGGCTGCGGACTCTCGAGTGGGTACCTTCCCAAAGAACAGGTAATTTAGCTGTGTTCGTTCTTGCAGAGAGGCGCCTATGGACTATTTTTTAAATATAAAATAAGATTAACAAGAGAAATCTACAGTCTGTTTTAAGTGAATTGGAGTTTACCTTTAGTGTGCACCAATAACACAGCATCCTTTACTTCAGTTTACATCGGTAGGCAGTGATTATATCGAATCCAAAACAACTAATGAAAAAATAACGAATGAAAAATCGAATTCTAAATGAACTAATTTCGAAAAAAAAATGGGGTTGTGAGAGGGAATAGTGGTTTTGGCGGTGGGGGGTGTGGGGGGGGGGGGGAGTATTTTTAAAAAGGGGAGTTTTGGGGGGAATTCCCCCCAAAAAGGACGAAAAATGAATTAGTTACTTTGTATTCATTAGATTTTCATTAGTAGTTATTTCATTAGTTATAATTACATGTAACCGTTTACAGCCAACCCCAATTCTCGGGGTGGTAATTGACAACAGCTCCAACGCATCAAAAAACCTATCTTTGTACCAATTCTCTCAGAAGACAAGTGCTGTACAAATAGCATACATATTACCATACCAGGCTACAAGCTGTCAGTTCATAGACCATGAATGTACTAAAAAAAAATTGAGACAAAACCAGAACAGAGAAAACAATGATAAAGGAGACTAAATAGAAAACAGCCGATTTAGGAGGATGTCGATAAATGTCTAAGCAGGTAACGAACATTCTGTACCTGCACTAACATTAACTTGTTCCCTGGTGGGTGTAGGCAGACAAAGGAATTCAGTATCCCTTAAAAGAACACAGCCCTTGTAAGACTACAATCATAAACATTCATGTACTCCATTGTACTGTTCATTTTGCAAAAGGTGTCTAAGATGGAAAACAAGGCAGTGCTGCAAAAATAGAAAATTGCTAGGATCTAAAGGGTTAACGGTATTCTCATGTTCAACGTGCAGCAATTCTGAAAGCCTTCACTCTGAAAGAACAGAGCCTACTGGAACCACAACAGACTTCTAAACCCTTTCTTGCAGTTACGCACCAAGACTAAAACTCACCTTTTGCGGCTCCAGCTGCCGGGTACAGTTGGTATTTCAAACATAAACTGGCCATTTTGAAACAAGTCAGTGGTTCAACCTTGCAAGCCAGCTTGATAATCTCTCTCTGTTCCTCATGGATATCTGAAGGAACAAACAGCACATTATTTAATGTTCCAAGCACAGAGACAACACAACAATTTGCATTCCACCTTAAACCCAGATCACAATCAGCCCTTCTTTAAGTCCCGTTACACTCACCAATCGCTCATGACCACCACTTGTCCAGAGATGTCGGGAGAATTTGCAAAGGTCCTCGGGTGAGGGCTTAGAGAGATCAACCTGCTAAAAGTAGTGATGGTTTTCCTTAAGTGGACACTTCCAGGGGATATTGTTAAGGTGGATTTTCAGAATCCATCCTGTGGGTGGATTCTGAGAGGCCATCCTATTATGCTGAACAGGAAAGACACTGATGTCTAGCTAAGCCGCTTTAAGTTAGTGTAGCAGAGCTGTTAGAATTAGACTCAGGAGTGGGGCGCGAGTGGTCTATGGCTACTATGTGGCATAGACAGAGCACTACAATAATTCCAGCTAGACAGAGAAGTATACAAACTTACAATTAGTTAGGTGGCCTTTAATATAAATTTTAATCAATGAAAACATCAGGTAAGCATTATCACATTACTATTGTACACATGCACGGTTAGGGGTTCTACTGGTGGAACAGCAACACTAACTTAGAAACAGTCATGCAGTAGTTTGCACAGTCAGAAGCAACACCAAGTAATGATTGTTAGATAAGAATTTGTAGGGTCCAACTGGTGGGGGACTTTACATGACTTATCTCTTGGTGTTGGGTAACCAACCTTTTAATATAGGCCTGTACTACACAAGTTGGTAGTGTGACTGAGCAGCCAGGCTCATTTTAAGAGGGGTAATGTGAGCTGTAGAGTTGTGCAATGAAACCAGTAAATATACAGGTATCCAAGTAAACACTCTTAAAGTTATAGTATAAATATTTATTTATATATACACAAGGATAATAACACAAGCTTTAAAAAGCAGCAACTAATAGTAACATTAATCCCAAAGTTAGGATTCAATTCAACAAAAGCAATAAAGAAGGCGAGTAAACCTTTCATATGTTATACATATTCCAGCACATTGAGTGACGTCATTTGAAGTCAGTAATAACACTTATTTGTGATCACCATTACAATATTCAGTTATAAAGGAGGGAAAGGTTATAATCAGATCAGAACATACTTTGTACTTCGAAAAACAGTTAGGTTCTCCCAGAGGGATGTAGGCAGTTTTTTATCCCAATAATAGTGTTCGTCAATTATAACTTGTAAGGGAACAAGCTTTGCCAAAGCCAATAGGTTCAGAAGGGAGCATTTAGAGAGCCAGGACACCCAAAGGCAATGGGCTAATTCAACGTTCTGATGCTCTCCTCTTAGAAAATGTTTTTAAAACTAGTCAGTAGTTCAGTAGAAAATCACAGAAGCTCCAGACTATCCACCTTTAGGAAGCGTAAGCTGGAAGGTCTGTGCAAGTGAGTTTAGGTCAACTCAAAAGAGTTGTAAATAGTACTCCCCAAGCTGGGAAGCACCACAAATGGCAAAAGGTAGATGTACCCCAAGCCCCACAGTACCTGTGAACTGAGGAATGTGTTCCAGCTGGATGCCCTCCTGTTGCCGTGTAACAGACCCTTGTTCCTGGTCCTCGGTCGTGGTGACGAAAGGGAGGATGTCTGGTGGGCTTCTGCAGCAGCACAAGAGGGGCTCTGCAGCAATGGATTCTCCTCGATTCAGCTGCCTTTTGTGATTTTGGCGTCTTTCTTAGCACCAATGAAGAACGAACCGCTCCGATTAGAAGTTACTTGATCCCTCAGTCCTGAGCTCTGGTGAAGGGAGTGTGGATGAAGATGTCCTGCATCTGTAGAGTCCTCTGGATGCCCATAAAGTTTTGAACTGATTCGTACTTCCGAAGACAATGCACTTGATGGTCAGGGGACCCCGGACATTCTGCAGCCTTGGAAAAATCACAGCAAGTCGGGGGTTGAAGCTTGTCTCAAGGCTAGTTGGTCCCACCAGCCCAAGGGAGGAAGGCGTCCCATAAAGGTCTTCTCAGTCGAAACGAAAACTGGTCAGTACAGCTGAAGGGCTTCATCGGCACTTTGCTGTCCAGTAGACAGCTGCAAGCATCTTTTCACGTCTTCGTCGGATGTTGTCCTCCAGTGGTCGACTCGGCCTCTAGTCCCAAAAAACACCTTTTAAGAAAGTTCCCATTCATTCAGAGCCCTAGGCTGTCAATTACCCAGCAGGGTGGCTGTGCTGCCGGACAGCCAGCCGGCCAATCAGAACTGGTTACACTCAGGCACACCTAGAGACGAAGCACAGGGAAGTTGTGAGACCCTCCCTCACTTCCTGCCTTTCCAGACACATTGGAACCTGGACGGGGTTCAGGGATGACACCCGCCAAAGGCAAAATGTACAAAGGACTCAAACCAGATTCAAACAAAAGAGTAATAGCACAGAAGGAAATAACGAAAAAAGAAGACAGGCCATTTTGAGAAAATGGTCACCATTGGGTGCCGTACATCAGCTGAGAAATCAGCCTGCAGATACATGGCACAAGGTAGTAAAAAAGAAATCACTGCCACCATCCATTCAAGTTAGTTAGTGTAACAGAATGTTACAGGAGGAGTGGGATAAAGGAGTTACTATGTAACCCCCCAGCACTCCACATAAGATGGTGTGTGCTGGAGCCTCAAGACGGAGTCATCTTACTATTCTTGGTAACAGTAATTCTTAGTCAAGATTGTATGCAGTACCCTAAGGGTGCACTACAACAACCCTGACCTCCTGGCAGTAGTAACCCAACCTTTGATATAAGTCTGTACTACATAGGTTGGTAGTGTGGACGAGTAGCCAGGCTTATCTCAAGAAGGGTCAATGTGATCTGTAGGGGAGTAACACAGAGGTTCACAGTGACAAGTATTCAAGCAGACACTTACACACAGGGTTTCTTGAAAAAACATTTTTTTTGTTATTTAACAGTCAGTTAATATATGACTTCTTCAGAAGAGAGCACTGTAAAACACCAGACAAATATACTTCGAAATTACACAATCTCTTAGATCAGAATCAGTAAATACCCATTTGGGATGGCATACAGCAGAGACCTACACCCACAGGTGACTTCAATTGCGAAGGTGTTGTTGACATTAATGTATTAATGTTGGTATTCAGATTTAGTTAAGAGCAAGCAAAAGGGGAAATATTATTCGAGCAAACAAGCTACCACAAATATTTCTTAAGCAGGCAAATACTTTCAGATCCTCCATTAAGAGTCATTCAGTTAAAACAGGCTAAGCCAAAGTCAATGGGCAAGAGTCTAGATGGGCTGAAGCACTTCTTTGGAGGCAAGTAGAAAAGTATTTGCACAATGTTTCAGAAGTCTTTGAAGAAAAAGATGAATCAATGTAGGGCCACAAGCTGTAAGACTTGTGAGTAGTAGATGCAAGCAACTCTACAGCAAGAGGTATGTTCTCTTAAACGTTGTACAGTACCTTTAAAATGAAGAAAAGATGCAGCAGATGACTCCCGTGCCTGCGTAGCGCTGCAGATCTCACTGTTCCTTGGCCTCAGTCGTGGGGACAAGAGGGAGGACGTCGGGGGGATGTTGGTTGGCAGACTCCTGTACTGCACTGGGACGGTCAAAACTTGCAACCGCCAAACTTCACTTTCAGTGGCTGTTCAGTGTTTCAGCACCTCGTGTCTACCGCAAATAGCAACACTGCAGTTCCTGGTTGTCGAAGTGGACTTTCCTTGCTTCTGGGGTCCCGCACTCTGTTGAGGTGGCTCAGGCTCGGTCAGTCCTGCTTCCTGGGATTCCGGAGGATCTTCCTGGAGCTCTTGGCCAACTTAAAAGCAACGCACACAAACTGGTGTTCCTCTCCCTGGCTCTATGGTTTCCAGCAGCAACTCTGCGTAAAGGCAACCAGCTCGGAGATGACCGTCCAGGTGGCTTACTTTGGAGTTGATTGATCCCACAAACTCAAGGGAAGAAGTCGTCCTTGCAGGGGCTTCTCTGTCACTGCAGCAGGGCTTCACCAGGCAAACCAACGGTCCAGGAGTTGCAGAACGCGTCCCCTTAAAGTTCTTCTTCGGTTCCTTCGTCCAGTGGTTGATTATGCCTTGCCAGCCAAAAGACTTGCCTTTTATACAGTTATCTCCCTTTCATTCCAGACTAGCAGTAGGTCACCCAGCAGGGTGGCTGTCCTTGCCAGACAGTCAGTCAGCCAATCACTACAGAGTGCATTTGGGTCTCCTAGAAGACTAAGCATAGGGAGTTTCGGGCACCTCCCTCACTTCCTGCCTACCCCAGACACCCTGGAGTAAGAGGCGGGCTTAACTTGTGAATACCGCTAAAGGCAAAGCAAACAAAGGGATCAAACCGCGTTTGGCGCGCAATTAAATCTCAAGAAGGGGATCACACCTGTGTTGCTCCAGGTCGTCTTTCTTCCAAGGTGAGCAAGTTACCACTAAGGTATCCTCCCGAATGAGAAAATGGCAAAAAAAAGAAGAACAGGGCCATTTTGACAAAAATGGCACCCTTGTGTGCTTTACTGCAGCTGCGTGCGCAGCCCGCGGTAAATGCACACCAGGGTAGTTCAAAGTAAACCACTGCCACCAGCCATTCAGTGAGGAAAGGGTAACAAAAAATGTTACATGAGAATCTAGACAAAGGGGATACTAGGTAACCCCTCCAGCACCCTATTATAAGATAGTGTGTGCTGGGTCTAGAAAGTTACAAATGTAAGTAAAGTCAATTTCACTTCACTGCTCTGGGAAACAGTCGTTTATTCCTGAGAAGGTATTCAAACCTTTGGGAAATCTGAAAGACTTTCCTGTGTCACTGCACTTTAGATGACAATGTAAAAGATGTCATCTATGGAGTTTGTCAGACTCCATCCATAACCAAAAGAAACAGTGTAAGAAAAATCACATTAAAATACATGAGAGTGTGGAAAAAAGGATCACACACTCCAGGTTAAAAAAAAATCAAGTCCTCAAAATCCAGCAAAGTTGCTGGGGATCTCAAAGGTAGAGGGAATTAGTACATTTTTTCAAATTCTCCCTGACACTGTATACTGCATACAATCTTGCCTACACCATCCTAGCCTGTGCTAAAATGTGGGGGAAGGGAGACCAAAACCACTGCATCCTGACTTGTTTGAGAACACTTCTTTCTTTTCTCGATAAATATCTCACACCCTTTTCTGTAATAGTTGTAAGGTTTGGCGATAGGTTTCTTAGTATAAGCCCTGTTATGTTGACACAATGACACTAGGACTGCCTTATTTTTCTTTTGATGGTCGACACTTGTCCCCATCTTAGATATAGTTTTAAATTAGGCATTTTTCCAACACGCACACCATCATTTAATTCTTCAATAAACACCCTTGAACTGTGATCACTTGTGTCTGTCTTACTTGTTATCACTGAGTTACTCACAGGAAGTATCTGCAGAAGAGTTCTTCGGGATGGTGAAGGCGATGACATGATGGTACGACCAAGGGCATGGCGTGTAAGAGAGGATGTTGGTATTGCAGTTAGAATCTGCCAGCCAGTCGAGGGTGTGACCTTTGAGGTGGGTAGGGTGGATGATGCGGTGGGTGAAGCCCAATGCTTCGATAGTATTGGCAAGGGCATGGTCATCAGTCAGGTCATTGAGTCCCAAGTTAAGATCTCCCAAGAGTATGATTTTCGAGCTTGGCTTGGTGTTCTCTTAGATGAGTTGTGCAACAGCTTGCTCCAAAGGAGAGCACAGGATCTGGGGGTCTGCATAGAAGGTGGAGGGTCATGGTGACAGAGGTAGAGAAGGACATTTCGATAGAGAGTAGTTCACCTGACTGGAACGATTGGTTAGGGATTTCCCTTACGAGAAGTGTGTTCTTAGCAATTAATGCTACTCTGCCTCCTTTGGAGACATGTCTGCCTATCTGTCTTGGAGATAGTGTCGTTTTCTGAGATGGCGAGGGAGAGTGCCGGTCCAGCTGCAGTATGAAACCAGGTTGCAATGATTTTATGTCTCTCCGTAGTGTATGGTTGACGTTATAGTTTCCTACAACCTTTGGCTTACGCTGGGTTTCCCCTAGGGGCTCCCCTGTTAACTTCTCTTTCATGTACGTGGGTGAACTGCAGTTCCCAATTAGTAGAGCAGGATTCACCCCCTTTACATTTCATATACTGAGCCAGCACACCCCACCATATGTGGAGTGCTGGTGGAATACAATGTACTCCCTTTCTTACTTACCTGGTAACATTATGTAACAATTGCGAGTTTCACATGAATGGCTGGTGGCAGTGGTTTTACCTTTATGACTTTTAGTCCATTACTCGCAGGCTGTTAATTCAGCCACAGTAATACACAAAAGGGCCACCATTTAAAAAAAATGGTGGGCTCCTTTTTGCGTAATTTCTTGTGTGCTTGCCGTTTGATGTCTTCCACTGCCGTTCTAGGCAGGAACAACCTCAGTGGCTGTTTTGTCTTTGGCGGTAATCATGCAGATTCCCTGCCCAGGCTCCAGAGTGTCTGTTATGTTATGTTATTTTGCATTTATATAGTGCCTTATATACCATTGGTATGGTCTGAAGGCGCTGGTAGGTTGAACGCCCTTGGGAACCGAAATTCAGGTCAGTAGACGGAGTTAAGGTGCGTGTGAGCACCGGTATGTGTGCAGCTGATGCGGTATTCGTGTAATAGCTGCTTCTTAGCGGTAGGTGTGGTGGTTGAGAGATCTGGAGTATGTGTTCGTTCTGGCAGGATTTATCCAGACCGGATGTGGCTGTGTTAGGCCTGAGGAGAACGCCTGGCTGGGGGGTGTGTAACCAGCAATGTTTACATAGAATGATGTGGAGTGTGCGGCGGATGTTGGTATGAGAACAGTTATACCGAATGGTGTCAATAGCATCTCTGTGTTCTAGCTGAGTGATGGTGTGAAGGAGAGAGTAAGCGTGGTGGTGTGATATGAAGGGTTATATGGTCCGCACTCGTCCCCTCTACGTTCCCTTTTTCATATGCACTCATTCGCTCGTATGCATTCGTATGTTCTACATATTTGCCGGCCCTACCCACTAGTCTGTTCTATGCAGTCCTCCGCTCTACACATTCTTCTGCTCAGCTCATCCATCCAGCTCCGCTCATCCGTCCGCTCCCCGCATTCTGTATGCATTTGGTACTCATCCATTTTACATGCTTACCTGTTCTACGCACTCACCTGGTCTGTGTAGCTCATTTGCTCTAGGAGTTTGTCCGCTTTATCCCCTCGCGTGCATTACACCTTCGTCTGATCACCGCACTCACCCGCTCCCCACCCTTGCCCGCACCCCACCCTCGTCCGCTCTCTCATCCACTTCCCGCGCTCACCCGCTTCCCGTGCTCCCAGCGCTCACCCGCTCTCCGCACTCTTCCATTCTATGCATCTATGAATCCGCTCCCCGCACTCATCCGCTCCCCGCACTCTTCCATTCTATGCATCTATGGATCCGCTCCCTGCCCTCATCCTCTCCCCGCCCTCCCCACCCTCCCCACCCTCCCCGCCCTCCTCTGCTCCCTGCACTCATCTATTCTATGCATCTATGAGTCAGCTCTGCGCACTCATCCACTTTATGCACTCTTGCTTTCCACGCATTCAACAGTATTATCCGGTTCCATCTAATCATCTCTACACTCATCTGTTCTGTCCACTCGCCCGCACTATGCATTTGCCGGGTCTGCACATTCATCTGTTCCAGCGATCTACACACTCTCCGCACTTCCGTAATCATCCGCTAACCACACTCATGCGCTCTACAGACTCGTCTGGTTTACGCTCATCCGTTCTGCACAATACATTCATCTGTTTTACGCACTCCTGCATTCTACTCGCTTCTCTGTATTTGCGCACTCGTTCGCGCTACATGCTCGTCCGCTCTACACACTCATCCGCTCAACATGTTCATCCATTCTATACACTCATCCGATCTACATACTCATTCCATTTAGAGACACATTCAAACTATATAGTCATCTGTTCTTCCACTCATGCATTCTTCCACTCGGCGCATTCATCTGTTCCACACGCTTCATCCATTAGAACCATTTCATCCACGCCATTCACTTCGTTCACTCCTCATGCATTATGTCCATTTCAGGAGTTTAAATCTCTTTACTATTTCCGTATGATTTACTCTTATTAACCATTTCACTGCTTTGATCTACTTTACTCATTTAATTCTGGTTGCCATTCTAGTTTATATTCGGGATTATTGGCTTTCAATTTCTCGCGTAAGGTAGTTTGTTGGATTGAGTTATTGAGATGCTATTAGTCTGTTTGGTACGGGATGGTTTTAGGGGAAGATCCAGGTTTTCAGCAGTTTGCGGAAAGACGTTAAATCCTCAGTTAGGTGTATGTGGGGTGGGAGTGAGTTCCATAGTGTGGGGGCCAACGCTGAGAATGATGATCCGCCTAACCTGACCGAGTTTGTTTTCGGTATGACTAGGAGGCCTGCTGAGCTTGATCTTAAAGTGCGTGGGGGTTGATAGGGTTTTAGCTTGTCTTGAAGATAGTCCGGTTTTATGCAGTGCTCGGTGGGAGATGCATAAGGTTTTGAAAGTCACCCTTCGGGCTACTGGGAGCCAGTGCAGTGTCTTAAGGGCTGGGGAGATGTGATCCCTTGGGCCGAGCGCGAGTAGCAATTTGGCTGCCGCGTTTTGTGCCCTTTGGAGTTTATTCAGTTGGTACGCCTGGACTCTGAGGTATAGGGGGGTTTGCGTAGTCCAGTCTTGATATAACGATTGATTGGACCGCAGAGAGTCTGTTGGGAAAGGAGAGGTATGGGAAGATGTGCCTAAGGGTTTTAAGGTGGTAGTGGCAGGACTGTGAGACCTTGTTGACTTGGCACGAGAGTGTTAGGTCAGAGTCAAGGGTGCATCCAAGATTTTTCACTGAGTTGGAGGGGGTCGGAGAGTTGCCCATGGCGGATGGCCAGGGTAGTGGGTGCGGAAGAAGTTCGGCGTTACCACATACCATGATTTCTGTTTTGGAGGGGTTTAGCAAGAGGTGGCTTTGGGTCATCCAGAGTTCTATGTCATGGAGACAGGAGGCCAGGTCAGGTCGGGAGTTGGGTTTGCGTTCAGGATTTTTAGAATTAGTTGAGTGTCATTGGCGTAGTTGTAACACAGGATGTTGTGTGAACGAATTATTGGTGGGAGGGTGATCAAGTAGAGATTGAACAGGAGGGCGGATAGGCATGCTGCTTGTGGGACTCCCGTGTCGACTGGTCGGGCTTGGGAGGTATAGGTGGAGAGTATCGTTATTTGGTACCTATCTTTGAGGAATGAAACTATCCATTTAAGAGCGGTTCCACGAATTCCTAGGGAGTGGAGACGGTCTAGTAGGATTGTGTGATTGATTGCGTCAAAGGCGGCGGATAGGTCAAGAAGGATTAGAGCGGCGCATCCCGCGGAATCTGCCGTCATTTTAAGGTCATCCCAGATTGAGGTTAGGGTGGTTTCAGTTCCGTGACGGGCTCTGAAACCTGATTGGGCGGGGTCTAGGAGATTGTTGGCTTCGACAAAGGCATTTAGTTGGGAGTAGGCGGTTCGGTCAATGAGTTTGGCAAGGAACCTGGTATTTGAGATGGGGCGGTAGTTTTTGGGTTTGAGAGGGTCAAGGGAAGGTTTTTTAAATTAGAGGTTTGACATGAACCGTTTTGAGTGCGTCAGGAAAGATACCAGAGGAGAGGGAGGCATTTATGATGGATCTTGCGTGTTCTCCTGCGCAGGTGGATGCAAACATTTCTTTGAGGGTTGTGGCCGGGCAAGGGTCTAGCGGCGAGCCAGATGGTTTGCGGGCAGATAGAAGTTTGAGAAATTGCTCTGGTGATATTGGACTAAAGGATTCGAATGTTGGTTGCGTAGTGGTCGCGGCTGGTGGGCTAGTCAGCATGGGGGTCGAATTGCCTGGTGGGTGTAAGAGATCCAGTTTGGTGGTTAGAGTATTTGTTCTTTCGAGAGCCGTGGTGTAAAAGTGGAGGGAGAGTGAGTCGCACAGTGATTGTGAGGAGGTCGGGACAATCGTGGTGCAAGCTGGGTTGGTGAATTTTGGAGATGATTTTGTGGAGTTCTTTGCTTGGGTTTTTGCAGTTTAGGATTCGGGAGTTGTAGTGGGCTTTTTTTGCTTTCCGGATTTTGGCCTTGTACTAATAAAGCTGTCGGGCCATGGTGGCCCTGGTCTCCTGGGTTTTGTCTTTCTGCCATTTGCGTTCTAGGTATTTATATAGTTTAGTGGTTTTCAACTTAGGAGTGAACCATCTGGGGAAGAGGCCACGGCGGGTTGATGGTTTGCAAGGGGGTGTGAGCCGCATCAGAGGTACGTTGAGCCATGAGTCAAATGCTTCAGGGGTAAGTTGTTTATTGAGTTGGCAGGTAGGTGGTGGAGACTGGAGGAGTGCGTCGGCTAGGTCCGGGACGATTATTCGTTTTTTCCAGCATTTGCGTAGATTCAGAGGTTCGGATTCTGCACCTGCATTTGCACTACCTGGCAGAGTCAAGAAATGTCCACTCTGCCTGCTCTATAACCTGTAACTTGTAACGTCTATGACCAAGCTGTAAATTTCCTTGTTCTCTTGCGCCCTGCTGCTACCTCAGGGTCCGGTGCGCACAGTAAATAAACAAACAAGTACCGCAAGGGGGTCGGGTGAGCGAATGGCAAACGAGAGAATAAAGTGATCAGACCAGATGATGGGTGGTGGCGGGGTGGGTGGGTAAATGAATCAGGGTGTCGGAGCTAAAGATTGCATCAAGCGTGTGTCCTTTATAGTGAGTCGGGCCATTTATGTGAGGTTGGAGGTTAATTGCGTCTAAACCGTCAACCAGAGAGTGTGTCATAGGGTTGGTGGGGATGTCAAGCCATATGTTGAAGTCTCCAAGAAGGGTTAGGTTTCGATGGTTTAGTTGAAGGGTGGCCATAGCGTCGCAGAGGTTATTTGCGAATTGTCTATCGTAGCCAGGGGGTCTGTAGATTATTAGGAAGCTGTGTGAGAGCGACGGGGAGAGGGATAGTTTAACGAGAAGAGATTCGCAGGAAGGAATGGAAGATTGGCTATCGATGATTGAGGCGTGGAAGAGTGATTTGAAGACGAATGCTACTCCCCCTCCTCTTGAGGGACGGTTCAGTGGGATGAGGGAGTAGTCCGGGGGGAAGGCTTCATTAGCGATTGGGGCAAGGTCGTCAGAGAACCAAGTTTCGGTGATGAAAACCAGGTCTGGTTTGTCAGAGGCGAGGAGGTCAAAGATGCAGTGTCTGTTTTTTGCTACGTATCGGGCATTAAAAAAGATGCAGTTCACATCGGCAGGCGAGGTTGGTCTCGGAGCCGGAGCGGAAGGCGGTGGAGGCGGAGAGGGTGGAAGCTGAAGAGGGAGCGGGGAAAGGTGGGCGATGATCGATGGGAATAGTGGGCGAGCAGGAAAAATGGCAGTCGGGCGGGATTGGGTGGCTGGGTGTATTAGAATGATCACGTTTGGTTTGGGGGATTTGAGGGTGGGGTGTGGGCGGTTAGGAGTTTCAGTTGCGGTTGGTGAGAAATCGAGGGAGAGGGGTTTCAGGAAGGGTGAGGCCACAGGGGAAGGAGGTGATTGGGGGAATGAGGTGGTGGGTCGGGACAGGGGAGGCAAAGAGTGCTGAGAGATTGAGGGGGACCAGGTACGTTTCCTCTTCAGTCTCTTTGTTGCGATTGGAGTGTGAGAGGGTGGGGGGAGGGGGATCGGAGGGGGAGAGGGATGTGGCTTTGGTTCTTGCTAGGGCTAGGCGTGCAGTTTTTAGGGAAGGGAAAAGGTGCGGTCAGGGGGGAAGGTGGTGGGGGTTTGTGGGCAAGGCGGGGGGGTGGATGATTGCAGGGCGCGGTGTGCATGGTATGATAGTGAGGAGAGCGGGCATGGTTAACGTTGACTGGTTGGTGGTGGGATTCGTGGGAGGAGTGGTCTTAGGGTGGTTGGCTCGCCATCGTGCTCCTCTGGCTTGGTGTTTGGAGAGGGGAATGGTAGGGAATGCGAAGGAGAGTGGGATGCTTTGGGAAGGGGGGGTGGGAAGGAAGGGAGAACAGGGAGTGGGGGCGGTCCACGGTGGTCGTTTCCGACAAGCTCTGGTGGAGTGGGTGTACTCATGCTTGGTACAGGCTTTTAGGTGGAATTTAGGAGGGCTTTCTAATTTTAGTTTTTAAATTCAGAGGGGGCACGCTTTTAGGCACACTTCCAAGTTCAGTTTGCACAGAGATGATATTAGACTATTAGGTACACTTCTAGATTCAACTGTACAAAGCGATGGTATCAAGCTATTAGGTACTATTAGGTGTGCTTCTAAATTCAACTGCACACAGAGGTGGTATTAGGTCTACCTCTAGGTTCAATTTTGTATAGAGATGATATTAGGTCAATCACTAGATTCAGTTTTGTATAGACGGGATATTAGACTATTAGGCACACTCTCTCAATTTGACTTTATACAGGCACGGTATTAGACCATTAGGATAGTGGGCCCACTTCTAAATTCAACTTCTACAGAGAGGCTATTGGGCGCCCTTCTACATTTAACTTTCTCTCATAAGCTATTGGGGATACTTCTAAATGCAGCTTTCACAGAGAGTCTATTGGGCACACGTCTATATTCAACTTTCACAGAGATGCCATTGGGTACACTCCTAAATTCGGCTTCTAAATGCACTTCTAAATTCAACTTTCACCTTGAAGCTATTGGACATACTTCTAAATTCAACTTCTAAATGTACTTCTAGATTCAATTTTCACAGAAGGCTATTGGACACACTTCAAAATACAACTTTCACAGACGGGCTAGTGGGCATACTCCTAAATTCACAGAGAGGTTATTGGGCAGACCTCTAAATTCAGCTTTCAATGAGCACACTTCTAAAATCAACTTTCAATGGGCACAATTCTAAATTCAGCTTTTCAATGAGCAGCTATTGGGCACACTTCTAAATTCCACTTTCAATGAGCAGCTATTGGGCACACTTCTAAATTCGGTTTCTAAGTGCACTTCTAGATTCAACTTTCCACAGAGGGGGTATTGGGCACATTTCTAAATTCAACTTTCACAGAGGGGCTTCTATTGGGTACACTTCGAAATTCACAGAGGTTATTGGGCACACTTCTAAAGTCCAACTTTCACCTAGAAGCTATTGTGAACGCTTCTAAATTCAATTTGCACAGGAGGCTATTGGGCACACTTCTAAATTCAACTTTCAATGGGCACAAAATCTAAGTTCAGCTTTCAATGAGCAGCTATTGGGCACACTTCTGAATTAAACTTTCAATGAGCGGTTGTTGGGCACACTTCTAAATTCAACTTTCAATGAGCAGCTATTGGGCACACTTCTAAATAAACTCTCTAAATTCAACTTTCAATGAGCAGCTATTGGGTACACTTCTAAAAGCACTTTCAATGAGCACACTTCTAAAAGCACTTCCAATGAGCGGCTATTGGGCACAATTCTAAAAGCACTTTCAATGAGCGGCTATTGGGCACACTTCTAAAATCAACTTTCAATGGGCACAATTCTAGATTCAACTTTCAATGAGCAGCTATTGGGCACACTTCTAGAATCAACTTTCAATGGGCACAATTCTAGATTCAACTTTCAATGAGCAGCTATTGGGCACACTTCTAAAATCAACTTACACTGCGCAGCTATTGGGCACACTTCTAAAATCAACTTTCAATGGGCACAATTCTAGATTCAACTTTCAATGAGCAGCTATTGGGCACACTTCTAGAATCAACTTTCAATGGGCACAATTCTAGATTCAACTTTCAATGAGCAGCTATTGGGCACACATCCGAAATGTTGAATGGTTGAGTGGTAGGGTAATATGGAGAGAAGTAATTGCTTCTGTCCCCGCCCTTGCCACACTTACTTGTTGGTGGCTTCTTGCTTCTCTTGCGGATACCTGCAGATACGGCCTGGCGCCGTCTCAGTGGGAGGCGTCCTTTGCCTCAGGTAACTTAGCCTATAGGCTGCCGGGCAGAGGGCTGCCCTGGGAGGACTAGCAATGAAAGGGGGACCCTCCTGCTAGGACCAATCAGGGGCGGTGGGCGGGCCGAGGCGATGGCTGAAAGGAAGCGGGAAGCAGGGGAATGGCAGGGGATGCGGGCTAAGGGGCACACGGACAAATTTACAGGTACTGGGCCAAGATAACTAAAAGGAGCAGTTTAGGGTCGATTTTCCTGCTCAGTCACCACGGATGGCAAGAAGGAGCGGTAGCACCGGAACGGAGGAAACACCTATGAACGCCTGGCCAATCAGGGAGCAGGTGGGTGGGATTAAGGGAACCAGGAAGCGGGGACTGCAAGCAGGACCTGTGGGAGGGAAGGATCGGGGAGTTTGGTCAAAATGGGCAGCAAAATGGAGGCTGGATGGATGGAAAAGGAAAATAAACTCACCAGAGTCTGAGAAGGAAGGAAGCGAGGGAGGAGTCCAAAACTCTGCAGTCCTTTGTCTTTCACCTTGCCTGAAAGGAACAAACTCCTGGGGGGGCTGGCTGTCCTGACTGGTAAGCCAGACCGCCCCTTGCTGTAAAATGCAGTGAGAGTGCGCAGAGGCTGTGCTGGAGTTTATTTCAAAATTTCAGTTTGCTAATATACGAGGAATCAGAGAAAAATCCTTTGATTTGCATCCACACAATCCTTCGATCACACTTCTGTAACTCTACACAGGGAAATGTCTACTTAAAATGCTTTCTGTGATCCCTCACAAGGGCACAACCAGCCAATGTTCATTATACCATGGTGGAGAAGAAAGTGAAACATTTCATCTGTGCGAGAAAAGCACCAATTTTCTGCCAGTGTGGCAAGCATACTCACTTTGGTAATTGGCACTGAAGTCCTTGTCTGTGAATAACCCAAGGACTGCACTTTTTTCGCTGGGATTCTTTTGATTAAAGCCAATCTGGGACAAAGAAGAAAGTTAAGACATGAAAGAGGCTGCTTGAAGTATGCACTAAATAAGTCTGCAATGGACTGAGAAAGCAGTAGTCGGAGGTTTGTACATAAAATTCCATTCTTAACACATCTAATACCAATAGCTATGAGGTCAGCAGGACAGACCTTTTGGAAGTGTGGCATAAAGAAGGAAAAGTTACCTACTTGCAATCATGACTCTCCAGCATGGGCATCTTCATTAGTACCCAAACTCTTGCCCACCTATGGACGGGAACGCTGAATGCATTTCATAAAATATACGTTAAACACATTTGGAAAAGGAAAGACAGTTACTGGAATTAAAAATATAATCACCACACTATGCATTGCTGAAACCTTCACTCACCCAAGTGTTTCGTCTTGTTGATGGGTTCATATTGTTTTGTTGTTTGGATACCGTTTGTTGGTATTGAGAGCTTGTCAGTGGGTTTTGTACTTGGAATACAACTGCTACTTCTACTTGGATGCAAAATATAGTACGATGGTGGTATTAAGTGGATATGCTGGATTGAGATGTTTCATGTTTTAATTGTGGTGTAAGTTTCCATATACTGTTATCGAAGTAAATTACTTCATGGTAATTTACTTCGACAATTAATTTGTGGGGAAGAAAATGTATTTATGTTACTAAGGGTTGGGGAGTAGGGTAGAGTGGGGAAGGGTCTACAAGTGGCACCCTCATAAAATAAGAATGAGAAAAAAAAAAGTCATTCGGACGAAGTAAATTACCACTAGTAATTTAACAAACACAGAACCTCGGTTTTCATTTCATTGATTGTAAATTAACAATGTTGTGCTGTAGTGTTTTTTTCAGAATGTGATATAGGATTTGTATATTCATGTAAGCTTTAAAGACACATTTAAATGTTACGCGTTAACCTCTTTTTTGTAGAAGAGTTAAGGTTCTAACAATGATGGCCTGTTTTGTGGTGTGAATTTTAAGAGTGAATAAACGTTTGAGCAATGCCAACCTTTGGCATTTCCCCGTTTGTAAACTACATTCTTGCATCTAAATCTCTCTTGGCTTCTATCCTGGGTCACCTTTTTTCAAGAGAGATCTTAACCACAGGGGGGCTGCATCCTTCGTGGCGTGTTACAGACCTATCGCCATTTTAGATGCTACTAGCAAGGTCTTTGCTACCGTTGTCCTAAAAGAGCTTGAGCTTTGAATGAACAACTTAACATTCGAGTTTCCAGCCAAATTGGTTTTTGAAAACAAGTGGGACTGTCTTAAATGGAACTATTCTTCCTAGTATTCGGGCTTCGGTGGCAAGGAGATTTATTGGTACACTATATATGGCCACATTGGACCTCAATCACATTCAATAGAATGAAGAAACACAAATAGTGCAGACATTTTTCAAGAAGGGGGTTCCCCCAGCCCTGGTAAAGCCGATTCCTAATTCACCACAAAACTCGTGTGAAGATTAGGTTTTCGAAAAAGACAGCTCTTTGTCTAGACCAATAAACACTCCCTTGGGTCTATGACAGGGAAACCTTTTAGCCCCTCTTCCTTTTCATATTTACCTTTCAGATGTGGGGAGCTTGTGGGAATCCATACATTTCTATACCAGACTTGCCTCAGTAATACTATTTTTCGACTGGACTCCAGTGAGCTTACTACGTAAAAATACTTTTTTCATCCTATGCTGAAGACAATCTTATAGTCAACGCTATACAAGTCAAGAATATTCATCTTTTCACGAAAGCTGTAGCCTAAAGTAATGGGATGGGGAGCAGGAAATGCATGTTTGGAATGCACCCTCACCATGAGTTATTTGGGTTTCAACCTAACATATAGGGAGTCAAGGGGGCCTGTGAAAGTCTTATTGAGAGCAAAATGCAAATCTTTTATCACCCAATCTAAGAGATACACTTATCAATGTGCAGCTTGTCCTTGCACACTTGGCTAAGGCGGTGCCATGTTTAATATGTGGTTAGGAATGTTGCCTATATGATCACCGGTTATTCTTGAATTCTCTCAAGGGTACTGTCTGTAAGCTGTACTTGGTCTTCCTCTCGATTCCTAATTTCTAAACTCGCCACGAGTTTGGACTGGTATCTCTCGCCACCAGATTCTCTTGGTCTAAATTGAGCCTGTACTATAAGCTGCTGATTCCTCCATCTAACTCTCTTTTTGAGTCCTTTCAATCCCTGCTCAACGAAAAGTGTATTCCATCGCTAAATTGTTTTTGGGTCAAGCATGAAATCTATATCAGAAAAACTTAATTTGGAGGAAACCAATTTAAGGGAGACTTAGGAATTGGTCAAGAGGAAAACGTTGGACTTAGACTGGTGCTTCACGGTCAATGGTTTGGGGACTTATTCCTTGCATTTGTATTTTATAGAGCGCCATTAAGCCAAAGCACTGAAAATGTTAAACTAGACATGGTACAATAAAATTGAGTAGGCAGTCAGAACCAGATAACGATCAATCAGGGATGTTGAAGTAGGTAGGTTTTTAGAGAGGCACAACAAAAGAGATCAAACAGGAATGGAACGAAGAGACAGTGGGAGAGCATTCCAGTTGAGAGGAGCAAGAAGCTCAAAGGATCGAAAACGAGACTGGGCACATGGGGACAGGGAACCACGAGTCTAAAGAGGGCGGAAGACTGGAGAGAATGAGCTGGAATATAGAAGGATAAGTACAGTGAGCTAATTAGGGCAAGACCATAGAGGGATTTGAAAACGAGAGAAAAGAAAATTAAATTTGAGAGAGGAAAGGCAGCCAACCGAGTGTAGCGAGAGAGGAGAAAATAGAATACTGATAGGGAAGAAGACAGTAAGCGAATGGAAGAGTTAAAGACAAATTTTAAAAGGGGCCAGACGGGAATTTAGAAGACATAACAGTAGCGGAACAATAGAAGAGTCGAGAACAGATCAGTGAGGAAATTTAAAGTTTAGATGCTTGGAAGGTGAGAAAAGGAAAAGCTTTACGTATATTGTGAAGGTGGAAATGACAGGAGCGAGATGGTAAGAGAAATAGGAGAGAAAGATAGATTTGATTCGAAGTGAAGACCAAGATTATGAGCTGTGGTTGAAATTGGGAGGTTAGAGGGTTAGACGGCTATGAACTGTTGAAGAGGAGGAGGAGGAGGAGGAGGAACAGCGTTTGCAGGGAAGAACAGGACCACAGTCTTCCCTTGTTGTAAGATTGTATTCAGTACCCTTTGGGTGCATTACAACGATCCTGACCTCCTGGCAATAGAAACTCAGCCTTTGGTTTAAGTCTGTACTACACAGGTTGGTAGCGTGATTGAGCAGCCAGGCTTATCTCAAGAGGGGTCAATGTGAGCTGTAGGGGAGTTACACAGAGACCACAGTGACAAGTATTCAAATAAACTGTTACAAACAAGGTTTCTTGATTAAACAATTTATTTAACAGTCAGTTTGAGTAAGGCTTCTTCAGAAGGGGCAATATATAGTAACACACAAATACACTTCAAAATACACACTCTTTGTTTCTCTAAATCAGCAAGTACCCTTTTGGGATGGCACCCAGACACTTCCTACACCCTCAGGTGACTTAAGTAACTAGGAACCTGTGGACAATAATATACCACTGTTTGCATTTAGAACCAGGCTTAAGGGTTTGTCAAAGAAAAAGGTTATTAGAACAGAACAAGAGATCACACAAATATTCTGACGCAGCAAGTACTTTTTTAAACCCCACAATGCAAAGTTAGTTAACCCCTTCCTGGAAGGAAGCCCAAACACAATGTCAGAGGGAAGAAGAGTCAATCAGGGAACCAGGCTAAACCAAAGTCAATTGGCCAAAAGTCTAGGTGAGCTGAAGCACTTCTTGTAGGTAGGTAAAAAAAGTCTTGCACAATGTTTTAGAAGTCTTTGTAGAAAAGAAGATATCAAAGCAGGGCCACAAGCTGATTAGGCTTGTGAAGTAAAGAAGCTGTAAGCAACTCTACAGAAGCAACCACGACAAGTCTCAATGAACAAGTGAGTTTACACAACAAGAGGTAAGTTCTTAGACTTGACACTACCTTTGGTTAGAAGAAAAAGGGATTTGACTGGCTTCGGTTCCGTGCAGCTCTGCAGATCACGTGTTCCTGGGCCTCAGTCGTGGGGACAAGAGGGAGGACGTCTGGAGGACTCCTGAACTGCAACGGGACGGTCGGCGACAGAAAAGGACCAACTTCTATTCAGTGGCGCTGTGCGGTTTCAGCTGCTCCCGTCCAAGCAAATAGAAACACTGCGGAATCTTGGCTATCAAGATGGGCTTTTCTTACATCTGGGGTCCAGCACTGTTGAGGTGGCTCAACCTTGGTCAGTACTGCTTCCTGGAAGACCGGAGGATCTTCCTGGGGCTCTTGACCAACTTAAATGCAATGCACACAAACTGGTGTACCTCTCCCTGGCTTTCCAGATCCAGCAGCAACTCCAGTGGAATTTCAACCCGCTTCGAGAGGATGTCCAGGTGGCTTAAGGGGAGAAGTCGTCCTTGCAGGGCTTCTAGAGTTGAAACAAAATTGGAGCTTCAGCACAGCAGCAGGGCTTCACTGGGCAAACCAACGGTCTAGGAGTTGCAGCAGGCGTCCTCTTCAAGTTCTTCTTTGGATTCCTTCGTCCAGTGGTCGGCTCGGCCTTCCAAGCCAAAAAGCCTCACCTTTTCTGCAGCTTTCTCCCATTCATTTCAGCCTAGCTGTTACTCACCCAGCAGGGTGGCTGTCCTTGCCGGACAGTCAGCCAGCCAATCCCCACATTTGGGTCTCCGAGGAGACTAAGCACAGGGAGTTTCGGCACCTCCCTCACTTCCTACCTACCCCAGACACTCTGGAGCCAGAGGCGGGTTTCACTCCTGAAACTCCACCAAAGGCGAAATTAACAAAGACCAAACCTGGTTTGGCGCTCTGAGAAACTCTCCAGAAGGACCTTTCAAAAAAGACCTGGCGGAAAAACAAGACCGGGCACCTTTTTAGCAAAGATGGCTGGATGCCACATTCAGCCGCGAGGGAAACCTTGCCTAGAGCCCTCGCCTTCTGAGGTCTTGTTTTCAGTCACCACAACAAGGAATCCATTGCCCGGGTATTTGGCTGCAAACCCTGAAATTCTCCTGCTGAAAAATCTTCAATGCTGAGGTACTGTGTTGGCTTGGGTATGTACTTACCTTAAGCCTGTTAGGATTTCTGTGTAGCTTAACTGGGTGCACTCTCATCCAGTGTACCCAGTCCCACTGCTAGAATCCTGATAGAGTGTCTTCTGTGAAGACCCTGGACCTTCTTCTAACCCTAGAAGTAAAGTACTCACCCGTTTGTCCAGTTTTCCTAAGGAACCGACTTTTGCTACTAAAGAACCTATTCTGACACTGCTTGTTGGTCACTAGTCCTAGTGACCCTCCTTCTGCCACTGAGAACACTCATGCTCCAAGAATAGCTTTTTCCTCCTCCAGCATGGGGTCTGGCATGGATTCACATGCTCATGAATAAAGAATACATAGTGTTAAGGAGAATTCTCAGAAATGTGCCAATTCCTTTCTACCTTGGAGAACCCCCAGCACTTTTGCTGGAGTTTAGGACTTCTAATTTTTAACCTGGAGAGAGCAAGACCTTGTTCCCACACTAATGTACTTTTCTGTGATTTGAACTCAGTTTCTCTTTTGGTTTTGTGGTCTGACAAACACCATAGGCACCATCTTTTTACACTGTGGCACACAGCACCTTCAGTGCAGTGGCACAAGGAAGTCTTTCAGATTTCCCAAAGGTATAAATACCTTCTCTTGGATAACTACTGTTTCCAAAATCAGTGAAGTGAAATCGACTTTACTTGCATTTCTAACTCTCTAGACCCAGAACACACCATCTTACAATAGGGTGCTGGAGGGGTTACTTAGCATCCCCTTTGTCTAGCTTCTCGTGTAACATTTGTATTACCCTTTCTAAAATTAATGGCTGGTGGCAGTGGTTTACATTTTACTAGCCATTATGTGTTTTTACCGCAGGCTGCACTCGCAGCTGCTTTAAAGGCACCCATGGGTGCCCATTTTGTCAAAATGGCCCGGTCTTCTTTTGTCGCCATTTCTTGCTGGCAAGGTCCTTCTTGAGATGTACTAAGTGCGCCAAACCAGGTTTGGCCCCTTTGTTCATTTGGTCTTTGGAGGGATTCACGAGTAAAGCCTTACTCTGGGTGCAGAGTGTCTGGCAGGGGCAGGAAGTGAGTGAGGTGCCCGAAACTCTGAGCTTAATCCCCTTGGTTACAGGAATGCCCCCCAACGTGATTAGCCAGCTGGCTGTCCTTGAAGGACAGCCACCATGCTGTGTGATTGACAACTAGGCTGGAATGAACAGGAGAAACATGCATAAAAGGGGAGGCTTTCGAAGGAATCCGAAGACGAACTTGGAAGAGATGCCTGCTGCAACTGCTGGACCGTTGGTTTGCCCGGTGAAGCCCTGCTGCTGTGCTGAAGTTACGAATTTGCCTTGACTAGAGAAGCCCTGCAAGGAAGACTACTTTCAATATGTTTGTCCCCTTCTGTTATGGCTTGGCAGGCTGAAAACCAATGGTCTGGAGGGTTGCCCAAAGCTGTGCCCGTGGTTATGATGATTTATTCAAAACCTTCCAGCCATCACCTTTTCGTTTTGGAGTGTCTGTGTGTCATCCCCAATGGGTATAATCTGATTTAGAGAAACAGTGTTGAAGCGTTACAGGTTTTGCTCCCTTCAGAAGAAGGCTTAAATAACGGACTGTTAAATTTAAAATTGTTTAAAATCAAGAAACCTTGAGTGTAAAACTATATTTGAATACTTGGCACTGTGAATCTCTGTGTAACTCCGCTACAACTCACATTGACTCCTCTTTAGATAAGCCTGGCTGCTCAACACGCTACCAACCTGTGTAGTACAAACTTCTACCAAAAGTTGGGTTCCTATTGCCAGGAGGTCAGGGTTGTTGTAGTACACCCAATGGGTACTGCCCACAATCTTGCCTAACACACAGAAAGAAGGATACACACAAGCACCATATAATCAACAATGGGGGGTGCAGCAAATGCAACAGCAGTCCGGATTTAGAAATACTCAACAGCCTGGATTTGGATATGTAGGAGGAGTAAACCAGTCCACGGGACAATATCGAACAGGAAGGGGATATCATCCCAGGGGAAGGGAATTTGGAGACAGGGGTATGGGACCTCAGTTTGGAGGTCAGTGTTGTGTGCGGCAACTTTGGTCACTTTGCCCGAACATGCCCACTCATTCCGCAGACAAGACAGCAAGACGGGTGCAGCAACAAGTAGCCGTATATGCAGACACATACACAACCTCCGCAGATACAAATGCTACCACAGCAGCAAATACAATTGCATCCCACACAGACACAGGTTGTACCGACACAAGGACAAGTAGCAGCGCAAGGAGGAGGGATAACTGGAAAGCAGGGTACAGTAAGCGTACTTAAAGCACCATCACAGACCAACACAAAACAAGGGAAGCTGACTACATTGAGACAGAATGAGGTGCCTCAATTCACAGGGGTCCCTGTGGTTGGCGGCAATCCATTCCCATCATCAACAAACACATTTTCCCTAAAAGGGATGCCCACGGGGAGTACGAGTGTGCTCTTTCCTAGCAGTAACTGAAAACCCTGAAGAGGAGCCTGAGGTAGCAGTTCAAATAGGACCGAGGGACTTTTCCTTTCTAATAGATACTGGAGCTACTAGATCCTGCATAAAGGAACGGGGTTCCCACTATCGAACAAATAATTGGACAAGCAAGGCTTTTCGGGGACCATTTTGGGAACTTATTGCCAAGAGGTCAGGGTTGTTGTAGTGCACCCAAAGGGTATTACATACAATAGTGTTTAACAAATAGGCAGAAGGGTCTGGAGGAGGAGATAAAGGCTGCCAGGAGGGGGGAAACTTTCCCAATAAGACCTTAGAGAGGCTGGGGGGGCCTCAGAATACACCTCTCAACGAGAGGGAGTGCCCTTGTGCTCTGTGGCCGCAAAAATGATAGCCGCAAGGCTTTCGTGAAATTTTGGCAGTTGTATTGAAGGTCGCAACGCGCCTGAAGCAGTCGCGGTTAGTGATTCTAGCGAGGCCACAGGCGCTTGTGCGCCCTTGTACGCTGTGTTAGGGTGAACGCCCGTTCCATAGGGATGCCCAGTCGCATGCCACGAAAGCGGTTGCGTGGAGGGCACCGAACCTTGAGGTTCGGAAAGAGCAGTTGAAATTTCCGGCGCCCTGTGGGTGTTGTGCGCTTCTTCAACGACTGAAGAGGCATTAGGGATTGTGCGTTTGTGTACGCGTGGGTGCCCTTATCCTGGGGTGGAATTTTCTCATAACATTGCGAGTGGTTGTCTGCTGGGGACGGGCATTTGGGTGCCCACAGGCTCCGCTGTGAGGTCGATGGCTTCCAATTCGGAGCCATGCCTGCCAACTGATTGCTTCATCCGAAGCGCCAGCACCAAAGGGGTAGAGGCTTTCAGCCTGCATAGCGTAGGCCGCCCACCGGTTAGTCCGCCTGTCTTTCAACGTCTTCGGGCGAAAGAGCTTACAGGCCTTGCATGAGCACTCGTCGTGGTCGTGAGGAAGACAGATTGCATCGGCAATGGGTGTCCTTATAAAGGAAACTTGCCGTTAGATGACAGGCAAAATTTAAAGGGTGTCCTCTCCTTAACAGAGGATAGCGGCAGCCAGACCAAGAAAAGAAAGAAGGGGTGAAGGAAGCGCATTCTCAGAGAAGAATAAACCCAGGGCCCCACTCTCCCTACTGTAAGAGCCTGGCCAGAGGGCCGAGGCCACGTGGTCCACAGTCGCCGAGCAGTTGTAGAGGACGTCAGCGGCAGGAAACCCACAATGCAGTCGTCGAGAAGATTGGTCCGAGTCTATACGACTAAGTCGTGGAGACAAAGTTAGCAATATAAAACTCTTGCAAGCTCCGCATATGCGACCAACTAGGTTGGCGGAAAAAAAAATCTGAGGGACCTCGACGAGCGAGGGATTTTGGTGCACTGCACGTCACGTTAGGGATAGCGTTACAGTCATGGCCATGTCAACGTCACCTTTCTATCTTCGAAAGAAAAAAGCAATAGTCTGCGATTTCCAATAGATGTCGGACTATATGCACAACATGCGATTCTAAGCAGATCCACAGCCATCAGAAATACATGGAAGTTCTGCGTGGGTTGATAAAACCTTGTTAGTTGCGGGCGCTGGCAGGGAGTTGGTGCTCCAGTATTGTCGGTATTTATTCACAATTCAGTCTTGAGTTTTAGTTGTGCATTGATATTTATTAGTTCAGGTGCAACATAATACTTAAGGCACATTGTACCAGGGTGGTGAAACAAAAAACAGCCGACGCGCATTTCAACCGAAGTCTTTCTCAAGGCAATTGGGTTGCGGTGCAGGAGCGTGTAGCGGTTTCACCCCACTGGGACCATTCGGCTTTACACGGACATCCTTCTCAGATGAGCTATCAAGCCACCACCCAGCACCCTATCTAGGGTGACTCTACACGCTCCAAAGCGAGCCTGCACTGCAACCAAATTGCCATGAGAAAGACTTTAGTTGAAACGCGCGTCGGCTGTTTTTTGTTTCACCACCCTGGCACAATGTGCCCTAAGTGTTATGTTGCACCTGAACTAATAAATATCAATGCACAACTACTGAATTGTGAATAAATACCGACAGTACTGGAGCACCAACTCCCTGCCAGCGCCTGCAACTAACAAGGTTTTGTCAACCCACGCAGAACTTCTAAACCTCCCGGGAACCTTGGAGTTTGGTTCCCCGACAAAACCATGTGCTAGACCGCAGGCCAAACCCTGACCACAGACGATTGGTTGCGCAGAGGACCAGCCTGTCCCGACACTAAACTCCTTACCCCTTGCAATCAGAAATACATGGGATACTGTTAGGCAAAGTTTGTATGTAGTACCCTCTGGGAACACTACACACAACTACAATTACAGGTGTAAGCAAACCCACCTTTGGTATAAGACTGTACTATACAGTTTTGGTAGCCAGGCTGAGCAGCCTGCAACTCTAGGAGGACCTTTCCACAAAGAAATGCCGAAAAAAGAAGACCGGGACCGGTTTTAACAAAAAGGGCTCAAGACGCCATTTCGAAAAACATGGCTCTGGCGATTTAACGTTACTGGAGCTACAAATAGCTTGCGGTCGGGAAAAATCATGGTAGTTCATTGTAAAACCACTGCCACCACCCATTCTGAGAGGAAAGGGTAGCATTTGACTGCTACATGAGTATCTAGACACAGGGGATACAAAGTAACCCCTCCAGCACTCTATTGTAAGATAGGGTGTGCTGGGTCTAGGAATTTAAAAGACTAGACAAGTCAATTTCACTTTACCTACTCTGGGAAACAGTAGTTTATCTCTCTCAGAGAAGGTAGTTAAACCATGGGAAAGCCTGAAATGCTTCCATGTGTCACTGCACTGAGGGTGCTGTGTGACAATTTGCAAAAGATGATGCCCATGGAGTTGGTTAGACTCCATAACCAAGAAAACAGAGGTAAAACACATATCAAAATGCATGAGAGAGTGCGGAAAAAGGGTCACACTCTCCTGGTAAAAAACAAAAATCAAGTTCTCAAAATCCAGCAAAGCTGCTGGGGGTGGCTAAGGTGAAGGGAATTAGCACATTTTTGAGAATTCTCCCCAACAATACATTACTTACCGTAATCGTATTTCTGATGCTTGTATCTGCTTATGTTCACATGCCATGCATAGGCTGACATCTAGTGGAAGCTGTGGGGTATTACAGTTGTTTTCGAAACTCGAAAAGGGACATCGATAGGGCGTGCCTGTAATACTATCCCTAGTGTAATGTCCACTGTACCCATGGTCCTTCACGCGTCAAGGTCTTCACAGTGAAGAAAAGTTGCATTCCACCAGTCTCATCTTATTTTTAAAAACAAGACGATGACTGAAAAAAAAAAAACACAAAATCCCATGAAAAGTGCTGGCCTAAAGACGCAGCCCAGACAATCTCATCTCTCAGATCCCTGTGCATCCAATGTAAACACATGATCTCTGAGGCTCGCGTGGCTTACTGCACTCCACCATTTAGGCTGGCTCTGATAGGAGTTAACACTTATTTGAAGTCGTCAAGCTCTCTGCCAAGCGTACACCGGCTCCTGAGGGGCCAGCTTCCCAAAACAAATGCAACAGAACCAATACCTTCATTAAAAAAATTGATAGGACCAGAGGTCTCATGGACGCCTCAAATACCAGATGGAGCCCCCATATGCACCCCCCAGGCACTCACTCTCCTCTCACCCCAGAGGAAGCAGGGGAGGGGATAGGGGTGGTATAAGGAATAGTGCAAAGCAATTTGTGGCAAAATGAACTAGTCAATTCCGCCGTGAATAACTGCACTTCGGTCAAACAACCCAATTCAGTTTTCAATTGCTAAGAGTTTGTCCAAGTCCTCAATATATAATTGCATGTTTATACATTCTTAACTTGTGTTATTACGAGCCCTCTGTGTGCTGAACTGAACCCTTCACCACCATAGGTCTAAGCCTTCCTGCAGTTTGGCTAGACGGGAGTATCTTTCGATTGTTCACCAGAACAGGTTGGCCTCTCAATCTGTCCACAGGCCAGATTCAGAAAACCCATCCCAACTGTCAGCGAAACATTTTATGAGAAAAGGAAAACTTGGCAATCTTTTTAAACAATGAAATCAGCAGAGCAGAAGCTCTCTACCTCCAGGATTACCTTCTAACAGAAGAAAAAGAATCATAAGTGATGCTTGAGTCTGGAACTCAAAGAAACAGCTGTTAGGCAGAACCCTGTGCAGTTCCCTTAGGGAGCACTACAGAAGATGAAGACTACAGGTATGAGCAATAAATCCCCTTTGGTATCAGTCTGTACCACAAAGATTTAGTTGGTAGCTGTGGCTAAGCAGTCAGACTTATCTCAAGAGGGAGATGAGCAGTATTCAGGGTTTACACAATAGGGCTATAGCACTATGATACAAGGAAACACTGACCAAAGCTTTGTATTAAAAAGAATATATTTATTTTACACACTTCTAGTTCAACACATTAATCACAGTGAATAAAGCAAGTTAAAATCAGTCAAGAAAAGTATACACAACTCCCTAGTTAAATTGTAGACAAGTTTGAGCAAAAGTGAAAACTGAGCAAAACGGCACAGTGAAAACCAAACACAAATGGCACTCTAGCAATTTCTCACAAGGGAGGGAAAGCACAAGTTATACAGGAATATCTTCTTACACACCCAAGCAACACTTTCCATAAGTTTGTGAACAAGGTTAGGCAAGGCAGTACTTTAGCATAGAGAATACTTAAATGAAAACCAAGCAAAATTACACTTCACAAGTTTTAAAAGTGGGAAGGAAAAGGGGTTTAGAAGAATTAGGTGCACAACACAGTTCTAGTTGAGAAGCAATCTAGAGAAGGCAGTTCTAACAAATTCAGCCAGAGTCAATAGGCCTGTGCCAGAGTCAGTGGTACAGGGCAAAGAGCCCAGGAGCAAAAATGTTCTTGTAGCTACAGTCAAGTCTTTGGTTAACGATTCGAAAAGGTGGATGCAGAAAGTGAAAGACAATGTTAGACGATGGGGGCGGCCAACCCAACAGGTAGGTAAAGGATTTAAAAACACCTTTAGCACTACCACTCGATAAGGAAGGCCTGGCGGAACAAAGTACCTTAAAATGAAGAAGAGGCTCCTGTGGTGGCGGTTGTTCCTGCAGTTCGGGGGATCCAGCAGCGGAAGAGAGGCTCTCGACGTGGAGAAAGGTTCGAGTCACTGCACTACCCAGGGATGAAATCAGCCGTGGTGCTGCCCAACGAATAAAAGGTACGCTCCTTTAAATCACGGTCCGGGTGGATGGCTGCCTGGCTATCCGGCCTCCAAGTGCAGGGCACTGGCGATTAGACCACGGCAGGTCCGGGAAGGCGATTGGCAAACTGATTGGCCCCACCAGCTCAAGGGAAGAAGGCTCTTTCAGATGAAGATCTCCTCTCGTCATTTGGAGAAAAGTGGTGAGATGCTGCAGCAGGGCTTCACCGGTGGTACAGTCGCTGCAGATGTGTTTGGCTTCTCTCCTCTTCGGTTCCTCAGTTCCAGTTGTAGGGGAGGATTGGTCCAAAAGACCCCCCCTCCCATGCATCCTCTCCCCCGGTGAGGGCCATGGCTCGTCAGGGGTCCCCTCCCTACCACCTGGGCCCAGGTGGTGGGTGGGTCACCTGCCGAAGACATTGACCAAACCTGCTGAATTTAGCTAGGCCTCGGAAACCATTTTGTCTGATGAAGATGGTTTGAGCCCTGCGCACTGCAGCGCGGCCCCCACCTTTGGAGAGTTTCAATTATCCCTGTGGCCACAGCTCTCTGGCAGATCCGCTGAGAGCCCGTTCCCACGAACAAGACGGACATGAGCTAGTGTAAGATACCAACACTAACATTTCACCTTCCTCAGTGTATCGCTGCTCCCAGCATGACCCGGCCAGCAGGGCCTGGGTGGAAAAAGAACTGTAAAGTGCTCATTTGATAAAAGCAAAGTTCCCAAATACTAATGAAAAAACTACCTGCGATGAAAGCGCTCTCCCCACAACCTCTTGGACTAAAAAACTTGTAAAATGTATAAATATGGCAGAATGTGTGCTCATATGACATTAGGAGTGAAGCACCCACATCCCTGCGGTTATGCGCAAATAGTAAAAGCGTCCCGGGTTTTTTTTTTGTTATGTGTTTTCACTGAAAAGATTACACCCCACGGTCCCACGCCATAACCAAACTAATGCTGCTAGAGTGCAAAGAAAAGACAAATGCCACCATATGGAGGGCTCGTGTAAAGGGTGCACGAAAATGCACCATATGCGTGTGTGTCCAAGCCCACTATGTGCCACTGCCATCAGTCTCAGTGGCCAGTTGTTTCTATGTGCTCCACCAACCTTACTACTACCTCACTTACCGCAAATGTATAAGCATGTAACAAAATGTTGTAGTTGTCAAAAACATAGTGTACAAGTAATGTGCTCGGATTGGCTATATGAGAGGCATTAGCAATGTTAAAACGTGAGCTTTGGAATGACTCAATTAGTATTATATATTATTTGAATGTTTATGCTTCTTCCACCTAAAATCGGCAACACACAAGGAAAATACCTTTGTGAGCACATGCAAGGCCATTCCCCCTCCCTCCCAGCGAAGCCTGCCAGACGAAAAAGCAGAGGCCTGTGCCGTGCTGCTCCACCTCCCCCTACTCGCCTGGAGCCGCTTCAAAGATTTGTAGATCCCCCTGCAGCACCCAACGCCACGGCCCGCCACCTGTATTATTTACAACCCAGCAGTAAACCTCAGCCTGAAAACAAATCCAGAGGTACCCTCTCTTAAGCCCCACGACCCACCGGCTCACCTTAGGTTAATGGCCCCTGTAAAATTAGGACATCCAATATTATGGCAACATTACAGCAACACATCCATAATGACTTCTAACAAGACATGATGACATGGACCGCCTGTCCCATGCCCCGAGACCCAACCCCACGACCTATGGTACCCGGTCAACAGGACGCTGGTAACCATGTATTGATAAATCACCAACAAACCCCACTCTAGGTGCATTCCTCCTGTGTTGCATTAACCTGTAGAATAACGTATTGGAAGATTTACTAAGGAAGATAATATTGCAAATGGTTGAATGACTGCGGTGTGTATGGCTAGGGCAAAGAAGTCAGGAAAAGGCATTCATCTCTGACACTGGCCACAGTGGCACAACACCACCGCCCGGATGAACCCAGCAGACCTGCCAGGCCCAGCCCAACCCACGAGGCTAACCAGTGACATCCTCCAGCCGCGGCCAACCACATTGCAGCAGCACCTATAGCTAGTCGTCGCCACCCAATCCCCATAAACTTGTGCCCCCTATAGTATGTAGGTTCTGATGACGTTCTTTGTAAATATATACGCCCGTCTTTGCTATTGTCAGACAGAGCGCTCTCGGAGTTTGCAGAGTTCTTTGCATGCCCTATTCTGATTGATAAACTCCCATTTACACTCACCCGCACTTTGTCGTGGCCTTATTCCCATCTTGGGAGAGTCCATTATTGTCTCTCATTGGGGGGAGGATCGGACGCTTGCCTTCACAGTGGCGACGTCTTCCTCTTCCAGTCCTCGCAACCCTGCTTTTATGCAAAAAGATCCCCATTCATACAGCCTAGCTGTCACTCACAGTGGAGTGGTCATCTTGGCGGGAGACCCTCCAGCCTATCAGGATAGAGTGCGACATGGGTTGCGGAGGCAACCCTGTCCAGGGTCCTACTCCCCCTCCCACACAACAGACCCACCCCAGACTCTGTGGCGCCGAAAGGAGGGCTTCTTGGCAGAGGCCGGCCAAAAGGACGAACAAAGGATCCCCGACCTGGGTTAGGAGTTTAGAGAAAGACACGAGAAAGAATTTATATTAATGTTCTGGCAAATAAAACCTACCGGAGTAAAGTTAATAATAAAATAAACCGACGGTATGTTAGAGGCTGTCAGAAAAAGTGGTAGCCTCGAACAATGGGAAAATACCATAGGAAAATATTTGCGGTAGTAACCACTGCCAACAGCCAGAAACATTTGAGAGAGGGACTGTACGGTACCCTCTCGAAAATGAACACCAGGAAAAACTATTAACCCTTCCCAGTACCTCCATAGTAAGATGGGTTGTACTGGTTTCATTCATAAAAATTGACTATTGGTTTCATTCATAAAAATTGACTATAAAGTCAATGGGGACTTCACATGCCCTGGGAGACAGTAGTCAGTCCCAGGGTATGGAGTATGTTTGGGGGGTCGCTAAGTCACCCCTGTGTCACTGCACTGAGGGTGCTGTGTAACACGTGTATAAAGATGGTTCCTATGAGGGTGAGATAAACCCCATAGACATTAAACAAAAAATAGCCCAGAACACACATAGCAAATATGCCTAAGAGGGGAGAAAGAGTCTCACTCTTAGCAGAAGACAAAACAAACCCTTCAAATCCAGCAAAGCTGTTGGGGGACTCTATAGGTAAGGGAAATTAGCCATAGAATGAGAATTCTCCCTAACAACAGCACCAACTAGTCATAGGTAAGATGGTCATTGATGTACCAGGGGAAGCGAACATATCACCCCTCTGATATTTTGGCCCACAACTCCCATTAGCGATATTCAGGATAATAAGGGATAACATACGTTTTAGGCCAAGACATCTAGAGGGTGAGAAGTTACCAATAGCTGTAAACTACACAAGGCTGCATATTCTGTACATTTATGATAGGACAAAAGTATGCGTTCAAGTTAAATGTCAGTTTTAATGTTGCAGGGGTGGGTTCCCAATCTGGAAGGTGTAACCATTAAAAATGCATCTCAATCAATTAAAGACTCAATACCAAAGAATTAGAAACTTTAGGCCCACGTGCCATGCACACTTTTTAAACAGTATTCAATTCCATCCTCACCAAACTTCTCATTTGTCCTAACTCTCATATCAATATTCTCGTTACAATGTACTTTTTTGTATGCTCAATGTTCTATGTAATGGAGCATGGAATACCCGCTCAGCTCAGTCAGTTACAAGTGATGGCCAACAATGCGGGACTCAGTATGTGAAACTTCAGAGGGTAAAGTTATTGCAGTTTGACTCATTAAAGAAAAACATACCTTCTCCAGGTTTGTCATTATAGCAGATAGATAGTTTGGCAGAATGGCCAGTAGTTTAGGGTCACGAGAGAAGACTTCATGCTTTAAAATTGCAGTCCAGGTATTCTGCGTAGGGAAATGCAGGAACTGAGAATAGAAACAGCATGTTGTATTAAAGATACATTATAGGGCAAGTCAGCATCAAAAAAGACAAAAAGACAGACCCTGTTAGGCAAGATTGTGTGCAGTACCCGTTGGGAGACTAGAACAACATTGATCTCCTGGCAATAGGAATCCAACCTTTGGTATAAGTCTGTACTACGCAGGTTGGTAGTGTGGCTGAGCAGCCAGGCTTATCTCAAGAGGGTTCAATGTGAGCAGTAGGGTTTTTACACAGATTCACAGTGACAAGTATCAAAATAAACACTTGCACACAAGGTTTCTTGATTAAACAATTATTAATTTAACAGTTTGAATAAGCCTTCTTCAGAAGGGGCAATATATAAGTAACACAAATACACTTCAAAATACACACTCTTAGTTTCTCTAAATCAGCAAGTACCCATTTGGGATGGCACACAGACACTTCCTACACCCTCAGGTGACTTAAATAGCTAGGACACTGGACATTAATGTATCACTGGTACATTCAGAGAAATATGCTCGTATTATTGTTTATTAGGTTGCCTAGCAACCTCACATGAAGCAGCGACCTGTGATTGGCCCCACATGCCTATTTACATCACGTGTCACAACTGGATGGCGATAGCCGGCCCATCCTGTACACGGCCCGCCTGATTAGGCCGACGACTGTCTCCTGCCCGTCTACTCCGCATCGGGCCACAAGGAGACTACCCCCATCTAACCCTTGACTCATAACAAGCACTCTATTCTACACACCAGAGAGATAGCGTTACACTCCTCTGAATATAACTATCTTTTCTTCACCCAACGCCAGACCTGCCTCTATGCCACTCCTGTACATTGGGTAAACATTGCGAGTTGACCTCAGATACGGGTCTAACCAGCACCCAAAAATTAGAGCGCTGCCACATGCTTTGCACGACAGCCTATTGTTAGTTAAAGCTATTCTAGCCCATTTAGCAATGTTTGTGTACAGCCCATAGCCTGCCCGCCTCATTCTAGCTTGTTCCCTCTCCTGCTACCTAACTTTAATTGTCGAATTACGACCCAGATATTCTGAGTTCGCCACTAAGTATGTCGGCCAACTAGTGATGAGGAAAATGCCGGAATGGTGCATATGTTCTGGTCATGCCCAGTCATTGAGCGATTTTGGGCTGAAGTGGCACACAGGCTAGCTGAAAAAGGAATCAAGATTGTGGTGGACACGGTGTGGGCCTGCTTGATAGGAGGGTTTCCGAGACCACGTAAACTCAAGCATGTGAGTAAACTAAAGGACCTAGCGTATGCACTTGCAAAGAGGAGAATTGCTATGGGGTGGAAGGCATGCCATAGACCACAAATAGAAATATGGTGGAAAGATCTACAGAAATGGGCTGAAGCGGAAACTACAGTATGGCAAGATGCAAGTAATGCCGGGGAGGGGGAGTGGGGGACTGAGACCCTGATAGCCTGGAAACAACTAATAGAGTTATTTGGGTTATCACAAGACCCAACGGAAACCATGGAAGAGGAATCACTATTACAAGGCACAGAAATGGAACATGAAAGGGAGTAGGCTCAAAAGGGGGGGGGAGAAGCAGTGGACATGAAGCAATGTATATTTAAAATGTTATATGTACTGCAAGTTTGGTTTGTATTGTTTGTTGGAATAAAATTCATAAAATTATAAAAAATAAAAAAAGAAATGTATGTCGGCCGACTACTAGTAAAACCTATCTAACCGACCACCACAAGTGAAATGCCACATCTAACCTAAGCGCACTAGCCACCAACTGTTGCCAATATTGCAGCTTACTTTCGCATGCTAACGCCTTTAGCTGCATGCCTATTGCTATTACCTTATGTTACTATGTTAACGTCTAACTTCATTACCTATGATATTGCCTTTGCTACCGACTCTGTAGAAGGTACCTCAACCTTTCCATTAAGTATTGCTCGACCAATAGCCAACATCCCAATCCAGTCTATATAGTAAACATGCTATATTGCATCTGCCTTGCCCATTTACTAGCATTTCAGAACTAGCCTATTACGCTGAATTGTATCTGCCTAAGCCATTACTAGCATTTCGAACTAGCCTATTACGCTAAATTGCATCTGGCTAGCCCATATCAGAACTGCCTAACTTGCTTCACTACCTTAGCAACAGCACCAGAAGTTGGCTGTGCTCTCTTCTAGCTTCTTACTTTCCATAGTGCCAACAAGCCTGTATATTATCTAAATGTACCTGAACAATGCATATGTCTAATCTAGCACCCTAAAGTGGAGCCCACAATCGACTGATAGCACTACCTGTAATACAGTTACTCCTCATAGCTTCAATGTTATTCCTTGCTAACTGATATCTACTGCAATATGCTTACCACAGACTATAATCTTGTTACCTTAGGCACCTTACTAACATTAGGCCTCTTAGTCAGCCGGACAGCATGCACTACTCGTCATATGGCAGACTCAATGTGTGTAACCAACCCAGCCATGACTCCCAACGCTATACCTCCCTCGCCTTATCAATACAACCCATGGTCAAGTGCTAAGCCGTTTGAACCCTCCCCAGAGCCCATCTTAACCCACCAGACTGAGTGATTATAGCCTCCAGGAAAACAAGGCTCCGATCTAGACTGGCCAAAATATTTGAACATCCTGCCAGATCTACAACTAACCTCAATCTTGAGAGAAAGAACCCACCTAACTCCAAAACCACTATCAGACAAGCCTATCCCTAACCAGCCAACCCCTCTGATTAAGCATAACCTACCTAACAAGATCTCCAAACAAACCAAGTACCTCTGCGCTTTACAGCCCATTGGTGTGATTACAAGCCTGGTACCCCCACTACTACCCGACAGCCTTACTCCAGATCTTAAGGGGGCACTAATAAATGCCAGATCTCTAGTCGCACATGCCACAGAGATATCCAACCTGATTTTGGCTGAAAACTATGACTTTCTAGCCATCACCGAATCCTGGCTGCATGATGCAGCAGGCCTTGCCCTCATGCTAGCAATTCCAGACGGATACACCATCTTGAGAGCAGATAGATGCAAAGTGGGAGGAGACATCGCCCTCATTGCTAAATCCAGCTTATCCTTCAGACTATCCCCACCACTAGACCCCCTATCCTGTGAAGCCCTCACAGCTAAACTACATATCGCCAATTCCCAGACTCTTACCATTCACCTCATATATAGACCTCTAAGTCCCATTGGGTCATTTGAGGAAGATATTTACTATTATCTCAGACAATTTAAAAAGTACCTCACAAGTTCTTCTATTAGGGGGATTTCAACTTGGGTTTTAACGACGCACTAGATAAACAAGCAAATAGTACCGCTTACATCCGGTCAGAAATAGGCCTCACCCTGAGAGGTAATTCACCTACCCATAAACAAAAGGGAGAATACTGGACTGGGTGGCGGATTATAACTGCAACACCGACATTACCTCCATCACACCACAAGCTTGGACAGACCACCACCACCTGTCATTTAGACTAGCCACCATAAAACCTACACCTAAAAATACGCCTACTGTTTCCCCCAGCCCCACTGTAACCAGGAATAAAAAGAATCACGGTAGACAGACTTGTACCTCTTATTCTTCCTACCCTCAATTCTTTACCGGACAGCATGGATCCCAACATGCTAGTCTACATGTACAACAAAATTATGACCGCTTCACTTTACTCCACTGCCCCTCTCAAATTGAGACAAAGCAAACCTAAATCTCATCTCAACACCTGGTATACCCCATAATTGAAAACTCTACGACTGGAAAAAAGAAAATATGTGAGACTTCTTGGAGACTACTTCCATCCATAGAAAATAGAACCAACCGTATGAATATATCATCTCTTAACAAAAAAATATGTCTGGCCAAACGTGAATCATATAATAATCGAATCTCACAAGCTAATTCTAGTATGAGGGAACCATTTGTAATTCTAAAAGAATTAGCAACACCTATCCCAGTACAAGACACCTGCACAAAAGACCAAACCTGGTGCACTAATATTCAGTCTGCTCTAGCTAATAAAGTTTCCACTCGGCAGGACAACATTGCAAAATATAAAGCCTCTCTATCCACCTTGACCCAGCCTAACAATACCCAGCATCACCTAATAACCACATATCAGCTTCAGCTTTTCCAAAGTCTCTATTCTCAAGACTGAAAAAGTCATACTGTCACTTAAACCTTTGAACTGTCAGGGTGACCAATGCTGGGATTTGGCACCCTTCATATCAAAGCTTATTAATGCCGCCTCCTCCACAGGTACCATACCAAGCAACCTCAAAGAGTCATGGGTACTCCCACTCATGAAAAAACAAACTCTAGACCCATCTATTCCAACCAAATACCGGGCCATTACCACAGTGCCATTTCTCCTCAAAATAATAGACAAGGTCGCCTACCTACAAATTCAGAAGTACTTGGAACATAACCACCTACTAGGAGCACGCCAATCAGGCTTCCGTCCATAACATGGAACGAAAACTACTAATTGACCTCAAGGCTCAAATTGATGAGCTCAGGGACAGGGGGAAATCAGCCCTACTTATCCTCTTAGATCTCTCAGCTGGATTCGACCTTGTGGACCACAAGGTCCTATGCAGCCACTTGGACTCCGCTGCGCATTTTTCCAAGGAAGCTATAGTCTGGATTGAATCCTTCCTCAGTAACAGGACTATGAGAGTTCTCTCCTTCTGCAGCTGCAGACCCTATCCCCATCACTTGCGGAGTGCCCCAGGGTTGATGTGTCTCACCAACCCTGTATAATATATTTACCAAGCCCCTTTTTTTCGATGATCTGGACCATCTTGGTATAACTTACACAAACTATGCAGATACCCAGATTCTCCTACCACTTTCCGGGGATTACAGCAAGGATTTGGCCTTGGTGAACAGGGTCTACCTCATCATCTAGGCATGGATGGCAGTACACGGTCTATGCCTGAATGATGACAAAACTGAACTCATCATCTTGGGCACTACCTCCAACCGTAAAAAATTAGGCCACGAATACACCTCCTTCATGATCGACGGTAATCCTATTAAAAGTTGCCAAAGCGGTAAAAACCTTAGGGTTTTCACCGCGATTCCACTCTGTCATTCACTAAACAAGTAAACTCCATGGCGTCTGTCACTGCATATACATGCAAACTTATCAGAGCTGTTAATGTTAAAGGACATTTGTACCGCGCACTATCACCACCAAAGTGGTCCCCTGGTGCTCTGGCGGCTCTGAAAAAGAGGAGGAGAGGGGGTGGGTTAGTGGGAATAAGCTGGAAAAGTGCAAGAGAGCAGTGATGTGCTGTTGGCAGCCTCAGCCCGGTGGGTCCGTTGGCTGGGTTTTGGGGTGTGTTATGGTCCGTAGTCATTGTGTGCTGTTGTGCAAGTCTATGTGTGGTTTGTTTTGTTGTTGCATTGTTGTGAAGTTTGTGCGGATTGCTGCGTTTTAGGCTTGTGGTTGTGTTCAAAGCATTCTTATCTAAAGACAGTTGCCTTATCTTTGCAAGAGCCCTTATCCTGTCCAAATGGGACTATTGCAACTCTCTCTACTTTGGTTCTAATAAGCACATTATCAGAAGAATTTAAATACTCCAAAATAATGCCATTAGAGCTGCCTGGGGTATTGCAAGGAGAGAGCACAACTGTGAGATCAGAAGACAAAACAACTGCCTTTCAACAAACGACAAAATCCGGCTTAAAACCGCATAGCTCATCTACTAATTGCTTGATTAATGCAGCCAAGTGCTACCTAAGTGAGAGATTCTGTAAAAAATCTGCAACTAGGCCTACTAGAACAGCCAATATTAATTGCCTCACTCTCCCAAGATTTAAGTTATCCAAAGTGGGGGGTGCAGCTTTTCTGTAAAAGCTGCTCAGCTGTGTAACTCCTTTGCCCTTCCCTATGAGCGGACCAACCATACTTGAACTTTAGACTGAATCACATCAACTGGTTTAAAGCCTAGGACAAGTAAGACCCCCATCTCCTCCATTTATGTATTGCAACAGCTTCTTGAGTGCTATTATCAAACTGTTTGTACTGCGTTCTTCTTATGTGTTACTACCTTTGGTGATTTTTGTAACCACATTTCTTTACATTTCAAAACAGTATTTTTCTGTGAGCTTCTGGATTTGTACTTATGCCATGTGTATCCTAGGCTGCAAGTACTCTTGTAACCTCTGCGCAATATACATTAATAAACTATGTTTGGTGTAAAAAAAAAAGAGGTTCTAGAATAAAACAAATGTATTACAAATATTCTGACTTGTGAGTCGGCAGGGGGGTAACAGTTAAGAGTTAAAGGTAAAACCTCAGGGGCAACTGTTCAAAAGCCGGAAGCAACAAAGACATGAAATGGGTTACAAGTTGATAAAGTCAAATTTGTTGTATGATACAAGTGTTTATGCTTTCGATTGACAAAATAAAAATTGTTTTAAAAAAGAAATTGTTTTAAAAAAATACAAAAGGAAGCTTAAACAAATCTAGATGGGTAGCTTAATTGCTATCAAAAAGGCACATTTGGTTACCAATTTGCTAAAGATGGATTGCACTGCTGATGAAACCAAAACTAATGCAGAGTTTAGGAAACTGGGTATTGTGATCGAGTCTTTATTAAGCGCCGATGCCCATACTAATAGCATTGTTAAAAAAGCACACTACCACCTGAAATTACTTGGGCTAATTAAACCTTTCCTCTCCCAGGCCAACTGCATTACACTAACAAGAGCCGTGCTTATGCCAAGGCTAGATTATTGTAATGCCGTTCTGGCAGGAGCTAATAAAAGATGCATCCATAGGATCCAGGTATTACAAAATGATGCAGTCCGCATCATTAAAGACGTTCCTAGAGATGCTTCTGTTAATGAATACAGAAGTGAGCTTCATTTGTTAGCCATTGATTAGGATTGTTTTTAAGGTTAGTACCATCACCCATAAAGGCTTGTATGGCTCAGCTCCGATTTACCTTTGAGATAGCATTCAATTGAAGCACTCTAGGAGGACTACTAGATCAAGCAACACAATGCTTCTTCGATGTCCCTGTGCTAAAAGAACTAGGGGTAATGGTCGCTCCTTCCCAGCAGTGGCTGCTACTATATGGAATAAACGGCCAGTGGAATAGAGAATGATTCCAGATTTGCACATCTTTATGAAGACGAGACTGTTCAAATAAATAAGTATTTTTCCTTTACCCGCTTACCTGAGCAAATCTTTTGCGCCCTGATGCCTGCGGGCTCCGGCGCATTATAACAAGATAAAATTAAAATAAAATAAATGCAGTTACCACCAGCTTCCTCCCTAAAACCAATTGGGATCATAGAATAAGCCCTATTGTACAAATTGCGGACTTACAAAGTGATCTTGAGAGCACGAGCCGTATGGCCAATCCAGGACCATATACAGATGAGTAAAAAAGGATTGCAATGGCATTTGTGCAATATTGTGCATCTGTAGAAGTCCCTCTTGAAACCAAGATACATCAGAGATCCAAAAGTAAAAGGAGGAAAATGCAAAAAAGTTGAGGAGCCCTTAAAAAGGACTCTGGAATCCTGTCGTAACAGGACCCAACAGATATTTGCCTCCCGCAGTCCCAGCAGGGCTGAAAGCACAAGGCGTTCAGGGCATGAGTCACAATGCTTTACTGGAGCCCAAAGCTAGTGGTGTTTCAAGTAGCGTAAAGAGAGTGCAAGAACAAAAACAGGGGTCATGGGGCATGGTTGCCTCAATGTCATGTCCGGCATGAAGGGCTTGCAACAACACTGACAAAGAAACGTGCCCGCGGTGGCTGAAAGAACTTCTCCAGCACCAGCTGTCTTCAGAAACTATCTGTGGGACTCCATTAGGAGGAGTATTTACTGACCTACAAAAGGCTCTAGTTTCCATGTGGAGTATGTGCTTTTCTCACTTTAACTTCATTGGACCGAAGAAACTGGCCTTTATAATTTTGCCGCAGTAACACTCTGTCACAGTATACTGCATAGTCTACCTGCAGTTAATGCTTCTAATATTCATGGTCCAGCCCATGTTAATGTGCAAAACTGACAATGTGAAATAAAGATCCCCATTGTAATCTTTTTAGTATTAACCTAATTAATATTTAATATGGCAATTTCAATACATGCCCGTAGCTTTCACCATACTTATTCCACTATCATATTTTATGCATTTGTTCAAGATCCTTTTGCCTATGCTGATGGGGGAGAGTGAAGGCTGCAAAGTGTGCAACAAATGTTCAAATACAGACGATAACACTGAAAAGCTGTAACTATAGAATAGTGCAATCGTAAGGGTGAAAGACATGTTACTGGCACTGCTTACCGGGGTGGAGCGCTCTGTGAACTCAAGTAGGGAAATTAGATATCTTCCAAATGATGAAGGGGTCCCGGAATCCTGGAAATAAGAGATTCACAAACTTACACACAATAGACCACTTGAGAAGAGCTAAGCAGTGTCAAAAACCTTGGTAATCCAATTCTTCACAAACTAAAACACAAAAACACATCAGATTTCAATTCTCCATTTCAAGAATCCTTTAAATGCGACAGCTTTTGGTCGGCTAGGTCTAATATTCATTTGCATGTCCAGAACCTTATAGGCACATTAATGTGATCAAAGAAGCATTTTATAAATGACAGCCAAATGAGGAAAATACATGCAACCGAAATTACATACCGTATTTCAGGAGCCTGTACCTTTTTTTGAAAGTCGCGGCTTTGTATAATCTACCAGCTAGTGACTGGTCTGAAGTAGTACAAGAGGTTTACTTAAAGGTAAAGCTAGATGTCGACGGGGACCTTGCCCTGTATCACTTTTCCTATATGACGCGTACAGGCTAACACACAGGCTAACACAATGCTCCTTCAAGTTGCCAACTGATTATTTTTCTGCCTATGTGCGGACACATTAGTGGGAATAAGCTGGAAAAGTGCAAGAGAGCAGTGATGTGCTGTTGGCAGCCTCAGCCCGGCTGAGAAATAAAAAACAATTACTAGTATTTTAGTCAGCATGCAACCCTAAAAAAAAAAAAATGTTTCTTAGCTCTGGATTATACCCAGTCTAAATGTTTCAACCCCCGTAAAAATAAATTCTTGAGCTGCCAAACAACTTGTGTGTATATCAGGAAAGGAAATAAATCTACAAATTCCACTAAAGCAATATCTTGTGTCTTGTATCATTAAGACACTAACCGCAACCTGTTAGGCGCCTTCAAACACCAGTTGTTTTATAGGCGCTTTACAAATATCCAATAAATAAGCAAGAGGCCATGAGGCAACAACCAAATGCCAAGCCTCAACTAATGTCCTAATGAAATGAATGAAGGATCCCTATGTGACCAACCATCGGTAAAGAAAATGATCCCTGGGGGGCTTGGGCCGGAGCCGGCGCGCAAAGCATGGCTCCATGAACTGTCCCGGCCTTAGCCCTGCGGGAAACAGACATGGCTTCACCAGAGGCTGGAGCAGCCCGATTTTTGGGGAACAAATGCCTAAAGACTCCATGCACTAATGGAAGTAAACAGGGAGCACCCTGGCACTGCGATCACGAAGATAGCCGTACGGACCCTTGTCATCTGGTCGCCGGCTCAAAATGGCAGCGCGGACTGGAAACAGCAGTTCATGAGGGTTGCGTGGGAAGGAGACCGCCCAACTGCATATGGCCATACCCTTGGGGGTCCTGGAGCTGAGGTGGCGATTTGCCCATGTGGCAGAGGCCAGACCCCACTAGAAGGACACAGCAGGCAGTTTTCAGAGCCGGTCAGCCCGGGCGCCACATGGAGCATCCAGGGAACTGAAGGAAGTGGCTGGTGGTTCTGCATGGGGACGCCAGGCCAATCCAGCAGGCCAGACATGCGCCTTGAGAGTAGAGGGATGTCTTGCAGGGACTAGACTGCCATGAGGGGAGGAGTGAATGCAGTTTCCCCACCCTCGTCTATCTGCCTAATAGGAGTTTCCTAGACCGCCCCTTTTTTCCTTTGGGTTGAGGGGGACCTGGGGGCATGCCAACAACTCTGGTGCAACACCAGTGAGGCGTGTTCCATCCAGCATTACAGGCCACAAGCTACAGCAACCAAGGCACAAGAGACCCCCACCCCAAACCGCATAGCCCACAGCCCTCCAGGGGCACAGTCTGGCGCCAATAGCCTACCAGCACTACCCCTGAAGGCTGTGGTTACACCATCACAGTGACCGTCAAGAGGGCATGGAGTAGATTGAGAATACAGCATAGCAAAATCTGGTAAAGCTGCCAAGCAGGCCGACATCGCCACCCTGCTGGCTGCAGGGGCAGCAGACAAAACTAAAAGAGGCAACCGTGTTTATCCCATGGTCCACCCTGCAGTTCCAAATTTAAGGGGGGGGGGACTCACAAGTACAATCTGTGACCAAGACCGACTTACAGGAGCTGCTTGCTGCCATGACCAGGGAATATCAGAAGGGTACTGAATCCCTGATGCAACAACAAAAAAACAAAGAAAAAAAAAAATCAATCACTGGGCTGGACAAAAGAGTGGTCGAGGTCGAAAACAGAATAGCGGATATGCAAACAACCCAACACGAACAAATGTTCGACATAGGCGAGGGCTCCGACAGGCTTACGGCATTTGAGGCGACATGTGAAGCCTTGGAAATGAAGCAGGAAGATAGAGAAAACTGCTCTCGCCGTAATAACTTCCGCATACGGGGAGCCCCATCCTCAGTCCCCGAGCAGGACCTGGAGTTGGTAAGGGACTCCCTTCCGCTCAGTCTTTCGTCTCCCACGATGATGCCTCCATAGAGCTGGATAGGGTTCATCGTACCGGTAAAATAAGAATTGGTGCAGTCACACTTGGTGAGACTACACAACACTTATCTGCTTGGTATTAGGTAACCCACCTTTTAGTATAGGACTGTACAACACAAGTTGCTAGTGTGACTGAGCATCCAGGCCAATCTCAAGAGGGGTAAACGTGAGCTGTACAAATAAAATCAGTCAATACAAGTAACCAAGTAACTCTTACAATCAGGTTTTCAGTTATAGTTATTTAATTAACATCAATTTTTAAGTAAGCTTTCTTTAAAAAGGCAGTTTGTTGTAATAATGTAAATGTACGTTAAAGTTACTTTGCAGAATCAGCACAAGTTAGCGGATAATCTTTGGATATGCTTCTTAAACAATTCCTACACACTGAGGTGACTTCAATCACACTGGCATTTATATATCACACTAGTATACTTTGTAGATTCTGAGGTTGCAAAAAGGAAATGTTAGGGAAAGAAAAAGGCTAGACAGCTTCTCAGTACATGCAAGGACAGCTAAATCCCCCAATGAAGTCTAGATAAGCATTTACCAGCAGTAACAGTATACACAAGCGAATACCTATTAGGGACAAACAGTATCAAAGCCAATGGACTAGAAGAGTGCCTTCAGGGAGCCAGTACAGCCAAAGTCATGAGGGATACAGTCTATGGATCTGATGCACTTCTTGGATCAAAGTCTTGCACAAAGTTAGAGTTCAGTAAAATAACTTTTAGGGTCCCAAGCTGTTAAACTTGTGAAAAGGGAGTTGAAATCAACTCACAAAAAGGTAACCCAGTGCAATTCTCAAGTGAAAAGAGCAGCTAAACGCAATAAGATAGCTCTGATTTGAAGAAGATTGGTCCAGCTGGATTCGGTGTTGCTACAGCAGCGCAGACCCTGGTTCCTGAGGCTCAGTCGTGGGGACAAGAGGGAGGACGACTGGAAGGTTCCTACGCAGTACTCGGGAGGTCGCCGGCAGCTACGGGCTCTTATCGGTTCAGCGGCACGTCGCAGTTTCAGCGCTTAGCAAACACCACCAATGTGGGTCTTGGACACCGGTTGTACTCTCGGCGCTCCCTCTTTCCTAGATTCTGGATCTGGAGGTCCTGCTTCGGGATGGTCCTTCGGAGACTCCTGGAGCTTCAAGCCGGATTCAGAGATCTCGGACATCATCACCCTCAACAGTTTGGACTTCCTAGCAGTAACCGAAACCTGGCTCCACCATGAAGCAGGCCCTGCTCTCTCATTAGCCCTACCAGAAGGGTACTCCATCATCAGAGCCGACAGAACTTCCAACAAAGGCGGAGGAGTAGCCTTCATCGCCAAGTCCCACCTAGCACTTCGAGCCATACCCCAAATAAACTTCCACTCCGCAGAACTCTTATCCATGAAACTCTCACTGACACCAACCACCACAATACTCATGCACCTTGTCTACCGGCCCCCCGGCCCATCGTCCACTTTCGAGACCGATATTCTTGACCTCCTCTCCACACACACCAAACTCGCTTCAAAAACCATCCTCCTAGGTGACCTAAAACTTGGCCTCCATGACCCCAACGACCCACATGCCCTATCCCTGGCCAACTCCATATCCAACCTCAGTTTTGCACACAGAATCTCCATGCCAACCCACTCCAAAGGCAGGACCCTGGACTGGATCGCTGACCTTAACTGTGCCATCACCGTTACCCAAAATGAGCCTGTTGCATGGTCCGACCACCACCTCATCCAGTTCTCCATCCCGGGACCACCCCCCACAAAAACCAACACCGAACCTCCATCGCTAGCCAGAAACTGCCGTAATATCTCCATAGAAAGCCTCCAACAACTCATTAAAAATATTCTTTGCAAACCAAAAGCTAACAACCTCGACCCAACATACCTAGTGGACCTCTACAACAACACCCTCAAGTCAGCATTAGACACTGTCGCACCCCTCAAACTCAGGAAACCTAAACCCCAAGCACACCTCAACAAATGATTTACCCCCCCCCCCTCCCCCCCCCCCTCGTTAAAAAACCTTAGAACCTTAAAAAGAGCTGCCGAAACCACCTGGCGAAAAACACCCTCCATCTCCAATAGAACAGCGTTCACGCTAGCATCCGCTACTTACAAAACAGCCATCTTATCAGCCAAAAAACATACCTACGATACTAGAATCCAAAACGCCAATTCCAAAACAAATGAATTATTTAACATCCTAAAAGAGCTAGAGTCCCCAGCACCCCCTACCCAAGACTGTATCAAAAATGCAGACTGGTGTACCAAAATACAGCAAGCCCTAGCAGACAAAATTACCCTCCTCCAAAACAAAATCAAAGCTAAAAAGGCTACCCTTCAAAAGGACCGCCAAGCTGCTAACCTCCACCTCGACAGAACCCCCACCTGTCCACCTTTCACTTTCTCCCAAGTAACACCTAAGGAAGTCGAAAACATTAAAAGCCTAAAACCCTCTCACTGCCAAGGTGATGTCTGCCCAGCCACCATCATTAAGGATGGAGCCAAACTCCTTGCCCCCTTCATAACCACTGTGATCAACTCCTCCTTCGCCTCCAATCAGGTACCCCAAAATCTTAAGGAAGCCTGGGTCACTATCCACTACTAAAGAAAGCCAATCTGGACCTGAATATTCCCACCAACTACAGGCCTATCACCACAGTCCCCTTTCTCCTAAAGATCCTGGACCGTGTGGCATACTTGCAGATCCAGAAACACTTAGATGTGAACAACCTCCTCGGCCTCAGACAATCCGGATTCAGACCTAGACATGGGACTGAGATTGCTCTCCTAGACCTAAAGATTCCAATGGACGAGGCAAAGGATAAAGGCAAACTTGCAATCCTCCTATTACTAGACCTATCCGCAGCTTTTGACCTTGTCGACCACCAAATCCTGACCAAACATCTCTCCACTGCCGCAGCTTTCTCTTCCAATGCATCTGATTGGATCAAATCTTTTCTAGCAGACCGCACCACCAGAGTCTTTTCACCCTCAGCCTCCGCAGACCCAACTCCAATCCTGTGTGGCGTCCCGCAAGGATAGTGTGTGTCACCCACGTTATATAACATCTTTACGAAGCTCCTCTTCGACCGACTTGACAACCTGGGTGTAGTCTATACCAACTACGCTGACGACACCCAAGTCCTCATACACCTCACCGGCTGTTACGACCATGACTCTAAATTACTCAACAGCATCTAACTCGAAATCCAAGCCTGGATGGCTAACAACGGTCTTTGACTCAATGACGACAAGACAGAGCTGATGATCGTAGGCTCTCAGGCTCGCCTGAACAAACTTGACCGCAGCTACTCGTCTTTCGCCATTGACAACAACACAATCAGCGTCTCCAAGGAGATAAAAAACCCTGGGGGTCTACCTTGATTCAACCCTTTCCCTCAGAAAACAGGTCAACACCATTGCATCCTCCACAGCCTACACAAACAAACTTATATATAGTTGCAAACCCTTCCTATCTACAAGTAGCTGCCTAACTCTAGCCAGAGCACTCGCTCTCACCAAAATTGATTATTGTAACACACTATTCCTCAGCATTTTGGAACATAACCTCAACACACTTCAGGTGCTCCAGAATAACTCACTAAGAGCAGCTCTCAGCCTCCCGAGATCCTGCCACATCGCCACACACAGACAAAACGCTAACTGGCTGCCCATCGGCGACAGAATCACCCTTCGCACCCTGGCCATCACGCACAAATGCCTCACCAATTACGCACCGAAATATCTTGCAGACAAACTCTGCCCCCACCAACCCACCCGCATCACCAGATCTTCCAAATCTTCAAACCTAATGATCCCAAGATATAACCTTAAATCAGCAGGCGGCGCCAGTTTCCCAGTTCAAGCAGCTAAACGCTGGAACGCCATCCCCATCACCCTCAAACAGGAACCTTCCTTCCTCACCTTCAAAGCCAGCATAAAAACGTGGCTAACCAACAACCCTTCCCAGTAAGGGACCAGCCACCTCAGTTACAGATCCCAATACAACCATCGTACACCGTTGCCTATTATCTGTGTATCTTGTGTATCTTGTAAACCGACCCAACTGTAACTTATCGACCCAACTGTAACCAGGGTCATTCCTTTTGTTATTTATTGGCATAACCTTTTGCAACCTGTACCCTACATTCTCAAGCGCCCAGTTACCCCTGGGTTCGGCGCGCGATACAAGTAATAAACAAATACAAACAAATACAAAATTCGTTCCGCGGCAGACATTGCACGCTACTACGTACACTCGACACCAGGCATTGGGCTTCTAAAGCAACACAAGTACAGCAAGTCGGGGATAGTGGTCCAGTAGAGTTAGTCTCAGGGTTAGTTGGTCCTACTAAACAAGGGGAGAGCTCGTTCCATCAAGAGCTTCTCCGTCGAGATGAAAAAGGAGTTCAGCACAGCAGCCGGGCTCCACTGGGCAATTCAAAGGTCCAGAAGGATGTAAGCTATGTTCATGGTTTCTTCGTCGGGTGTTTCTCCTAGTGATCGACTGCCTGCAGTCCCAAAACCGTCACCTTTTAGCAGGGTTCTCACATTCATGCACATCCAGGGCTGTCAATCACACAGCAGGTGGTCTGTCCTAAAAGGACAGCCAGCCAATCAGGACTCGTTGCATTCAGGCATTCCTAGAGACAATGACAGGGGAGGTCCGCGACCCTCCCTCACATTCTGTCCTCCCAGACACACTGGAGCCAGAGACGGGCTTAATGGCTGAAGCCCGCAAAAGTAGCACAAACAAAGGGCTCAAATCTGTCTCAACGTACAAAGTAAAACCCAAGAAAGACCCCACAAACAGAAAATGGAGAAAACAGAAGACAGGGGCCATTTTGACAAAATGGTAACCAGTGGGTGCTGTACTGCACCTTGGTGTGATAGTATCCAATCTGCCATGCCTAATAAAATTGAACTCCTTTTAAAAAAAAAAAAACGATCATTACAAAGCCCTACCGCACTATGCAGGGAACACACCAGCTGACCCCACTCCCCCGACACCAAACAACTCCAAACCCCTTTTCACCTTCAGAGACATCCCTGAACCAGAAGTCATCAGCCTCCGCAAAAACATTAAACCCTCCATGTGCAAAGTGGACATCTGTCCACCTAAGCTCATAAAGGACTGTGCAGACCTTCTTGCCCCGTTCCAGACAGCCTTCATTAATGCCTCCTTCATAACCGGTACCATCCCTGCTAGCCTTAAAGAAGCATGGGTTTGCCCCCTCCTGAAAAAGCCTTCACTAGACCCAGCACAGCATAACAACTATCGCCCCATAACTACTGTGCCATGCCTCCTCAAAATCCTTGACAAGACAGCCCACTGCCAAATCCAACAATTTTTAGAGACACACTATTCCCGGGACCAGGCAATCAGGGCTCCGTAAAGGTCACGGCACTGAAACAGCTCTGGTCGACCTCAAAAATCAGATCACCCAAATCATGGACAAAGGCAGACCAGCACGCCTACTACTCTTAGACCGGTCAGCTGCTTCTGACTTGGTGGACCATAATACACTCACCTCACCTTACCCAGTCAGCCAACTTCTACATTGAATCAGCGCTCTGAAAGTATTTTTCAACATAGCCAACGCTGCCCCAGCCACCATCCACTGCGGAGTCCTTGCACTGCACCCACACTCTACAACCTATTTACAAAGCCCCTCTTCAATAAACTTAGCGCCTTAAGTATCACCTACACAAATTACGCCGACGATACTCAGGTACTTGTACCTCTCATCAGCTCTTACAACAGGGATTCCCAAGTTCTTCACTCTATATACACTACCATCCAAGCATGGATGGCAGCCAATGGCCTCTGCCTCAATGGGGAGAAGACCGAAACCATCATACTCGGCCAAAAAAAAACACTAGCCAAACTAGACAAACTCCTCCAACTTCACCATAGATAATACAACTAGCCCGTCTCCTCAGCTGTAAAGACTCTAGACTCCACTCTATCTATGACTAGACAGATCAGCGCCATCACCTCCGCTCATACTACCAAACTTATGAACGCAGTCAAACCATATTTATCCAAGCCTAACTGCTCATCTATAGCTAGAGCTACCACTGGGCAAAACTAGACTATTGCAACACCCTCCTAGCAGGTACATCTACTAGAAACCATAACCAACTTCAAGTCACGCAGAACAATGCCCTTAGAACTACCTTAAGCTTACCCAGAAGAGATCACATTTCTCGTGCCAGACAGGAAGCTCACTGGCTCCCAGTTCAAGAGCGCATCACTTTTAAAATCCTCACGCTCACCCACAAATGTCTTAACCTCACAGCACCCTCATACCTGGCAGAAACCATAACCAAATCCACATCAACACGACCCACTAGGTCCAACTACGCCAACCTACTTCACATCCCATGCATAAGCAGAGCCAAAGTCGGAGGGCCGGGCTTCCCATACATAGCTGCCAAAATATGGAATACCTTACCCCCCCCCCCCGAGATCAGAGCAGCAAACTCTTTCCTTGCCTTCCGCAAAAGAGTAAAAACGACCCCGTTTATCTAACCCTCATTATGTTTTTCCCCACCAGTATAACAGTCTATGCTAATTTGTATGTATGTAACGTAACTGGTGTTCCTCTGTACCATGTATGTAACTAAGCTCTCTGTCTAACAAGCGTCACGATGCCCTCGGGCTGCTGCGCGCTTTACAAATTTGAATAAATAAATACTGCAGCTGAGAGTTCAACCTGCAGTAGAAAAGCACAATGGTAGGAAAATGTAAACCACTGCCACCAGTAATTTAAAGTAGTGAAGGTAGTATAAAAATGTTACATGAGAAAGTAGGATCAGGGGCTACTAGGTAACCCCCCCCCCCCAGCACGGTGTGTGCTGGACCTATAAAGAGAAAACGGTAAGTAAATTCAATTTTGCTTTATTCCTCTTGGGAACTTTAGTTCACACAAGAAAAGAGATTTTAACCTTATGAGCTGTGTTAGGGAGAATTCTCAAACATGTGCTAATTCACTTCTACCTTAGAGACCCCCCAGCTCTTTTTGCTGGACTTTAGGACTTTTCATCTCATGTAATTTTAATGTGATTTATTCTCTGTGTTTCTTCTCACTTTGGAGTCCGTCAAACTCCACAGGTGGCATCTTTACATCGTGACACACAGCACCTTCAGTGCAGTGGCACATGGAAGTCGCTTAGATTTCCCAAAGGTTTAAATATCTTCTCTTGGTGAAACTACTGTTTCCAAGAGCAATGAAGTTAAATTGACTTTACTTACATTTTGTAACTTTCTAGACCCAACACACATTATTTTACCATAGGGTGCTGGAGGGGTTACTTAGTAACCCCTTTGTCTAGTTTCCCCATAACATTGTTATGTTACCCTTTCTACAATTAACGGCTGGTGGAAGTGGTTTACTTTTTACTATCATTGTGTGTTTTTACCGCGGGCTGCCACAGTAATGCACCCATTGGTGCACATTTCGTCAAAATGGCCCTGGTCGTCTTTTGTCGCCATTTCTTGTCAGAAAGGTCTGAGTGAAGCACGCCTCTGGCTCCAGTATGTCTGGCAGGGGCAGGAAGTGAGGGAGGTGCCCAATATCCCTGTGCTTAATCCCCTTGGTTACAGGAAAGCACTCAAAGGTGATTGGCCGGCTGGCTGTCCGGCAAGGACAGCCACCCTGCTGTGTGATTGACAGCTAGGCTGGAATGAATGGGAGAAACCTGCAAAAAAGGCGAGGCTTTTTGGCTTGGAAGGCAGAGTCCACCACTGGACGAAGGAATCTGAAGAAGAAATTGGAAGAGAAGCCTGCTGCAACTCCTGGACCGTTGGTTTGCCTGGTGAAGCTCTGCTGTGCTGAAGCTCCGAATTCGCCCCGACTAAAGAAGACCAGCAAACTTCTCCCCTTGAGTTGGTGGGACCAATCAACTCCAAAGTAAGCCTGTCTGGACATCCTCTCGAAGCTGGTTGCATTTCCACTGCTGCTACTGCTGGAACCGAAGAGCCAGGGAGCTCTGTGTGTGTTGCTTTTAAGTCAGACTAGAGCGCTAGGAAGATCCTGCGGACTTCCCTGATGCAGGACTAACCAAGCCCGAGTCATCTCAGAGTGCTGGACCCCAGAAGCAAGGAAAGTCTGAAGTGGTGTCTGAGAACGGCAGTGTTGCGATTTGCTGTCAGATACAAGGAGTTGAAACACAGAAGGACAGCTGAATTGAAGTTTGCCCATTGCTGCCGCTGACCGTCCCATTGCAGAGCAGGAGTCCATACCATTGCAAAACAGGAGTCCCCAAACATCCTCCCTCTTGTCCCCACGACTGAGGCTCAGAAACAACAGGATCTGCAGAGCTGTACAGGAACAGAAGCCAGCTGGAAACATTTCTTCAAACCAGAGGTACTGTAAAGTCAAAGAGAATTTACCTCTTGTTTGGCCTTACTTGCTCTCAGTCAAGACCGGTCTTGGTTACCTTGCAGAGATGCTAAAGCTTTGCCCCTCACAAGCCTCTCAGCTTGTCGCCCTTCAAGTGCTCTATTTTCTACAAATATTTCTAAAACCATTGTGCAAGACTTTTTACCCACCTGACAAAAAGATCTTCAGCTCCCCTTGACATTGTGCAATTAACATTGCCTGTCCTGGCTCCCTGAGAGACTCTTTACCTCGGACTTTGTGCTTTGCTTTCCACCAGGAAAGGGTTAATTTACTCTGCTTTGGAAGGTTTTTAAAAGTACTTACCTTATTGTGAATGATTTGTTAACCTTTGTTTTATTCCTCTATCTTTACCACCAAACTCAGTATTGCTCTAAATGTACTAGTGATAAATCAATGTCCACAGAGCTATTTAAGTCACCTGAGGGTGTAGGAAGTGTGTGTGCCATCCCAATGGGTGACATCCAATTTAGAGAAACTAAGTGTGGTTTGAAGTGTATTTGAATTGTTACATATATTGCCCCCTTCTGAAAAAGGCTTTACAACTGACTAATAAATTAATAATTTTTTTATCGAGAAACATTGAGTGTAAGTGTTTAGTTGGATAACTGCTACTGTGAAACTTGTGTGTCAACTTTACTGCTCACTTTGACCCCTCTTGAGATAAGCCTCGCTGCTCGACCACACTACCAACCAGGCCAAGGTTGTTGCAGTGCACCAAAAGGGTACTGCATACAATCTTGCCTAACAAGAAATCTAAAGGATTTCTCTGTGGCACGGCACTTAAGGTGTGTGTCACCATACAAAAAGTAGATGCCTATGGGAGTTTGTCAGATTCCAACAACCGAAAACACAAAAATCCATATCAGGTAAAACACATGAGGGAGAAAAAGGTCTCACTCACCCCAGTGTTAAAATGAAAAAGTTTTAAGTCCAGCAAAAGAGCTGGGGGTCTCCAAGGTTGAAGGGAATTAGCACAGAAATGTAAATTCTCCCCAACAGTACCCAGCCGAGACAGCCACAATTCTCTCTGCCCCCCCCCCCCCCCACCCCGGCTTGGCAAGAGTGCACTTCTTCAAAGTTGAGGAAGAAATCCTGAGGAAAGTCAGAAATTGAGTCTTCTCTTCAGAGATGCCTCAATAGCATTATTTCCAGGCTTGACATTGTCCACTCTGCTAAAATGGAAGACTTTAAAAAGACAATGACGGAGTGGCTTTGGGAAAAGAACATAGCATATCGATGGAATTTCCCGACAGCACTATAATTCACAGTATAGGGGAAACAGAGGAGGAGCGAACAATGAAAGATGCATAGAAGCTTTTAAACCCCGGAGGCGCCAATGAAGGAGACGAGGACACCGTGCCTGCTGCCCAACGCCTCCCGAAGGAACTGGGAGGAGCATGCTCCAGATAGAGCAGTAAGAGAAGACCCAATGGTCCAGCACAGAGAAGCAACAGAGAGTCACCTGAAACATATGCATTCTTCGCCTTGCATGGACTGCTTCCCCTCCAGGGGATCCGAGAATATACTCCTAAAAGACTATTTAGGCTTGTTTGGCTTTGCCGAGCCCTGTGGGAGGCTACACCAGCCGTGTCCTCTTGGCAATAGGTAACCCAACCTTTGGTATAAGTCTGTAGTTGGTAGAGTGACTGAGCAGCCAAGCTTATCTCAAGAGGGGTAAATGTGAGATGGAGGGTTGTATTCAAAACATACTCAAGGTTTCTAAATAAAATAATGATTTATGAATTTAACAGTTTTTAAATAAGCCTGCTTTGGAAGGGAGCAATATGCAACACTTAAAATACACTTTAAAATACACCCCTTCAGTTCAGTAAAGTAAGTAGATACCCTTGTGGGATGCACACAGAATGTCCTACACCCTCAGGTGACTTCAATAGCTAGGACACTGTGGACACTGATAAATCACACTTGTTACCCTTTAACTGTAATGCTGAAGTTGTGGCAAAAAGGAAAAGGTTAGGGAAGGAAACAATGGTTAACAAGTTTCTCAAACAGGTAAGCACTTTTGAACCCACCAATGCAATGTAGATTAACCCTTTCCCAGCTATACAAGTAAGGGATGGATGACTTTTTGGAGGGATAGTTAAAACACACAACCAGAGGATAGAAGAGTCTTCAGGGAGCCAGGACAGCCAATGTCAATTGAGCAAAGACTCAAGGAGCTGAGGCACCTCTTGGAGGTACGTTAAAGTCTTGCACAATATTAAGAGTCTGTTGTACAAAGAATCACTGTTGGGCCACACGCTGGGAGGCTTGTGAAGGGCAAAGCTGGAAGCAACTCTGCAAAGGGCAGCCAATGCTTGTTCCTAGGCTTCAGTCGTGGAGACAAGATGGAGGATGTCTGGGGACTCCTGCACTACGTTTGAAGGTCGGCGGGAGCAATGGGCACTCTTCAGATCAGCGGCACTTCGTGGTTTCAGCTTCTTGCAAAATGCACCACTGCGGTCCTTGGACACCTTATGGACTTTCCTTGCTTCTGGGGCCCAGAACTCTTGAGGTGGCTCAGGCTTAGTTAGTCTTGCTTCGAGGGAGTCCTGATGATCTTCCTGGAGCTAGGGTCTGACTTAAAAATGATGCACTCGATTCTGGTGTTCCTGTCCCGTGGCACTCGGTTCCTGCAGCAGCAATGGTAGTACAGCCAGCAGAGAGAGAGGGGTGTCATTTGTCGTGGGGCTGATTGGTCCCACCAACCCAAGGAGGGGGACAGTCGTCCTTGCAGGGCTTCTCTAGTCGATTAGACATTCGTAACTTCAGCAATGTAGCGGGGCTTCACCGGGCAAACCAATGGTCCAGGAGGTTACAGCAAGCTTCTTCGGTTCCTTCGTCCTGTGGTCAACTGTGCCTTCCTTGCAAAAGTCCTTGCCTTTTATGCAATTCACTCACATTCATTCGCAGCCTACCTGTAACTCACAGCAGGGTGGCTGTCCTCCAAGTACAGCCAGCCAATCGCCTTTGGGGGCATGCCTGTAAACCAAGGGGATTAAGCACATGGAGTTTTGGGAACCTCCCTCACATCCTGTGCTGCCAGACACACTGGAGCCAGAGGCGAGCTTTATCAGTGAACCTCACCAAAGAAAGCTAACAAAGGGACCAAACCAGGTTTGGCGCGCAGAGTGAATCTCAAAAAGGACCCTTCCAACAAGAAATGGTGAGAAAAGACGACTGGGGCCATTTTGACAAAATGGGCACCCATGGGTGCTATACTGCAGCTCCGAACACAGCCTGTGGTAAAAACACACAATGGTAGGAAAAAGTAAACCACGGCCACCAGCCATTAATTGTAAAACAGGGTAAAATTAAAATGTTACATTAGAAACTAGACAAAGTGGATAATAAGTAACCCCTCCAGCCCCCTATTGTAAGATAGTGTGTGCTGGGTCTACAAAGTTAAAAAGGTAAGTAAAGTCAATTTCACGTTACTGCTCTGGGAAACAGTAGTTATCCAAGAGAAGGTATTTAAACCTTGGCAGACATCCAAAGGACTTCTCTGTGACACTGTTAGGCACGATTGTATACAGTACACTTTGGGAACACTACAACAACCCCGACTACAGGTAATAGGAAACCCAACCTTTGGTATAAGCTTGTACTACACAGTTTTGGTAGCGTGTTGAGCACTTAGGCTCATCTCAAGAGGGGTCAATGTGAACTGTAGGGGAGTTACACAGAGATTCACAGTGACAAGTATTCATATAAATACTTGCACACAAGGTTTCTTGAATAAACAATTATTAATTTATCAGTCAGAGTAAAACATTAAGAGAAATCCAAGGGATGCATCAGTGACTCTGCACAGAGGGTGCTGGGTGTCAGAAAGCCAAGAACAGATGCCTGTATTAAACATATGGAGTTTAGCAGACTCCATAAAAGTAGTAAAATAAAAATCAGCAAGGGTGATTCAAATATAAAAAAGTCCAGAGTCCAGCAAAAGTGCTGAGGGTCTCTCTCACCGTTTAAAGGCAATTAGCACAGAAACTGAAAATTCTCCCTAAAACACAGGTTTTCTGTGCATTATTCTCCTCGATTCCTTAATGGGGGGTAGTATTGAAATAGTAGATTTCAATGGTGTCAATGTCAACCTGCACCCGGTAGCCTCAGAAACAGACCAGTGCACCCAAAATGAAATGGTTAAGCAAGTGGGTAATGTTGAAAAATACCTCGATTCCAAAAGCACAGTCTGGGAGACCAAATAATCAAAAGTCACATGAAAGTTGCAAAAACAAATTCTTTCCTATCGCTGGGAGCCAAGCCACTGAGAGGATGATCATAGAATATGTAATGTTTCGACGCATTGGTCTTTTTCAGAAGAGTTGCAGAAAATCCAATTGAAGGAATGAAGGAAACGTGGCGATATGTAAACAATATGAATGTCACAGAATAATACAGTATAACCAACGTCGAAACATGTGATCCTTTAAAAACTTACTGTTATGTTGCAGAGCACTGTACCAAGTGAGCACACAACTTGGCATATTTTCTTTAGAGCATTTTTGTTCTTCTCGGTCAGCTCTTCGCCAGTAGACATCCTGAAGGAGAATGTTAGAGTGAGAACAAGGTTTTGCATTATACAAAGGCACATTAATATATCAGAAGAAAGAATGTGTAGAGGGAATACAGAAAAAAAACAATCCACAGATCTTATAGATGTGTATGAATATTTTTGCAGCCATTCAATTTACATATAAATACTTCAGGATACACCTGCTCATTAATGGGCCCAGTCAGCCAACCAAGAAAACCAAAACTAGAGAGTCGTACAAACTCTTGTGCGTTAGGTAAGATGGTCATATCATTGATAAATGTTCCTGACATGGGTCAATCCCAGAATGTTTTGCTTTACTAGTGGATTATTTTTCCTTATGCTACAGTGAGTGGGAACCTTTTTCCACACTAGAGTATTTTTCTCTTTTTACGGGTGTCATTGTTAAGACTCTCCATAGAGTCTTTTTAATTGCATCCTCCGACAACGTTTGGCACATACTGCCCATTGTTGCTGGGCTGCCCTTTGGGCTCTCCCTTTTTAACTTTTTGTCCAACCTTGAGAGAACTAGAGTTCCAAGGGCCAGAAAGCATATAAGGATCCCTTTTAAATTTTATCAGGTGAAACCAGCACCCCAAACCCTGTGTGTCTTGGGAGGTTAGCTCAGCGGAAACGTTCGCGCCTTGGAATCAAGACGACATGAGCCACACGGGTTCAATCCCCGGGTCCGCGCTTTGAAACCTCTGGGTATTAAGCACGTTATAAATAACCTATCATATCATCGGGAGTGCTGGGGAGGTAAAATGTACCCCCTTTTAACATTTCTGTTACAGGGACACGCTTACCTTTAATGGCTGATGGCAGTGAACCTTTTTACTAATTCGGTGCACCTTTACCACCACCTGTTTCCATAGCCCTAGTAAAGGCACCAGTGTGTGCTCATTTGACCAAAATGGCCCCTTGTCTTCTTTTTTCGTCATTTCAGTTTTCCTTGTCCTTTCTTGTTCCTTCTCCTGACCTCCAGGGTGGGAAAAATCCTTTGTGTCAATTTTATCTTTGGTGGGAGACCTTGGTCAAGCCCGAACCGGCTCAGAGTGTCTGTGTGGGCAGGAAGTGAGGGAGGAGTCCAAAACTCTGCAGCCCTTTGTCTTCCAGCCCGACTGCTAGAATTCTGTTCCAACAGGGAGACTGGCTGTCCTGTTACAATCATTTGCTTTTTTAAAGAACGCTCATTTAAAACTGATGTTAAAGAAATAAATAACTATTTATAACTGGAATCTTGAGTGTAAGTGTTACTTGGATACTTGTATTTACGGATTTCATTTACACAGCTCTACAGTTCACATTTACCCCTCTTAAGATTGGCCTGGCTGCTCAGTCACACTACCAACTTGTGCAGTACAGACCAATACCAAAAGGTGGGTTACCCAATACCAAGCAGATAAGTCTTGTGTAGTCTCACACAGTGGGACTGCACCAATTCTTACCCAACAGCGTTCCATGTCAGGCCCAGGTGGCCATGCTCAGAAACCCCTTTACCATTTTTCTTTGCACCACAAAGAATGCACCGTGAATGCTTTTAATCAATTTTCTTCCAGACAGACATGTTCCTTAGTAAGATGTTCATGTTAGTAACACACTATTCGCACATATTTAGTAGACACATTACATACAATTCATTGAATATTAGTATAAAAGATTAAATACCACACATAATAAAACATTCTTTTAAAATGAGACTAAATTATTGTTTATAATACTTGGTATGCAAGATCAGGTTCATTATGTCTAACATTGGGACTTCTACATTCATAACAAAATTTGACCAGATGGGAATAGGACTACATCTCCTAATCATGTTTAGCTGAATGATATCAAATTGAGTTTGTTCAAAAATTGTAGGGAGTCAATGATGTATTAGAAGTATTGAATATTGCCTCCCATAATTCATTCTTGGTCAGAGACAACCTATGTTTAAAATGTTTATAAAGATAATGAGTTCTCATATATAGCAATGATGGGCACTCGACAAGCAGGTGTCTTGTTGTCTCGATAGAGTCAGCTTCTTTACAATAGGTACATGTTCTAGATAAATTCGCTTTTTGGTTGAACGAAGCAACTTTATCTTTTGTAGGCAGTAAATTAAATCGAAAGCATAAAAACGCATCTGCTTATACTCTATCTGGGAATTTAATTAGGTACTGTGGTACTGTATTGACCGCTAGTATATAGAGGGCCCCTTTTTTAAATGCCTGGTAAACCTTAATTTGTTCAATGGTGTTAATCCAGTAATATCTCCACAGTTTCAGTTTGGCTTTATCTGGGAAATCCAATAGTTGGTCTAATGAGATATCTGCTTCATGTAAAATTGACAAACAACAAATTTTTCCATTCTAAGAGTGGTTTAAACGTAGGCTTTCCAAAGACTTTTTTTTTTTTTTTTTAAGTACAGAAATAGATTCGTACTAGACTCGGAAGTCATTAGACATTTTCTGTATAAGGATAGCATGAACCAGGAGACTGAAGCATTTAGTGATGCAAGTCCCAGTACGAATCTAATGAGGGCAATCGGGGTGCACTGAGGAATCGGTAGAATATGTTTCCAAAACATGCCCTCAATAAAATCCCATTTCACCGCTTTGGGATTTATCTCAGTTTGGCTTCCGTAGATTACTGTTGGTACAACCTTTTGCAAATAAAATTTCCAGGCCAGAATAATTGAGAATTTTCCATAATTCTTTTGTAAAGCTTTACCTTGGATAGCAAGCAATCTCATTTTGGCCGTAATCTCCTCTAGGTAGGGTGTGTCAAGAGGATGAGTGTTCAAATTCACACCTAAATATTTATAGTCTTGAACACGATCTAAAGTGTAGTTTCCTAGTTTCCACTTAAAACCAATTTTAGTTGCTAGATAACTATGTTGAAGTACAAGTATGTTGGATTTGGACGCGTTTATCGTTAATTCGTTTTTTATGGCATAGTCTGATAGTGCCATGAGTTTTCTCTGTAACCCAATTGGAGTCTTGTCAATTAAAACCAGGTAATCTGCATACACTAGGTATGATAGGTCATGTTCATCTAATCTTGGCAGGAAGCAGCGAGTGGAGTTAAAAGCAGTACAAATATCATTAATATAGAAGTTGAATAAAATCGAAGCTAATGGAAGGCCTTGCTTCAGGCCAGAATTTGTTCTGATTGCCTCCGAAAACCCATTTGATGTAAGCTTAATTCTTATGGTAGTTTCAGAATAAAATGTAACAATTAAAAACCAAATGTAAACAGGACAATCAGAATCTCTTAATTTGTGCCATAGAACTGGTCTCTAGACGGAGTCAAAAGCTTACTTAAAATCTATAAAAGCAATCAAAACCGGTTGTTTGGTTAAAATTACTTGATATTTTATAATAGATAAAATAAATAGATTTAGTGATGTGCCAATGTCCGGAACAAAACCTGATGAGTGTCGAATAGATCGCGATTGGTCAACCATTTAGAAAAGTCTCCGAGCATTAATTTTGCAAAAATGTTCCCAAGAACATCAAGAAGCGCAATAGGTCTATAATTTAATGGGTCAGACCTGTTCCCCTTTTTGAATATGGGAATGATTATGGCGTGTTGCCACGATGGAGGAATATGGTTCGTATTTGTGATCCTCGTAAAAATAAATTTTAACACATTTGCCCATAATTCCGGGTTCTTTTTTAGTTTTGCATTAGAGATCAAATCAGGGCCCGGGGCTCTTGAAGTGCTTAGTTTTTTAATTATTAATAGAATGTCTAATTCGTCAAATACCAAATCTGCTAAATTTTGATTACTTATAGGCTCTAACATATGACCATGTTCTACTTTTTGTAATAGTCCTTGGAAATGAGTAGACCATACAGATTCTGCTATTGGATTGAGCAAAATCGATCTATGGGCATTACGAGGAGTATCATTAATTGCTTTCTAGATTTCACGAGTGGATTTAGAAGCAAGTGCTTTTAGCATGTTCTCAGCTCGTTCTTGGATATAGTTATACAAGAGTTGTTTAATTTTATATTGAGTTTTTGATTCTTGCGTGTTTTGCATCCCTTTATTGCTTAAGTTTTTAATTTTTGTCTCATTTCTTTCTTTAGGTTTGAGACTTGTAGTCAACATGGGTACTTATGTATATACGTTATACGAGGCAGAATACTAGATTCTTGTTTAAGTATTTGTATGCAGTCACTATAAAAGATCTTAAACGCAATAGAATCGTGCTGACGTGTTTCATCAAGTTTTTTTGGAAGTGTCACCATCTGTGCAGGGTACCATTTTAGACGGTTTCCCTCATTATTTATGTCTAACGGGAAGATATAATGGTCACTATTTTCAACCTCAAGGGGCAACCAAGATACTTGAAGAATATTGTGATCATGGAGTTTGGTCGATATCACTTCAGATGATGCTATTGATAAAATTGCTTCCCTTGAGATGAAGACCTAGTCTAATACAGATTCACTGTTACGCTTCCACATCGCTTTAGGTGGCAAACCAGTTAATGAGGATCCATTCAACATAGTAAGATTTCTCTCAGCTGCTAGTTTTGACCATTTGTGCGCTCTTGAATTATATTTCATGTCAGTAAGTATGCAATTTAAATTAAAATCGCCCGCAATTACCGTTTTGACATTCGGATTCATTAATGATTGATTTAATAGTTTTTCAATTTCTTCTATAAAAATTGAGGTTCCGAAGGAGATCAAGGATTCCAATATATATTTAACAGTAAACAAGATGGGAACAAATGATGATAGATATTAGCTGTAGAGATTTCAACAACCTGAATCCCAATGTCAGGAGACGGCAAGGCTTTGAGGGAGAACTGGCAATCATTACGAATTGCTATAAGTAATCCAGCAGCAAGACGCCCTTTTGCAGGTTTGGATGCCGGAACAATGTAAAGTTGATGGTCTACCCAGCATGGGTTGACCTGGAGCCAAATTTCCTGCAAAAGGACTATATCATTTATTTAAATTGGATGTAATATTGAAGAGAAGATGTGTGAACCCTCGGGTCTTCCATGACATTAAGGCGCAACTGCGAAATATTTTGTTCAAATTTGTCTAATGGTTTGGAAGTCCTAGGTGGGTTTTTTTTCCTCATTTTCTAACTACTCCCATTTAGATGGCAGGGGCCCCTTGTTTGTACCAACATCTGATTTACATTTGCAACATGAAGCTTCATTGTTGTATGCTTGATTGTCATTAAAGTTAGAGTTTTTATGTGCAGATTCGACACTCTCGGGAGGAGGAAAATAAGCTTCAAAGCGTAGCCCTTTACTGTATAGTTCCTGTCTTTCTTTCCATATTAGATTTTTGACCAATTGTTGTTTTTACATCAATCGCACTAACATCTTGTTGTGCCGGGATCGGATACCACAATAAATTAATATCAGAGTTTATTTGTGACAGAGTTGGAATTGAGTTCAATATTAACAGAATTGTTGAACTATTAGGAAATGGATCGGAGTGGAGTCGATCAAGCATTGTTAAACATTTGTCTTTCAAAGTTGGAGGGAGAGGCAAGTAAATGTCAGGTCTTACTTCATCATGAATTATATCTTCAGAATGGGGCAGGGTGTTTATTCCACCTCTCGGCATAGAGCAAGCAATTGGTTTGAATCTGTCAGCTGTTTGGGGATCTAGAAATGAAGGTTGTTGTACAACGTTTACTTGAGCACTTTGATTTATAGGTAAGGAGGTAACTAGCCGTCAGAGTTTCTAGTCGGGCTATGGGTGTTAGCTTGAAGGGATTTCCATCTTTGGTCCAAAGTCTTAGTAATTGAGGAATTTGTATCAAAGTTTACACGAAAAGTTGGAATCCGTTGGTGATTAGAGACAGTGTAAACCATGGTGCACCACTTATGTACACAAGTCATTTGGATATGTTGACAGATTCATGAGTTCCTCATGGGTACCATTCATATTAACATGATTTGATACTTCAATTTCAATACACGTTGGTTGTAAAGGAATAGGCTTCTTACCTTTGGAGATGTCCAAACCCGTCGGAAGAGTGGCACGGTCAGCCTCCACTGGAAAAGTACTAATTTTTTGGTTATCCGATTTTAGAGCGGATGAATCGTGAGACAAAAGATCACCACAGGCTAGATTTGCAATAAACTTTTTGGATTTAGCGTTTTGATTTTTTTGGGGATTTTTGGGTAGTCTTTGTTCAATCTCTGAATTACGGCCAGAGTAATTCAGATTTTGGGACGTGCGTTCCTCTCCTTTTGGAGATTTGCACTGGTTTAGAAAATACTTCATAAAGAGGTTTTTCTATGATTTGTACGTCAGGTGATTTTGGAATTTGATCACTTGGATTAATAGTCGTGGGTGAATCCAGATTTATCTCCACGTTAGGACCATCTTCTTCAGATGGTGGACATTCCAAAGGTATTGCAGGTTGAAGCACTATATTTCCAGCAGGAGCAACAGGATTATTTTTTGGGTCAGCAACCCAATATATTTTTCTGTTTAAGAGCAGTAAAGAGTCTTGTTGGGACGCAACTCTACAGTCTAGTACTTCAAATACTTTAACTAAAGAGAATATACTAGTGTTAATAGCGCTTAGAGCCGCGTCAAGTGCATGGTGGGAAATTGATGGGAATCCAAATGAGGGACGTGCAATTGGTTTAGAGAAGAAGACCACCAGAGATGATTGGGACTCATTCGGTGAAATAATATCCTCTGGGGCATCAGTGGTGTACAATTCGGGAGTTTTAGAGAGTGTAGAGAAGTTGGAAGCATTGGTAGCTACGATCGAAATTGGAAGCGAGTTTGTACAATTAAAGGCCAATGTTTGCTTTGAGGAAGACAGAGGGAGAGGGAGAAATGGGTTGTATTTATCAGAAGACTTGGCTAGAACCTGGTCCAAAACTGGTGTCTTTGTAGGCACAGAGTTAACTATATCAGAATATAGGGCCTTCGAGTTAGAATCTTGAGGGGAATAGTATAGGGGCACTTTGTTGCGGTTCCATACAAAACTCCGGGAAATAGGTCGGAGTATGGAAGTGGCTATTCTCTGAGGGACATGAGGAAAGTGACATGCAGCGTTGCATTGTTCTATCAGACAGATGCAGCGGTTGTTGTCCTGCATTTGCAAACTGATAGTCCAATGGCGCTATATTAGCTGGAATTTTTTTTAGCCGTTGGGTATGTGGAGCTTGAGGCTCCGGTTGATCTGAATTCACCAAAAAATGGCGGATATCCGGAGAAAATCCCAAGGTTTTTTTCAAGGGGAGACTAGGTTTAACAATTCCCATACTCAATGGTGATTTATTTAAACTTCTGCGAGTTGATATACGCGGGGGCATACCTGCTGTTAGTCGATTCATATTCTCACGCTTAGGCTAGAGCTGGACTGGTTGCGTGTCACGTGAGTAACAGGGGCTCACAGGTCGGAAAATTACCACACAAGCAGTGGTGGAAATAGAGTTTAGCAGAAGATTGTTAGATGTTTGGGGAAACCGAAAATATACAAAAGAAAAACAACAGTTTGGGAGTTCCACAGCAGAGTTTCCCGCTGACTCGCTGTACCGCGGTCAGCAGTCAGTACTCTTCAGGGTACTCCGCTGAGGGCGCGTGCACGCACGTCCTAGTTCATGTAGAGTCGACGCTCAAGAGGGGGCGTGGCTTATTTTCGAGCAGTAAATGGCCTTGGCACATAGGAATCCAATAACGACGCTGTAGCAGAGCGGTGTGCAGGTAATGCAGTCAGTACTCTTCACGGTACTCCGCTTACCATTTCAGCTCTGCAGTATTGACAAACATTTGCCCTTCCAATTGTGCTTCACATCACTTGTGCCCCAAAAAAGAGTCTGCTCAATAGTTTTTAAAGTTTTATATTACAATAATAATGACTAATCAGTGTTTTACCTGTAAGGACTTGAGAGCATTAGGACACATTTATTAGTGGTCAATTATGAAGGTGGAAAGCTTAGTACATTAAACTAAAAAGCAGATTAGAAAGTTGTGTGGGCCTGCTAGGCTAAACATCAAAATATTACCAAGAAGAGATTGACAACATTTCAATATAGTCTTCCTATCTTGATATGGACTAGAGGAACTCAAGTACTCACTTCGAAGCAGAGAGGATGTAACTCATGGAGGAGTCTCCAAACAAAGCTGAAATCACACTGTTGTTTTTTAGCTTCTCCTAAAAACAGAAAGAAAAGTCAGGGTCAGGTCACATTACAGCTCTAAAAAGGGAGTGTAGCCAGTTCCTCAAATAATATTTCAGAATAGAAGCACAGTTTTCAATACGTTTCAGACTTTCACAATCAAGAAAGAAAGCAGACAGCATGACAGATAGGTATGCAAGCCGACCGTCACGAACTATCCTTTTTTAGTTGTGCTCTTCTTAGTAAACGTACAGGGTAGACAACAATGAATGTCACGGCCCTATAAGTATCATTTTTCAACACACCCCTTTGTGTATAGAGGAAGTGTTTAATACAGATCCTGAGCAGCATGGCTGACATGGGTGCCAGTAAAGGTGCTTCGGGTGACAGCTTGTTAGGGAGAATTTTCTGTTTAGTGCTAAATTCCTCCCACCTTAGAGACCCCCCACCGCCCAGCTCTTTTGCTGTACTTTGGGACTTTGTACTTTTAATTCTATTTGTTTTCTGTGGTTCTTTTAAGCTTTGGAGCCTTAAACTCCATAGGCATCTTTTAAATTGTGACACACAGCACCTTCAGTGCAATGGCACAGGGAAGCCTCTTCGATTTCCCAAAGGTTTAAATACCTTTGCTTAGTGAACCTACTGTTTCCAAGAGCAGTAAAGTGAAATTGACTTTATTTACATTTTGTAACTTTCTAGACCCAGCACACACTATTTTACAAAGGGTGCTGGAGGGGTTACTTGGTCCCCTTGGTCTAGTTTCTCATTTAACAGTTTTATGTTACACTTTCTACAATTAATGGAGTTGGGGGGGAGCTAGCACCTTTGGCTAGTGCCTTCCTGCACCCCTCAAGCGCTTTACAATGAGGCAAGACTTCTAAGCACTGTAGCACTGTGAAAGCTTTTTCATGCAAAAATAATCACACAGAGGCGTGTCCAGTCACTAAATAAAGATAGTTAGGATTGAAATATAAGAGCAAACTACTATGTAGATGGATATATTTGTAAAACTGTTAAATTGTAGCTAGCTTTGCTGAAACCACACAGTGGTTTCAGGCTGTGCTTAACATGGACTACAGGCAGGCTGGTATATAGCACGAGGTAACTCAGCAGCTGCTCCTGTCAATCACAAGCCAATGGAGACTAAAAATGATTCAGCACGACAAGTAGTACTAGGAAAACAAGGGTTTTTATGAGAAATACTGGACCAGATAATATATAATTTTATGGAGTTAAGTGTTGAGATAATGGCGGGAAGATGTGTTTATGTATGAATGTTTGCAACATAGTAAATTATGCTAAACAAAAGCAACAAAGTATTCCTGCATATGCAGCATAATATTATGTAGCTTGTCCCAAAACACTGGAGGCTCTGCAGCATCCCTTATATGGCAAGAACAGTTTTGAAGGAGCTCTGCTGGTGTCCAGTGACCAAGACAAGAGTATTTGAGCCCCAGGCCCAGCACCCGTCTTCAGGACCTGGGAGCCAGCAAAGGACGACAGAATGCTGGTTGGAATTTACAGTGACACAGGGGAAGCCTTTTAGGCTGGCCGAAGCTTTAAATACCTTCCCTGGGATAAACTTCCCAGAGAAAGTAAAGTGAAATTGACTTTAGGCTTTTTGAATTCCTAGACCCAGCACACCCTATCTTACAATAGAGTACTGGAGGGGTTAATTAGTACCCATTATGTCTAGAGACTCATGTAGGAGTCAAATGCTACCCTTTCCTCTCGAAATGGCTGGTGGCAGTGGTTTTACAACGAACTACCATGATTTTTCCCCAACCGCGAACACCAGTAGCGTTAAACCGCAGGGGCCATGTTTTTCAAGATGGCGTCTGAGCCCCCTCTGTAAAAACAGGTCCTGGTCTTTTTTCGCCATTTCTTTTTGGAAAGGTCCTTCTAGAGTTTGTCTCTGCGCGGCAAACCAGGTTTGGTCCCTTTGTTCATATGCCTTTGGCGGGCTTCAGGACTGAAGACCGCCTCTGTCGCCCTAGCGTCTGGGGTGGGCAGGAAGTGAGGAGGTGCCCGAAACTCCCTGTGCTTAGTCTTCTAGGAGACCCAAATGCACTCTGGTGTGACCGACTGGCTGACTGTCCGGCAAGGACAGCCACCCTGCTGGGTGAGTGGCAGCTAGGCTGGAATGAAAGAGAGGAAACTGGATAAAAGGCGAGTCTCTTGGCTTGGAAGACAGAGTCGACCACTGGAACGAAAGAACCAAAGACTAGCTGGAAGAGGAAGGCTGCTGCAACTCCTGGACAGTTGGTTTGCCTGGTGAAGCCCTGCTGCAGGTCCGATTTGCCAAGTTCATCTGGACAGAGAAGCCCTTCAAAGACGACTTCTCCCTTTGAGTTGGTGGGACCAATCAACACGAACCTTAAGCCACCTGGATACCATTCTCAGAGCTTGTTATATTTTCCTCAGAGTGCTGCAGGAAATCAAATAACCAGTGAGAGGGAGACCAGTGGGTGTGCTGGTCTACAGCTACCGGAATTAAAGATTTGCCTTTGGCAGCTTTTTTTACCAGTCCCAGGGCAGTGCAGGAGTCCCCCGACGTCCTCCCTCTTGTCCCCACTACTGAGGCTCAGTAACAGCAAGATCTGCAGGAACTGCCAAGGAACAGACATCTTCAGCTGCATCTTTTTCTTCATTGTAAGGTACTGTGAAAACCTGACCGAGAGAACTTGCCTCTCACTGCAAAAGTGCTTGAAACTTTAGCAACTTGCAGGCCTAATCAGATTGTGACCCAACATATGAATCTTTCTTTTACTAACTACTTCTGAGAACTTAGGCAAAGACTTTTCCGTTTAAACTCCAGAACTGCCCATCCTATACAAGACATTAGTCCTTTGACCTTGGCCTAACCTATTGCATTGAATCGACTCCTCTGGCAAACTATTTGCAATGTCTAAGAGAAACTGCAATCTTTTTATTAACCTATGCCTTTTTGCTCCCCCTTCAAAAACTGAATATCATTTTGCTCCTCCTACAAAGTAGTTTAAATGCCTCAGAAACTAATAGACTGAAGTATATGTTTGTGTGATATAGATTGCCTCCTTCTAGTTAATGTTTTATAACTGTGAAATACATTTATAAGTGTTTTACCAAGAAACCTTGAGTATAAGAGTATTTGAATACTTGTGATTGTAGAAATCTGTGTAACATCATTACAGCTCACATTTCCCATATTGAGATAAGCCTGGCTGCTCAGCAACGCTACCAAAACTTTAGTACAGACTTATACCAAAGGTTGGTTTTGCTTACACCTGTAGTCCTAGTTGTGTGTAGTGGTCCCAAAGGGTACTGCATAAAAACCTTGCCGAACACACTGCCATGCCTTGTCTTTGCTTATAGAGAAGTCCCTCAAGCAGGGGTTGAGTACAGCCCCTTTGAACTTCTCTATGGTCATCCAGTTAGGACCTCATCAAGGAAGGGTTGGAGAGTGCTCTCTGGGCCTCAGGAAGAGGATGGCACTCATGACGACAGAAGCTTCAGATAACCTGAAAGCAGGTCAGGCTCTGGTCAAACATTGACATGGCCAGAAGGCTAACATGGTGGAGATTAACCCCAGACCAGCCTGTTTTGGTTATGGTACCTACAAGGCAGAGGGCCTTACAAGACACATGGATTGGACCCTTCAAGGTTATGGGCAAGTTATTTAGTGGTCTTGGCCAATTCCCGGGAGGCCCTTAGGGTCCATCACACAAACTGTCTGAAGGCTTATGTTTCCAGACCAGAACTAGAAGATTTGCTTCTAGCCTCTGATCAGAAGGAGAAGAGTGATCCTCTCCCTGATCTCAGGGGACAACCCTCAGATCAGACAATTGAAGGAGTAAAACTCTCCTCAGATTTGACTCTGCAACACAGGAGGAAATCAAGTCTCTGTTAAATCAGTTTGCATCCTGTTCTCACTGACACCAGGCTTAACCCCTTAGGGTCAGCATGATATTCTCACTGGGGACAGTCTCTCTGTCAGAAGCAGGGGTTACAGACCATGTAAGAACCCACATAAAGGAAGAGGTCAAGAAGGTGCTTGATCTTGGGGTTATAGAACCATCTCCATGGGCTAGTCCAGTTCTAGTGCCAAAAGCAGGAACTAAATATTTGAGATGTGGTGTGGACTATAGATCTCTTAATGCAGTCACCACGACTGATGCCCATCCTTTACACGGGAGAGATGTGCTGGTGGAAAAACGTGGTTGAGCCAAGCTCCTCAGTACATTTGACCTGACCTCAGACTATTTGCAAATAGCTCTGACAGACCATGCCAAGGAGAAAACTGCATTTAACAAATGCAAACACAGTCCTTCACTCATTCTCAAACTCAGGGCCAGACCCTCACAGGATGCCCAACGCTAGGATAGGTAACATGGATATATAAGCTCAGAAGACCAGTCGAGCTGGGTGTTTGGGAGTAGGAGCTTATGACAGGCTTTTGCAGAGTTATGGAGAGAAAGTCAGGAGATTGGTGGAACAATGGTAGAAGTAGGAAGCTGGAGAGAGTACAGAGCTTGAAGGAGTAGTGAAGAGGATGGAGAGAAGAAAGGGAGGCAAGTCTCATTGAGACGGACAGTTGAGTTTGATTTGTGTACAGCATAATAATCATTTCAAGTACTCACCATTCTTTGGATCGCAACAAGGAGACATTCAGCTGCTGCTAACTGAAGATCTGGCTCATCCAGAAGGACCCATAATGTCTCCAGGAGCTTGCAGTCATCTTGCGTAATGTGCCATATACCCATCCAACTTATATAAGCCGACAGGGTGTAGATCGCTGTAATCGCAACAGTGCAGCATGGCTGAACCTGTCCATATAGAAAAAGAAGCATACAACCTATCATTCAACAGACTATTCTGATAAAACTGCATAGTAGCTTTCCAGTCAAATAGTACACTGCTGTACCAAAATCCAATACATACACGTGGTCATCTAATTTAGTAATGTGGTTTATAAATGAATAATTCAATATTTAATCCTTTAACTGGTTTATAATGTTCCACATGCAGGAGAGCCACATCGCACTGGATAAAAAGGGGGACGGTTGGGGGTGAAGGCAGGGGTATCGGAGGAAAGGAAAGAGATTGCTCTTACTTACCTCTGGTATAATTGTTCTCAGAGCTGGTTGAATTTCCACTGCCATTGCTGCTGGAAATCGTAGAGCCATGTAGAAGAACACCAGATCGTGCGCGTTGCTTTTAAGTTGGCCAAGAGCTCCAGGAAGATCCTGAGGACTCCCAGGAAGCAGGACTCACCGAGCCTGAGCCACCTCAACAGAGTGCTGGACCCCAGTTGCAAGGAAAACCCATCTCAACAGCCAAGAGTCTGCAGTGTTGCCATTTGCTCAGATGCGAGGAGCTGAAACCGTGAAGTGCCACTGAATAGAAGTTGGTCCTTTTCTGTCGCCGACTGTCCTGTTGCAGTGCAGGAATCCTCCAGACATCCTCCCTCTTGTCCCCACGACTGAGGCCCAGGAACACAGGATCTTCAGAGCTGCCCAGAAACAGAAGCCAGCCAAAGCCCATTTCTTCTAACCAAAGATACTATACAGTCTAAGAGAACCTCCCTCTTGTCGTGTACCATGACTTGTTTCTCAGCTGAGACTTGTGGTGGTTGCTTCTGTAGAGTTGCTAACAGCTTCGTTACCCCCACAAGCCTAATCAGCTTGTGGCCCTGCTTTGATTTATTTTCTACAAAGACTTCTAAAACATTGTGCAAGATTTTTACCTACCTGCAAGAAGTGCTTCAGTTCACCTAGACTTTTGCCCAATTGACATTGGCCTGGGCTGGCTCCCTGAAAGACTCTTCTTACCTCCGACTTAGTGTTTGGTCTTCCTTCAAGGAAGGGGTGAACTTACTTTGCATTGGTGGGTTTCCAGAAGTACTTAACTGCTTCAGAATATTTGTGAGATCTCTTGTTTTGTTCTAATAACCTTTATCTTTGACATACCTCTAAGTATTGCTCTAAATGCAACAGTGATATATTAATGTCCACAGTGTCTTAGCTATTTATGTCACCTGAGGGTGTAAGAAGAACCTGTGTGCCATCCCAAATGGGTATTTGCCGATTTAGAGAAACTAAGAGTGTGTATTCTGGAGTGCATTTGTGTGTTACTATTTTGCCCCTTGTGAAGAAGACTTACTCAAACTGACTGTCAAATTACTAATTGTTTAAGCAAGAACACTTGTGTGTAAGAGTTTATTGGAATACTGGTCACTGTGAATCTCAGCGCAAGTTCACTACTGCTCACATTGACCCCTCTTGAGATAAACCTGAAGGCTCAATCACGCTGTAGTACAGACTTATACCAAAGGTTGGGTACCTATTGCCATGAGGTCAAGGTTATAGTGCACCCAAAGGTTACTGCTCCAAATCTTGTCTAACACTGGACTTTAGAACTTTTTATTCCTAACCTGGAGAGAGACCATTTTTCCCCACTCTCTCATGTAATTTTCTGTGATTTGGACTCTTGACTTTTGAGTCTGACAAACTCCATAGGCATCATCTTTACATTGTGACAACACCTTCAGTGCAGTGGCACAGGGAAGTCTCTTAGCTTTCCCAAAGGTTTAAATACCTTTTCTTGGTGAAACTAACGTTTCCAAGAGCAGTGAAGTGAAATTGACTTTACTTACAGTTTGTAACTTTCTAGAACCAGCACACACTATCTTACAATAGGGTGCTGGAGGGGTTACTTAATATCCCATTTGTCTTGTTTCTCATGTTACAATTATATGTTACCCTTCCCACGATTAATGGCTGGTGGCAGTGGTTTACTTTTTCCCTTTCCACGATTAATGGCTGGTGGCGGTGGTTTACTTTTTCCTACCATTGTGTTTCTAACACGGTCTGCAATTGCAGCTGCAGTAAAGCAACCATGGGTGCCCATTTTGTCAAAATGGCCGTGGTCATCATCTTTCGCCATTTCTTGTCGGAAAGGTCCTTTGTGAGATCTACTCTGCACACCAAACCAGGTTTGGTCCCTTTGTTCATTTTGTCTTTGGCGGGATTCACTAGTGAAGCCCGCCTCTAGCTCCACAGGAATGCACCCAAGGGTGATTGGCTGAAGGGCTGTCCTTGGAGGACAGCCACCCGGCTGTGCGAGTGACAGCTAGGCTAGAAATGAATGTGAGAAACCTGCATAAAAGGCAAGGCTTTTTGCTTGTAAGGCAGAGTTGACCACTGCACGAAGGAATCCAAAGAAGAACTTGCAAGAGTCTACTGCTGCAACTCCTGGAATGTTGGTTTGCCCGGTGAAGCCCTGCTGCAGTGCTGAATTTCCGAATTCACCCGGACTAGAGAAGACCTGTAAAGGACTCCTCCTCCCGTTGGGTTGGGTTGGTGGGACCAATCAACCCTAAGACAAGTTCATCTGGAAATCCTCTCGAGCTGGCTGTACTTCCATTGCTGCTGCAGGAACCGATTGCCAGGGAGAGGAACACCAGAATCGAGTGAGTGTCTTTAATTCGGACCCGAGCTCCAGTAAGATCCTGCGGACTCCCAGGAAGCAGGATTGACTAATCCTCAGCCACCTCAACAGAGTGCTGGACCCCAGATGCGAGGAAAGTCCAAAGTGGTATCCGAGAAACCGCAGTGGTGCTATTTGCTAGAGACGCGAGGAGCTGAAACTGCAAAGTGCGGCTGAATTGATGTTTGCCCATTGCTGCCGCTGATTTTCCCATTATAGTGCAGGAGTCCCCACACGTCCTCCCTCTTGTCCCCACGACTGAAGCCAAGGAACAACAGGATCTGCAGAGCCACTCAGGAACAGAAGCCAGCAGGAAGCATTCCTTCTAACCAAAGGTACTGTAAAACTAAGGGGACTTACCTCTTGTCGTGTAGCGTTGCTTGTTCTCAGTTGAGACTCGTCTTGGTTGCTTTTGCAGAGTTGCTTGCAGCTTTGCCCCCTCACAAGCATCCCAGCTTGTGACCCTACAGTGACTATTTATTTCTACAAAGACTTCTAAAACATTGCACACGACTTTTGACCTACCTGCAAGAAGTGCTTCAGCCCACCTAGACTTTTGCTCAACATTGGCTGGCCTGGCTCCCTGAAAGTCTTCTTTCCTCCAACTTTGTGCTTTACCTTTCCCCCTGGAAAGGGTTCATTTACTTTGCATTGGAGGTTTCAGAAAGTACTTACCTGCTTAAGAATATTTGTTAACCATTGTTGTATTTCCCTCATCTCTCTTTTGACACTCGACTCAGTATTGATCTAAATGTACTAGTGATATATTAAGGTCCACAGTGTCCTAGTTATTGAAGTCAGCCCAGGGTGTAGGAAGTGGCTGTGTGCCATTCCAAATGGGTATTTACTGATTTAAAGAAACAGTGTGCATTTTGAAGTCTATTTTTGTGTTACATATATATTGCTAACTTTAAAAAAAAAAGGCTTATTCAACTGTTAAATTAATAATTGTTCAAATAAGAAACCTTAAGTTTGTTTGAATACTTGTCAATGTGAATCTCTGTGCAACTCCCCTACAGCTCACATTGACTCCTCTTGCGATAAGCCTGGCTGCTCAGTCACTCTACCAACTTGTTTAATACATGCTTATATCAAAAGGTTGGGTTAACTATTGCCAAGAGGTCAAGGCTGGTGCAGTCTCCCATAGGGTACTGCATACAATCTTGCCTAAGACACTTACACTCAAGGTTATTATAAATAATTATTTATTTAACAGTAGTTTTTAAATAAGCATTCTTTAAAAAGGGCAAAACGTGTATTGAAATATACTTAAAAATACTTTTCCAGAATCAGGACTACGCTAGTAGATACTCTGCGTTTTACACACTTCCTACACCCTCAGGTGACTTCACTAACTAGGACAGTAATGGCATTTATATCTCACTAGTACACTTAGTAGATTCTGAGGTTTTGCAGAAAGGAAAGGTTAAGTGAAGGAACAAGGTTAAACAGGTTCTCAGAGCATGTGAGCACTTAAATATTCCAATGAAGTCTAGATAAAAAGCTTTCCCAGCAATAACAGTTAAAACTAAGTTCTCCTAGGAGGTACAGTATGCATCAAAGTCAAATGAACTAGAAGAGTCTGCAGGGAGCCAGGACAGCCAAAGTCAATTGGAGCACAGTCTATGGAGCTGAGGCACTTTTTAGATAACAAAGTCGTGCACAAAGTTAGCAAGTTTGTTGAAGAAAAATCACTGTAGGCTCACAAGCTGTTACACTTGTGAAGGGTAGAGCTGATATAAACTCTAGCAAAGTAGCTACTGCAAGTTTCAACTGAGAAGAGCAAAGCTAAAGACACTGAGGTAATTACCCCAAGTCAGATCAGTACCTTTGGTTACAAGATGAGTGGTAAAGCTGGGTTCTGTCTGGTTGAAGTGATGCAGATCCTGGTTTCCTGGGCCTCAGTCGTGGGGACAAAAGGGAGAACTTCTGCGGCAGCAATTCAGAGGTCGGCGGCACTTACGGGCGCTTTCGGATCAACAGCACTTTGCGGTTTCAACGTTCGGTAAACAGCACCAATGCGGATCTTGGATACCGGTTGGACTTCCTAGAGTCTCACTGGCGAGAGGACTCGGGCTCTGGTAGTGCTGCTTCTGGAGGGTCCTGGGGAGACTCCTGGAGCTTCTGGCCGGATCACAGACATTGCATTAGACTATGGATTTCTGGACCCCTGGCACTCGGTTCCTGCAGCAGCAAAGTATTACAGCCAGTCGGGAAGATGGTCCAGTGGAGTTGGTCCTGGGGTGAGTTGGGGTTAGTTGGTCCAATTAACCCATGGGAAGAAGTCCCTTTCCGGAGCTTCTCTTGTCGATCAGTAAAACGAGTTTCAGCACAGCAGCAGGCCTTCACCAGGCAATTCAAAGGTCCAGGAGGATGCAGCAAGCTTTGTTCACAGTTTCTTCGTCGGGTTGTTCTTCCCAGTGGTCGACTCTGCCTGGAGTCCCAAAACCCTAGCTTTTTTTTTTTACTTTTTTTTTCCAAATTGTCTTTATTATTTTCGATAAACAACAATTAAGCAACATAACTTCAACATCCCCCTTCAACTCCCCCCTCCCTCCCTGGGGACACGAGTGCTTTAGAACAGGGATTACATTATGCATTAAAGATATCAGAGATCTTGATGTTGTGTGGGCACCACTGTTCCATATAGTCTGATTGGAGATATTCCAGGACTCCACCCCATTCTTTTGCGAACCTGTCTCTCGTTCCCTGGATTGAGTGTGTGATTTTTTCCATCGCCATCTGGACCCAGACTCTTTGGAGCCATGCGAATATCAGCGGGGTGTCTTTGTTTTTCCAACTATGGGCAATTGTTGTCAATGCCGCTATTAGGAGACCCATAAGAGTTCTCCATTGTGCTTTATTATATCTTCTTGCCATGTCGTCTCTTATTCCACACAACCAGACACCCTCTCCGAGTTGTCCCGCATCTGGGAATATTTTGCCCATTTCTCCCTTAACTTCTTCCCAGAAAGGCCTTATTCCTTTGCAAGTCCACCAGATGTGTTTCCATGTTCCCACCTCTCCGCATTCCCTCCAACAAAGGCTTGAAGTTTTCGGGAACATAGTGTGGAGTCTCTCTGGGGTGTAGTGCCACTGTGCAACTATTTTTATCCACATTTCTCTTGTTTGAGCAGATCTGGTCATTTTTGGAATTAGAGTCCAGAGGTCCTCCCATTGTTTCCTTGTTGGTTCCCACCCCAGAGTGTTGCTCCATTTAATCATATATGACCACTTAATTTCTTCATCCTGTGTATTCATGAAGGAATATATAGTAGAAACCCATTTCTTTGCCCCCGAGTTCGTCGTAACATATTTCTCAAATGGGGTGAGAGTTCTCGTTGCTGCCTTCGTTATATCCAGGGATCTCAACCAGTGTTTGAGTTGTTCGTGTCTGTATTTCTCCCGAGTGGAGCGTGCTGCGAGTGGGAGGCAGGATTCATATGATCTAATTTCATTGTTGATGAACATTTCCCCAATTTTTGTTATTCCTTCCTCCTCCCAACCATCGTATGCCCCTTGCTCCATCCCCGGGGGGAACTGCAGGTTTCTACAGATGGGGGTGAATGGGCCTAGCGTGGTGGTCATTATGCCTCGTCGGGTTTGCGTCTCCCACGCCTCCATCGTTGTTTTCATTATTTCGCTTATCTCTATGTTGGGGTGTCTGTGCTGTTTCTGTTTCCAGAGTAGTTCCACTAATGGGGTTCTTGCCACTGCTCTGTCCTGTGCTGCCCAAATCGGTTGTGGATCATCGCCTAGCCACTCCCGTAGTACCTTTAACTGTGCCGCTTGATAGTATTTCTGGAAGTGAGGGAGCGCCAGGCCCCCCTCCCTGGTTGGTGTGGACATGACCGCTTTAGCCAGTCTTGGCGTTTTCCCCTTCCACACAAAGGCTGACATTACCCGGGACAGTGTTTTAAAGAATAATCTGGGTACCCTTACCGGGAGGGCCTGGAAATAATAGAGAAGTTTTGGTAGGATGATCATCTTTACCGCTTGGATCCTGCCCCACCACGATATCAGCAAGGGGTTCCATCTCTCCATATCCCTACAAATACTCGTGAGGAGCTGCGGGTAGTTTTTGCCATAAAGCTGTTCCACCCTGTGTGTAAGCGTAATTCCCAGGTATTTGATGCCATCCTCTGCTATCTTGAGATTTAGTGCCTTAGCTTCTCTGACAATCTCCCCCCTGTCTCCTGCCAAGATTAGAATTTCCGATTTATTTCTATTAATTTTTAGGCCTGAGATGGTCCCGAATACTTCTAGCTCCCCCACCGCTGCCGCCAATGTTCTGGCCGGTTCTTCTAGTGCAAGCAGCATATCGTCTGCGTATGCGGTTACCTTGTGTTGTATGCCTGCCATGTCTATCCCTTTGATATGTGTAGCTTCTCTTAATTTCAGAAGTAGGGGTTCTAGAACAATAGCGTACAACAACGGGGAGAGCGGGCATCCCTGTTTTGTTCCGCGGGCTATGTGTGCCGTTTCCGTTACCTCCCCATTTACGGCCACTCTGCAAGTTGGGGCGATATAGTTCGCTCTTATTCTTGCTATGAAGTTCTCCCCAAACCCCATGGAGTGGAGTGTCTTAAAGAGCATGGACCACTCCACCCGATCAAAGGCTTTCTCCGCATCTACAGCGAGTATAATAGCCGGGGTCTGCTTTATACCAATTTTTTGAACCAAGTGGATTATCCTTCTCAGATTGTCGCGAGTTTGTCTTCCTGGGATAAAGCCCGACTGGTCCAGATGTATTAACTTCGGGAGTAGAGGGGATAGCCTGGTGGCTAAAATTTTCGTGTAGATTTTTGCGTCAATGTTTATTAGGGAGATGGGTCTATATGAAGCCGGATATATAGGGTCCTTCCCTGGTTTGTGAAATACTAGGACCTTCGCCTCGTTCATTGTGGGGGTCACTGTGCCACTATCTTTAAATGAGTTTAGGAGCTTGGTCAGGACTGGAATCAGGAGATTCGCATATTTTTTATAAAAGGGGGCCGTGAAGCCATCCAGGCCTGGGGCTTTATTCATTGGGAGGTTATTTATTGCTTTTTTGACTTCCTCTTCTTTGATTGGGTCCTCCAAGGTCTGCCTGTCTGCTTCTGAGATTTGTGGGAAGGTGAGGGATTTCAGATATGTGTCTTGTGCGTCTGCCTGTGGGTGGTCAGTGGAATAGAGATCCTGATAGTATTCTCTGAACACTTCCCCTATGTCTTGTGTGCGCGTGTGGAGTGCCCCTGTCTTGGCTGTGATGCATTTGATCGTGGTGTCTTTATGTTTTGCGCGGAGTTGTCTCGCTAGCAACCTATCTGCTTTGTTTGCTTTTATGTAGTACCTTTGTCTTAGGTAAAGTAGGCTTCTTTCCGCACCTTTTGTGCGTAGCATCTCAATTTGACCTTGGGTATGTCCAAGTGTCTTCTTCAAGTCTCTAGAGGGCTGTGCCACGATTTTCCCTTGTAGTTCTGTTATTGATCTTTCCAGTTCCTTTTCCCATATAGCCCTCTGCTTCTCCTTTGTGATTTTCAGTGCCATTATCTTCCCGCGGATCACTGCTTTAAACGCCTCCCAGACCGTACTCATTGAGACCTCCCCTGTGTCATTCTGAGTGAAATATTCTTCAATCATTTCCCTTATGGATTCCCCCGTAACCGGATCCCGGATAATGTCCTCCGGTAACCTCCATTTCCACAGCCCTTGAGGTTTCCCCGGGAGTTTCACCTCCAGCCACAGGGGTGCATGGTCTGAAAGTGCAATTGCCCCCTTTTCCAGCCCTTGGATCTTGCCCATAAGCCCAACTGAAACCCAAAAATAGTCAATTCTTGACATAGTGTTATGTACATGTGAAAAGAATGTAAACCCTCTTTGCTCCCCCTTCAATTCCCTCCAGACATCATTCAGGGCAAGTTGGTCCATCTGCTGTTTGAGGCGTTTCGACGGTGCCCCGTGACCGTGTGCACAACTCGTGTTCCTGTCCAGTTGTGGGTCCCATGCCATATTCAGGTCGCCCCCCAGGATCACCTCCCCCACTTGTGAAGGATTCAAGTTTTCCCTGGGTGTCTCTCAAAAAGCCATCTTGTCCCACATTGGGCGCATATACTAACGCTAGGGTGAGGCGCTGCCCCTCCAATACCACGTTAGCAAACACAAACCTTCCCTCCTTATCTACCATGGTGTCCTCCAGTTTAGCGTCCCTTCCATCCCTCCCTGCTACAAGGACCCCCGCTCTTTTTTCAGTCGTGTTGGCCTGGGCCCAAATTTTATATCCCCTTATACGGATTCATGCAAAAAACAAAATTCCTCCCATTCATGCACAAAACAAAACAGAACAAAATAATGATCGACCCACTATCACCAATAGAAGGATAAGAATCAAGAGAAAGATACAATAAAAAAAAATATCTAATGTATTGGTGATGTACAAAATGATTTACAAATCACACCAACCAACTGGAGTACCTAAAAAATATAGTAAAGAAACTGCACACAGAAACACATTGTAAAAATCATTCATATTCTACAGGCAATTATTATTTAAACTATTGCAATGACTGAATTAGGGCTAGACATAAATCAAAAAATTGGAACACAATTTGATTGCTCTGTTAAAAACAAGTGCTTACCACAAACTGCTGAGAACGATCAGTTTTCTGAAAAAGAAAATGGGAAAGTAGTGGCATAAGGAATATTGTACTGTAAAAAGAAAAGATAGTCAAGCTACAAAATGCTGCACAACACAATCATGAAACCAGTCCGATTTCTAAAAAGAGTAGTTAGTTGACCCCTGTTGGGAAGGTGCTAGCGCCTTCCTTCATTCATTCCCAAGCGCTTTAGAATTAGGCAGGACTTCTTTTGGCTGCTTCTAGGAAATACAGACAGACTGGGTGGGGTGGGGCAATGGAGGTGCACTGAGAACGTTTTTTCATGCAAATATAATCATATATAGAATCGTGGTTGGCTCTAGGTGTGGAAACAGTCTGTGCTAGGCTCTGTTGTTGTCCGAGACTAATAAAGTTATTCTTGTGTTGCAAGATCACAGGAGCTGTTGGGGTTTAGCCAGCACCCCAAGTTGTTAAGTAGAAGGAGGGCGTTTTTCTCCTCGTTATCTTGCTTCAGTGGTTGGAATAATGGTTCTAACACAACAGTTAATGCGATACAGGTTTCACTTTTATTTGTGCTAGTGCTGGGTTGTTTTTGACATTTAATTGATATACATGGAGTACATCTGAAGGCAATTGTGTGCCTTGTTTGTCAGCCGACAGGTGTTTCGACCCGTGGGTCTTTATCAAGGCTATTGTCAAAAGTCTCAGGAGCCGCATCGGAACTATGATATATGCCACAGCCAAGGGCCCAATAGGAGCCACTGTTGTCTACAGGACAACACCCATACCGCAGACCAGGACCCCACAGGGGGCTAGAGAATAAATTGGTAAATGTTGAATCCCATTTAGTTTTTCTCAAAGCACACAATAGAATCAGGCTCTCTGGCAAAGGAATGTGGCCTGCGCTACAAATAGACTACAGGCATTGCCGTGGTGTTCGTTAGCTCTGGCAGGCCAGCATGTAACTCAGCAGTTGTTTGCTGTCTGACAAAAACCCATGTGTGCTAAAATGCGATTGTACATGCTCAATGCACGACCTGCAGAATTATGGAAAACCAGGGTTAAAAGAAATTACAAGACCAGATAAAAATATGAGTAAGATGAGTGGAGTGTGAAGAAGTTATAGAAAGGTTTAGTGTTTCCTGAGGCGAGGCATCAAGGTTTATAAAAGTCTGCAGGCCTGCAGTGTGCGTCTATGCAAGGTATTAATAGGTCAAGTAGCAAGGCTGCCTTAAATTGCGGATGATTAAGAAAGGAAAACTTTGCAGCACCCCTTTTAGGGAAGGAGGACAGTTTTGGATAGAGCCATGCCAGACTCCAGTGACCAAGTGTTAGGCAGAGTTTGTATGCAGTACCCTTTGGGACCACGACACAAAACTAGGACTACAGGTGTAAGCAAAACCAACCTTTGTATAAGTCTGTACTACACAGTTTTGTGGTAGCGTTGCTGAGCAGCCAGGCTTATCTCAAGAGGGAATGTGAGCTCTAAGGATGTTACACATAGGTCTACAATCACAGGTGTTCAAATAAACTTACACTCAAGGTTTCTTGGTTAAACACTTATTAATTTATTCAACAGTCAGTTATAAAAACATTCATTAGAAGGAAGCAGTTAAATATCACACACAAATATACTTCAGTACTATACTAATTAAGTTTGAGTCATTCAGACTACTTTGAAGGAGGAGCAAAATGGCATTCAGAATACTTTGAAGGAGGAGCAAAAAGGAATATGTTCAGAACATAAAAGGATTACAATTATTCTTAGACAGTGCAGATACTTTGAGTTCACCTGCAGAGTCAATTCAATGCAATATGCCAGGCCAAAGTCAATGGGCGGTAAAGTCTCTGTAGACGTTCTCAGAAGCAGTTTGTAAAACAAAGAATTATATGATGGGTCACAAGCTGATTAGGCCTGCTAGTTGCGAAAGATTCAAGCACTTTCACAACGAGAGGTTAGTACTCCAAGTCTCATTTCACAGTACCTTACAAATGAAGAAAAAGATGCAGCTGAAGACTTCTGTTCCTCGTAGTTCCTGCAGATCTCGCTGTTCCTCAGCCTCAGTCGTGGACAAGAGGGAGAACTTTGGGGGACTCCTGCACTGCACTGGGACTGGTCAAAGCTGGCACTTGGCAAATCTTCAATTCCGGTAGCTGTTGTAAAGCACACAAACTGGCGTCTCTCTCCCTGGTTATTCGGTTTCCTGCAGCACTTCGAGGAAAATACAACCAGTTCCGAGAATAGTATCCAGGTGGCTTAGGGTCGAATTGATTGGTCCCACCAACTCCAATGGAGAAGTCGTCCTTGCAGAGCTTCTCTGTCGAGATTAACTTAACGATTCGGACCTGCAGCAGGGCTTCACTGAGCAAACCAACGGTCCAGGAGTTGCAGCAGCCATCCTCTTCAAACTGGTCTTCGGTTCTTTTGTTTCAGTGGTCGACTGCCTTCCAAGCCAATAGACTCGGCTTTTATTCAAATCACTCCCATTCATCCCGGCCTAGCTGTCACTCACCCAGCAGGGCGGCTGTCCTTGCCGGACAGTCAGCCAAATAATCATACCAGAGTGCAATTCGGTCTCATAGGAGACTAAGCACAGGGAGTTTCGGGCACCTCCCTCACTTCCTGGCCACCCCAGACACTCAGGAGCCGCGGTCTTCAGTCATGAAGCCCACCAAAGGCGAATGAACAAAGGAACCAAACCTGGTTTGGCGTGCAGAGCAAAACTCTAGAAGGACCACAAAGAAATGGTGAAAAAGACGACCAGGGATCCGTTTAAACAAAGGGGGCTCAGATGGCATCTTGAAAAACATGGCTCCCACGATTTAATGCTACCGGTTTTCGTGGTCAGGAAAAATCATGGTAGTTCGTTGTAAAACCATTGCCGCCAGCAATTTCGAGAGGAAAGTGTAGCATTTGACTGCTACAGGAGTAGCAAGACATAGGGGATACTAGGTAACCACTCCAGCACTCCAATGTAAGATAGGGTGTGCTAGGTCTAGGAATTTGAAAAGACTAGTAAAGTCAATTTCACTATACTTCCTCTGGGAAACAGTAGTTTATTCCAGAGAAGGTATTTAAACTTTGGGAAAGCTTGAAAAGGTTTCCCTATTCCACTGCACTGATGGTGCTGTGTGACACACATGAAAAGATGCCTATGGATCAAACAAAGGGCTCAAACCTGGCTTGGCGCACAGAGTAAACCCCAGGAAAGACCTCCCAAACAGAAAATGGCGAAAAAAGAAGACCGGGCCATTTTGACAAAATGGTCACCCATGGGTGCTATACTGCAGCTGAGGATTCAGCCTGCTGTAGAAAATGTTAGGAAAAAGTAAACTACTGCCACCAGCCATTTAAAGTAGGGCAATATAAAATGTTACTTGAGAATGTAGGAAAAGGGGCTACTAAGTAGCACCCCCCAGCACTCCACATAAGATGGTGTGTGCTGGACCTACAAAGAGAAAAAAGTAAAGTCAATTTCACTTTACTATGATACGATATGATATATGGCATTTATAACGCGCCTATACACAAGTGTTTCAAGGCGCAAAAAATATTCTTGGGAACTGTAGTTCACACAAGAAAAGGTATTTAAACCTTATGAGAAATCTAAAGGATTTCTCAGTAACACTGCAAATCAGGTCAAAGCACATGAGAGAGAAAAAGGGCTCACTCACTCCAGGGTTAAAATTAAAAAGTCCTAAAGTGCAGCAAAAGAGCTGGGGGTTTGTAAGGTTGAAGGGAATTAGCACAGAAATGGGACTTCTCCAACGCTATGGGGCTCTATAAGTGGCGTTGGCCCAGTTGTTCGGGTCCCATTGGTGGTCCGGTGTTTAACCAGTGATGACAATCGGTAGGATCCGGGCGCCGGAAGGGGAAGAAGGTGGGAACAAGGGGGGCGGGGGGGTTTACAGGATCCTGATGTACAGTTAATTTTGTTTAAACATGGTACGACTCAAATAGACGTTCTTCAGACTGGAATGGGGTTGTGTTAAGGGCCGAGGTGTCAACAGCAAGATGACAGACCTGAAGAACGGGATGAAAGGATTGAATGCAGGTCTGTACACCAAATGTGAAGGGGCTCAATTCCCCAACAAAAAGATCCCTGGTGGCTAGGGAGGTTGGAGATAGATGTACTTTTGTTTTACAAGTGGCCATGTTTATTCAGGGTGAAAAAAGTTTCTCTGTGGTCCCCTGGGGCATGAATACTGGGGGTCAGGGAACTTCATGGAGCAAGATGCTCACCCCCTCCACCCTCTTTTCTAAACCGCTTCGGATGGAGGTTTTGAAGGTCTGGGTCAGAGTTGGAGGAAGGTCCATGTCGATTTCTGGGTTGATCAGGGGAATACGTTTCAAGTATGCAACAGTGTATGTCCCCAATCAGGGGCAGATGCTTTTTTTCAAAAGCAATGCTGGCAAAGTTTTTAAGGGAGGGAGGGTGACACCTTATCATGGGAGGGGCGGATCTCACCCTGGACAGGACTACCATGGGTTCAGGTGAACAAGAAAACGCTGGGGTGGGAGGCAATGATTTTCAGGTGAGCTTGGAGTTACATGGGATGTATGGTGTTTTTTCCATCCTCGAGAGAGGGGCTTTACACAATGCCCCCTCCCCCAGTGAACTCCCCACCACACAATCCCCCCCCAACACCCCCCAGTGAACTCCCCCCTTCACACAATCCCCACTCTCCCCCAGATGAATGCTAAGGTTGCACCGGTAACGGTTGAGCGTGCTCTCGGGCAAATGGTCATTTTTTGGGAGAATGTGCAGCTAATGAAACCAAGAATTGATCAGTCTTTCTCAATGGTTTCATCTTGTTTAGTGATTCCCTCCCATGTGTGGGTGAATTGCGAAATGTGACCCCCCCTACTGGGGGAGACATGGCATGGAACCAGAATGTGTCAGTCATGGTTTTGCTGGGGGGCCGCACCTTTAGTGGCTCGGCCTCTACTTCAACCTCATCCCCTTCTAAAGCCTTTTTGAAAGCTTGACTGAAAGGTTGCTGGCAGCCCCTGCCCTGAATACAAAGATGAGGATGTACTTGGTAAGTAAGAGGACTGTGTTCTAGAGAACACTAGCCCACTAAACGTGTGGCAGGAATTAAGTGATCCCTGTTGCATGAATGGTTTATTCGAAATCTGATCCCGGGTTTTAAGCATTTCATGCTCTTTTTTTAGCAATTTCCAGCGCATCGTTTACTGTTTTCCCAAAATGCACTTTGCTTTCTACAGGCATGTTAATGAGTGTAGTCTGTGTTCCTGGCTTGAAACCAGAATTCCTTAATCAAGAAAGACGCTTTGGAAGTGCTCTTTCTGCTATAAATCACCCCCGCAGTATCTGCTGCTTTTAAAGAATTTGTAACGATGGAATTAGACACCCGTTTGCCCTCAGACACAGTCTACAATCTGAGAGCTTGAAGTGCAAGAGTGTGAGGGACTTTTTCACACTGCTGCTGGCAGAGGTGATCAGAGAAGTAAATCAAATAAATGGCAACTTAATTGGCCCTGGCTATCTGTTTCTCAATCGGTGACAAAGGTCCGGCAGGGACAAGACTAATAGGTGACAAATTGTAAATGTTATCTTAACAAATGCTCTAAGTTACGGATGTGAAATTGCAAGGAAAACCACACCTCAAAGCTTGCTTCTGTCCTACCCCACATTTGCGTACCATCAGCATTCTTTAGCTGTGCATCTGAACAGGTACATTAATAATCCATTTGGACAGTAGATAATGAAGGATTACTAAAGGGACCAAAACCATCACACAATTGTCTATACAAAACATTCCACCAACACTCTGACCAAGTCACAATGTACTTACCATAACCCTAAAACGAACCACATTTTTCTCAAGTAAACCCAGTATAATGCTCAAAATGTCCTTCATGTTTTCGACCAGAGAACGCTTGAGTTCAGCTGCACGAGGCACAGGATCGATTTGCAACGTCACAACATCTTCTGCAAGGCGCCACAGGATAAGCAAAACTATCTCAGCATTTATCTCCTACAGGATCAATTTAATAAAGAAAACACGGATATCAGTGTTAGACAGACTTGATATTTTAGTTGGCTATATTGCTTTACTTTGATCAGAACACACGTTGACATAAGTTCAGATAAGAAATCTTGTTGTGTAATTTGTTTTAAAAAAAAGATTAGGGAATATGTATAACAGTACAAATCACCACTTGAAGAAAAATAAATTATGACTTGGCTAAAATGAAGGGTTTCAACATACTTTTCACTCCACAACGTACCGTCTCCCCTTTGGTGGCTTCACACACAAAACGGATGAACTCCAAAACGAAGGATTTTAGGTTCACTCTTTCCCAAGTCATGTGATGGCAAGATGAAAGATTTCTGGGAATGGGTGCAGAGCTAAAAGCCCAATGAAACATTGTGTGGAAGAAATTGTGATGCCACAAGAGAGGGATCCAGTCATTGCACCCCTGGTGAATTTTGGAATACAGCGGCAGGTACCCCAGTAAATGTGCCGCCTGGAGGGGGCAGGAAGGGATAGAGGTGCGGTTGGAGAGCTCTCTCTGGGACGACCACGGCCCGGGAAGCAGGATACGGTCCAGTCATAGAATAAATGGCCAGGAGGTGTGTGCCCCCAATAAAGCGGTGTGCCCGCCACCCGGGGGTCTGAGTCCAAGGGTTGTGCGGAGGCTTTAAGGGTCTGAGCTGGACACCAGAGTGTGGCGAGCGGAGCATCCATGGTGGCCTGCTGGAGGACCTCCTTGTAGTAGCCGAAAGGCCTGGATTAACAGGCAGAGACTGGTTACGAACCCTGACGGCGGTGGTGCCGCGCCGAACCACAGGGCCACGCAGGTGATCCCAAATTGGGCCCATAATAGGAGGTGTGGGCCCCCAGTCCTGGGGTGTGTGCCCACCTCCCTGGGGTTGGGGCCCGGAAGGGTCTCACCGCTGCAGAGAACAGTGTGGTGCATTGGAGTGATCAGTGAACTGAGCCCACACGGGATCTGGAGTGGCTCTTTGGGCAGAGCTCCGAAATATTGGAACAGCGCAGAACCATCGGGTCACGCTGGTGGCCCCAGCTTCAAATCAGCAATTAGGGGTCTGTGGGAGAGGTGTGGGCCCCCTGAGAACGTGGCATGTGTCGGCCTTTACCACGGGACACTGACCTTAACCCCTCACCCCCACCCAGAACCAGGTGGCAGAGAGAAACACTTCTCTTGAACAACACACAGGCTGACGTTCTCCCATTGATGAGGTCCTGGACAAATTGAACCCCCCCGATGAAAATTACACAGAGGGGGACGGACCCCATCAGAATGCCCCACCCTGCCTAATGTTACATGGAGGCGAGACAAGCTGGGCGAATTTGCGTACCCAGGCAGACCAGACCCCACGGATCATCCCGAATCACGGACGATGGAGACCGAGGGAGAGGATTCGATGGCAACCAAGAGAGCTGTTGCCTCCCTTCTTGACGAGATTAGGAGTATGAGGGCACCTAGCGGAAGCAAGGTAGACTAGATTAATGTGAAAATCGATAAAATGGAGGAGAGAATACAGGCGGTTGAACATAACCAATCCTCCTTGGACACTGGAGACCCAAATGGACTTAAGGATGGCCGAAATCTACAGAAGAGAAACAGAGATGGTACTGAAGATGGACAACTTCAAGAATCACGAACAGAGAAATAATCTACGCTTCTTTGGGATACCGGAGGCAAAGGGTGAATCAGATTGAACCCATAGGAGGATCACACATGACATTACTAAGCTCCTCTTTGAAGAGGACTCCATTGATGAGATGAAAATCAAGAGGGTTCATATAACGAGGGGCGGGGGGCTCGGGGAGGGGCCCAGGGTCGATACTGGCCCATTTTCATTATTACCCAGAAAAACTTAATTTTGGAAAGGGCAAGGACCGGTCTTCCCTGACCCTCGCAAGGAGAATAACGTGTCTACCCTTGACAAAATGGTTAAATGAGAAAGGAGTTTGATATACATGGGGGATTTCCGTTCTCCATTTCCTTTGAATTTGAGGGCCTGGAGTACAGACTTGCCACAAAGGAAGAAATGAACAGAGCATTTGGGGAGCTGCTGGGGAGTGGGGGGGGAGGAGATTAGGGGGATTTTGGGCTCACAAAGTGAAGGGGGAGCGAACAGAAAATGGCATATCAAAGGCTCCAGATGGAAGCGGGTCACTGGATCGATGGCGTTTCAGAAGCTGAAAGGGCCCCCCCCTCCCGGCTGGCACTCCGTGAACACATTGCTGGACGAGGACGTATATCGGCCGTTATTGATTGAACAGATTGGTGGGTGAGTTGGCCCATTGTTAATGGTGGGTGGGGGGCCTTAAGGACCAGATTTTAGTGTTCTACTACTACAGCTGCATTAGATGTGACCATAGGGTCCGAAAGCAGCGGTATTTTTAGAAAGATCATTCAAGTTGGGGGTTTGAGTACTGGGGATTGAGGTGTCATGAGCGGGGGTCTGGGTTTCAGGCCCGTTTGGTGGTTCGGCACTCTTCTAGTGAAAGTAACTGGAGAGGGATGGGCACCTAAGGGGGGGGCTCCCGAGAGTCATGGCGGTTTTGAAATTTCTTGCTCCAACAATGATATACGCACACATCAGTTCTGATATGGTGCAAAGTGGAGGTTCAACTCCTTGGCGGGTAACGGGGTGGTAGACAAGATTAGGGTATGGCCGTCCCAATGGGTGGATCATAAGGGTGAATAGCTTGAGGGTGTGCATGTTGAATGTGAAGAGGCTCAACTCCCCGGCCAAGCAGTCCCTGATTGCGAGGGAATTTAGAAGATGCATGTCCTATTCCTCAAGGAGAATAAATACTTGAGAGGCGACGAACGTAAGATCCACTGTGGTTTGGTGGGGAGTGAATAATGGGCTCGGGGAAAACGAAAAAGGCTGGGGTTAGGATTCTGGTTTGCAGGGGGCTCCGAATGGAGGTCACTAAAGGTGTGGTCCGAGGTAGAAGGAAGGGCATTTTCGTTTTAAATTTCAGGTCCGATTCAAAACATCCTGTTCACATTTGCCACAATGTACGCCCCCAATCAATGTCAGAGGTTCCTGCAGAGAACCCTGAAAAAATAATGAATGAGGGTTGGGGCAATGGCAGCCTGGACCGACAGTCCAGGCACCCGGGGGAGCAAGAGCACCAGAATCAGGCGGGCAGGGAAATGGGAACGACTATGGAGCTCTACGGGATGCAGGATATATGGCAGCACCTACATCTACGTGACAGGGTTTCACCTTTTATTCTGCCCCACATGAGATCTTGACGAGAAAAAAAATATACATATATACCCAGGGACCTATGGGATTCGGCACTGGGGTCAGCAATCCACCCTATTAGTTGGTCGAACCAGGACACAGTGACACGGTGACGGTTGATATTGGATGGAGTGGCCTTTGTCCCAGTTGCTCGAAGTGGAGGTGTATTGAGTCAGAGAGGACCCATGCTTCAGAGGAGAGATGTGGAAGGGTATCACAGAACTGTCTGAACTTAATGACATTGTGGAGGTGCGCAAGGACATTGTGTGGGATGCAGCGATGGCTGCATGGAGGGGGATATTGATCAGAGAAGGGGCTTGCAGCAAGAGAGAACATACCCTCAGAGAGAGGACGGAGGGACAAAATAAGGGCCCTGGAGAAGCAGGCACAGTCGACCACAAATGGCAGGGAGGACTTCATTCAGGAGGCGAGGGGGGTGGGGGAGGAATTGAGACTCCTCGAGGAAGGAAAGACAGACCGCAGCATACAATTTTTTGAAACTGAGGTTTTATGAGAAAGGGGACAAGGTGGACACTCTCTTAGCAGCTAGGCTACGGGGTCAGTGGGTGGAAAGGTGGGTTGTGGAGGGAAGGAGTATGACCTCTGAGGGTTCGGCTGAGCGGATCCAGGGGGCATTTGCAGTGTTATAGGAGGGCCTGTATAGGAGTGAAGGGACAGCGGGCAATGAGGAAAGTGGGAAATCCCTGCCAGATTCCCACGCCCCCCTACTCAGGAAAACTGAATCAAAGCCTGGCTCTAATAACAGTTATACCGAATAAGGGCAGGGACCCCCCGGGCGTGTCGCTCCTACCGTCCAATTTCTCTCAAATATAGATACCAAAATCTATGCCATAGCACTAGCCACAAGGCTGGAAGGACATTTGCCGAGACTGGTCCACTCGGACCAGATGGGGTGCGGGTGCGTGAGAGGGCAACAAGGGGCCGAAGATGCTACACCTAATTAATGCAGTGCAGGGCCGGGAGGCGACCCCACGCTTCTCTCTATAGATGCAGAGAAGGCCGTTGACAAGGTGGAGTGGGAGTTTTTGGAGGCTGTACTATTTAAGTTTGATGTAATTGAGGGACTTATAAGGGGTATCGTGGAACACCCCCAATCACCCTGCAGAAATGGCTGAAATTTTGAAAGAACTGGCCTCGCCAGTTTCTTTGGGATCATCCCACCAACTGACTACAGCAACCCTGGAAATTGCCGGTCCAACAAGGAATTAACAAAAGCAATGCCACCCCGATAAAGAAAGCCATAGGAGGGTCCCATACGGCCAATTCGCCTACCGTGAATTTTGAGTTACCTTATACTCCCCCAGCCCCGTTTCTGCCATTCCGCAAGATTCTACATCTGACTCGGGCAACTCCTCATTGAATGATTCTGCGTTTTCTCCAAATATTCAGTCCTAAAGACCACAATTGGGGAATTCATCAATGCAGCAAATTCAAACAATGTTGATGTCCGCTTTATCCATTTCCCTGGCCCCTTTCATTAAGTTCAACGAAGCCATAATGAGGAATTCAAGGATCAAGCAACTTTGCTCGCTATGGTCCACTCCAAACGGATTTTTGCTCAAAAAATTCAATCAAAGCTGGACTATGAAACCGAACAATCAAACAAGTGGCAAAGTAGATTAAGTGACATGGCCAGAGTAGAACAGTCTGATAAGACTGCAATGATGGAAGAGATTTTGGATTCCCAAAAATGGGTCAGACTTTGTGTAGACACTCGGGAGAGGCGATGCTTGTAGTGTAATTGTGACTGGGCTGGCCCTTTTCAGAAACTTCCATCGGCTCGGCTAACGGCAATGATCAGAGGTTCACCAGTCACCTATCTGAAAATCCTGTTTCAGGCACCAAACAAGCTTTGGTACACCAGCGGCCAGTCCAAGTAGATAAACCCGTGGAGCAGGGACCCATTGAGAGGAATTCCACAATCATGGCTTACCTCCCAGTGGAGGCGCTGGATCCCATAACGGCCTCACGAGTTGACCCAGAGAATCCTGAAACACGGTCCTGTGCCCTGACTGCAGCAATTTCTACCTCTATGCCCGGTAGTCCTGATGTACAGGAACCCAACTACCCCATTTTTGAAAAAGCAGAAACCGTAAGAAACCGGGCACATTAATTCAGATGAAAAAAATCCAAGAATTTAGCACAACGTAAGAAGGTTGAATCCAACTCTAGAGTGTTCATACGCAGTCTGAAACCACCGCATTCTACAACCACCAACCATTAAGGCTTGGGGAGGGAGACAAAAAAAAATGATCAAGCCGACGCATGTGCATAAAGATCCATGTGGTGACTTGGCCGCCTCTGGAAGTGAAGAGGTGCCCCACGACATACCAGATTTGGTTGCCAGTGACTCGGTCTCTAAGATGGATCTCTACATATTCAATTGAATCATCTGAAGAGACCATTAATCGGAAACCGCATGAAATAGATGATCGAACCTTCCTCACCAGTTTTGCGGTCTGCATTAAATCCGAAAGTGCCCAATTTGGCTCTACCAGACAAGGGGAGCTTCATGACTTTGGCAGATTGCTGGCACTGGATGGAATTGAATCAGGTCCCTGACAAGCTCTCGTTTTGTTTTACATATAATGTTCATAAGCCTCTGGCTTTTATTCCGCCTAATGTCAGCAAGCCTTGTTTGATGAAGGGGCCCCCCCGACAAAGTAAAAGAAAAAAAGATGAGGCTTCTGTGCTCTCTTTAGAGCGTTTAACTTTAGTAAAGGATGGCCTCATATTAAGCAGAGCGAATGTGACGATTCCTCTACATCACATCCCGGCGCTACGTTCTATATTGTCAACTGAGGCAGTACAAGACTCCATTCTTAGTATAAGGCTGTACCACCCGAGTTCAGGGTAGGGTAGACAAGAGCAGCCAGGCTTATCTTAGGAGGGAGAGGGGGCTAAAGAATTGGCACACATGAAATTGTAATACAAATGGTTCAAAGAAACACTATGGATGTAAAAAATAAATGATTTAATTGAATACAGGTAGGCCCAGATAAATCTAGGGGTAAATAAGTACTATCACACATTATATGTAATCTCAATTATAAAAACACAACACTATACTTGAAGGTACACAGACCCAAAGTATACACCTTATTTTGAACACCTAACAGTAGTTCTAGGGCAGTCAAAACCTTTTCATACACATTCAGTATAGGTCACACCTATTCTTGGGGAGTAAAAACCAATGGTTACTTTCACAATTACATTCAGTAATACAAGGGCAGTAGGCCCTACCAGTTGTACAGTGACACTCAGTACAAATCACATAATCAGTCAACTGGACAATATACTGTTTGTGAATAGTGGAACACTTATTCCAGGTAAAGTAAAAACCTACAACTACTTTTTTGTGATAAGACAGTTATACTAGGTGAATAAAACCGAAGGATGTAATATTCAATTACAGGCGCTTTTGAGATCATTGAAACACATATTGAGATAAGCAGTAACTCTGGTAACTTATTTTTGGATGACACAGAAGACTTAAGGTAAGTAAAACCCATATACTTTTTTAATCTCACAAGGAGTCCAGGTTAGATCTTTTCCCAACTATACAAGTGATTGATGTAGGACTTATAAGGGACCGTTAGATCCATAGACTCTCGGTTAGATAGCACAGGGAAAGTAAATCCTAATATTACACTTTACTGAATGACTCAGTTATTCTAGGTAGGCAACAACCTAATACAGACTTATTCTGGACAGGCTAACAGAAAATCAGGGGATGCAAGAACCAATTGGGGGACACTCATACAATTATCCTAAGAGGACTAATCTGGTGATACCAACAGTTGGAGGACACTCATACACTTACCCTGCAGCAATTATCTGGTGAAACTAACACATTCCTCTTGGGAAGAGGCACAACCTAATCACAGGTTAGTAATATACCTTCACATCTACTTTCTATTAGAATAGCAAAACAGTTTCTAAGGAAAGAAAAGATGTTAACCATACTTTTAAAAAGTAAGAACTTTAACTGTTCACTCTTAAGAGTTACAGTTACCAACCAAATCCTTTACAAGTAAATAACTTGTAAACACTTATTTTCTTTTCTAGGCAAAAGGCCCAATCCCTTAAAAGTATTTCCCTTATTCTTGGAGCATGAGTGTTCTCAGTGGCAGAAGGGGGGGGTCACTAGGAACTAGTGTCCAACAAGCAGTGTCAGGATAGGTTCTTAATTAGCAAAGGGAACAAGTTCCTTAGGAAGACTGAGCAAACAGGCGAGTACTTTACTTATGGGTTAGAAGAGGGTCCAGGAGCTTAACAGAAGACACCCCAGCAGGATTCTAGCAGTGGGGCTGGGTGCACTGGATGAGAAGCCTCCCCATCACAGAAAACACCCCAAAATTACACAGAATTCCTAAGAGACTAAAGGTAAGTACATACCCAAGCCAACACAGTACCTCAGCATTGAAGATTTTTCAGCAGGAGGGCTTCAGGATCTGCAGCCAAAAACCTGGGCGTTGAATTCCTTCACTAACAAGACTTTCGCAGCAAGGATCACAGTGAAGGCTCTAGGCAAGATTTTACTCGCGCTGGACGCGGCTCTGTGGATTTGGCACCTTTTTCAGGAGCACCTAAGAAGAATTTCGCTGGTCGGATTCTCACAATTTGCAAGGTCCAGCACTCTGGTAAGGTGACTTTTCAGACTAGAATCATTCCTCTGGAGATCCAGCAAGATGCCCACGAAGTTTCCGCGAGATTCGGAAGTCTGTGCACCACACAATGGCTCGAGGACTCAGGGTATTACAGCCCTGCAAGGTCGCAGCAGGTCATGCGATGGCTCAGAATGCAGGTCTTTAGTCTAGTGGGTCTCACCAGGCTCTTGGTTGTAATTTTCGGAGTCCCCAGGTCAATTGGAAGGAAGGGCTACAGCAAGCTCCAGTTACACAGCAGGCTCTCTGGTCGCTGAAAATCCGGTCAGCTGCAAAATTCACCATCTTCCTCTTTGATTTTGGTTCCAGTGGTCGACGAACTCTTCAGCTTCCAGGTTCGGACTTTTAAGCAGGGACCCAGCCAATGCAACAGCCTTGGAACATTCAAACTTGGGGGATTGGCAATCCTTTCAGGACAGCCAGCCCTCCAGTTTGAACTGGAATCTTGCACTCAGGGTGGAAGACAAAGGGCTGAAGAGTTTGACTCCTCCCTAGATTCCTGCCTTCACAAACACTCTGGAGTCAAGATAAAAATCACACAAAGGAATTTACCGCCCTCGATGTCAGGTGAAGGAACAAGAAAGGACAAGGTACACTAAAATGGTGAAAAAAACAAGACAGTAGCCATTTTGGTAAATTGAGCACCCATGGGTACCTTTACTGGGGCTGTGCAAACAGCCTGCGGTAAAGGTGCACCAAATGGATAAAAAGTTTCACTGCCACCACATAAGTTGGATGGTGCTGGTCTCACTTCTGTAAAAGGGATCCAAAGTTCCTTTCTACCATTCTACCATTGGGAACTGTAATTCTCGCAAGGTTAGCCAGAGAAAGTTAAAAGGGGAGCCCCTAGGGCAGGGGTGCACAACTGATTTTGACAGAGGGCCGAAAGTACATTACATGAGGGCTATAGTGGGCCGAAAAGTAAATGTGGGCGTGGCGGTAGGCGTGGCGTGGCAGGAGGCTTTTGTCATGATCTCTGCTTCCAAAAGATCAGGACTTGCCCGACTCCCTTGGAAGCAGACCCATAACCCCGGTTCCGAGTGCCAGCCAGTCCCAATTGGGACCTTTTGGACCCTGTCCTGGCGCCAGTGGCACCAGGCTCATAAAGTTGCCCAGTCCCAGCGCTGGAAGCGCCGGGCTCATAATGCTTGGGTGGACTTACCTGCAGCAGACCATGCTTGCTTACTTACCTGCCAGTTGAACCCCTGATCCTCTTCTGTTTGGGACTACTTTTCCTGTTGGGTGGGGCAGGAGCCACTCCCTAGGTTCAGAACACGAACTCTTCTGGAAAGCAGGAACTCTTTTCTTACTTAGGCGTGGCTGTGGAAGGAGACACCTAAGCACTACAGGAGGCTATTTAAACCACACCCGATGGATGAATCTTGCTTTGCGTTATTCTGCATTCTCTGCAGCAGAACGCTCATCGTGTCTTCTGCTTCTGATCCTGGGCCTAAGGGAACAAAGGCTTACCATCCTGGAATCCAGTCTTCAGCAGCACCTGTAAAGACAAAGAAAGAACAGGTTAGCACTACGGTCTTCAGTGGCAGCGCATCTCTTACCTGGTCCATCGGCTGTCACCAACGCCTCGCGCTGCATTCCGGCATCTGAAAGACAAAAGCTTACCAGCTCTTCGCACGCTCCGGAGGCTTTCGGCGCTGCACCCCGCATCTGAAAGACAAAAGAAGGTGCGTTTAAAGACATTGGGCAACTTTATTACTCACGTGCCATTACTCCTTCCCACGCCGAATCCAGTGGGTATTCCAGCACCCTTCAGCTTCTCTAAAGCTCCGAACTTGTACCTGCAAGATAAAAGGGACAGTTAGTGTGCATCGTGAAGCAGGCTACAAGCGCTTACTTACGTGCTTCCAGGCGCTTCTATTCCTCACGCGGGTTCGATCCTCAACTCTTATCAGCCCGCCATCGCCGGAACCCTGCAAAACAAGAGATATCATTACAAAAGACTTTTGACATTTGAAGTGCCCAGAACTTACCGTTCGTGCAGTTAACGACGGACAGCAGTCCTCTGAGGTCAAGAGGCCTGCACCCTTATCCAGTGAAGAAACTGGTTACGGCACCCTGCCCGAGGCAGATGGAGAGCTCGGCGTTCACTTACCTAAGGTGAGGGCGTTAACCTTTGGGGTTCTACAGGAGAAGAGAAAGGGAAGAGGAGAGAGGCACCCAATAACCCCAGTTCATTAATCCCACATTTTCTATCTGCAGACATCTTACTCTTTGAGTCAGACATACAGTGCACAGAGGTCCAGCCCAAAGAGCAACCGTGTGTTACACATCACCTTTGAAGATACGGCATTCACCCAGTCAAGACCGGCGCCTCTGCGGGAATCAGGTGAGCGTTACAGAACACAAAGACTACCGCAAAACTCCCACCCAGGCGCTATGGAAACCTCGGATACCGACCAGCTAGCCCAGTTACTTGGGGAACTAAGAGCAGAAGTGCATGCAGCCCGTCAGGAAACGAATGCTCTAAGAAGGGAACTGATTATTTCCAGGGAGCGAACAGACGATCTCGCTAGACAATTGCTACAGTCACAAGCCGGACAAACTCTGTTACCCGCATCAGGGGCAAATCTTCCTTCAACATCCTCTACGAACCCAGTGCAGATCAACCTACCTGGGAATGTACCTCTGGCTCCGCCCGAACGATTTTCTGGTGACCCAAAGAGGTTTGCAGTATTTATTAATCAGTGCCGGTTGCACTTCTTATGCCGGCCAGCAGCCTTTCCAACTGATCAAGCTATGGTAGCTTTCGTACCTTAGTGGCAATGCGGCAGACTGGTCGATCCCTCTAGTTAATCAAGATGATCCGGTTCTCCATGAGTTTCAAGCTTTTCAGCTCAGTATGGAAAAACTGTTTGCAAGACATTCACAGGGGCAGGCCTTGGACAATGAGCTCCTTTCATTGCGACAGGGTAATCAAGACCTTTTGGCTTATATTGCGTCTTTCAACAGACTGATAGTGGAAACTCGATGGCCTGAGGACAAAAGGATTACGCTGTTTTATAGAGGTCTACGTGGAGAGCTCAAAGATGTGTTAGCCCAAGTAGTGAATCCCCCGCAAGACTGTTCGGACTATATTGACTTAGTCGTTCAAATTGACCACAGACTGCAGAACAGGAAGGCCGATCGTTCCAAGTTTGATGCTCGAGTATTTTCCAAACCACCAACTCCTACCAAAGGAGTAGACTCCGGGGAACCCATGCAAATAGGGGGCCTGAAAGGACCACTAACACAAAAGGAGCGGGAAAGGAGAAAACAGCTGCAATTATGCCTCTATTGCGGAAACTCGGGGCACTTTCTTCGAGATTGTCCGGTGAAACCAGCCAAGAAGGCAGTAGGAGCTGCAGCTACCAGGGTCACAAACTCTGAGTAGGGAAACGACCTCGCCCGACAAGAATAGAGGTCCTCTTGCCGAGCGTTAAAACCAGTTCCGTGACCTCGCATTTCGTGATACCTATGGTCCTCATTAGCCCTGAACATCCGGATCGATTACATGCGATTGAAGCTTACGTCGACAGCGGTGCCATCGGCAATTATGTGGATCATGAAATGGTTTTGAGGATGAATCTGACTCTTTGTCCAAAGGCTGTAAAGGACGTCATTACTACGGTGGATGGTACGGAGATAGCCTCCGGACCAGTAACGCATACCACCCAAGAAGTGACGCTAGTAAGTCAAGATGGACACCATGAGAAGATCGTGTTCGATGTGATCAAGGCCCCTCAGTTCCAGATTATTCTAGGAATTCCTTGGTTAGAGAAGCACAATCCTCAGATCGATTGGCGAGCAAGAACGGTTCAGTTTCCAGAATGTCTCTCTACTTGTCACCCTCGACCTGGTGTTGCACTGGCAGCAATTTCCTCGGAGGCTCCCCAGTTACCTCCTGAATACCTAGAATTCCAAGATGTTTTCCGGAAGGATCAGGCTAACTCTCTACCTCCTCATAGGTCTTATGACTGCCAGATAGACCTGATACCTGGATCTACTCCTCCTTGTAGTAGAATTTATGCCCTCACCGAGCCTGAGAATCTTCACCTCCGACAATGCCTGGATCAATACCTAGCGAATGGGTTTATTCGTCCTTCCAAGTCCCCTGCTTCCTCAGCTTTGTTCTTCGTTCCAAAAAAAGAAGGGGACCTTAGAACTTGTATAGATTATCGCGCCCTGAACCAGATCACCGTTAAGAATAGATATCCGTTACCTTTGATCCCTGAACTCCTGGACCAAGTCAGAAAAGCATGCATATATACAAAGCTGGATCTTAGAGGAGCCTACCACTTGGTACGAGTAAAAGAGGGCGATGAATGGAAGACGGCCTTCCGCCCAAGTATGGGCTATTTGAATATCAGGTCATGCCCTTCGGACTTTGCAATGCCCCGGCCGCCTTTCAATATTTTATGAACGATGTCCTCAGAGAGCTCATAGATGTGTGTGTTTTTGTTTACATTGACGACATCCTCGTTTATTCTTCATCGGAAATTGAACATCGGAAACACGTAAAAATGGTCCTCGAGAGATTGCGTCAACACAAACTTTTCGCTAAGTTGGAAAAATGTGTTTTCAACGTGACTGAAGTTGAATTCTTGGGATTCATATCACCTAGCGGAGTGCGTATGGATTCAAAGAAGGTTGATGCAATTCTCAAATGGCCATCGCCATCCTCCGTAAAAGGTGTTCAAAGCATGTTAGGCTTCGCTAACTTTTACCGCAGGTTTATCCCCGAATTCTCTCGAATAGTCCAGCCCATCACCGCCTTGTTAAAGAAAAACAAACGTTTTGAATGGTCTACCGAGGCGGAACAAGCTTTCCAGAATTTGAAGACTAGATTTATCTCTGCACCGATCTTAAAACATCCTCGCCCAGAACTCCCCTACATCGTTGAAACTGATGCTTCGAGCCTTGCCATGGGGGCAGTTCTATCACAAAAGGACCCAGTAACCAATCAGTTGCATCCCGTGGCATTTTGGTCCCGCAAATTCTCGCCTCCTGAAATCAATTACACTATTACTGATAAGGAACTTCTAGCTATCAAGTCCGCCTTTAAGGCTTGGAGGCATTATCTTCTGGGGGCCCGACACACCGTTACTGTGATTACAGATCACCGAAACCTGCAATATTTGAAAACCGCAAAAGCTCAATCCTCTAGGCAACTCTGTTGGGCACTATTCTTTGCCGAGTTTGACTTCATAATTACCTATCGACCTGGTACAAAAAACGGTAAAGCTGATGCCCTTTCTCGGATGGAAGTGGGAGAACATTTGATCAATCCTAAACCTGTATCTACCATTCCCGAACAAAGAATTCTAGGTGTAATCGCCACACAATCCATAGAGGAAGTTAAGGATAAAGCCAGGCTACTGGTAACTCCAGCAGACATACAGAATTGGCATCTGCATGGAAAGGACTTTACGGTGAAGGACAACCTATTATATTTCCAAGAACGGTTATACCTGCCCAGCTACTTCTGGTGGCCGTCTTGGAAAAAAGATATCAGAAACTTTATAATGTCCTGTGGAGTATGCGCCCAAAACAAGAGTCAAAAGGAAAAACCAGCCGGCCTCTTACGCCCTATTGACATCCCGCCTCGCCCTTGGCATACGCTTTCTATGGACTGCATCACCGATCTACCTCCATGCTCCGGATACAATACGATCCTGGTAATCGTGGACCTATTCTCCAAGATGGTGCATTTCATTCCACTCAAAGGCTTACCAACAGCAGCAACTCTGGCCCGAGAATTTCTCGAAAACATCGTCCGACTGCACGGTTTTCCTTCAGTTCTAATTTCGGATCGAGGTAGTCAATTTATTTCTCATTTTTGGCGAAGTTGCTGTCGGTCGGCTCAAATTGATGTGAGACTTTCGACCAGCCACCACCCTCAAACCGACGGACAAACCAAGAGGACCAATCAAACTCTGGAACAGTATTTGCGCTGCATGCTACAACAAACTGAAAAAACTTGGAAAGATATCCTTTGGATAGCCGAATATGCCTACAATAACTCTGTCCACTCGGGAACTGGGAAGACCCCGTTTTTTCTTTTATACGGTAGTCACCCTCGAACCTCGGAGTTGGATCCACTCCAAGATCTTGGAACACCAGCAGTAGACCACCTGCATTCTACAATCACCCAAGCCTTTAAGGAAGCCGTTTCTCACCTTCAAAGGGCTAAAGAACAATACAAGAAAGGAGCAGACCAACATCAGAAGGAAGCCCCCCAATATCAAGTAGGAGATCAAGTCTGGTTATCCACCAAATATCTACCTCTAAAAGGACCACGCACATTCAACCCAAGATACCTTGGTCCCTATTCCATCACTACCATAGTAAATCCAGTAGCGGTCAAGTTGGACTTGCCCCCTCACATGAAGATACATCCGGTCTTCCACGTCTCTATTAAAACCCGTGCAACCTCAAACCTGACTAACTACATCTCCAAAACCTATTCTAGTTGATGGAGAACTCGAGTTTGAAGTCAAAAGCATCCTGGATTCCAAGATCTCCAAATCTAAACTATTTTACCTGATTGACTGGAAAGGCTACGGTCCCCAAGAAAGATCCTGGAAACCTGCAGAATATGTCCACGCGCCTCGTCTAATCAAAACATTTCATCGAACATTTCCTAACAAGCCCAAACCCCCGGTTTGGGAGGGGCCTTGAGGGGGGGGTGCTGTCATGATCTCTGCTTCCAAAAGATCAGGACTTGCCCGACTCCCTTGGAAGCAGACCCATAACCCCGGTTCCGAGTGCCAGCCAGTCCCAATTGGGACCTTTTGGACCCTGTCCTGGTGCCAGTGGCACCAGGCTCATAAAGATGCCCAGTCCCAGCGCTGGAAGCGCCGGGCTCATAATGCTTGGGTGGATTTACCTGCAGCAGACCATGCTGCTTACTTACCTGCCAGTTGAACCCCTGATCCTCTTCTGTTTGGGACTGCTTTTCCTGTTGGGTGGGGCAGGAGCCACTCCGTAGGTTCAGAACACTGGAACTCTTCTGGAAAGCAGGAACTCTTTTCTTACTTAGGCGTGGCTGTGGAAGGGGACACCTAAGCACTACAGGAGGCTATTTAAACCACACCCGATGGATGAATCTTGCTTTGCGTTATTCTGCATTCTCTGCAGCAGAACGCTCATCGTGTCTTCTGCTTCTGATCCTGGGCCTAAGGGAACAAAGGCTTACCATCCTGGAATCCAGTCTTCAGCAGCACCTGTAAAGACAAAGAAAGAACAGGTTAGCACTACGGTCTTCAGTGGCAGCGCACCTCTTACCTGGTCCATCGGCTGTCACCAACGCCTCGCGCTGCATTCCGGCATCTGAAAGACAAAGGCTTACCTACTCTTCGCATGCTCCGGAGGTCTTCACACTGCATTCCGGCATCGGAAAGACAAAAGCTTACCAGCTCTTCGCACGCTCCGGAGGCCTTCGGCGCTGCATCCCGCATCTGAAAGACAAAAGAAGGTGCGTTTAAAGACATTGGGCAACTTTATTACTCACGTGCCATTACTCCTTCCCACACCGAATCCAGTGGGTATTCCAGCACCCTTCAGCTTCTCTAAAGCTCCGAACTTGTACCTGCAAGATAAAAAGGGACAGTTAGTGCGCATCGTGAAGCAGGCTACAAGCGCTTACTTACGTGCTTCCAGGCGCTTCTATTCCTCACGCGGGTTCGATCCTCAACTCTCATCAGCCCGCCATCGCCGGAACCCTGCAAAACAAGAGATAGCATTACAAAAGACTTTTAAGACATTTGAAGTGCCCAGAACTTACCGTTCGTGCAGTTAACGACGGACAGCAGTCCTCTGAGGTCAAGGGGCCTGCACCCTTATCCAGTGAAGAAACTGGTTACGGCACCCTGCCCCGAGGCAGATGGAGAGCTCGGCGTTCACTTACCTAAGGTGAGGGCGTTAACCTTTGGGGTTCTACAGGAGAAGAGAAAGGGAAGAGGAGAGAGGCACCCAATAACCCCAGTTCATTAATCCCATATTTTCTATCTGCAGACATCTTACTCTTCGAGTCAGACATACAGTGCACAGAGGCCCAGCCCAAAGAGCCAACCGTGTGTTACACATCACCTTTGAAGATACGGCATTCACCCAGTCAAGACCGGCGCCTCTGCGGGAATCAGGTGAGCGTTACAGCTTTTCAAACCCCCAATTTGTACTAAACACATGGAAAAAGAATGTTTTTGAGGGGTAACTATTTTTATTTGCATTTCAAACTTACATTTTGTACTACACATTTTCCATGGTTATAATTTATTTCTATTTAGTTATTGTATCTCGCCTGTTTAATTAACTTATATATATTTTATTGACCCTAGATACACTATGCCCCATGGCACCCTCACCCACAACCAAACACTATGCCCCATGGCACCCTCACCCCCAACCAAACACTATGCCCCATGGCCCCCTCACCCTAAACCAAACACTATGCCCCATGGCACCCTCACCCCCAACCAAACACTATGCCCCATGGCACCCTCACCCCCAACCAAACACTATGCCCCAGGGCCCCCTCACCCCAACCAAACACTATGCCCCATGGCCCCCTCACCCCCAACCAAACACTATGCCCCATGGCACCCTCACCCCCAACCAAACACTATGCCCCATGGCCCCCTCACCCCCAACCAAACACTATGCCCCATGGCCCCCTCACCCCCAACCAAACACTATGCCCCATGGCCCCCTCACCTCCAACCAAACACTATACCCCATGGCCCCCTCACCCCCAACCAAACACTATGCCCCATGTGTCCCTCACCCCCAACCAAACACTATGCCCCATGGCCTCCTCACCCCCAACCAAACACTATGTCCCATGGCCTCCTCACCCCCAACCAAACACCCCACGGCCTCCTCACCCCCCAACCAACCCCCCCCCAACTCAGCACACACACAAACATGCACCCATACAGACCCGAACCCCCCACCCCAGCACACAAACATGCACCCATACAGACCCAAACCCCCCACCCCAGCACACAAACATGCACCCATACAGACCCAAACCCCCCCACCCCAGCACACAAACATGCACCCATACAGACCCAAACCCCCCACCCCAGCACACAAACATGCACCCATACAGACCCAAACCCCCCACCCCAGCACACAAACATGCACCCATACAGACCCAAACCCCCCACCCCAGCACACTAACATGCACCCATACAGACCCAAACCCCCCACCCCAGCACACAAACATGCACCCATACAGACCCAAACCCCCCACCCCAGCACACAAACATGCACCCATACAGACCCAAACCCCCCACCCCAGCACACTAACATGCACCCATACAGACCCGAACCCCCCACCCCAGCACACAAACATGCACTCATACAGACCCAAACCCCCCACCCCAGCACACAAACATGCACCAATACAGACCCAAACCCCCACCCCCCCCCAACTCAGCACACAGACAAACATGCACCCATACAGACCCGAACCCCCCCACCCCAGCACACAAACATGCACCCATACAGACCCAAACCCCCCACCCCAGCACACTAACATGCACCCATACAGACCCAAACCCCCCACCCCAGCACACAAACATGCACCAATACAGACCCAAACCCCCCACCCCCAACTCAGCACACACAAACATGCACCCATACAGACCCGAACCCCCCCACCCCAGCACACAAACATGCACCAATACAGACCCAAACCCCCACCCCCCCAACTCAGCACACACACAAACATGCACCCATACAGACCCGAACCCCCCACCCCAACACACAAACATGCACCCATACAGACCCGAGCCCCCCACCCCCCAAATCAGCACACACACAAACATGCACCCATAAAGACCCGAACCCCCCACACCCCCCCAACTCCGAACCCCCCACCCCCAACTCAGCACACTCAAGCATGCACCCATACAGACCCGAACCCCCCACCCCCTCAACTCCAAACCCCCCACCCCCAACTCAGCACACACACACTCAAGCATGCACCCATACAGACCCGAAACCCCACCCCCCCCAACTCTCAAACAAGCACCCATATTGACCCGAACCCCCACCCCCCAACTCAGCACACACACACAAACATGCACCCATACAGACCCGAACCCCCACCCCCCAACTCAGCACACAAAAACATTCAAATTAAAACATTCACACATCCGACACACATCCCACACCCCCCCACCTCCGCATCTCAACATACACACAAAATACATTCAAATACAAACATTCACACACCCCCCCACATCTCAACATACACACAAAATACATTCAAATACAAACATTCCTGCAAATCCGACACCCCCCCCCACCCCCGCATCTCAACATACACACAAAATACATTCAAATACAAACATTCATACACATCCGACACCCCCCCCAACATACACACACAAACAAAGCAAAACAAACCTGACACACAAACACAAACAGACCACTTACCGGAGACGTGCTGGAAGGCAGGTAACCGGCAGGTAAGCTGGAACGCTGGAATCGCACTACGGCTGGCGTGGTCCAAGGCTGAAATGCCTTCCGGCATCAAGCCTTATGGACCACGCCAGCCGTAGTGCTGGCCCTCCATTGGTGCAGCACACACGCATTACGTGGCTCGTAGGAGCGACGTGATGCGTGTGTGTGCTGAGCTAATGAGGGCCAGTGTTTTCACCGGCCTGGAAGACAACAAAGACTTTCATCGCGGGCTGGTCAAAAGGGCATGGCGGGCCACAACTGGCCCGCGGGCCGTATGTTGTGCACCCATGCCCTAGGGCAACCCAGAATCAACAGGCACTTACTGCAAAAAAGTTGTCAAAGAGGATAACTTTTAAAAGACACTATGGAGAGTCTAAAAAAATGACACCCATAAAAAAAAAGTAAGAGATTCTGTGAGTGTGGGAAATGGTTCCCACTCCCAGAGGTATAAGGTCAAATAATCCACCAGTAAAATCCAACGGTTCTGGGGTGGACTCCTTTTTGAGTAGAGCTAGTTATGAAGCTGTGGTCTGTTGTGTCTCGTCTCCTCCTGGTCTTGTCTTTATGGAGCGCCCCGATGCCTAAAAATAATGTGCCCTTGTTATAGAACTCGCTCCGCTGAGGATTCAGCCCACAATAAATGCTTCTGTATACCAGGAGACATAATGGTCATTAACCCTCTGTTCTTAGGTTTCAATATCTCAATGCTTTCTCTCTCTGACCCAATATGATAGTAAAAGCAGCTGGTCAGCAATCTTCCATCGCATCGAGAAGACATTGGGAGGCAGGTACAAATGTGTAATGTTATGTGAAGAAACAAATGACAGAACCTAACACAATCACAGAACCTTTCCCCAGATGTCTTTAGTAATCAAAGTTGGTCAACTCGGGGTAAGGACTGCTTTCTCATTGCCCCATAAACTGAGCCAGTGAAGAAAGGGCTGCAGAGTGATCACATACCCAATTAAGAACTAATACCTACAAGCAATGCCCAAGACAAGAGACTAAAATCAAGGCAATTAAAATCCAACAGTAATTGCCAATGGCAAAAGGGGGCTAATCAAAGGACCATAAATTGTGAGCCTTGCTGGCCACACTTTGTAGAACAAATGGTAAAAGCTGGGATAAACTCACATTGACAAAGCCAAGGGAGGACCAGAATGAGATCATATCCATATCAGTATTTGGTTACTTGTGCAGTGGGGAAACGCTGGGGAAGCACAGGTCTAAGGTACCTTGTTCTGGTTGGTTTGTTCCCTCCTCAAAACCCACCCAGCCCCCCCAAGTTCATTCTGCCTGCCCTTTCTGTTTAAACTAGTGAGGACGGAATTAAACCAAGGCTTTTGTCTCACTGTCTTAAGTTTTAATGGGGCTACATCATCAAGAAGGCATTTTAACTGGGAATTGTAAACTTCCAACTATAATACAGGGGTATCATAATCCGAGGTATTGTTGATAATAGAGTCTAAGCTTTGCTCTAATTCTTCAGCTCTTATCTTGTGCATGTCCTGCTAATTATCTTTTTAGGAAGATAATGCACTTCAGGGTTTATCGGGATAAGTGATGGAACATTCCAAAATAAAGTGATAGGACCATATACAGGTCTTAGTGTTTATAATCTTTAAAAGGATATTTCTTGAAGCTGCTCAAACTAAGATGTTACCGCCTGAATGATTAGGTTCGGTGTTATGAATGATAAAACCTTGAGTATTAAGGAGCTTTAAGGCTTTCTGGTCTTTAGGGTTGTTTAGCCATCGGTTAAGGTCTCCTAGCACAATGGTGGAACAATTAGGCGTTTTAAGTGGGTCCAAGAGATGAGCTCGATTTTCATTCAAATCTGGCATAGATTCTGGGGGCCGATAAGATGGATATAAAGTAAATACAGCTGCTCTTGTTAGGAATATATGTTATACCTGCTTCTTTGAAATTGCATCCAAGTCCGTAAGAAGGTTTGGCCACTCATTTGGCCAATCCAGTTTTATGATCTCCACCACAATACGAGCAAAGCCATCCTTAATGTCACTTTTCTCAAGCGTAATGTGCTTGGTTCCCTGAGATTGGGGGAAAAAAATAAAATTAAAATACATTTTCTTAAATAATGAACACAAAAAGATGAACGTGACAGCAAGAATGTAGGCAAGAGGATGTTCCTAAAGAACTCATCAACAATTCACAGGTGAATGGATAGAAACATGGATTGAAGCAAACGTCGCAGGCATTCAAACTGTACAAACATACATCTGGCCTTGTGCTATGATCACAAACGGTATGCCAAAATCCATGAAAGCCCACAGATCATCCAAACCCCTACCACTCACTCTTCAATACATTTCCATTCAAGTTATGCAGTGCTCCTTCATTCCCTTAATTTCATAAGTGCCCCCACCTTCACTAAGCTATACCTGTATTGCCTGTACTTACATTTGATATCAAACTCATGACATTTATCTTCAGTAACTTTTGTTCATTTGGCGACATATCGGTCCATCGTGTCCTGATAAAAGAAAGTCAAATTGTTTTTACTTTCAATGATTTACCATAATCCTTTCTGAAATTAATAAAAAATGTGTTGTTCATGCAATTAAATGTGAAGTTATCTTCTCTGGCACCTTTTTTTTCTACTTTGTGGAAAAGACCAAATTAAATATGAATTATGCTCCTGGAGAGAAAACAGCAATGCATGGTCTGCAAACTGCATCTTCCACTGGGGTACCAGTCCAACCTCGATGTCTGGGACATTCCCGGCCAACGTAGTGCATGCAGACACCTCTTTAAATCTAACCCATATGGGCACTTAGAGGCATCGATTAACTTGACACATCCACAAGTTCAAACACGCTGATGGACTTTCATGGCGCCAGTACCAAGCTAGCATTTTCTTTCTAGTTTACAATGTTTATTATGGCAGAGTGCTTGGTGCCAGGCCCCCCTCAAGCACACTGGTTCATGTTGGATACTCAAGGGCTGCTTTTAGCTCCTGCTTATACAGTCATAATTTCAAACCCTGCCACACGCTGTGCATTCCCTGTTGTTGCAAAGTGAGACATTGCTTTCTGCGCTACGAGGAAACTCTTTAATGATCCTTCCATCACATTGGAGTGTGTGGACCCTCTTAATGTTGCCTCACTTTTACCAGCGACTGTGCTGGCTGAGAGGCTTTGCATGATTGTGCTACTGAGGTGTCCCAATATGCTACTGTCAGGTCTGACATACGGGAGGTACCCTTGGAGGTAGGGCGCATTATATTTGTGGATGGATCATCCATGCGCCTCCCCTCTTCGGGAGCACTCCCGACAGCATCTGCTGCTGTTGGATAGTTAAATGAATGCATGGTTTTGTTGGGCAAGTGACATGTTCCCACTTCAGCAAAGGTAGGGGAGCTCATTGCATTATCTGCATCCTGGATGGGGTATGCCAATCTCTAAAGATTGGAACAGAGCCCCCATTTTGACAATGCTATAATGTCTCTTATAAGGTCTCGTATTTTCAAAGTTTCATCAATTGAACACAAGTTGCCCACGCCCTACCGTTCACATGTGAGTGGCTGAGTGAAATTACGTAATGCAGAACTCAAGTAAGGACTATCAAAGATCTGAGCTGATGGAGAAGTAAATTGGTCCCAACATCTGGCCATTGCGTTAATTTACATGTGAGGCTCCATTCACAGAACCACTTGTCTCTTCCCTCATGAAACTGTTACTGCACGCCCTATGTGTTTGCCTGCACTACCAGAAGCTTTTTCATTGTGTGATAATATGCTGCAGTACTTTAGTTCCTTGACCGCCAGACTCCCCATTCAAAAGTCTCAGCTATGTTCTGGATGCAACCAGACCAGGCGCTCAGGATATGCAACCTGGGGAAATCGCGTTTCAGAAAAACTATGCACGAAAATCAGTGCTGGAATAGACTATATGTGGTCCTCCTGGCGTCATACACTGCGGTAAAGTGTGAAGGCATACCGACATGGGTCCACACATTGCGCATGAAGAAGCAGCAGGGGGGGGTGGCTACAAGGCCATCGAATAGGTCGCGGTTCCAACGAGCTCCTACGGATCAGTTTATAATCCTTGGAATACTGAGGCTTAAAGTCAGCTGAGCAGTATATGCAAGTGTATACAGCAACATGAAGATATGGTGCACAGTAGGAGTCGAACTCCGAGGTGAATTGCAGCACAGGATGTGAACCTGGAGGCTGAGGAGATTGTCGGACAGTAGCTGCGGTAAGAGGCAAGATGGCGGCCGTAATAGAACAAAGGAAGCAGCAGCGAGGCAGCAGTTACGGAAGATTGTAAAGAAATGAACAGAACTACAGTCCATCAAGTACGGACACCGACAGAGGCACACATGCGGATTTGACAGTTAACGGATCAGATAGTGGCCGTATGATAAGCAGCCTGCGCAGAATTCACAACACGAAGTGGAACGGTGAGCGGATTGAACAGTGCGAAGCAGTGATGCGCAAGTGAATGGCAGGGTAGAGGAGGACAGCACACCCGGCGATCGGACGAAGCGCGTGTTGCCAGGAACTAGAACGAAAGAGCAACGGAATGAGCAGGTAACTGTGGGAAGTCACTTCACAGGATTCGGAGAAGCCATGCTATGTGTGCGGCTCCGAACGAAATACATGAGCCGACAGGGAAATGGCAGGTACGCTCGAGTCAGCATTGAAGCAGCTGATAGAGCAGCAGATGCTCTGCAAAGACACACGGCCCTGAAACAGCAGCCGGCATTCGGATACAGAATACTGTAAACCAATCTGAGGATGGCTACAGTGTAGCAAGCACGGAACGCACTTATCCAATCCAAAAGTGAAACTGACACGATCTAAAACAACACGGAAGCACGGGAAAGCAACTGTACAATACAGTGGGAAGACTGCATGGAGGAAGTGATATGTGCATAAGAGATGCTGAATGCTGGCTGGAGAACATAGCCAACAGTGGGCTAGAGCAACACATATATTTGTAGGGAATAACTGGGCCAGATGGCATGGTGAGGAGAACCAGAATAACACAGGAGGCCAACGCAAGTAAGATAAAAGACTACACCAGCCAATGATGACACTGGGGTGCAGGTTAACTGGCACAAAATAGTCCATGAAAATATAAGCAACATAAAGTTGTATAAGTGATTGGAAGTCAGAAACTGGTGCACACAAGTGTATGCAGGTCAAAGGGGAGCAGTACTGACACAGTGGGTCTCAGGAGATCACAAAGCTGTAAATAATTCAAGTAGATTACAGCAGCCACCGAGTGAGCCCTGAAGAGAGCAAGACTACTGGAGTGTGATAACAAACACAACTGATGGCCGTAGCGCCCCCAACAGACTCAGTGAACTGCAACGACTACACTTACTGGGGTGCCCAAAGCCAAAGGGAAACAACTCACCCTAGAGGAGAGGAGTTCACCAAATCACCACCAGCAGTGGAAGGGGCCAGACCTATGGGACAGTACACTCAACAGGAGGAAATCACGGGCCGCAACGACAAACAAATACTAGATACCATAGCAGAATTGAAAGTGTCTTGGGAGAGCAAGATTGGCGCTGCTATCCAAGAATTGAAAACCTCGCTTGAATGCAAAATTGACGCAGTAAGTGTGGGCGTTCATCTACTGCGACAAGATGTCCGAGCGCTAGCTGAGCGCACAGGGATTTTAGAAAAGGAGGTCAAAACCAACACAGGCACGTGCACGACCAACGCCAAAGAGATCCAAATGTTGCAACAACAAGTGCACAACCTCGAAAGCAGAGCTGAGGAAGCGGAAGGGTGTGCGTGCCGAAATAATGTACACATTGTGGGACTTCCGGAAGGCGAGGAAGGATCGGACCCGACAAATTCAGTCGATAACGTGTTGCTGCAAGAAATAACCAATGGTGCACTCAGCCAGGGGTTCGCAGTGGAACGAACGCACAGAGCCTTGGTCAGGAAGCCACCACCGGGAGCCCCCCCCCCGCAGCCGATCATCGATAACATACTGAACTATAAAGACAGAGAGAAGATCTTGGAACATTTCCACAAAGGAGGGACGATAAGCAGAGCATCGGCAACCATCACGGCGTATCCGGACTACACCCTATATGTGCAGAGACAGCATATGAACTATGTGGCGGTCAAAAGGAGGCTGCGGGAGACAGGCTACAGATACATGCTGCTGTATCCGGCGAAGATGAAAGTGCTCCATAAAAACAAGGCCCTTTTCTTTGACTCAGCAGAGGATGTGATGGCATGGCTAGACGCAAGGAACTGCCCGTCAGGACTGGGAGAACAGGCGGAGAGGGAGATGGAGATGTGAATGCAGGAACAGAGGAGGCATATCTATACCCCCAGTGGTTAGATTAGGTAGGATATTAGTAGTAAAGTATCCCCCTGCGGGGTTCTGAGTATCGGCTAGGCCGTAGAAAGGGAGTAGATACGGGGTAGCCTGGGATCCAGGGATGGAGCTGGGCAATTGTTTGGGAAGTTGGGGCAGTTGGGGACGGGAGAGGGGGGTGGGGGAAGCGAGTTGGGGGATTTGCAGTGTTAATTGTTGGGGAACGAGCTTACACACATACGCGCCTGCGCCTAAACTGGAAAAGGGGAGAGACAATGGAGGGGACTGGATATGGAGGACCTTAAGATAGTTACCTGGAATGTCATGGGGCTCAACAGTTACCTGAAAAGGAACAAGATTATGATGTACTGAAGGCAGAAAATAGATATATCCTTAATACAAGAAACATCACACGAAAGACAAACAAGAGGTGCAACAGAGGAAGTGGAAGGGGACCATTATAGGTGCAACATACTCTGCTTATGCCAGAAGGGTGTTCACCTGGGTAGCACCACATGTCCCCTTCAAACTGCTACAGACCACAGTTGAGGCGGACGGGAGGATGGGGCAATAAGGGGATTGATAGAAAATAGAAAAATATGCATTATCAATACATACGCACCAAACCAGGACACAGTGGCTTACTTCAAGACCCTATATAGCAAAATAAGCCCGTACCTGGGGGAGGCGGTGATATGGGGAGGCGACTTTAACTGCACGATAGACCCAAGGGTGGACAGGTCAGACAGGAAATCAGACAAACCCACCCCCACTGCCGAAGTCCTAAAGACCCTGTTGATAGACCTCTGGCTAGAGGATATGTGGAGGTTACACTCCCCACACGATAGACCGTATTCGCATTACTCTGCCCCACAAAACCTGTACACACGGTTAGACTACATGTTTGCCTCACAACATGGCAATACCTGCCCCCAAGAGCTCAGCTTCCAACGTGGCGACTCAGGGCTGAAGCACTGAAAGACACAGTGTTCAGGGAGGACCCGAGAGAGGAAATCATAGAATACTTTGAGAATAACACTGGGAGTGTTGAATCGGTCGGCACTCTATGGGAAGCTTTTAAGGTGGTGATGAGAGGTTATTCTATAGCTAAATCCAAAGGGCTACAGGGAGGAATACTAAGGGAGCTGCAGAAGGCAGAGGAGAAACTGGAGACAGTTCTGGGTAAAGGAGGTAACTCCAGAGAGGACGCCGATACCATAACTCAATTGCAGCAGGAACGCGCAGGGCACTGGGAGAGATTGTGCAATCTGAACTATAAGAAATACATAGAGAGGCAACATACGGGTGGAGACAAGCCGGGCAGATGGCTAGCATGGTTGTATAAAAGAGAGACCCCCAGATCAACGATCAGAGCAATAAAGGGAGAGGGATGGCAAATATTGGATACCCAGGAGGGCGTGAACAGAGTTCCTTGAATATTATAAACAATTGTACAGAGAAGGAGGGAGTGAAAATAGAGAGATAATGGAAACACTAGAGGATATTGACCTGCCAAAAATAAGTGCTGAACAACGAAAGGACCTAGAGGCCCCCGATTACATTGGAAGAATTAGAAGCGGTGGTTGAGCAACTACCCACCAGCAAGACCCGGGAGCGGATGGACTCCCTAGCGAGTTTTACAAAATGTATAAGAAAGAGGTGCTCCCCTCGCTGCTCGCGATGTTAAACGAGGCATTTGAAACAGGGATGCTTCCAGAATACGAGAAAGGCGATCATTATCCCACTCCACAAACCTAATAAGCCAAGCACAAACGTATAGAACGCTGTTGGTGTTGAACCAGGACAGCAAGATACTCACAGCGGTGTTGGCAAATAGAATGAGACAGGTTATAAGCAGATTAATACACCCTGATCAATCCGGGTAGGTCCCGTGCAGAAGCATATCAGATAACCTAAGCCGACACCACCAGGTCATAGAGCACACAGTAGGGGACTCGAGCAAGATTGCAATTGTATCACTTGATGCAGTGAAGGCCTTTGACACAGTCAAATGGCCTTGGCTGATGGCAGCCCTAAGAAAATATGGGATGGGGCCCGGGTACCTTCCGTGGGTGAAATTACTGTAGAGTTCACCGCTAGCCAGAGTTAAGACGGGAGCGATCATCTCAGAGAGATGGCAACTTGGTAGGGGCACCAGACAAGGATGCCCTTGGTCTCTGATGCTATACATCCTAGCACTGGAGCCCCTGGCGATATACTTTAGACAGCAATATGAGGAAGTCGGGATTTGCACAAAAGGGGGACCACACTTTATCTCATTATATGCAGATCACATGTACTGGAGATACCCGGAGGAAAATCTTCAATATATTCTAGAAGTAATGGAGCGATTTGCGTTGCTCTCTGGCATTGGAATTAATCCCAAGAAATCGCATATATTCCCCCTGGGGAGGTATGTAGGGGTCCCGCGGGAACAACTGCCAGTCTTGCAAATACCATGGGAGACCAGCACTTTCAGATACCTGGGGTTTGACATTTATCACACGGTAGAACAGAATATACACACAATACTGAGAAAGCGGTGGAGAACATTGAAAATAGCATGAGGTTCTGGACTAAGCTCCCCTTGGCCATGATGGGGAGAGGGGGTGCTGTTGAAAATGGTTGTGTTGCCCAGGCTACTACATTTGTTTGGGAACATATCATACATGATACCAAAGCGTTTCTTTGTTAAACGCCAGAGCATATGCAGGGGCTTTATCTGGCATGGAACAAGGAGCAGAATTGCCCTGTGGAAGTTGCAGAACACGTATGATAAAGGGGGTATTAGATTGCCTAACTTCGAGATCTATTACTTAGCTAGTTAGCTGCAATATGTGGTCAAATGGCTAGCGGAAGACTTGGCATCAGTGTCCAAATTGTTGCGATCGGAGTGTGCCCAGTTTTTTCTGAAAGAAATTATATAGCTGCCCAAATCTGAGCTAAAAGGGCGCCCTGGGATGTCAGGACTGGGTTGGAAGATATGGCACAGAGCTTGTCAGGTCATGGAGAACCCAACCCGGTGTTCCCTGCAAGTGCCGCTAGTGGCATTGACCGGAGGAGATATGCAACTGAGGAAGACGATTCAAAGGCACTGGGAACCGGTGGGGATCGCAACAGTGGGAGACATATGGCAGGAGGGGGAAGTAAAGGAATTTGGGGTGCTGGCAGAGGAAACGGGTTAACACGCGGGGCAGTATATTACCTATACTAGAATGACAGGGCCATAGAAACGATATATGATATCAGAGGGAGGACATGAGGTTTCTCAAATCTATGAACTGCTGATGTCTACGGTGGGAAAGGAAGTGGGCCAACTAAGACAAGACTGGGAAGAGGAAGTCGGGGAACTCATGAGCGATGGGCTATGGGAGCGGGCTCAAGGGTACCATAAAAAATTGTCTAGGAACGCAAGGCTACAACAAATACAGCCCTATGTAACCCACAGGGCATACATGACCCGCCAGAAGATAGTCCGGTTTAAGAACGCTGTACGACAAACATGCCCCAAATGCAGGGAAGAAAATGTTTTGGGCATGTCCGGAAATTGGGAAGTTCTGGGGAGAAGTAGCCCACCGATTAAATGAGAAAGGGATCAAGCTAAATGTGCAATCAGTGTGGGCATGCATGATAGGGGGATTCCCTAGAGTGCGCCAATTTAAACATGTGAACAAGCTCAAGGACTTGGCATATATACTTGCCATGGGATGGAAGGCATGTAACAGACCAAGGTAGAAGTTTGGTGGAGTGACCTCCAGAAATTGACTCAAGCTGAAACGGCAGAGTGGCATGAAGCAGGAAGTAGGGTTTGGGGGGAGCAGGGTGTTTGGGGGAGAAGCAGAAACCCCGACGGCCTGGAAACACTTAGTGGCCACATTGTATGGGTCCATTCAGGACTACTTAAGCGATCAGGAAATTGTTGAGAATACAGAAGGGGAGGTTCCCCCGGAGGAAAGAGGAGCAGAATGCGAAGTGGAGTAGGCTTGAGTTTGGGTGGAGGGGGAGGGGTAAGCGGTAGATATTTACACGATACTAAAGTGTTATGAAAATTACTGCCGGTTTGTTGAATGTTGATCGATTGTTGTAAAAACCAATAAAATTGATTTAAAAAAAAAAAGCAGCAGACACTCCCTGCCCTCGCACCACCACCAGAAGCACCCTTACCAATGATATCAGAACTCTCGAAGAATAAAGACGCATCAAGAAATTCTCACTATATAGATGTACAGTGAAAACCAGCAGAACCCCAGCAGACTTATTTTGACAAGTTAGAAGACTCGAACATAATAAAGAATAACATTCAGTTCAACATACTACACAGAGTTTGTGATGTCGACCAAGTTGCATGCTATGAATGACACCCTTAGGCAGTACTGCCACTATTGTGGGATGGTGTACATGATCGGGGCATGCAGTTATTGCACGCTATTTAGGAGCAGTTATGTCCAAGATTAAGAGTTGATAGGCCTCAGTTTTGAATGCTACCCAAAGGTGTGTTTAAGGGGTATGATGCCTGCAGGTGGGGGATGGCAGAGTTGGAGATCTTGCAGACTATTAGCGACCCAAAGCATGAGGAAGGCGTTACGGTAGACTGACCCAAATGCTGAATAAGCTGTGTTTCTCTGCAGATTTGAAACCTCCATGAGAGGAGGGAAATGGCACAGGGGCAGGGAGGGTGGAAGAAGTGGGGTTAGGGGAAAGAGGGGGAGGTTGTGAGGGAATGCAAAGGAAGGATTACTATGCTCGGGGGTGGCGGCATGGCTTCGGTTTCATGTCATTTAATCGTGGGATTTTTTTCGCTGGGTTTTTTACTGCTAATTTGCTAACAAAAAACCCATCAAATTTGTTTCATTATTTTGGGGGGGGGGGGGGGGGGCTTCCCCCACAAACCCCCCCATTTCCTTTCATTTTTTATCTATTCCCAAACACCCACATCCCATATATATAATTTTGCAATGCAAGAAGTAAACTGCAAGTATGTAGAGGAATGAAAGAAGTTAGTTATGTGGCCGCTTGGAACGCCCAGTCATAAATGATGTTTGCCCCCTCAGATAATATGCCCCCATAGAAGCCCACACCAGGACTGTCTATAATCATTAAACTATACGTGCCACCCCTGCAATACCACGGTGGGCCCAAGGGCAGATCAGCTGGGATGATGGACTGGGACTGTACGAGCAAAAAGACCATCACTAGAGGAGCTCACGCCGTGGAAAAATGACCCGGAGGAGTGAACCTGCACTGGAGGCGTGGGTAACAAGAGGAGTAACTTGCCCGGAAACTGGCCAAAAGTGGAAGGGTGGCAAAGGAGAGGCTAGCAGAACGTGAAGCAAGTTGCCCACTACCGCGTCCCCCTGATCCCTCACTTTGGGTTTCTTCTTTCTGGCCTGCTTCTCATGGTACTCTCCCCATTCTTACGGGGAAGGTGAAAAACATGGGTGTAACACTATCGGCTTCTTTATTTATGGACAGCCAAGCTGTGCCGTTAGTCAAGCAGGACACTTTCAGTTGAAAGTTTTGAAAAAAGTGCTCCCTCCAATTCCTAAACCTCTTCATCCTCCAGTGGTAGCAGCTCCGATACTATCCCGGTTGGACTATTGCAACTCTTATACTTGGCCCAGCCAAAGGGGCTTATTCAGTGATTACAGTGTCTGCAAAACCTGGCATTCAGAGTGGCAACTGGCTCCCCTTATGGAGCCCATCTCTCTCCTGTATTACGATCTCTTCATTGGCTGCCTGTAATAACGCATCAGGTTCAAGGCTTTATGTATTGAATACCGGGCTTTACATAACCAGGGTGCCGAGTTCCTCCAGGTTAAGTTTGCGTGTTACTACCCTAGCCGCCAGCTGCGTTCTGCAACTGCTGACCTGCTTATAGTGCCTCCCCATCGACGCACGTGGATAGGTTGTCAGGCTTTTTCCATAACAGTGCCTTACTACAGAATGAGTTGCCGCTGCCTATAAAGAAACTTTCTAATCATCTTGCTTTTAGCAAAACAATCAAAACACTCCTCTTTTAGATTGGTTTGGTTCAGACTTTCTCCCTCGTTGTGGAGGTGTTCGCCCGCCTTCCAGCGCCAAGATACTTTAGGGCGGTAGTGCGCTTAAGAAATACTCATAACATAACATCCAGCGAGAGAAGTGCAGAGGCGAACACCAGCAGTGCTGTAAAGGTTTGAGTGGAGGGTGTGGCTCATCCCGGATCCGCATTCGTATCCCTCCCCACTCCCCTGGCGGTGCAGGAGGAAGAAGGAGAGGTGATACGCCCAGGAAGTGGGAGAAGTCTAAGGAGAGGCAGCGGCTTCAAAGATTGTCAAGACAAGGAGGGGCAGCCGAGTGGGACCGGAGAAGACAGCCTGTGCGGATGCCTCTCCACCCCACTAAGAGAAGGCTTCAACACATGGCGGCCGAAGACGGAAACGGATGAGCCCTTCCAGCCGATATACACAAGCCCACACCGGGAACTATCACTGAAGGAGAAGGGACGTCAGCCACCAGCCACCAGCAGGCATGAAAACAATCGGCTGCACAGAGAAGCCAGCTTCTAAAGTGAACTTTGATTACTTGGGTTGTGAGGGAGAAGGAGGCCCCAAGTGACTCAAGAATTAACAGGAGGGGGGGGGGGTGTGCTGAGCCCCCCTGACCAGTCTGGAGAACTGCTGCAGGAGGTGCGACTGGGAGAGCACAACTGGGAAACCTCCCAGTGTAGTTTGTTTCCATACAAAGGGCGCATACGGTACAAGGCAGAGTGCTCACCACCCCGCTGCTGGGATGCCCACCCCAGGCCCCCAACCCCACCCCGAGGCAAGTAATAGCAAAGCTATTTGATTACCGGGTCAGACATATTACACTACAGGCGGCAAGGAGGAAGGGCACTGTGGAAGTTAACAGGGTGAGAGTTGCCATATACTTGGACTTCCCTAAAGCAGTCCATAAAGCCTGGCAATCTTTCGACGCTTTGCAAAAGCAGCTTAGGGCAAAGGGGATCAAATACTCCACTAGATACCCTTTGATACTCAGGGTAATAGGTCCACAAGGAGTTCTTGTTTTCATGAATCCTACAGATGCATGGGAATGGGTGGAAATAGTGGACTCGAATAGGAGGAAGGCCGATGGGCCTAGGCATGGAGAAGGAGACACCAGCTGAGAAGGAAAGGCTCGCAAGATGGCGAGGGAGCTGTGCCCCCATGATAAGGGCTGGAATGATAGGTATCCTGGAAGGAAATGAGTTAACGAACACAGTGGTTATCAACCAGACAGGACATTGACGTTTTTTCAAGGCATTGTAACAACGGCTGCACCTAGTCGGAGCAGGCAAGTGCCTGCACAGGCCCCCACCCACCTCCAAGTGGGGATGGTAGGGTTGTTGTATCTAGGGGACATAAGATGCTTCAAAGTTAGGGGGGGGGGGGGGGTGGAGGGGCCTTCCCACGGCCGGGCAGGATCCTCCTTCTTCCAGAGCCCCAGAAAAAGAATACACAAGTATCGACATGCAACAAAGACATGGTACGGTCACGTAATAGTGGGGGGCAATCTGAGGAGGGAATTAAAATGCTCGACATAGAACGTAAATGGGCTGAATGATAAAATAAAGCGAGGGCTTGTCTCAAAGTACTTGGGTAGGTGTAGGGCAGAATAACGCCCCGATGCCTGAGGGTTTGTGTGCGCTATACAAATGTAAAAATAAATACATCTCCAGCGAAGTATCTCGGACCACGCCCCATTGATGATGAGACTAACTGGTAGAGAGCAGAAGGGCCAGGAGAAAGGAAACTAAACGCTTACTACCTGGGCAACAAGGATATACAGACGGGGCTGAAGGAAGAGGCCGAGGAATATTTTGCAATCAACAAGGGGTTAGTGGGGAGTAACTGCACCCTCTGCGAGGCGTAGGATATACATTCCTCACCATAATCGTATTTCTGGTGCTCGTATCTGCTTAAGTGGCGTAGACATGGGCGTGACTAACACTATCCCCAATGTGACGTGTAGTGTACCCAAGATACTTTACACGTCAAGGCCCCCCTGTTTTTCTTTGTTCTGCCATGAGGGATCCTGAAGAGAATGCGTAAATGAGTACAGAAGAAAAGAAGGTGCAAGGTGTCCATGTTCCTTCAACTCCCAGAGGGGAGGAAGGGTGGGCGCATGTGCATCTAAGCAGATATAAGCACCAGAAATACAATTACGGTGATTAATGCATGTTGCTGATGCTGGTCAATCTGCTGAGAATCCCATGCTGTGCATAGACTAGCAAGCAGTGCCAGGAGATGGTGGTGGGGTGAATGGTGGGGTGAATAAAGGAACGGCAGCAGAGAGATATCTCAACACTGCCTGACCCACCTGAGAATCAGTCTTACAGTACATGTCTAAGCAGTAATGTTGAGTGGAAGTGTCAATAGAACTCCAGGTAGCCGCTCTGCAAATGGAATCAAGAGGAACATTTGCAATAAAAGCTTTAGTATCCCCTGTCTGTTGGTCTTTCAGTGGTTTTGTCTTATCAAGATAATAAAGCACTACGCTCTGAACATAGTGTATGGAGTGTTCTTTCAGCCGAGTTACTGGGATTCTGAAAGAAAATTGAAAGCTCGATGGATTGGTTCACATGGAACTTAGAAATGAATTTAGGTACAAAGAGTGGGTGTGTGCGCAGAACCACTGTCCTTATGAATGGTTTGAGACAGGCATGGTATCAAGACATGGCACAGACAGAGTTTAATAAAACTCTACTTTCAATCGTCAGGATGGGAAAATACCCAACTTGCCCCAACTCTAAGGTGGAAATGTTCCCTAACGAAAGGAAAACTAAGGGGAGTCCAAGTAGGTTATTCAAAAGTAAAGGTTTGTCTGAGTCAACACCTATGCTTGCCCTCACTTCTACAGAATAACAGGTTGAATGGGATTTCGCCATCTCAATAGTGTTCAAACTACAATTAGGGAGAACATTGAACTCTTCTGTGGCTCCCTTCCCCAAGTTCAAGGCACTCAGGTTTAGAAAGTTCCACAGAGTCTTAGGATTCTCTTGGCAATTCAGATTGGCTGTACAAAAGTTCACAATACCTTCTCTTGTCAGGGTATTCTTCTGTAGCGGATCTCTCAGGCTTCCCTCTCCCTAAGGCGGACCCTCTTGACTGGTTTACACTCCACAAAATATGCAACTGTCTGGGGGTTTTTTCGATCGGAGCCAGAATTCCCATGTGCTGTTGTGGCAGGTTATGTGTTAGTCTGTTGTTACAATGTGGTGAAGTGCGTGCGGATTGCTGTGCAGAGAGGTGGTTGTGTGAGTTTCTGTATGTTGAGTATGCCGAAAGTTGAAATTTTAAAGTTGCGGTTATAATAGTTGAAGATTTTGTCAATTTCTTACCACTTTGTCTTTGCTGTTCGGCGCCCAACCTCTATGGTTATCCTTTGTGTTTGGTACTCTACTTTGACCACCTAGTTGTCTGGCGTGCTGCGTAATGCGATCTCTCTTTTGTGTGGCCCCATTGGCTTGTGTATCTAGCTCATTTCTGCTACTTCCCAAGCCCTGCTTTAGGTGTAGTTTTGGTCACAGGACTTGTCCATTATTTATTTATTAAATATGTATTTAGCACAATTGGCTTTAAATATTACATACAAAACAAACATCAATACATCTATTTGTCACTTAATTTTTTAAAAAAAGATTTAAAATACCCACTCGTACATATAAAATTCCGAATGACAAATTTTGTAAAACTGTTAAAATTAGATTATAAAATGTCATCATATGATAGAAGGCAATGCTATTAATTTAATCTAACAGGCATTGCCATATTTTTTCCATTTCAGCTGTTGTAGAGGTGTTATTATATCGTTTCAAACATAAATGCCTCTAGTTCTTTAAGCTTTCACACTCGCATATGAGCTGTTTAGCAGATCATATGATTGCACAGCCACATTGTCTACACATTCGTACATTTCTTGCTATGCCCAATCTAGCGCCAATCATTTCCATGGTATCACATTTGTTATATTTAAAAAGCATGTACGATCTCACTATATCAGCACGCGGATATGCATGTCGATATTTAGGTTTTCCAGTGTCCAAAGTCCAGTATTCAAGGAACATGCCACTGTTAGATTTGGCAGCTAAATTCGCCATATCTCTTTCTTTTGCTACGGTATATATTGTTTCTTTCAACAGCCTTTTAACTTTTGCATGGGAATAAAATAACCAACTATATGCATTTTGTTTTGCCCATGTAAATGTTAAAGGACATTTGTACCGCGCACTATCACCAGCGGAGTGGTCCCCTGGCGGCTCTGAAAAAGGAGAGGAGGTTGAGTTAGTGGAAGGAAGCAGGAAAAGTGCAAGAGAGCAGTGATGTGCTGTTGGCGGCCTCAGCCCGGTGGGTCCGTTGGCTGGGCCTGGGGTGTTTGACGCTGGTAATCGTTGTGTACTGTTGTGCAAGTCTATGTGTCTTTTTTGTTTTGTTGTTGCATGTAGTGAAGTTTGTGCGGTTTGTTGTGCTGTAGGTTTTGGTTGTGTTGGTTAGGAATTTGAGAGGTGTATGTAGGTGAAATGGTTAGTGGAGTTGGTTAGTTGGCATCTCAATCCTGAGTTGAGGCGCTGGGCTTGTGTAGTCTCCCCCGATGCACCTGTCCTGATCTGGGTCCCTCTGACATTCAAGATACCTTACTCCTCTGGTCCCCACCTCTATCATGTTCTCTCATAGCCCCACCTGTACTCCCTTCATACTCCTGTGGCCAGTGCACCTGCCAATGTCAACAAGTAAGGCAGTGTGCCAATTGCCAATATCTCGGGAATTCCACACCACTGTGGTACCTGGTGGTAACTAAGGGGCGGGTGGAATAGTCGACTCGATCTCCGTGCGTGTCGCCAGAGTTCCCGTCTATCCGGTGTCAAACGTTCAGGGGCCGTGGGAGCTTCCCTGTCATTTCTGGAGTTGTCCATATCTTTTCCAGTTTAGTCATCCTTTTCTCTTTCGGTTTTCAGTTTGAGTCAGTGGTGTTGAAGAGCCAGGTTTTTAGAGATTTCCTGAATTGTAGGTGATCTTCAGTGTTTCTTATTTCTTTTGGGATGTTGTTCCAAGTTTTTGCGGCTAAGTGGTAGAAGGAGGCGCCTTTAAGTTTTTCATGGCAACTTTATATTCTAAAATATATCACTTGCATATCTAAAATCACCTTCAAGTAAAATGTATTCACAAGAAACAGCATTAGGTAATCTAAAAAGCCATCTTAAAATCCTTCCTTCAAACATATGCCTTTCATTGCAAAACATTTTCCCCCAGATCTCGGCAGCATAGAGTAAACCTGAGATAATTTTTGTTGAATATAATAATAGAACTGTATTGACAGAGAGGCCTCCTTGTCTGCCGATAAAATCACTAATGGCTCCCGAAGTTTTCATACATTTCATTTTGATCTCTTGCCAATGTTGCTGCCAGCTTAGTTTATCGTCAATAATCACCCCTAGGTATTTATAGCAATTTAGCTGCTCAATTTGTGTTTTATCAATATACCATTTATACCCATTCCTACAACAGAGAACTCGTGGAGAAGCGACGAGAATTCAGAAAAAACAAGAGAATGGCACAGACATTACAAACGGCACAAGCAAACATAAAAATGAAAGAGATCACAAGTACCTACAAGGCATGGGTCAAATTCTACCGGGCAAAACTTTATTAACAAGATGCAGAAGTGATTGCAAAAGTCCTAAGTACCAACAAAGCTAGAGAATGTTGGTCCTTGTTAAGATCTACCGACACAACAATGGCAGAACAAATACCGAATAACATCGGACAACACATGGGAAACACACTTCAAAAGCGCATTTCAATCTGTCGATGAAGAGCATCAGGAGGTTATACCCATATATAGCCCAGTTAGCAAAAAGCTGGATGACATAGAAGACATCAAAGACGTCATCAGAAAACTCAACAACTCCAAGGCAGCCGGCCCTGATGGAATAACACATTTTGAGCTCAAATGTCATCCCACAGAATGGGCAACCCTATTAAGCATACTTTTCAGAAGATGTGCTGGGACAAAGACATTGCCACCATCCTGGACTTCTGCAATGGTGATCCCTATCTACAAAAAAGGGAACAAGAGTGACCCCCAAAACCTTCGACCAATAGCTCTCTTGGATGCCATTGGTAAAGTATACAGGGCTCTCCTGATGAAAAAATGTCAACTCTGGCCAACATCAGCAAATTGCAATGACAATTTTCAAGCAGGTTTTAAAAAATAAAAAAATAAAAAAATGCGGGGACTGCAGGAAACTTTCTTCTGTTCAGCATTTTGAAGAGCAAAGTCTTACAATACAGATTGCAGCTGTCTGTCGTCTTCCTCGACTTCACCCAGGCAGTCAATCGGGTAGAAAGACAGCTCCTCTGGAAGAAACTCTCAGAATGGAAATGTCCACCAGAACTCATGGCGCCAATCCAGGCCGTACACGCTAAAACAAGCATGAGTCTCAGAGATCCAACTACACGTGGGGTAAAGCAAGGGTGCCCCTTAGCATCAGTGCTCTTCCTGGCTTACATAGGTGACTTCCAAAGCACAGAAGCTAATGCACGAGCCTTTCCACCAGAAATTGGAGGCTCATTGATCTCGCGCCTGTTATATGCGGACGATCTAACTTTGTTCGATCAAACACCTAATGGCCTTCAGCAGCAAATGAACAACCTCCTCTCATATACAAGAAAAAACCATCTAGAGGTCAATAAAGGTAAAACAAAAGTTATGATCCTACAAAAATCCAGCAGTAAACCCGACAAGAACAACTGGTACATGGGAGAAGTCTACATAGAGAAAGTCCAAAGCTTCAAATACTTGGGAGTCACCCTGGACAGTTCAAAAAACAAAACAATGCAAGAAACCCTTCATAGAAAAATCAAAATGCTCACGGTTCAAGCCAAAGTGATCGACAGAAAATTTGGCCAATACTCACTGATACCAGTACTGAACTTCTACAAAATGAAGGTAGTTCCCTCAGTGACATATGGGGCTGAAGGTATGCCAACCATCCCAAGTGAAATCTGGCCCAAATTAGAAGCCACCTTCTGGAGATCCGTTCTGGGCCTACCCAAATCAACATCGGGAGTGGTAATCTGAAGTGAACTGAGTCTTATGTCTCTACATTGCACCTTGAGTTGTAATGCACTAATGCTATACAGAAAATGCAGAATGGCAGACAGCAATCAAATATTCAAAATGATCAACAAAGAAATGCAGGAGGAGAAATGCATTTTACTTAACAACTGGAAAGAGGGAAACCAATCGCTGTTAGAGTCCATTGTTAGTAATGAAGACTAACTCATTCAGAACCCAGGTAAGGTCCTACGGAAAATCAAAGAACTGGATTGGGCTAAAACAACAGACATGGCAGCAAAGAACAAAACTGACCGCTCATCTTCTACACAACAGAAAGAAACTGAATGAGCTGCAAAACTTCATCATAAAATTTCCCAACAAAGGAGCATGTGACTTAATTCTAAGAGCTAGACTAAACTTGGTCCCAACAAATAAAATCCTTCAGATCAGAGGCCTCTCTCAGACCTCCTCCTGTCGTTTCTGTGAAAACCAACAGGCACAAACCAAAGAATCCATGCGACACCTGGTAACCTCTTGTTCAGGTACTCATCTGATTAGAACTTGCCATTTAAACCACCTGTGCAACCACGACACGCAATGGAACGAGGAGATATGGTGGTACAGGGTGATAGGCGGCGACAGACCCACCTCGCGAATTGCCACATCAAAATTTTTAGAGTACATTGTGAAGAACTTGCTGCAAAGGAATTAGCTGCGGAAAAACTCACCTATGTCCTCAACACTTCCTTTTCATCAGAAGAAAAATGCCCAAGCGACAAATGTTCAAAAAGAGACTTAGTGAAGCATACGTCAGCCGCTTTTTGTAAAAATCTTTTGTGGATCAAGCAAAATATTTAAAAAAAAATATACCATTTATATCTGTAAGATCTAGATTGTTTTCTTTTGTCTAGAAAGGCCATCACCTTAGTTTTGCTGATATTTATTTCCAGCCCATTTTCTTTCGCAAATTTTACCAGGCTATTCAGCCTATTTTGTAGGCCATGGGGAGTATAATCTAATAAAACTAAGTTGTCTGCATATCCCAACCAATACAGCTGCAGATTAGCAATCTTGATCATATCAGCATTCCCTTCAAATATTTAATTCATACAATCTGCCAAGTATAAATTAAAAACTGTTGCCGCCAGTGTACATCCCTGTTTGACACCACAATGAGTGAGTATAGGTTCAGACAATCTACCTTCAGCGTCAAGTCTTATAGTACGGACGTGTCTAGGTAGAGTTGTTGGATCATATATAGCAGACCTTCAGGTATCCCCCACTTCCTTAACTTACACCATAATGTTTCCCTTATGATGGTGTCAAATGCTGCAGTGAAATCTATAAAGACTGCCTATACTGGTAGTTTCCTTACCGCCAAAGAATATTCCACTGCGGATACTAAGTTAATGACATTGTGAGTGGTAGATGATTCAGCTCTGAAACCTGCTTGATTTTTGGGAAGTATATTATTTTCATTGATCCATTCCTTTAGTTCAATAAGTAGAACCTTGGCAAATATTTTAGCTGGTATATCTAACATGGCTAACATTCTGTAGTTTCTTGGATCACTCTGGACCCCTTTTTTGTATATGGGTAAATGATACTTTCACGCCACGTCTCAGGGATGACACCAGTTTTTCCTCTGTAGCGGTATAAACGGTACAGTACCTTTGCCCATAGCTCGGGAGGTAGCCTCAGAAGAGCGTTACATGTACCATCAGGGCCTGTTGCTCTGGAGGTATGTAATTTTTCAATCATTTTCTTCAGGCTACTCGAGGTGCAATTACCATCCCATTCCGCTCTTACAGCCTCATTGATCTTCTCTTCTCCTATACAACCCCAGGGTAGATTTAACATGATTAATCCATTGTTTTTCAGGTACACTATTTACTGGTAAACAACTCTTCTTGGTGGCATTAATTGCCGCCCACATTCCATGATGGCTGTTGGTCTGCGCACATAATGCAATAGATCGCCATTCTTCTTCCTCTTTATGTTTACGATAATGCCGTAGCCATATCCCATATTGTTTTTTCTCTTGCTTTATTAGCTTGGCAGAGTCATCTATTCCAGAATTTGCTATCTCTGATAGATTGTCTAAGCCTTTGTTTTGCCTTATGAATTTCACAGTCAAAGGTCTTATTTTTATTATGTGAAAGGTTCTCCAATACTGACGTATTTCAGTTTTTTTGCAGTAACTAATTTAACAATTTGCTCAAATGCCTTTATTTCATTTGGGCATGGATCAATTGCTTGTCCTATAAATTTTACTAGCTCATCTTGAGCGATCTCATTTGCTTTTACTAGTTTTGTAGGATCCCAAATTATCCTGTTCGCTGCTGCATTAATTTCTATGTTACCATTCAGTTGATAGACATTCTCTTTTCTAGGGAATTTCGTCAGTAGATAGAGTGGAAGATGGTCGCTTTCCTCTCTCGCCCATAAAGCCATATCTATTACCAATGTGTCAGCGCATTTGTTTACAAATATATAGTCTATTGTAGAAACACTACCATATCCCACCCGTGTTACAGCACGGGCCGCGTCGCCATTGGTGTTTCCATTTAGCATACTCAGTTGATGTTTTAGGAGCATCTTTGCCCATAGTCTACCACTACTGTTAGAAAATCCATGTGTAATGGGTCCCGATCTGTATTCCGCAGTCTGATTATCAGGAAACATAATGTTTGCATTAAAATATCCTACTAAAAGTATGGGGATATCTTGGCTATTTTCATATAGAATTTTATACACTGTAGCAATATTTATTTTATCATTAGTTCCATTTGGTGGATTATATACATTAATTACCAAAAGGTAAGGGAAATCTCATTGGGTCGTTTTAATTTTTACTGCTAATATCATCTCATTCGACCACTTAGTGTTTTCTCCGATCCATGGGCTTGTAAGTGAAATTAGCAGTCCCTCTTTTGGGAGGCCCTTTTCCCCCCTTTAGTGGCCAAACTTTGTATAGTGTTACGTCCATCAAACTCGCTTGGTTTATCAAGCCAGGTTTCTTGGAGTGCTATAACACAGAACAAAGCTATGGTTTCTAGTAGACCTCCCTCCTCAGCATAATGAGAATGCCCACGTGTGTTGTACATCCCGTTGTTTGTCCCCTGGATTTAGGGCTCCCGTGGTCATGGTGCAGTTATCAGACTGAACGGTCCACCTACTACAGGTGGCTTACCTGTCCAATGTTTCCTGGATAAACATCCTGCCCGGGGGCCACCCCAAAGCTTCTGTACACTTTTGGAAAGTCGCTTTCCCTTTACTCTGGGATTTTGCTCCCACTTCTGTTTTCGTACAGCTCTCCTTTTCCTCACAGGAGTTCCTCATTCATTTACAGAGTTTGTATGCGACCACTCTGTTACTTTGTTTCTTGTTTCAATAGTTCATTTCTGCATCCACTTGCTTAACTTCCATTAAGAGCTTTCGTTAGTATGCCGCTTGCATACGTTCTCTCAAACACACTGTAGCAATGGCAGCACTGACTCGCGTACCGGGTTTCTTTCACTCTGAGAAAGTCACTGATCACGCAGCTGCTTCTGCTGGCTCCGGTTTCAACCCCTGAGGTCAGGGTGTCGCTCCCTGCCCCCAACACTGTTGGGCTCTTCACTGCCCAGGGGAACGAGTGATTCACAGAGTCTTGTAGGAATCACGTTGCCTCCCAACTTTGGCTCCTTGGAGACATGGCTCCCTCGCCACGCTTCCTCCTCCTCCCTGACTTACTCTGCAGGGGCAAGCGTCTCAGTGTCCTGCTCTCTGCCTTCTGGTCCTGGTATACTCGGCTCAGCCAGAGTGCTTGGGTGCTTTTTATACTGGCTTAAAGGTCTTAACATTCTGCAGGTGTGCATATTGAAAGTCAATGGTCTCACTCTGCCTGGCCTTGTTAATGGGACATAGAAAATGGAGAGGTTGATGTGCATTGATTTGCATCTTCTTCTCAGTACTTGAATGGTGTTTCTCATTAGAATTCTGTACTTCTCTTGATCTCCTTTTCTTCGTCCCAGTACTTAAGTGGTGTTTGGGAGAACAGTAGAGTGTGCCTGAATACATCCTATGAAGGCTGAGGGGAAGTTGCAAAGGTCCTTATCAAGAAAGTGGTGATCCCATGCATCGCCCTCGGGTCTGCCCTCCACAACCCCCAGGGACCCTCTACCCAGGTGATCCTCCCTCGCTTGTCCACCTCCAGGGTTGGGATCCAAAAGCGATGGCCTACCCCTGGCCACCTGTGTAGAAGATCCATGGGGTGTAGTTTGGGAAAGACCCCGAGGTTTTCACAATGGTAACAAATGGGTCTTGAACTGAGAGTGCCGGCAGTTCACCAACTCTACTAACAGAAGTAATATCCACCAGAAAAGCAGTATTACAGGTGAGAGCCTTAAAACTAGCTCTGTGCCCTGGCTCAAAAGGAGGCCCCACTAATTTGTTAAAAACAATATTGAAGTCCCTTCCAGGATTTGGATTAGAAATAGGAAGGCAAAGTCTTTTTAATCCTTCCATGAAAGCCTTAATTATAGGGACACTCCACCAGGAAACTTTGCTTTGAGGCGTGGTGTAAGCAAAAAGGGCAGCATGGTGGCCCTTTAGTGAATTGAAAAGAAGTCCTGAGCTTAAGAAGGGTGTTAGGTGTGTGTGGGTGAACAGTTAATATGGTTGATGTTCCTAGTACTGCACCATATGACAGCGAGTACATTTACTGAAAGAACAGTGCCATTTTATTTATTTCTTACATTTGCTAAACGCCCAAACCCTCTGGTATCACAGCGTTGCTACTGGACATCTTATAATAAAATTCAACAGTATTACAATTGCTGCCAGTGGGACACTGACACATTGCTATTGCTATAATAATGCTATAATAACGCATTGCTATTATGTGTTTTTACTTATGTGCTAGAGTAGCAATATAGTCTACAACTTAAATCAATCGCCTGGTTAAAAGGGAGATACTCGGGAAGAGGTGACGGTTAATCTAGAGCTACGCAGCCCAATTCGGAGGGAGGTTGGGTGGAGTCTCAACCAGTTATACCATTAATTATTTGATTGATGCTGCGGGCAACTGGTTAGACATTATGGGACATGCTGGCACGAGGTAGTGTGGGTGTATAGAGGGGAGAAAATGATATAACAGCATACTACCATAACAGTAAATCACAGCCAGTAGAGGTACTGGTAATACTGGTGACTAGAGGAACACAAGTGTCATGAGATTGCCTAGAATGACAGATGTAGGCAATACAAGTACATAGGTCTAACAACAAAAATAGGGCATATTTGACAAAGCAATATACATTCTCATAGAATTGCATTAAGCTATACCAGAACATTGGGTGGTAGCTAGACAACATGAGAGGGCACATCAGCTTCTAGGCACATCCTTCGCCTCTGGATGTCTTCCCATCCCCTCTCAAGCACTCCCTTGTGCACCCCCTTCTTAAGAAACCCTCTTCCGAACCGTCCTGCCCAGCTAACTATCGCCCTATCTCTATCACTCCTTTCCTGGGCAAGCTCCTGGAGAAATCTCCCAGCTTAATCTCCATGCTGAATCTGTTGGTAGCCTTCACGACCATCAGTCTGGCTTCAGAGCTGCCAGAAGCACGGAAACTGCTCTCCTGAACACCCGTGAGGACCTGCTCTCAAACCTTGACTCTGACATTCCATGTGTTCTCATTTTACTTGATCTCTCTTCTGCCTTTGATACGGTCAACCATACCATCCTGCTCAACCGTCTCTGTGATAACCTGGGTATCACTGGTCTGGCCCTGGCTCGGCTGACCTCTTTCCTCTCAAATCGACCCTCCCAGGTCCAACTGGGGTCTTTCCTGTCTGACATCTTTTTCTCTACCTGTGGTGTCCCCCAGGGTTCTAACCTCTCTCCCTGGCTGTTCAACCAGTATCTGGCACTGGTCGCCCACCGCATCGCTGCTCTCTGCCCCAACTTTCAGTGCTATGCGGATGATACCCAGCTCATTTTCAGGCTACCCTCGGCCTCCTCTTCTCCTTCCCTCATCTCCGACGGTCTTTCTGCTATCCAGAAATGGTGTGCCGCCAACGACCTCTGCCTTAATCCCAGTAAGACCGAGATTCTACTCATCGGCACACCCACTCCCTCCTTCCCTGCAGCTCTCTGGCCAGCCTCTCTTGGCCCTCTTCCTGCAGGGCAAAAAACCTTGGGGTCATCTTCGACTCCACACACTCCTTCTCTCCTCACAATTCTGACGTTTATAAGAAGTCACACTACCAGCTGCACCTCCTCAGAGTTATCCTTATTTTCCTCTCCTTCCCCCAGAAGCTCACTGTCTCCAGAGCCCTGGTTCTCTCGAAGCTGGACTACTGTAACAGCCTCTATCTAAATCTGCCTGCCTCTGCTCTCCGCCCTCTGCAACTCATCCAGAACAGGACTGCGAGACTTGTCCTTGGCCTCAAGCCCAGGGACCGTATCTCTCCAGGACTGAAATCGCTGCACTGGCTCCCTGTGGCTGCGAGGATTAAGTTCAAAACCCTCTGCATTGTCCACAAGGCCTTCTGGGGCCAAAATACCTTCAACTCTCTCTTCCTAAACATCTTCCTTCTCGAGCACTTCGCTCTTCCGCCTCCAACTCCCTCAGGGTCAGCCGCTTCTCCAAGCAACGAGTTGGGGAGAGACCTCTCTCCGCAGCAGGGGCCTCCCTCTGGAACAGCCTTCCTGCCTCCCTGAAACTTGAGGAGAACCATCTCCGGTTCCGGAAGCACCTCAAAACATTCCTCTTTGCTTCTGCTTTCTTTCCCCCTCTCCCCTGCTAAATCACTGAAACTGTACTGAATCAGCAACTGGGCCACTCACCAATCTCGGTCCTTGGCCCAGCCACTCTCCCCTGCACTGCCTTCCTTGCAACCCCTGCACTGCGGGTCTGTCTCTGTATCCCTACAGCCCCCCTTCCCAGCACTTGTCTGCACTTATCTTGCACTTGCCACCAGCTGGCCCTCATTATTTATCTTGTTGATCACTAAACCTGTACTGCACTTTCCCCTCTCCCTACCCCCTGGCACTTTTCCCGTCCCCCCTACCCATGCACTTGCGCGATCTGAATGACACCTGGCCTAGTAGGATCGTTGTCTGTCTCCCCTTGTTCCCCCCCCCCGCCCTGCCTCGTCGTGCCTTGAAACACTTGTGTATAGGCGCGTTACAAATGCCATATCATATCATATCAGGGTAGTATTCAGTAGGCAGTTATAATCTAGTCAGTGCAATCCGAACCCGAAAGGGTATGTGGGATATCGGAGGCAGTTCAAACAATGCTAGAAGAGAGGCACAGAGGGGCGATACTGGCGAATCCCAGTTAAACTGAATTCCCAGTTAAACAACTTAAGTTAGACAGTAGGACAAAAGGAGTATTACAACGGCAGAAGCAGCTATAATTTATTGGGGCCACGGGTGGTGAGGCAGTAGTAGTGGAGAGTGTGGTTGACAGTTCTTGTTTTGGCGGGTTTCTCTAGGTGTACTGGACGGAGGAGTCCCGCAGTTGTAGCGATGTGCAACAGGCCATTAGTAACTATTACTGCTCGAGAAAGTATGCTGGCACTCACATGCAATGTCTTGATTGCCACAGCTTAAATGTGTGGTAATGGGCAGTTAGTACAGGCTAATTGCACCGGATGAAGCAGTAGGTAGCAGGCTGATGAGAGCAGATGGATCTCATTGGCAGTTGCGCCCTGTGGCAAACAGGGCCTTTTCTTGGCCTTTGCCGAAGGCTGGCGCTTCCGCCTGCCGGCGGTTCTTGCTGGTAGATGAGAGCCTTGGTTGCCTAGCAACGGGCATACACAGTCTTGTTGTGGCGCTATGTCACACCCAACATTTTGTTTGTTTTTTGCCCCATTGTGTGATACTGTAAGGTACAATGTGCAATGAAAAAAATGTTACCACCAAGTGGCAACAGAGTCAAGAGACTAAGAGAAACAAAGTTTCTCAGTATTGACAGTCTGAAGCACACGTCAGTTTCCCCATAGCAAAGAGCTCAATCCCAGCGGATACAGAAACAAATTCAAAAGGTTGGGGGGGGTGGGTCCATGGACTATGGAGGAAAAGTTGCTTCTAGAGAAATCTTTTCCAACATGCAACAGCACTGGTCTTTTTAGCAAATGAAATGGGCAGGCTTACTTGACAACATGTTGGAGAAGCTGAAGTCCATAAAATCGAAAATAAGATGTTTGTGTTTTCTCCACCAGCTTCAGCCCGCAGGCAGCAGCATTTGGACTCTTCTCTTTGAAATCATCCAACGCCTAATGGAACAAATCAAAAGTCAGAATCTATTGCAGAAATGTTAACGAAAAGAACAATAATTGCATTGTTGCGCTAGAGTGCTTAATGAATAGCCATGAATATGGGAGCGTTTCAGAGAACAAGAAAACAGCTTTAGAGAAAGGGGGCAAAGGAGCAGCTGCTGGGAGAGGCACAAATATGATGTGGAGAGATTAGCTCAAGCAAGGGAGGAAGGAAATGCATGCGGTCAAATTGACATATTACAGCAGAGGTGGAAGTCTTAGATAAAGGTGCATCAAATGAGTACAAGTTAACAGTAAGCAATCTGACAAGTACGAGACCTAAGGTTAATCAGAGGATGGCTGACCACAACTGATGTTGTGCCATTGGATTTACACAGGGAACTTCATTTTATACAATAGGAAGGGCAGATGCAGACTGTGGGGGGGGGGGGGTGCGGGCTAGGGAGACTGGCTTGATTTTGGGTTCTGCAATTTGTAGTCTGTAAAGGGTTTGCAGTGGCTGTAATCCGTTTGGGTCGGGTTAGGTCAGAGACAGAAGATGCGCATGCTCAGTCAGCCAGATGGGGGCAGTCGGGGTAATCGTAATTAGTCAGTAGGTTGTGAAATGGTTTTGGTTGAACTAGCGTTGCTTCTAGCTGCACAGAGGCCCTTCCATGTCAGACAGTATCAAACGCAAGAATTAGCTGGGAAGCGCCATGACCGGACAGCTTGCTTTTGGTGCCTACCGCTTCTGTAGAGCCTTCATGAGTAAATCATTTCCTCTTCTATCTCAGGACCAATAAGCAGAGTTTCACTTTTCTTAAATCTTCCCCACTATGGGACAGTTTGAAAAGTAAGGTTTACCTTGTGTGGTAATGTGGACGGAGTAGTTGGTATGTTTGTTTGTTATGGCTGGGAGAGCCATAACAAAGGGAAAATATGCACACACCACCTAAGGGCAATCCAGCACATTACATGTAGACTAGGTACAAGTATGACATACCTTCAAGTGGGAAACTCTTGTTAACGAAATCCCTGCTCGTAGGTTGTTTTGACATCTAAAGAGCACTAAAATCGTCCAAAATATTGAGGACCTTACTCTGATGGGGTCAAAAAGGCACCAAACCAACCTAATGGCTCTAAACTCGGGCAGTGGAGGTGTTGCCCTATTGTTCGGTTTAAAACTGTTAATAATAGCACTGTGAGAAACCAGAGGGTATTCTCACTCCTACTGCCCTTGGATCCCCTGCACAGGCGGCCAGGGAAAGGGTGTCACTCTTGGATCCAGACCCTGGTGGTGGAGAAGCAAGGGAGGATCACGGGGGTTGAGGGGGCAGCAGGAGACCTGTGAAAGGAGTCAGCCGTGGTGGCCCAGGAGAAAGAACCAGGACGCCGGCAGAAGCCCCCGAGGACTTGTGGGACCCAATGTAAATGGGCTCTGTATTCCCCACAAGCCTTGAAGCCTCCAAACTTCAGCGTGTGTAGCAGGAGCTGCTAAGCAGCCCGGAATGCTGAAGAAGCTATCCGCGTCCAGACACAAGTGTCAGAAGTGGCAGTGAGAAGCAGGGCACACACAGCAAAAGAGCGGAGATCACAACGGTGGGTGTTCCCAGACTTCAGGAAATGAAAGGTAGTCGTGGGAACCTACGGGAGGAGGCCGAGAAGGCAGGCAAGTGTCAGAGAGGCACTCCGGCACCGGGGAGCTATAAAGGAACCACACATGAGTAGTGGTTCAGGAAAACAAACACATAAGCGTATATTGAATACCGAACTAAATGGAAATTTAACATTGAAAACCAAATGTATATCGAATACCGAAATAAAGAGCAATTTAACAATAAAGCAAACAAATATACATTGAATGCTGAACTTAATCAAACAACCTAAAAGAGCATTGAACTCTGACCTGAAGGGGAACTTTAAATATGTTTGGCGCACCGAATTAACCTAAACCTTGAAGTCCAATACATTAAAGACTGAGGGAAGCCGAAAAGTGAACTTTAATGAGTGAATGCAGTGTAGCAAGGGGTGTGTGATGCATGGTGGCAAAGCCACAAGGCGGCCAAGAAGAACCCAGGGGAGCCCAAGAATACACCCCTAAGCCTAGAGCTTAATTAAACGTATCAAGTAAACACTTGTGTGTAGATGCATTATAAGTCGTCATATATCAAGTGACAGTGACTTGGTGCACAGGAACAAGTACCACGTAACCCGTGTCTGTGAGCTAAGGAGCCCAGAGGTCCTGGTTGCACAACCTGTAATGGGTGGACCATGTGGTCTGACAACTGTGCCTAGACCAGAGAACCCTGAATGGTGAAAGCTAAGGATACAGTGAACCAAGCAACGAAACCACTGTAAAGGAGCTGGCGAGGCAAGCCAGAAAGAGTGTTAGGTTGACCTGGGGTTTTGTTAAAGAGTAAGTGGAGTGCAATTAAAGACACCAACATCTTGGGGAAGGGAATCCTGAGACCTAAGACTACACTTGTTGTCTTGAGACTGGAGTCTCGATACCCCTGCGTTACTAGAAACTCAGGGAAGGGATCCCCAAGGACTGGTTCTGAACTATATTACCACCTTGAACTGGAGAAAAGCACATTGAGATTTTTTCATGGAACTTTGTGCTTGGGGAAGGGGAGCTGAACAAAAGCTGGAAGAAGCTCAGAACTTTAAACATGGTTTCTTTTAAAGAGGGATAGGGAGGAGAAGGAGGATAAACTAAGAAAATAGAAGGGATACAACCGTGAGGTACCCACAGGCAATATATCTCGCACGCCAAAGCAGTGGAGCGTGGACAATACAAGACGCACTGATGCAGGATACAGAGAAAAAAACCTCCCGTTCCTGAAACAGAAATACCACGAGAAGGGAGGGTCGAGCAGATAGGATCCTGGCTTGGAGACTGAGGAAGGAGAAAAAGGAGGAGGATTATCAGGACGGAGGATAACCGGCACCTGCACGACATCGAGAGTATAGGAAGCAAATTCATAGAATACTACAGGACCCTCTACACGTCGGAATGGGTGGGGTATGAGTACCAAAGTTATGATTTTCTTAAAGGGCTGCCAATCCAAGGGCTCCCCAAAGAGTTAGCAGAAACCCTTGAGAATCCCATTACTTAGAGGAAGTCATGAAATGAAATCAGACACCGCCTCGGGGGAGGATGGGTTTACAATAACATTTTATAAATTATATAAATCCCTGTTAGCACTGCGTTTAGTGAGGGTATTTAACGCGTGCTTGGAGGATGGACCCCTCCCCCATACGATGACAGAAATTATTGTTGCAATCCCCAAGGAAGGGAAGGAACCACCAGGTGCTCATCCTATAGGCCCATTTCCCTCCTCAATGGTGACGTGAAGAAACTAAAAACAAATCCTACAAACAAGACTGAAGGGGGGTATGTCTCTCCTAGTGCATGGAGACCAGGTGGTATTTATCAGGGGAATGCAAGGATCAGACAGCACCGAGAAAACTATCAACCTGAACCACGGAGCACAAGCGGGAGGGCTGGATGCGTGTCTAGTGACATTGGATTAAGAAAAGGCCTTGGATAGGGTCGAGTGGCCTTTCATAATGAAGGTGATGGGGACAAGGGGGCTGGGAACAAACTTCCTAAAATGAGTGACAGAGTTATATAACAGGCCCCGTGCAAGGGTGCGGATAAATGGGGGACTCACAGAGACATTTGAACTCACGAGAGGGACCAGGCATGGATGTCACCTAGCCCCGCTCCCGTACGCCCTCGCAATGGAGCCGTTGGCGATTGCAATTCGCATGGATGAAAGGATCAAAAGGTATCGTGGGAAGAGAACTAGAATGTAAAATGTTGCAGTATGCCGATGATATACGGGCTGACCTTACGAGCATTCAGGTCTCCCTCCCAGCGCTAATGGCCCAGATTGAGGACTATGGCTGCCTCTCAGAACTCAAAATTAAGGGGGGAAAGTCTGCTATCCTGCAACTATTGGCAAGGAGTCCCCTGCTAGGTATGAAAAAGAGCTACCAGGGCATGACAGTTAACCACAACAGCATCAAATACTTGGGCATATGGGTGACAAGGAACCTAGGGAACTTGGTTATGGCTAATTGCAATCCCTTTCATGCTCAACTCATGGCAAACCTAAATAGGTGGCTCCCCTGGATACTGACCTGGTATGACGGAGGACCTCGATTAAGATGAATGTTGTCCCTAGACTGTTCTATATGTTTGCATCTATCCCGAGACAGTTACCAGAGAAGTTTTTCTTAGAAGTTATAGGAGAGCCCCGTAGTTTCATATGGGAAAACAAGACCCCTGGGGTGAAAATAGCAACCCTTAACCTTCTGAGAGACAAGAGGGGATTTGGGTTCCTCAACATCCGCCTCTACTATAAGGTGGCACAAATCATGGGAATGCTGCAACGTATGAGGGAAGATCTAAGGCCTTATCTGGAAGATCTGGTTGCGCACCCTCTGAAGGCCAGGGGCAACTTCTGGTCCCCGTCCCGCTCAATACCGGAGCGTATTCGGTCCCACCTTATATTGGGAGTGATTTGGTCAATCTGGCAGAAATCCAGGGACTCACAGGGTTATACTTTGTGGCCCTCCCCCATGTCCTCAAGGTGGGTGCCACCGTTCGAGTTGGGGCGCCAGGGATTTCTGAATTCACAGAGGTGGTCGGACAAGGGACTTGAGCGAGTGGGACAATTCTTTGAGAATGGGAACTTCCACGAGTGGGATAAGGTGCGTGATATACTGGGAGGGGATGCAATTTCCATATTCGATTATCTGCACATTAAGGGTATCTTGTCTGATCCAAGGTGGGGTTTGGGGGGGGAGGGGGCTGCGAGAGATCTAACACCAGTGGAGAAAGTCTTCGAGTAATCAGTAACAAGGAAGGGTATATTGTCCAAACTATATAAAGGCTATGAATAAAACCCATCTACAGGGGAAGCAAACCTTCCAGAGATATTGGGTGAAGCTTGTGGATGAAGAGATCTCGGAGGAGGAGTGGGCTCGTATATATAATGTGGTCTTTCAGGGAGGGTTGTTCACCTCCTCAATAGAACAACTTTAAATTACACTACTATTTAAGCAGTCACATGTAAATGTATGCAAGTTGCTAGAATAGTGTTCCACATTCTATAAAGCAATAAGTGTAGGTACTGTTTTTGTATTCTTAACGGAATGAGTGTAAATGCTCACCAATGCTTACCTACCTTGAAATACATTGTTTCTTTCTTAAAAGTGTAATATTGGATTTTGATTTCCCTGGTCTGCTTTATACAGATCTAAAACAGTCTGAGTTAATACTAGTCTGAGTTGCAGGTAGCCCATCTTCAAAATATATAGTCGTACTCACCTTGAATAGCTGCTGGTCTTCTAGACTTTTAACACTGGGTTGCGCTTCCCTAAATTGCTTTGGCACTATTCTAAAATACTTTCATAAAGTTCTTACTTGCATTAGACACTGTATTATGCACTTAACATTATACTGGGTATAGATAGCCATTAGGTAGTGGATAGTTATGTATCATTCGGGTTTTGTTTCCCCTGAATTGCTTAGTTTATTCTAAAATAGTTATTGAGTGTTCATACTTCTCATTGAGTAGCTCAAGGCCCCTCCAGAAAGTATACGTTTTGTTTTACTAGCTCTGAACTGTGTTCTACAAAGTAACATCTGCTACAAAGTGTATACTGTTAACTGGGTTAGTTTATTAAGTGATTTATGTAACTGGGTGTCACTGCATGACTGACAGGGTCTACTACCCTTGAACTACTGTTGGTAGTCTAAAAGCATATATAGCCTGGTTTTACTCCAAGAATAGCCGATTGCCAGTCTGAATGTTTTGTAGGTTTTGCTCATATGACTGCTTATTGTAATCAAAATAAGGTTATACTTTGAATTGTAACCCATAAGTATTGAGTTGATTTCTATATTTGTGTTTATACGATATGCTATTTAAATAAACACTTTTTTACAATGCATAGTGTTTCAGTGTTTCTTTGTACCACGCCACAGCCCTCTCTCCCGCCTAAGATGAGCCTGGCTGCTCTGTCCATGCTACCTCATTCTCAGGTCGTACAGCCTTATACTAAGAGTGAAGCTTATGTACTGCCCCAGATATGGTTTTTATGAAGTCTTGGTAGGACTTTAGAAAAACTGTCCTAACAAGCAGTCCAGCTGATCAGAGACCTAACAAAGCCTGATGCAGACTCCAGATTTGAACACTTTGGCAACCAGACTCTGGGTGACCAGTGACATCAAGTCTCAGAACTCCATCAATTTCCCCAAGCAGAAGACCAACGGGACCCAAATAAAGTCCCAGCAGCCAAAAGAGAAGACATGCGATGTTGTCAAAGTACTACCCACGCCGCATTCCCCACAGTTGAAAGTGCTTCCTCTTAGTCGACACAAGCGCTTGGGGAACGACAACCTGTGCAACATACAAAATGCCAATTGCATGCAGAGTACGCCATTGTCACCGAAAGGGGGCTGCTTATTGTTTGACGTGAACCAGGTAACAGCAGGTAATCTGCCGCTTACAAAAAACTGGCAGAATGAAAACGTACCCTCCCCGTTGCTGAGAGGGCAGGAGACATCCCCAGTGGCTCTAAACAGCCTTTCCGCCTAAGCGGATACTCTATGTGCACAAACCTGTTTGCTTGCTGATGGCACGTGCTGTCCTGCTCGAAGCAGGCTTTCAGCACTGCTGTCCCAAATCGTATGCTCGCCAGGTAGGATGAGACTGCTGCGATTAGGCAGTTCTTAAAAGAACACATTTGTGGCACAAAACCTGGCAGCCTCTACATTTCAGGTGCCCGGGCATGGAAAAACTGCATGCTTCAGAAGAATTCTAAGAGTGAACTAGCTGGTTGTATGACAATCTTTATTAACTGCATATCTTTGCAGAACTTGCAGGGAGTGTTCCATGTTATCGTGGAAGGTATTCCTGGAAGAGGAGGGGAAGGAGGTATTAACTGGCAAAGACACCCTGTGCAAGCAGGAGAAAGTAGACTGCTGAAGGCCCCATGGTTTTGCTGGTCTTGGGATGAGATGGATCAACTTGACAGCAAAGGCCAGGATGTGCTTTACAGTGTATTTGAGCGGCCCTGCTGTCACACTCAAAAATGGTGCTGGTTGGTATTTGCGAATGCTCTGGATCTCACAGAATGAATCCTTCCTAGGCTACGTGTAAACCAACGCTGCTCAACTTTCCACCTTAGTATTTATTTGTTTTATATAGCGCAAACCAGGCCCTGAGGCTTCCGGGCGCATATCTTCAAACAATGGTTACAACAGTGCAGGAGCATAGTACAGGCATGAATACAAGAGCAGTACAGGTTAGTCAGGCATACATGACAAAATAGTCGGCTATTCAGTAGGACAGTTGATCATCAGAGGCGGCTAGCCAAAGTTTAGCTTTGAGTTTAAATAAGTTGAAAGATGACCTTACACTAAAGATCAGACTGCCACCATGTTACAGGAGAGGCTAAAGTAGGTGTCTGATGAACAGATGCTTGCTTGACAATGCAGCCATCCAGTTCTGTGCTAGGAAAGTTAAACTATATCTGGGGATGCTTCTAAAGCGCTGGCGGTGCAGTGGAGACCGTGGATTCGGATGACCTAAATCAAACCACTCTCTGAATGCAAATCTCCCACAAAAGCTTCACCGGTGTCCCTTGTTCCCAAATGTGTCGACCTGCCCCACATCTCGTGTGCGATTACTGATGTGTATGGTTACAGAATAACATCTGGTAACTCTAGGGGCGCAGAGGACTCCTTCCCCCTGCAGCAGAAGCTCCTGGTCTGCTCCCGGTTGATGATGACCAGACAGTCTAAAGCGAAGGAAGAGGTGCTTGTTCAGTTTCATGAAGCAGCAGATGACTGCTGTGGGTCAATCCGAATGCCTATGCCTATTGAGTCTCTTGGGAGTCCCAGGGAATTCTGGGATTAAAGAAATCTAAGGAAGATAGGCTCAAAGATGTGCCTGAAAATAGAAGAGAAAGACATGGAGCACTCCGCGAAGGCCAAGGCATTTATTGGAAATATTGTGCACACCGATTGTCTTAAATCCCAGGATTGACTAACTGTATATATTGACATTGAATGTTTGTATAGGTAATCTTGACCTTAAATTAGGAGACTTGACCCATTCCAATTGGGTTGCCATGTGAAGTGGCTGGATTTTGTTTTTCCCTTATTTGACAGCTGCTTCTTTAGTTGTCCGTCTCGGAATACTGCAATAGACTACTTTATCTGCCTCCCCACAACCCTTTTCTGTTTTTAAACCATGCCTCTAGAAAATGAATGACATTCCTATCCGCTGACACATTTTAACTAGACTCTTTGAAAATTATCCTTTCAGGGCCTTGACAACACAATTTCATCCTTCCGTTTAAGAATATTTTCACAAGACTGTTTCAAAGGCTGCCTTTATTTTTTGTAATCCCCACAGAGTTAATTATTTTTCCAAGGTAAATAGTCTTCAACATATTTGGACTGTGCTCATGAAGAACTGCTTGTGTAGTGCCACCGGCTGGATTTTAGACTTTTCTTTTTAAAGAGACTACTGCAGTGTTCTAATTCGAAGGCCAATCATGCATAGTCCACTCCCTGGAGGAAGAAGCAGGCATCTTCAGGGGAGATCCCGCGACCCGGACGGAGACTTAATGAGCCTGTACTCTGAGAAGGATCGGGAGCTACCTCAAAATCACAGCGAAACGGCTGGATGAAGATAGCCAAAGGAGGGAAGCCGCCTAACCAGCTAAAGCACACCTAAACCCCCTTCACATCGAGGGTGGAAGTAAAGAGGAACCTGTTCTCCAAGCCAGAGCTGACCCGTGGAGCTTGTGCGTACCACGACATGCCCCAGCCGAGTGTATGGATACACACTCTGGCCCAAGGCCCCAAGGGCCCAGTTTGTTCACGGGTGGTTTCTTCGGTTCCCGGGTCACGTTCAGGCCCAAACTGAAAACGTTAAAAGCCCGGTTGCAGCGGAAAAGGACACGCAGTACAGCACTAGAAGGCAGAATCCAACAGCCACCTGTCCCTTTCCCAGTCCCCCTCGATAACTGAAGCGGAGCTACAGAAGACCCCCCTCCCTTCCCCCCACACCTGAAACTGCAATACATCATACTGAATGTCAGGGGCCTAAACTCCCCAGAGAAACGCAAGTACACCCTACGACGCCCAAGAGACCTTCACAGCACAGTGGCATTCCTCCAGGAGACGCACCTATTCTCCGAGGGAACGAGAGGTCCTGCAGAACCCGGAGGGGAGGTACATCGCAGTGAAAGGGGAGCTATTTGGCCAATTACACACTCTAATCTCAGTCTATGCCCCGAACAAGGGCCAGGAAACTTTCTTTACAGAGCTGGAATCAAAGATTCTCCACTTCTCAAAGGACAGGTGGTCATAGGAGGAGATTTCAATGGGGCTCCAAACCCTCAAACCACCCCTCGCACAGAGACTTTAAGATCGCCCTGAGCCTCTGCTACCTATTCAAAGCCCTGGGGGTGGGGGGATGTAGACACGTGGGGGGTCCTCCACCTGGAAGCCACAGACTTCATTTTTCTCTCACGCCCCCCTCGCGTATTGACATGCTACTGCCACCCAGCTACTACTTTCCTTCACGGACGAGGTGGAACTAGGCACGAAGGTTCTCTCCGACCACGCCCCAATAATCCTGACAGCACAGGTTTTCTATCCCGACCCCTCTCCCATGAGACCCTGCTGGTCCCTCTATGAACCAATGTTACTTGACATGGCAGTACGTGACGCTATAACCGAAGCGATTCACAATTATTTAAAGGTGAACCCTCCGGAACTCACCTCTGTGGCGACTAGGTGGGAGGCCATGAAAGCAGCTGTCAATGGAGGGGGTAGGGGGTGGAGAATCTAATCACCCAAGCAGCAGCATATAGGAAGCGACGAAGCAAGTTGAAAGAACAGCTGGAGAGGGAAGTGGAGGCAGCTGAGAAAAACTTCAAGAAAGGGTAGGGACCTAAAGCAGCCAAACTTCTTCACATAGCCTGCACCAAAACAAGAGGCACACAATCCAGAAGATACAGCCCAGACCCTGACCAGAACAAAGCAAAGCTACTACGCATATAGCAACAAAGCCAACACGTTTTTTGTCAGCAAACAGGCAAAAGTGCGACGGCGGAATCTCATTTCAGCCTTGAGGGGCCCTCGGGGCGCAACCCTGTACGGGGAAGAGGCAAACCTGCAGCTAGCAACAGCCCACCTCACGAACACATTGACTGCCACCCCTCGACCTCCATCGCATCGGGTGCAATTCATTACACAGACCAATCTGCCCCACGTCCCATCAGCGGATAGGTGCACCCTGGACCATCCAATCGCAGCCGAAGAGGTAGAAGCAGTAATCAAAGCCTTGACACCAAGAGCACCAGACCCCGATGGCTTCTCAGACAAATTCTTCAAACTCTTCCGACCCTTCCCTCTTGGGCCCTTTGACAGAACTCTTGAACTAATTTCGTGAATCAAGCACTATAACCCCATCAATGCAGGAGTCCACCACCATAATGCTTCTGAAACCTGAGAATGACCCAAAGGACTGGTCCTCGTACAGACCTATCTCTGTACTCAATGTAGATGCAAATATCTACTACAAAGTGCTGGCGAACAGACTGGCGACGGTGCTGCCGACCACCATCGACCCAGACCAAACATGCTTTATCAGGGGGGAGAAGCACAGGGGACAGCATTCGGAGGGCCCTCAACCTCATCAAAGCGGCATCCCAAGAACAACGGGAACTAGCGGTATTAAACCTAGATGCTGCAAAAGCCTTCGATCGGATAGATTGGACCTTCATGCAGCTCACCCTGGAAGCCTCCCAGTTTGGCCCTATGTTCCACAAGATGCTATTGGCGAATTACCAAGCCCCAAAAACGTCCAAGGATGAACCAAAGGTTTTCAGCCCCAATTTGCCTCTTGCGGGACGAGACAGGGCTGCTCACTCTGCCCTTTAATCTTCGCCCTCATGATGGAGCCATTCGCACAAAAGAATCCGGAAGAACAACAACATAACAGGAATAGATCTAAAGGGGGAACAGTTTAAGATATCATTGTACGCAGATGATGGCTCTCCCTCACCAACAGCCGGTCCCCCCCCCGGCGACTCTGGCCGAACTGGAAGCAGTTGAGCAGGTGGCAGGCTTCACGGTCAACTATAGCAAGCCGGAAGCGCTAGGGGTAAATATGACCAATGAGCTTATAAATAACCTCCAAGTAACATGCAATGGAGCGTTGCATCGTCATCCTACCTGGGGGTACACATTATTGCAAACCCAAAGCAACTATGCAGCAACTTCCCCCCGCTGTTCAAGGAATTGGAGGCCGACCTGAAGAGGTGGGAGAGCCAGGAAATGAAATTAACCTTTTGCCCAGGCTCCTGTACCTATGCTCGACCATACCGGTCCAACTCCCCAGACAACCCCTCAGCTACAGAAGCAAGTATCAAAATTCGTCTGGAATGGGGCAGAGGCAGGATCTCGCTTAAGGTAATGTTCGTAGCGGTTAAATGGGGAGGACTGGTGCTACCTAATCGCTACAACTATTACATAGCAGGCCAACTATTGAATGTCGCTGCCTGGGTCGAGCACTCAAACCCACCCCCCCAAAAGGGACACGCATTTAACAAGCCAAGAGACCCCTCCCCCCGCTAAGTTCCTGGTTACATACAACGGGTACGGTGCACCCCCTCTGGCCGATGCTGTTGACCTTCACTAGAACCACCCTGAACTCCTGGGCACTGCGGCAGAAGCAGCCCCTCCAAGGGAATGGCACAGCTTTCTCCAATCCTCCGGAACCTAGACTCCTCTCCTGGCATGGACACAGCAAACTTTGGGTGCTGGCCCTGGGAGGAGGGAGGGCCTCCATGAACTCACTTGCAACTGTTTAAGAACGGCGCCACGCTTGCCTTCGAGGATTGCAAGAGCCGTTTCTCTCTTGCTGAGACGGATAGATACACCCATGTGCAGATATGGCACTGGATTTTACAGCCAATGGTTAAACAGGGAGCCACAAGAGAGCTCCACATCACAGAACAAGCTCTAAATGAGGGCCCGCGCCACGGGCTGATCACCAAGGTTTATAAATTATTCCAAGTCCACATGTTGACAGCCAAAGCTCCATACATGTCTGCTGGGAAGCCGATTTCGGGCACCCCATAGATGAGCAAACTTGGGTGGACATTTGGACTAGAAACAACTCCGTCTCCAGATGTATAACCAACAAGGAATGTGCACTCAAACCCCTCCACCGTTGGTACTAGGCCCCCAGAGCTGCAGCACCATTTTCAGAATTCCCTGGACCTGAGCTGCTAGAGACAATGGGGCACCCGTGGGACATTCTTCCACATGTGGTGGGAGTGCGTGAAGTTGCAGGCTTTTTGGGAGGAGGTGCTACAAACCATCACAGCAAAAACCCACTGCCCGGAGGGAAGAAGTGGGAGTGGGGGGGGGGGGGGGGGGGGGGCGGGATAAGACGAATAACAGGACGCTAAACATAACACTTGTATCTGTCTTCATACTAGCACGCTAGCATTTTGCTGTGACCGGTCATAAGTTGTTTAAAAAAGGAAACACTTCAGTAGACGCTGCTGCTAAAGAGGTGGCTGGTACCAGCTTTCAGGCTGAATCTGTACTGCCTAACGAGTCAGGCACAAACTCCATTCCCCGCAAATGTAAAAGCTACCCATCTATTATACAGGGCACAGTTTCAGAATCAGAAAAGCCCTTCAGTCCAATCAAAAGGTGGTTCGTCGGATGCACCCGGATAATCTTTGTTGTTACAAAAATGAACACCTAGTCACACCACAGGGTACTTTTGTCTTATTAGTCTCGCATTTATCACAGACTTGCCCATGTGGGAAAGGTGGGTATGATTTCTTCGATTAATCAGGACTGGTACGCACAAGACATTTCAATTACTTATTTCAGGGGGAAATGCAACTCAATTTAATACATACACACAGCACACCATTTATTACTCGCCAAGAGTCGAATACCAGTAGCCAATGGCTAGTGGCGAGTGCAGATGCAGCAGCCGGACATATTGTACTGTAGACAGTGTGTCAATTGTCAGCAAAACAACATAGGTAAAGAATCCGCAACAGCACGCCATATCCTTTGATGTTCCTTGATCTACATTCAGGACGATTTCATGGAAGATTCTGTGGGTACCAGTTCACATTAGCTATTGTGGACACCTTTTCGCACTCTTCACTCATGATACCAAAGGGTCATTCGGTCATCCTACCTGGCTGGAGTCAAAACAATCACCTCAATGTTCTGATAACGCAATAGTTCCAGATATACATCTGGAAAATATCTGTTCTAGTGTATAGGAAAAGAGGACACTCAGCATTCTTTTCTGTTCCTATGGTCATCAATGGCAAAGACAGTTCTTTGTTGGGCAGAGCACTGTTCACAGTAAATTAGCACATACACAGTTGTGTCCCTGCCTTGTATCTGTAGATAAAACATGCTTGCATTTTTTATCAGATACTAATCAGAGGTGTAGAGAGGGTAAGGCCTGAGCAGGCAAGGGCCACACAAAATCTGTAAATGACCACTCAGCAGCACTGTGAGGGCATTTACAGATGTTAATGTCACTGCGGTGCGCCAACTACATTAGCTTCAGGGCCCACTTGTTAGACAATCCTGGCTATGCCTTTGCATACTATCCTAGATCAGCATGTAATCAGGTGTTTTCTCTGTTTGTGTGTGTCAGGCTGAATTATCAATATTTTGCCCAACACGAGTGTGCAAAGTCAGCAATCATTTATACTATGCCTGTAGATACTGTAAATGTCTCAGCATTATAGCTGGTTTTTAGGTTGCCAAATAATGTCTTGCCAGTGATGCCCAAAAGGCAGTCAGAGGAGGAGGGAGGAGATGGGATGGGGGGTGCGGGGGCGTAACAGGAGCTACAGACAAACTGAACATCAATTGTTTATGAGGCATGGGGTAGTCCAGAAGATGTAACAAACAAACAAAAAAATAAGGTACTGTATAGTGGTAAGAAATTAAAGATGGGGTGGGGGATGCAATCTAATGTATCAACTGCAAAATGAGCAGCCAATAAACAGGTTCGAACCAGGCTTACCCACTTGAGGCAACTCCGAGATACTGAGCACATTGCTGCGCTTTAGTTTCCAGCGTTGGGACCACCCAAAAGCAAATTTAGTGCATACCATAGATGAATTGCGTCTTAGTTCACTTGTGATACTTCAGTTGTGTGCCCATATATGGATTGTTTTGGTTGGGAAGGAAATTAACCTATCCCACCCCCTCTAGCCACTTTAGGGTGAGGCGAATCCCAATAGGATACCGGTGATGAGCCAGGGGGGAGTGAAGAGTACTAAGAGACCATGCACGGACATATTATGCGAATTGTAGATGTTTAGACTTAGTGCACGCATATAAACAGGTGCCATTTTGTAGCTACGGCAGATACAAAGGCCTGCATGGCAGCGCGTTAGATACAGGCCGCAAACCTGAATAGGCCCAAGCTGATAATTTCCACAGAAACCCCCCTATGTTCTAAAACGTCTGCCATTGCACTTATCCCGAGAAAGAATGTCTCCTGCAAGGCCATGAGACAGTGCTAGGCACCTCGATATAGGCGTTATCACAACCAGGCCAGAGCAAGCCTCCGACCCCCATCCAGCCAACTACAAGTTATAGCCCCTACAACTGCCTGAGTCCTAAGGCCCCTGAATTCCAAGATACCAGCTGACCCCAGGCCACCAACCATAAACCAGACAACCATGAAAGATCTAAAAAAAAAGGGGACACCCCACTTTTACTTTATAATTACATGATTTGTAATTAGAGGTGCGGGGAGGGATACATTATAGTTCAAAAGCAAGGGTGGAAGCCTTGGACGCAACTGGGATGGGTGAAATGTGTGCGGGTCACAGTGACATTGAGCCTTCCCCTGTACCAGTCCATGATCATGCCAGGTTGTTAGAATAATATATTTGTCTTTTCGACCTTGGTTCCCTGGAGGGGACATGCCCAGCTGACCCCCCATGCAAACAGCCACCCTCCACCTAATCTACAGGCACCCCAGGCCCTGCACCCACCTTTGTTGGCGAAATATCCACCCTCCTCCTTGACAATGCTAAAACTAACTCACAAATCATCATCCTTGGAGACCTCAACCTGGGACTTGGCGACCCCAAAGATCCTATTGCACTTGATCTGGAAAACGCCCTTTCCAACTCTGGCTTCACCTTGCACATCCAAGAGCCCACGCATTCTAAAGGCAGGACCCTTGACTGGCTAGCCAGCTCTAATTGCAATATCAATGTTCTGGCCATTACCCCTTGCCTTTGGTCAGACCACCACATTATCACCTTTAATAATGAAGCTGCCGCCCGTATCCCGACCGTGATAGCGCCTGCTCTCCCGACCAGAAACAAAAAGGAAATAACCAAGGAGAAACTTCTCCCTCTGCTACTCCCTACACTTAAAGCGGCCACTGACTCCTGTAATGACCCTACCGCCTTAGCTGACATCTATAACTGCAGCATGCTGTCAGCTATAGATTCTATGGACCCCGCCAAACTGAGGAAGGCCAAACCACGAGCACAACTGAACTTTTGGTTCACCCCACAGCTAAGAGTACTGCGTAAAACCAACCGCTGTGCCGAAAACCGTTGGAAAAGCTACCCTTCTGACGCGCACGAAGATGGCTTCTTCCTGGCATCGCTCACCTACAAAGCAGCCATTATAAGAGGCGAAAAAAGAATCCCTTAATAATCGCATCTTGCATGCTAACTCCAACTCTAAGGAACTATTCAAGATCTTAAAAAAGCTCGAAACCCCCGTTACCCCCCCCCCCATCCCCGACACTTGGATTAAAGATAGCAAATGGTGTGCTAACATTCAGACAGCGTTACTGAATAAAATCACCATGCTTCAATCTAAAATCATAGCCAAACAAGATAGCCTGAAACTGGACAATCGCCCTCCTACCTCAGCAGGGGCCCTCTCCCCCGACTTGCCCAACTGCAAACGATTTGCATTCTCACCGCTCACCACTGCGAAGGTAGAAAACATTATCCTGAGGATCAAACCGTCCAACTGCCAGGGTGATCCCTGCCCTGTCCTAATTATTAAGGAATCTGCCCACGATTTGGCCCCATTTATCACATCCTTCATCAACGCCTCCTTTAAAACAGGAACTGTCCCCGACAACCTTAAGGATGCATGGGTGATCCCCTTGCTCAAAAAACCCCTCCTTGACCCTAGCATACCTACTAACTACTGTCCGATTCCTGTTAAAAATTCTAGACTGTGCAGCATACCTGCAAATCCAAGAGCACCTGGAAGCCAATAATCTTCTAGGTCTTAGACAATCTGGTTTCCGCCCTAGACACGGAACAGAGACAGCTTTTCTAGACTTAAAAACTCAAATCGCAGTGCTAAAGGACAACGGCAAACTTGCCCTGTTACTTCTACTTGACCCCTCTGCAGCCTTCGATTTGGTCAATCACCAAATCTTATGCAAACATCTTCACTCGGCCGCCCATTTCCCACCATCAGCTACGGCCTGGATCAAATCATTCTTGAGTAATAGATCTACGCGGGTCTTCTCTCAATCTGCAGCTGCAGACCCTTCCCCTATTCACTGTGGCGTCCCCCAGGGCTCGTGTGTCGCCAACGCTCTATAATGTTTTTACAAAACCACTCTTTGATGTACTTGACTATCTGGGTGTCTCCTATATGAATTACGCGGACGACAGATACTCATTCCCATCACTGGAGACTACTTGGCTGACACTAAGGCCCTGAACGATGTCTACCTTGTCATCCAAGCTTGGATGGCACAACACCAGTTATGTCTTAACGATGACAAGACTGAGCTCCTCATCCTGGGCACTACGCAACACCTTAGTAAACTTGAGCCATCTTACCAATCGTTTATCATCGATGGCAACACCATCCAAGTTTCGAAAGACACCAAAACTCTAGGCGTCTACCTTGACGCCACCCTATCCCTATCCGACAAACAAATGCAGTCAGATCCTCCTCAGCATACACCTGCAAACTCATTGCAGCTTGCAGGCCATTTCTGACCACCCCCAACACGGTCACACTGGCCAGAACTCTCATGTCCAAAATTGACTATGGGAGCGCCCTCTACCTTGGAACTAGCCAAGAGAATCTGAACAAACTGCAAATCACCCAGAATAACGCCATTAGAGCGGCCTTAAACATCCCGCGAAACCACATCTCAGAATCTAGATCCAACTTACACTGGCTACCGGTCAAACAGAGAATTTCACTGAAAGTCTTAGGCCTCACCCACAAATGCCTAGCCAACCAAGCCCCCCCCCCATATCTCTGCAGCCGGCTATCCCACCACACGCCTTCCCGCCCGCAAAGAAACAAACATACCGACTGTCTAACAATTCCTAGGTTCAAACTACAAAAAGCGGGTGGATCTAGCTTCCCCGTCCTAGCTTCCAAGCTTTGGAATGCCCTCCCCCTCACCATCAGATCTGAAGAATGCTTTAGTGCCTTCAAATCCAAAACCAAGGTCTGGCTCTTCAACCAGCCTTGATTTCTGGACCTACCATGTTCTTGGGAGCCTGCCCCAGGAAAACCCCTGCCTTAATCTATACTCTGTAAATAATTATATATTGCTGTATGCCCTGAATACTTTGCACTGTTTAAAGGTTTGAATACATGTACGCTTATGTACCATGTCTAAAGTTGCGCTCTGATGCCTCCAGGCCTGAAGGTGCGCGTTACAAATAAAACAAATACAAATACGTGATGGAAGACAAACAGACGGGGCTGGGGCCAATGGCCTGGCATTCCTTATGCGGTAGGATGACCATGCATTGGGCTGCGCCAAGCAACTGCGCAGGTTTTGTACAGTATATTAATGACGCTGTGCACCCTTTTCGCCCAGAACGTCCCTGGATAGCAGAGTTCTTTGCTGATACCTATTTTTTGTATGATTAAAACTCGTTATGCTTGCAAGAATCTCTTGGCCTTTTTTCCCCTTGTATATTGTATTTTTTCTGGTGTGAGCGTTTAGTGGCGTGCCTTCAAATTTACATAAAAATGACATATGATATGATATTTCATTTATAACGTACCTGTACATAAATGAAAATACAGGGTTTCATGGCAGGTGGCCTTTGAGAGTTACATGTAGAACTGGAGGTGGCATGAACAGAAGTTACCGTATTTACTACGAATGCTGTGAACATTTGGAGTGTTGTATGAAGATCAGTTATTGTGCCAGATCCTTAAAGTGTTAATAGTATTATCAAAGGCACCAGTAATTACATTTTAAACAAAACTGCATTATAAACAAAGCCAGCTCCAGCCATTACCAAATGCAACTATGTAGCTCAGTCCAAAGATATAGCTGCGACAGATCTGCATCATGTCCTTTTATATGTCAGTTTCCCTGACCCCAGAGCCAGAAAAACAGCTGCTCTCTGCAATCAAACACAATGAGCACAGAAAGTGTCACCAGGCTTCTTCAGCCCAAACTCCTTCATGCGTCGATCTGAATCTCACACCAAAAAACGGTCATGGCACTATAAGGCTTTCACACAAATGCAATTGTCAATCATACAAAGCTGGAAACACCTTTACAATGCTACCAGTTACCACCCTGCTGCTGTCTCACCCTTCAGAGATTTGAGAACTGCCTGCCTTGCCTCTACCTTTCCTCCGAGCTCTGGTTCTCTCTAGGCTGGACTATTGCAACAGCCTTTTTCTAAATCTGCCTGCCTCTACTCTTCATCCAAAACAAGACTTGTCCTTGGCCTCAAGCCCAGGGATCGTATCTCTACAGGACCAAAATCTCTGCACTGGCTCCCAGTGGGTGCGAGGATCAAGTACAAAACCCTCTGCATTATCCACTAGGCCTTCCGGGGCTTGGGGTCTCAATACCTCCAACTCTCTCTTCCTAAATATCTCCCTTCTCAAGCTCTTTGCTCATCCGCCTCCAACTATCAGGGTCAGTCGCTTCTCTATGCGAGGAGTTGGTGGGCGATCTCTTTCCTCAGCTGGGGCCTCCCCCTGAAACAGCCTCCCTGAAACTTGAGGAGAATCATCTTCGGTTGCGAATCATTGCTAAAACTGCTCTTCGACTCAGGCTAGCACCTACCCATCTGTCTCAATCATGTGAAGTCCTTCCGGCCAAATTTCAGATAAATAACGTACAGTCACTCACGATTCACCTACTATATAGACCGCCGGGCCCTCTTGGATCTTTCGAGGAAGATCTGCATAATATAATCTCAAACAATCTTAAACCTACCTCGCAGCTACTCCCATTAGGAGACTTTAACCTAGGTTTTAACGACCAAACGGATAAAAATGCAACAGATATAGTCAACATAATCAACTCACTAGGCCTTTCCCAAAAAGTCAATGATCCTACCTTCTAGAATTCTGGACTTGAACTGTTCAGTTACAATCTCTTCCATCCTGCCGTTATCGTGGACAGACCACTTTCTAGTGTCATTCCACCAATCTACTAAAAGACCCATTCCACTGACTCAGCCACTAGCGCCACCATGTTCAACTAGAAGTTAAAAAAAAGTATCACTGCAGAGAACGTTATCTCTGCCATCCTGCCCACCCTCAATGCACTGCCAGAAAATCGTGATCCAAGTACCCTACTTCAGGAATTCAACAATATGCTCACCACATTGGACAAAATTGCTCCTGTCAAACTCAGACCTTGCAAACACACAGCCCACCTAAACAAATGGTTCACACCTCAACTTACAGACCTCCGCATCTTAAAGAATAAAAGTGAAACCAACTGGAGACTATGCCCTTCCAGTGAGAACAAAGCTAAATTAACCACATTTTCCTCCCATTATAAAAAGGAAACTTGCCGGGCAAAACGTAATTCCTACGATGAGCGTATCGCAAACTCTAATTCCAGTATGAAAGAACTCTTTTCCATACTTAAGGAACGAGAGTACCCAATTGCTATACCTGATGTCTGCACCAAGGACAAATCCCGGTGTGCAGACATCCAACATGGTCCAGCCAACAAAATGAACACTCCAAAATAAAATTCAACAAAAAAAAAAAAAGAAGTACTGAACCTACAGCACTCACCCAATACCCCTTTGCCCAATGTTTCACCATCGGCACACAGTACCACCTTCCATTTTTCCAAAATGTCCACCTTGGAGGTAGAAAAAATTATCCTGTCATTGAAGCCTTCAAATTGCAAAGGTGACATCTGCCCAGTACAACTAATAAAGGATGCTACCAGAGAACTAACCCCTTTCATTACAAAACGGATAAATGCCTCTTTTGCCACAGGTACCATGCCTGCTAATCTCAAACAATCTTGGGTGCTCACCCTCAAGAAACAGACATTAGATCCCCTCATTCCCACGAATTACCGTCCCATCACCACGGTCCCATTTCTACTTAAAATATTGGACAAAGCTGCCTATATTCAAATTCAAAAACTCCTAGATAACAGACAATCTGGTTTCCAGCCACTACACGGAACAGAGACATCTTTAATCGACCTAAAGTCCCAAAGAGATGAGCAGAGAGACAAAGGGAGGACAGTATTCCTGCTTGATCTCTGTCGCATTTGATCTGGTCAATCACAAGGTCCCATGCCGACACCTTGATTCTGCAGCCCATTTCTCCACCGGAGCCATCAAATGGATTGAGTCCTTCTTGAGCGAGAGAACTATGAGAGCCTTCTCCCCTTCGGCAGCCGCTGACCCAACACCCATCCTATGCAGTGTTCCCCAAGGTTCTTGCGTCTCGCCAACCCTCTACAATATCTTCACTAAGCCACTGTTTGACGATCTGGACCATCTGGGTATCACCTATACCAATTACGCAGATGATATTCAGATTCTCCTCCCGCTTTCTGGGGATCACAATACAGACATGGGATTAGTGAACAAAGTTTACCTTATCATCCAAGCATGGATGGCTACTCATGGCCTGTGCTTGAACGATGATAAGACCTAGCTAATAATTCTGGGTTCACAGGCCAACATTAAAAAACTTGGCCAAGAATTTTCCTCTTAATATTGACGGGAACACCATCAAAGTCTCTAAGCCGGTAAAAACCATTGGATTCTACTTGGACTCCACATTGTCTTTCGATAAACAGATCAAATCCCTTACCTCCTCCACAGCTTACACTTGTAAGTTAGTCAGAGCTGGTAAGCCTTGCCTGATCCTGGCTAGAGCCCTAATATTCTCCAGAATTGACTACTCTAATGCCTTATACAGTGGTGCCAACAAATCTACCATCCAAAAACTCCAAACACTACAGAACAATGCCCTTAGAGCATCCTTAGGCATAATTTTTTTTTTTTTTAAAAAAACACATTTCCTCTTTGAGACGCCAGCATAAATGGTTATCTACAACCAAAAAAATACAATTAAAGACCCTCTCCCTAACCCACAAAGCCCTTAATAACGCAGCCCCCAGCTACCTTTCAGATAAATTCCAGAGAAGAACTTCTCTCAGACCCATAAGAACTGGGAATATCAATTGTCTGACCATACCTAAATACAAGCTCAATACTATTGGTGGTAACGGTTTTACAGTAAAGGCTGCTTAACTTTGGATTGGAACTCACTGCCTCAAGATCTGAGAGATGACCAACCCTACCTACACTTCAGAAAAAATGTAATAAACCACATCATCGCCACAGACCCTTAGTCCCCTCACTGCTGTGGACTCGCCCTCACCTGAAAGACCTTCCTACCTTGCGTTAACTGTGTATTACGGCGCTACATTCAAAGACTATGTGCAACCTAATCTCCCTGCACACTAGTTAGCTTACTTGTGAGCCTAAGGGATATATGATGGGGTTTACTCATATATATATTTTTTTTCACAGGGCCTATTGCCCTACATCTGTCTGTAATTACACAGGCCATTCTTATTTTTGTCTCTACTTTGTACATTGTGTATTTCTTGTAAGCATGTAAATATTGTATATTGTGTTCATTTCGCAACTTTGTAAGCTTTGCATTTCCATACCACTGCGCCCTTTTACTTACGAGTCTGGTGCGCTTAACAAATGAATAAACAAACAAAACCTTTCCCTTTGCTTCTGCTTTTTCGCCTCCTCTCCCCTGCTGACCTTCTGGCTGAAACTGCACTGGTTACCTGGCCACCCTCTCCCTTCCCCGCCAGTCGCACACCTGCACTGCCTTCCATGCAACCCCTGCACTTGGGGACTGTTTTCTGTATCCCTACAGTCCCATTACCAGCACTTGACACCTGATGCCTGCATTTTCCCCTGCACTTGCCACCTGCTGGCCTTGCTGTTACTTAATGTCATTTATTCTCTCCGTACCCCCCTCCCCCATGTACTGCACTGCCCCCCCCTTCCACTATCTGAATGATACCTGGCCTAGTAGGATCGTTGTGTCTACCCTCTTTTCCCCCTTCCTTGCCGTGTTGCGCCTTGATACACTTGTGTATATGCGCGTTATAAATGTATAAATGCCATATCATGCCTATGAAAAGATTTTTTATTAAAATGAGGTGCCAAAGTACTCCCAGCAGACAATATTTGCAAGCCCCATCCACATTGATGGATCACAGGATGATCCAGCAATGCCAGACTAGGTTACCTAACAAGGGTTAGTACTGGGAGGTCCCCCTCAGCATGTGCTCCCCCCAGCCCCCCCATTTTCTGATTTCCAGCTAATGGTCCCTTCCTGCTATTGTAGTTTTGGTGAACTGAGGGGCACAAGGAAAGAGCAGAGCTCTTAAGTTTCCCATTGCAATCCTTGTTAAGGCCATCCAGTCCTTGCAGTTTTCCAAATTTCAAGTGGAAGAAAAACAAGTCCCAGAATCCAGTGCAAGAGGGCAATGTGCCTCCTACCCCAGAACTGCCATTTGTCACAGATCGAGAACGCCGTGATGATGGGGTGCTCAAGCTACCGGCTACCAGTAACCTTTCCTTGTTCACAACCAGGGGATCCCCCCCTACACGTCTATTACTCTATGCCACATATTATTCTGCCTTAACATAAGCTCCCCTTAAGTGGTAAGCTCGTCCATTTGCCACGATTAAAGACCAGCAGTTAAGGGGTTCCATTTCATTCAAAGTGTCACACACAAAATATTCAGATGTCACACATGGACCAACTGAACATTGGACAGCCCTGCGTATACACGCTCATAGCCTCTTGTCGGGGGGCAGGAAGGTTTCCTTCCCCCCCCCCTCTCCTCGGATGCGCGGGAGGCTTTCACCGCAGGTAGCCCCGCCGTTGTTAATATACCCCCCCTCCCCCTCCTCACCTTGAGTGCATCGGCCTTCGCCTTCGGCTTGGGATCCACTGAATAAATCTCCGACAACTTCTTCTTGAGAAAATCCAAAGTGTTGTTTATTTCTTTTGCCGACATTTTGACGGACGGGTGAACTCTGCCAGCGGCAAGAGTTTCCAACAGAAGGACCTGGCCGAGGCTGAGAGAGAGAGAGAGAGAGAGCGGAATCCAGCTGCAGTGTCCAGAGCGAGGCGTGGAACGCAACACTGAGCCTGCGCACAACACACGCGTCATCCGTGTGCGGTGCGCAGGCGCACAGCGCTCTGACCGGCACTTCCGGGAGACAGGGCCATACTCACGCGGCGTTGCTAGGGCCACATAGGTTGATACTTGTTCCCATCCGAGAAACGGACTGTCGGTTGCTAGGGCCATTTCTCAGATGTGAAATACCTGCTTCAGTGGGAGTGGGCTAGTTCCCATTAGAAAATCGGCCCTTTTTGCCCCTACTGGCCAAGTCCTGCATGTCTTATTGCAGCTATTAAGTGTATAGCAGACTTCCTGGTATCTGGTGCTCTGCCCCACTTTCTCAAGATTTATTATTATTTTTTATTTTTTTATTTATTCAGATTTGTAGAGCGCACATCAGCCCGGGGGCATCATGGTGCTTCTTACAGACATATCTTGGTTACGAATAATGCAATACAAATAATACAATATTAAGAAGGAATACATTATTTACAGTGGGAAATATAGTATTTGTACAAATAGCAGTGCAGTATATTTACATGGATACACAGGGGTCACATTATTGTGCAAGGAAAGAGGTCTTCAGTTTCCTACGAAAAAGCGGGAGTGAGTTTTCCGCTCTAATGTCTGCAGGGAGAGCGTTCCAGGTCTTGGCGGAAATGTAGGGGAAGTTTAGGCCACCGGCTTTGGCTTTTTTGATGTGTGGGATGCAGAGTAGGTTGGTGTATTGCGTCCTAGTGGGACGGGCGGAGGACGGTTTGGAGATGGTCTCTTGATAGATAGGACGGGGTGGAGAGAGAGAGGCATTTGTGAGTGAGGGTGAGGATTTTGAGTGTGATCCGTTCTTTAACCGGGAGCCATTGGGCTGAATGTCTGGCAACCGAGATATGCTCTCTTCTTGGGATGCTGAGAGCGGCCCGGAGCGCATTGTTCTGTGTGACTTGGAGTCTGTTTAGGTTTTTTGCTGATGTGCCCGCTAGGAGGGCATTGCAATAGTCCAGTTTGGCTCCAGTGGTTGCTCTGGCAATGGAGAGGTAGTTGGGTTATGATATGATATGATATGATCGTTTATTTAAATGGCGCCTATACACAATGTGTTTCAAAGCGCTTCAAGGCAAGGGAGGGAACAAGGGAAAATACAACCACATTCTTACAGGCCATGAACAGTAAGAATGTGAAATTAACTATCTTACTCGGCCTGACGACATTTCAGATAGTGCAAGAGCTAAGATATAGATAAGGAAGGGAGGGGGAGAGTGGGAAGGAAACGGAAACAGACCGGCGACTACCGTACTAGGCCTGACAACATTTCTGGTAGAACCGGAGAAGAACAAAAGGTGAGGTAGAGGGGTGCCGGAAGGGAGGGGAGGAACAAAACAAGCGACTATCATACTAGGCCTGACGACATTTCAGATAGTGTTGAAGGGGTGGTGGGGAGGAAAAAAACAGTAATGGGAGGATGGAGGAAACAGAAGAGGTTGCTATCATATTAGGCACAGGGACAATTCTGATAGAGTAAGGGCATAGAAGAAAGTAAGGGGAGGAGATAGGAAAAGGGAGAAGGGAAAGGAGGAGAGAAAAGAGAGTAAGCAGTCAAAAAGAGTGGAGAAGCAAGAGTGGAGAGCGAATACAATTGTAGAAGTCAGTAGTAACACATAATGTTGCAAGCCAGGATACAAGATGAAGATGGGAACAGCATGATTCAGGGCCACCATGAGTACAAGATGCAAAGGAAGTCCAGCATGAGAGTTGAGAAAGAGTGACGCACCGTGAATGAATGAAGTCCATAAAAGTCAAATCCAGCATTGGCCACAAGAGAGTGATGGTGAAGGAAGGCACCAGGTGGGCGGGGCTTGCTAAGTGGTGAAAGAGCAGGAAGCAGGAAGGCACCAGGTGGGCGGGGCTGGCTAAGTGGTGAAAATGAGCGGCAAGCAGGAAGGCACCAGTTGGGTGGGGCTTGCTAAGTGGTGAAAAAGAGCGGCAGGCAGGAAGGCACCAGGTGGGGGGGGCTTAGGCCAGGTAAGGCTTGATGGCGTTTATGAGTTTAGTGGTATGGGCAGATGAGGACGTGGTAGCGCTGACTTGTCTGTTCATAGATAGAGAGGAGTCTGTGTATACTCCCAGTGTCTTTACCGCTGTGGAGACGGGGATGATGGAGTTGTCAATGGAGAAGTTAGCGTACAGTATGTCCAGTTTGACTAGGGTGCTCTGTTGACCCAATATCATGATTTCCGTCTTGTCTCCATTTAGGCAGAGGCCATTTACTGCCATCCAGGCCTGGATGATGGCGTAGATCGAGTGGAGTGCCTTTGCGTCGTCGTGGTATGAACCTGACAAGGGTAGAAGTACTTGTGTGTCGTCCGCTTAATTCGTGTATGTGATGCCGTAGGAGTCGAGTTTGTCAAATAGAGGTTTAGTAAACAGGTTGTAGAGTGTGGGTGCAGTGCAAGAACCTTGAGGGACTCCGCAGTGGATGGTCGTGGGAGTGGCGTTGGCGATGTCCGAGAAGAATTTCATGGCTCTTCCCTCTAGGAAGGAGGTGACCCATAAAGCTGATTCTTTAGAAAAGTTGGCAGAGTGTGTGAGGTGTGAGGTGAGGGTCTTGTGATCAACTAGATCGAAAGCTTGTTATCAACTAGATCGAAAGCAGCCGAGAGATCTAGAAGGAACAAGAGAGCTGGTTTGCCCATGTCCATGATTTGGGTGATCTGATTCTTTAGGTCCACCAGGGCTGTTTCTGTGCCGTGTCCTTTCCTGATTATGTTTCCATTGGAAACTGCAGTGGTCCTGGTTTTTGGTAGTCGGTCGTTATAGCTGACAGTCATTAATGCACAATATGAAACAGAAGAAATGCTGCATTTTGCAACTTAAGACAGTGTTAGTTTGTGATAAATTAATTATAATATGTGTTTATTTGATCAGTAACACTTAAACAAACCCCCTTCTTCTCCAACCTCTACTGAACTGTAGTGCCTTGACAGCCACTTTCAAGAGTTAGTCCGACCTTTATGTTAGTTGCCCAGTCCCGGTTTTTTACTTTTAAATCTGGTCACACTATTGTTGGGCTTGTTCACTGAATCATTGAACCGAGGAAGCACAACAAAACATGCTTACAAAGGGCAATAAGACATAGCTCTCAACCTTTCAGTAGCCCTCGGCTGGTGAAAATACACGATTTTGTATTTGGCGGGTGAAAGGCCCATTGATTCCTATGGGCGTGTGGGAAGCTTGGCGGGAAAGAGAGCTGCCTAAGTGGTGGGTGACACCCGCCAAAAGCATGTGAGTTGAGAGCTATGAATAAGAGGGCAATAAAAAACTGCAAGAAGCATAATCACTTCACTGCCGTGGCCCTGCTTCATTAGTTAACTTCCCCAACCGTTGGCCTTGTCTTCTTCACTGCAATCCCTGCTGCGGCACTGTGACCCCTGCTGCAGGGCTCGGTGCCGCGGCAGCAGTGAAACGAAGAAGCGCAACAAAATGCCAGGAAGAAGTTAACTCTCAATTCAATCATGTTCTATTTTGAAGATGATTGAAATAGGGGTTAACTTCCCCGTTTCAGGAATACTCAAGTCTTCGGCATCGTCTACCTGGCAGTAGGATTTTGTTCTTAATTAGCGGAGGATATAGAAGATGCTCTTTTTTGCAAATGAGCATTTGAAATGATTTCCAAAGGCCTGGTCACTCCTTCTCTTGTCGCAGCACTGCCAAAAAAACCACTGGTCCGATCCATGCCGTTCGTTAATGAAACCTAGTCTCCCTACAATACTCCTTGTTTGGCGGAGCTGGATGTTTTTTTTAAAACATTCTTTTAGTTCCGATATGATTTCCTTTACTACAAACATTCACCATTCATAATTTAGCATTTTTGTATAGTTTTGCCCACGCCAGTCTTTCTAAAACGTACTTGCCTTGTGTTGATTTGCAGTGCGCGTAGAAATGCCAACTGTACAAAGTTATGATGGTAGCAAATGCCATTTTTTAATACCTACACACAGCTAAAAAATCAAACTGTAGGACTCGTATACTTACAACACTGACCGTGTTTGGTTTCTCTCCAGGGTCCGTCCAAGGATTTCCAATTCCCTGTGCGGCAAAATACATGACCCCCTCCTTTGCAAAAATGCAGTGGAAGTAATCTGATGCAACAGGCAGAAGCACCTGTATACTATTGTATACAGGTGCTTCTGCCTGCTGGGTCAGAATAATTCCACTGCAGTTTTGTCAACAGTTAAACAACTGAAGAGAGTGCAGGTGTCGGAGGGGAGAGCAGGCGTGTGTTTTGTGTCTGAACCCCCCCTTGCCTCGTACAGTGTCACTTGTTCGGCACATGTACACACACCATGTGATGCCTCTAAATAAAAGGTGCGCACAGCTTCCCGTGCGCCAGTTTGAACACCAACTCACTGACTCCTCTGTGCATTCACGGCAAGCATGCAGGAGGGGGCCCAGCCTTACCAGGCCCCATGACAATGGCGTCGAGGGCTAAAAGAACCTGTGTGTGATGTATGCCTGCCGGCACGGCAGGCGGGACGGATGTAGAGCGAGGCCCTCGCGCGGGGGTTTCGCTGGTGTCGCGGTGCGCGGGGGCGGCGCAGCAATCAAACACACAGCCACGTTAGTAGGTGCCTAAACCCGGACTGGCGTTACGATGCCAGTTCCGGTGATACCTTTATTTTTACATCCGGCTGTAGTGTGTCACGTGACCCTGCTTCTCGGGACACGTGACACCACATTCCTCCCCAAGTTGGAGGCAAAATTCCCACGTGTTAACATGACATTTTACATTGAGTCTTACTTCTGAATAGGCGAATGTCTCAGTCTCTGCTGCCGTCTTCTTTGGCATATTTCGTCTACCACATACCCTTGAAGGCGGGAAGACGGTCTGGGCTTTTCTCTCAGACTGTATCGGGTGCTTCTTTCTCGTGGCGCGTCTTCCGTGGCGGCCTCCACTTCACCATTTGCCTCTTCCGGCATTTCTGTGGTCTGCTGTGGCGTGGGTGTTTGGGGTGAGTGTACTACTTCACCCCTCTGGGGTGACCGTTGCTCTTCCCACATTTCTTGAGGCACTTTCCTGAAGTGGGAGACGTTTCTGGTTACCGTCTCTTTTCCGCGGGTTGCCGTAATCATGCTGTGGTTAGTGGTCGAGACAGTCCATGGGCGTGCTTCGAAATTGAGGGACATTTTCTTCGGTGTTGCCCGGTTCCTGACGAGGACCGTGTCCCCTGGGTTTATTTCTCTGTGGTGTGCTCGTCGAGCAATGCTTTCTCGCTCGTTGTGTCTTTCCCGTCTTGCTTCCATCTCGATGATGTCCGGGTCTGGCGCTGTCCAGTCTGGGTGTATCGGTAGCTCTGCCTGGATGGGAACTCCAAACATGAGGTCCGCCGGACTGATCCCTGTGGCTGAGTGTGGGGTTTGTCGGTGTGTCCTCAGAAACTGATATACGGCCTTCAACCAGGATTGTCCTTGTTCCTTGGCGATCCTGATGATCTTGTTCAGTGATCCCATGAAGCGCTCTGCGTCACCGTTTGCCTGAGGCCATCTTGGGGTGATGCGTTGGTGTTTAACGTTGACCTCGTTGAAAAATTCCCTTAGTTCTTGACTGGCAAACGATGGGCCATTGTCACTTTTAATTTTCTTGGGAATGCCATGAATTGCGAATATTTTCTCCAATGTGAGGATGGTGGTTTCTGTGTTTGTCGAGGCCACATGCTCCACTTCCGGGTACCTGCTAAATTCATCTATTACTACTAGCAGGTATCCTTCACCAGCGATGGTGCAGTGGTCCATACTGACGGCCTCCCATCGTTTTGTGCTTCGGGGGGCGCAGCTGAGTGGTTCGGGGTTTGCTGGTCTCCGTGATGCTTGGCATGCGGTGCAAGATTCTACGAGTTCCGTAATTCTCTGGTGCATGTTTGGCATCCACATTCGGGACTTTAGGTAGGCGGTCGACTTGACAATCCCTTGGTGTCCACTGTGGGCCAGCTTGAGCGCCCTGGCCTCGAGGGTTTCTGGTAATATGATCCTGTGTCCTTTCAGTATTACTCCTTCAGGGGCTACAGATAGTTCATGTCTGATGCCGAACAGGGCCCTGAGTTTGGCTTGGGCAGTGGTTGTTCAGTGAGACATTGACATGAGGTAGGTTTTCCAGTTGCCTGACTGGATGGCTGCGGCTGTATGTTTCAGGACTGTGTCTTCTGCTGTTTCTTGTACCACTTCCTGCAGTGTCAGTGCTCGTGGTCGGGCGCATGCTATCACGTGACAGACGTGTTCGTCCGTTTCTGTTGCGTGGCGCTGTTCTTTGTCAGTGGCTGGCCGCGGATGGCGGGACAGGTAGTCTGCCGGATTGTTCGATCCTGGGCGGTATTCTATTTCAATGTTGTAGGATTGCAGCTGCAACATCCACTTTTCAATGCGGGCGGGAGGGTGTGGGGCGGAGCCTCGGAATATCGGGACCAGGGGCTTGTGGTCGGTGAAAACTTTCGCCTGTTTCCCTAACAGGTAAACTTTAAAGTGGCGACATCCCCACAGAATGGCCAGGGCTTCTTTTTCGATATGTGCATAGTTTAGTTCCGGTTTGGTGAGGGCTCTGCTGGCAAATGCGATTGGAAATATCGTGCCATCTTTATCTGTTTGGGTCAGCACGGCCCCTAGGCCAACTGGGCTGGCGTCGACAAGAAGTTCGGTCTGTCGGTCTACGTTGAAGAACGCCATGGTGGTGGAGGCGGACAGGGAGTCTTTTATCTGTTGAAAGGCCTGTTGGTGAACCTCCGTCCACTCCCACTTTCGATCTTTCTTGGTTAGATCCCTGAGTGGGTTGGCGATGCTTGCAAGATCAGGGATGAACCGTGCACAGTAGGTGGCCATTCCCATAAAACTTCTCACTTCTGAGGCTGATTTTGGTGGTTCAAATTCTTGTATGTCTTGTACTTTTGATGGGTCTGGGGACACTCGTGCTGCACTGAAAATGTATCCGAAGAAACAGAGTTCCTTTTTGTTGAATTCGCATTTGTCTGCGTTGAGGGTCAGTCCGGCGTCCTCGAGTCTCTTTAGGACTGCTGCTAAGCGTTGCTGGTGGTCGTCTTTGTTCGATGCATATACAAGGATGTCGTCACTGATGTTAGTGGTTCCCTCGAGGCCTGTGATGACTTTCCGGATCTCATGCTGGAATACTTCCGCCGCCGATGATATCCCGAAGTTGAGTCTCTTGTATCGCATCAGGCCAAGATGGGATGAAAATGTTGTGATGTATCTGGATTCTTTCGATAATTTTAGCTGATGATAGCCGGACCGGAGGTCGAGCTTGCTGAAGATCGTCGCTCCCGTGAGATCTACAATGAGCTCGTCAATGGTGGGAGTGACATGGCGCTCACGGCCGATAGCTATGTTGGGGAGCCGCATATCGATGCATATCCTTACTGCGCCTGGTTGTTTTGGCTTCTGGGCTACTACCATCGGCGAAACCCACGGGGTTGGTCCAGACGTCTTCTCGATGATCCCTGCGTTTTCAAGTTTGAGTAGCTCCTTTTCTACGGCCTCTCTCAGGTGGAATGGGATTCGCCTGTGCCGTACTGCTTTGGGTTCGATGGTGGGGTCTATGTGTAGCTTGACCGTTCTCCCTTTTAGGCGCCCGATGCCTTGGAACAGCTTTTTGTGTCGCCCCAAGAGGTCGTGTAGTTCGTCGTGTTGCGTGCTGAATGCGAAGTGTATCAGCTCCAACTTTTCGGCTGTTTTGCAGCTTAGGAGGGTTTCACACCCGGCGTCTACCACGTATATTCAGGCTCGGCAGCTGGCGTTACTGTGAGCGAAGTTGGATTTGAACGATCCTCGCACAGGCAGGGGTTTCTTTGATCCATAGGCGTATAGCCTGACTTTCCTCTTGAGGAGCTCTGGTCTGGGGTTGAGACTGTTGAATGCTGCCACTGGCATGACATTTACTGTGGCACCGGTGTCAATGATAACTTTCAGTGGGTCTCCATTGGAGAAGATGGTGCATGTTGGTCTCCTCTTCTGTTGTGATTTCCGTGGGTCCACTGCTGATATGAGGTGCACTCGGTGTATTCGCCTTTTCCTTTTCTTTCTCCTTTCTTTGCCTTGCCTTTCGGGGGATGAGTCGCTGTCACTTTCGTCGCTTTCGCTCGTGGTTTGGGATCTTTGTGATTCGTCTACTGCCCTAGCTTTCCCTCTCCGCGTTGGTTGGCGGGTTTCCTTGGGCGCGAATCGCCTACGTGGTTCTTGTGATGGCCGCGAGTCTGCGTCACGGTCGTTCTTGTTCGGAGGATTAAGGCAGGCTGCGGCGTAGTGATTCAGGCGGTTGCATTTTCTGCATGTTGACCCCCACGCTGGGCAGGAATCCCCTTTATGCCATGGGCCTCCGCACCACTTGCACGATTGGTCACGCTTTTGTGGTGGTTGCATTCTCGGGTTCTGTTTCGGGCGGGTGTCCTGGGGTCGGGAGACGGTTGCTACGTCTTCTGTTGGTCCCGGGTTGTCTAGCGGAAGCCTCTGAATGGCTGCTTCCATTACTGCTACTTGGTCCTCTGTTTGTTCGCGGAGTCTTGCCATCTCGAGGATGCGTGATAGCCGTACATTCTTCTCTGATAGTATCGCCCTCCTCAGCTTCTCGGATGAGATACCGTTGATGATTTGGAGGCGGATGGCGAATTCCTCGTCTGGAAATTCGCAGCCTACGGCCATTTCGCGAAGGCGAGCGTGAAACTTGTCCACTGTCTCTTTCTCTCGTTGTCTCGCCAGGCAGAAGTGGAACCGCTCGTAATCAGGGTTGAGGTCTGGTTTGAACATGTTGGAAAGGGCAGCTTTTGCTGCAGCGTAGTTGGCATCACTACCTCTGTTTGGCGTGGCGTTGAATAGGCGCAGGGCGGCAGATCCTATGTTGAGGAGGAGAAAGGTGCGCATTTTTTTGGGCGTAGTGATGTCTCTCGCGTCGAGGTGCATCTCGAACTGTTGTATCCATAATTCCCATCTGATGGCCGCTCCGTTGGTGAACGGGTCGAAAGGCGGCATGAACGTGGTTAGCGAGGGGTCTGGGCGTTCCTCGGTGAGGCTCCTCCTCGACGTGGACCTGGCGCTGGTCTCTGATGGGCTGGACGTCGGGTCGGACATGTTGTGTTGTGCGGCGTTACGGCGCTGAGTTGCGGCTTACCGTGTGGTGGTGGTTGGGCCTGGTGAGCGTGCAGTGCGTGGTCCCACGTGCGGCGTCTTGGCAGGGTAGGCCTGCGTGGATTGCTTCTCCCTTGACGTGGGGTGGTGATTTGCTGCTGGATGCAGCTGCCAGGGCTGAGGAGGCTGCTACCTGGGCTGTTGTTAGATGTTTTTTCCTTGTTGGGGCCCTGGGGTACTGGGGCCACTCTTCGCCGCTGCTGGAGGTTGACTCCGATGGTGGGCAGGGCCAGCGTCGTTATCCTGCCGGCTCCGCGATTGTGTAAGCGCGGGTCCGTGGGTGCGAAGACCTCCGTTGTTGTCGGGGCTCGCAACCCACTTACCGCCTCGTCGCCAGTGTGATGTATGCCTGCCGGCACGGCAGGCGGGACGGATGTAGAGCGAGGCCCTCGCGCGGGGGTTTCGCTGGTGTCGCGGTGCGCGGGGGCGGCGCAGCAATCAAACACACAGCCACGTTAGTAGGTGCCTAAACCCGGACTGGCGTTACGACGCCAGTTCCGGTGATACCTTTATTTTTACATCCGGCTGTAGTGTGTCACGTGATCCTGCTTCTCGGGACACGTGACACCACACTGTGTGCAGCCCGGCAATGCCAAAGCATGCGACTGGGAGCATGGCTGACGCGGTCCCGTGGTAAGTGGGCCCCTGTCACTGGAGTTCCCAGTGCGGGCCTATTCGCACCATCCACAGATGTCAGGAGCTTCCCTGACAGCCACTGCTCGCTGGCACATAAGCGGCACCTTGTCCCGGCCGCAGCCCTCAATCACGAGGGTGCTCGTGCGGCCCGGGCGACCAAAGGCCTGCCAGCCCTTCCCAACAAAGAACACTCTGCAGTGCGGCCTCTGCCGCAGTTACAAAAGAGCACGCTCACTGCGGAAAAGGCCTCTCTGCTTGGACTGACACCTATAAAGCGCATGTGGCCCCCAGCGATCCCGGGTGCGGCTTTGCATGCATGTGGTTGCAGAAAAGCCTCTTCTCCGGTGCTGAACTACTGCTGAGTAAACCATAATGTTCTTTTGCGAAGCTGTGTTCCTGCATACAGGTGGCACACTTAAAGTGGACACAGTGCAGCGCCGGCCTGAAACTGTGATCATGTGGACTGTCTGTAGGCTTAATTTAGTAAATTAAGCCTAGTGGCTGAGTGTGTGTTTTAAAATGGTATGTATTTTGTCTATCTGCCCAATCATACATGTGATCAAGGAAAAATGGTACAATGCTAAGTGTTGGGTGCTACATCTAATTTACATATTGTCATTTTATTTTAATATAATTGGGATGGGATGTTGTGCCTGAACCTCCCTTGCCTCATGCAGTGTACCTGTTTGGCACACATGCACACACATGCACACACCATCTGAGACCTCTAAATAAAAGGGGCACATAGGAACACCAACTCACCGACTCCTGTGTGCATTCATGGCAAGCATGCAAGAGGGGGCCCAGCTTTACTAGGCCCCATAACAGGTGGCGTACAGGCCCAAGCAAGGTGAAGTGAGCGAGGCCACTACATCCCGGCAGGATTCTTGTGAGATACCCGAAATGGAGTTTGGGTGCTAACCCAACCACATACGTCTCAGTGGGCCTATACGCTATAGCAAAACAAAAGAATTGATGGCTGGAAGGTTTTGGATTAATCCATGGGCAACCCTCCAGTCCATCGTTCGTCGCCTAATATTAACACAAGGTACTAGTACGTATGTAGGTTGGCCTATAGGAAGGTGTGAATTAATTAAGGTCCTACCACTGGTCCAAACCTAAGTGCCCCATTTGGGGTAATAGCATCTACATATAATTGGTATCCATCATAATACAACACATCAAGGATAGTCATACAAATTATTGTAAGTTAGAGACAAGACTTTATGTGCAAACATCAGTGCAAAAAGTGAAATAAATGCATTAAACCATGAGGGCAAATACAATCATTAAAACATTTTTGAGGTTACATACATATAAAATTCCTTCTAAACATAAATCAGAATGCAGAATTACTAAACAGAAATTATGAATTTTAGTTAAAAAGGAAAGAAGAAAAAATGGAAAAGTCAATGAAGCATAAAAAGAAATAAAGAAAATATTTCTCCCAATGTAGTAACATCAACACTGGAAAAAGGTAACAAATACTTTTTTCAATATTATATGGTTAGGATAAGTATCAATGAAACCCCAGTGTGAATATTTGTTCATTCACCAATGGGGTGGGGTCACCCTGGGCAACCCTCCAGATCATCGTTCGTCGCCTGACAAGCCATTAAAAAAGGGGAAAGACCATATGCAAATCGGTCTTGGTCCCACCCCGAAAGGGGCAGTCCAGCCTGTACTGCTAGGTCACATCCCTTCTGCATGAGACCACAAGCATCCCCAAACATGTTTCAGCCTTGTTGGGCCTCATCAGTGAGGAGTAGCTTGGCTCTCTAGGCCCAGCAGGCACGTGACACACGTCTGGGCATACCCGTCCCACTCGGGAGACTAAAGCAAAACAAAGGAGGTGATGGCTGGAAGATTTTGAATTAATCGTAACCTATGGCATCGCTCTGGGCAACCCTCCAGACCATCGATCTTCGCCTGCCAAGCCATTACAAAAGGGGAAAGACCATATGCAAATCAGGCTTGGTCCCACCCCAAAAGGGTCAGCCCAGGCTGAACTGCTAGGTCACATCCCTCCTGCACGAGACCACATGAATCCCCAAAAATGTTTCGCCCTTGTTAGGCCTCATCTGTGAGTAGTAGCTTGGGTCTCTAGCACCAGCAGGAACAGGACCCAAGTCTGGCCATACCCGTCCCACTCGGGGTGACTCAAGCAAACCAAATGAAATGTTCAAAATAATAGTTTAAAAATGGTGCAGTTTATTTCATGCTGCTTCTTTCCAAACGCCACCCTCTACATCAATTCCACTTTCAATCACTTCTATGGCAGAGGTGCACCCAAAATACAGTGACTATTAGTACATTGAGGGATCCATAGACATGCTCTACAGTAGAAGGCTTGGTACAAAAAGGGGTCTGCCCTGACGTCTTTAGTAATGAGGTCTATTTGTTAACTTGAATAGGCCTGGAATTATTTTATCATGTCACAAACTGACGGAGGCATTCTGAATGTAGTAATACTCATTAGATTTGAGAAATACAGACAAAAATAGATGTGAAGGGTACAGCTTATTTGTTTATTTTGCTGTTAATGCATTTCAAAGTCATGCATCCGTTCTCTTTTTTATGGTTTTTTTTGGAGGACTAATGTCATGATGCCTGCCCCCGGAAGACCAGACCAGGCCCAGCAGCCCCAGAAGCAGGCATCATGCCACTTGGAACATGCCCAAAAGCCCCAGTTAGGGGCTGTTTGGGTGCAGTCCTGGCGCCTATGGCGCCAGGCTCATAAAGATAAAGTCAGTCCTGGCGCCAAGGGCGCCAGGCTCATTATTGATAACTTACCCGAAGCAGACCATGCTGCATACTCACCTGAGGCAGACCATGCTGCATGAAGACTCAAGCCAAATGAGGCTTAGGAGGGACTATTTTACTGAAGGGACTATTTTGTTACTTGGGTGGGGCTGTGGAAGAATACTTACCTGGATCTTCTTCCAAGGCTATTTAAACCACGCCCAGACAGCCACACGTGCTTCGCGTTATTCTGCTTGCTGCAGCGTAACGCTCACCGTGTTTTCAGCAGCTCCAGTCTTCAGCCACGCCCGCGTCAGTCCTGGGACTCCTGAAACAAGAAGAAAAGAAGGATAAAGGTTAGAACAGGAGTTTTGACTTTAATCCTTACCTGAATCCTGATCCATTTCGCCACGGAACTGAAAGACAGAAGTCTTTGAAGCATCGCTTCGCATTCCTTCGGCGCCACGCTGAACTCACCTGCTTGGCAGTACTTCAGCATTCCATCACGCTCTCTCCATCTCGCGGCCGCCCTCCGACACCTAAGGAGACAAAGACAGCAAGGTGAGCAAGGGGACTCTCTAAGGCTATACAAGCTACCCCCAAGGACTTACCTGATTTACCACGGGAGGTACTCACCTCATCTCGGGTCGGCGCACTCAACTCTGCTTCATCGCCGTACCCCGGCCCCTAAGGGGAGAAAGCAAAGACAATACCAGTTACCCCCCACAAAACTTACCTGATTTACCACGGGGGTCTCACCTCATCTCGGGTCGGCACAGTCAACTCTGCTTCATCGCCGTACCCCGGCCCCTAAAGGGAAAACCATAATAGACTTACCTGAATCTTACCAATTGCCATTTGGAAATCTTCAAGTGGATTAATCGGCAACCTGCAAGGAATCGGACAGAGTGAAGATCAGACATTTGAACTCTTATGAACAATTGGACTTTAGAGTCAATACTGGAACTCATCAATTCCTCTACACCAGTGAAGTAACTGGTCATCAACGCGCCCCTGCGGTCGACGCAGGATGGAGAGCTCATCCTTCCAAACCATCAGGTGAGACTAAGGAGGGGACATCAAGAGTGATCTGTGGGAAGACAACGGGAGTGGGGAAGGTGGGTTGACACTCAATTCCACGGGTGGTTAATTCCTCTTCTCCTTTGCAGAAGAATATTCTTTCGAGCCAGACAAACTAGGCCGAGCGGGCCAGTCCAGTCAGTCATCTCGGCGCTACACGTCACGCTGGTGGAAACAACAGCGGCCCAGTTCCGGTCGACGCCCCCGTGGGAACCAGGTGAGCGTAACAGAACGCAAAGACTACCCACAAATACCCACCTGGGCGTCATGGAGACCTTGGAAACTGATCAGTTGGCCCAATTATTAGGGAATTAAGGGCCAAAGTGCATTCCGCCCGCCAAGAAACCAATGCCCTCAGGAGGGAACTGATAGTGTCAAAAGAACGAACTGATGAGTTGGCCAGACAACTATTACAGAGCCAGGCTGGACAAACACCTCCACTAGGACTTGGGGAAAGTCCAGGTCCTGTATCATCGAGTAACCCGGTGCAGATAAATTTACCTGGAGCCGTTCCTTTGGCTCCGCCTGAACGCTTTTCCGGAGACCCAAAAGGGTTTGCAACGTTCATGAATCAATGCCGCTTGCACTTTTTATGTAGACCTGGAGCTTTCCCAAACGATCAGGCCAAGGTAGCCTTTGTACTGTCATATCTCAGCGGCAGTGCGGCGGATTGGTCCATTCCACTAGTTAACCAGGATGACCCGATTCTTCGAGATTTCCAGGGTTTTCGAACAAGCATGGAAAGACTATTCGCCCGACACTCCCGAGGACAGGCTTTGGACAACAAACTTTTATCCCTACGTCAAGGTAACCAGGATCTTTTATCTTACATTGCAACTTTCAATAGATTAGTAGTGGAAACCGAACGGCCTGAAGTCAAGCGAATCACATTATTCCATCGAGTACTTCAGGGAGAACTCAAAGATGTTTTGGCCCAAATCGTGAACCCGCCTCAAGACTGTGCTGAATATATAGATCTAGTGGTCCAGCTCGATCACAGACTTCAAACCAGGAAGGCTGACCGAACCAAGTTTGAGAACAGGATGTTGGTTAAAACCCACGTAAGCTCCAAGGGAGTAGATGTCTCAGAACCTATGCAAATCGGGGGGGGGTTAAAGGACCCTTAACCCAGAAGGAAAGAGATAGAAGACGGCAACTGCAATTATGTTTATATTGCAGAACTACTGGTCATTTTCTTTGGAACTGCCCTGTAAAACCACCCAAGAAAGTTATAGGAGCAGCAGACGAAAACCATGTGAAATCTGACTCGGGAAACAACCACGCCCGGCAAGCGTAGAGGTCCGCTTGCCGAGCTTAAAGAAGGACACTCTGACCTCGCATTTCACCATACCCATGGTCCGTGTAGATCCAGAGCAGCCATCACGCATGCACGCGGTAAAGGCGTACGTAACAGTGGAGCCATAGGAAATTACTTGGACTGGGAATTGGCTACCAGGATGAATCTATCTCTCACCCGCAAGACCACGGCCGATGTTGTCACCACTGTAGATGGAACGGAAATTGCCTCTGGACCCGTAACTCATTCCACTGCAGATATGACATTGCTGAGTCAAGATGGGCATCGAGAGGCTATGATGTTTGACTTAATCAAGGCCCCACAGTTTCAGCTGATACTGGGCATACCTTGGTTGGAAAAACATAATCCCTCTATTGATTGGCGAGAGAAGAGACTAACCTTCCCAGAATGTGCTCACACCTGCTACCCAAGGAAAACTCAAAACTCAGTCCTGGCCCCAGTAATTCCAGTAGCCATACAATTACCTGTTGAATACCAAGACTTTCAGGATGTCTTCCAAAAGGAACAGGCAAACACCTTACCACCTCACAGATGGTATGATTGTCAAATAGATCTTGTACCTGGAGCACAACCACCTTGCAGCAAAATCTATGCCCTTACGGAACCCGAAAATCTCCATTTGCGCCAGTACCTAGACCAGTACCTTGCTAATGGCTTCATTCGCCCGTCCAAGTCCCCTGCATCTTCAGCTTTGTTCTTCGTACCGAAAAAGGAAGGCGACCTTAGAACATGTATAGACTACCGCGCACTGAATCAGATAACCATCAAGAATCGATACCCACTGCCTTTGATCCCAGAACTACCAGACCAGGTGAAGGACGCTTGTATATACACGAAACTAGACCTTCGGGGGGCATATCATCTGGTACGTGTCAAAGAGGGTGACGAATGGAAGACTGCTTTTCGCACCAAGTACGGACTATTTGAGTACCAGGTGATGCCCTTCGGACTATGCAATGCACCAGCAGCCTTCCAGTTCTTCATGAACGATGTCCTCCGAGATCTTATCGACGTTTGTGTGGTCGTTTACATCGACGACATCTTAGTATACTCTTTATCAGAATCTGAGCATGTAAAACACGTCCGAGCAGTCCTAGAGAAGTTACGCCAGCATAAATTATATGCTAAACTGAAAAGTGCATCTTCCACACTACGGAAGTGGAATTCCTTGGATTTATTCTGACCCCGAGAGGAATCCGGATGGATACACGAAAAGTGGATGCCATTCTTAATTGGCCTTCGCCAAGTTCAATCAAAGGAGTTCAAAGCATGCTTGGCTTTGCCAATTTCTACCGCAGGTTTATCCCGGACTTCTCACACATTGTACATCCCATTACAACACTATTGCGAAAAAACAAACGCTTTGTGTGGACAGAGGAAGCCAAGAACGCCTTCCAAGAGTTAAAAGCTAAATTCACATCTGCTCCCATATTAAGACACCTGTGCCCCGAGCTTCCCTACATAGTGGAAACAGATGCATCCAGTTCAGCCATGGGAGCAGTCCTTTCCCAAAAGGATCCCGAAACTAACCAGCTTCACCCAGTGGCGTTTTGGTCAAGAAAATTTTCAGCCCCCGAATTAAACTATGCCATAACCGACAAGGAGCTGCTGGCCATCAAGTCTGCCTTCAAGGCTTGGCGGCACTATCTACTGGGTGCCAGACATACCACCACGGTCATCACCGATCACCGCAACTTACAATACCTAAAGACAGCCAAAGCCCAATCTTCGCGCCAACTCCGTTGGGCATTGTTCTTCGCCGAGTTTGATTTTGTAATAACCTATCGACCAGGTTGTAGGAATGGTAAAGCAGACGCCTTGTCCCGGATTGGAATGGGAGAAGCAGAAATAACTTTAGAACCCGTACCCATAATTCCGGAACAGAGAATCCTTGGCATGACATCCATACAGACACTGGAGGACATTCAAAACAAGATCCACCAACTCTTTGATTCCGTTGCCCTACAGGACTGTGCAAAGAAAGGTCCAGAGTACTCTGTCATCGATGATTTACCTTATTACCAAGGCCGGCTATTTTTACCGCAAAAAGAACTACAGGAACTTGTCATTTCCCATTACCATGACACCTTAATAGAAGGGCATCTGGGTATTGCAAAAACCGAAGCTAAAATTAGGAAGCAATTTTGGTGGCCCACCTGGCGAAAGGATGTCAAGTCATTTGTCATGTCTTGTGGCATTTGCGCACAAAATAAAGGGCAAAAGAAAAATCTGCTGGATTATTGCAACCATTAGACATACCACCTACCCCTTGGCATACCTTGTCATTAGACTTTATCACGGATTTACCCCCGTACCAAGGTTACAATACCATTCTACCTATTGTAGATCTTTTTTCTAAAATGGCCCACTTCATTCCTTTAAAAGGGATACCTTCAGCTTCAATCCTGGCCAAGGAATTCCTTGAAAATGTTGTCCGCCTGCATTGCTTTCCTTCAGTGTTAATTTCAGATCGGGGCAGTCAATTCATTTCACATTTTTGGAGGAAATGCTGCCAACTGGCACAAATTGATGTTAGGCTTTCGACCAGTCACCACCCTCAGACCGACGGTCAAACAGAGAGGACCAACCAGACTCTTGAACAGTACCTCCGTTGTATTCTACATCAGTCTGAGGGGAATTGGAAAGACATTCTGTGGATTGCAGAGTATGCGTACAATAATTCCGTACACTCAGGAATTGGACAAAGTCCTTTTTTTACCATTTATGGGCACCATCCTCGAACCTCGGATTTGGACTAACCCCAGCATTTAGAGATGCCCGCAGTGGACCATCTCCACGCTGTTATTACACAAGCCTTTAAAGAAGCAACCATCCATTTGCAAAAGGCTAAGGAAAAATACAAAAAGGATGCGGATCAGCACAGAAGTGAAGCTCCTCAATACCAAATAGGGACCAAGTATGGTTAGCCACTAAGCACTTACCACTCAAGGGGACTCGGACCTTTAACCCCAGGTATTTGGGACCTTTTTCTGTCAAGGCAATTATTAACCCAGTGTCCGTCTAGTTGGACCTACCTGCTCATATGCGAATCCATCCCATCTTCCACGTGTCTCTTTTGAAGCCAGTGCAACCAGGAACTAGGCTAACCACTCCACCTGAACCTATCCTCATAGACGGGGAGCCCGAGTTCGAAGTCAAGAATATTTTGGACTCAAAAAGAGTGAGATCAAAACTCTTTTACCTAATTGACTGGAAAGGTTATGGTCCGCAGGAAAGGTCTTGGGAACCTAGTGACCACGTGCATGCACCTCGTTTAGTGAAGAGGTTCCATCGGGAATTTCCAGACAAACCACGGCCAAGGGGGAGAACGACTTTAGGAGGGGCCTTGAGAGGGAGTGCTGTCATGATGCCTGCCCCCGGAAGACCAGACCAGGCCCAGCAGCCCCGGAAGCAGGCATCATGCCACTTGGAACATGCCCAAAAGCCCAAGTTAGGGGCTGTTTGGGAGCAGTCCTGGTGCCTATGGCGCCAGGCTCATAAAGATAAAGTCAGTCCTGGCGCCATGGGCGCCAGGCTCATTATTGATAACTTACCTGAAGCAGACCATGCTGCATACTCACCTGAGGCAGACCATGCTGCATGAAGACTCAAGCCAAATGAGGCTTAGGAGGGACTATTTTACTGAAGGGACAATTTTGTTACTTGGGTGGGGCTGTGGAAGAATACTTACCTGGATCTTCTTCCAAGGCTATTTAAACCATGCCCGGGCAGCCACACGTGCTTCGCGTTATTCTGCTTGCTGCAGCGTAACGCTCACCGTGTTTTCAGCAGCTCCAGTCTTCAGCCACGCCCGCGTCAGTCCTGGGACTCCTGAAACAAGAAGAAAAGAAGGATAAAGGTTAGAACAGGAGTTTTAACTTTAATCCTTACCTGAATCCTGATCCATTTCGCCATGGAACTGAAAGACAGAAGTCTTTGAAGCATTGCTTCGCATTCCTTCGGCGCCGCGCTGAACTCACCTGCTTGGCGGTACTTCAGCATTCCATCACGCTCTCTCCATCTCGCGGCCGCCCTCCGACACCTAAGGAGACAAAGACAGCAAGGTGAGCAAGGGGACTCTCTAAGGCTATACAAGCTACCCCCAAGGACTTACCTGATTTACCACGGGAGGTACTTACCTCATCTCGGGTCGGCGCACTCAACTCTGCATCATCGCCGTACCCCGGCCCCTAAGGGGAGAAAGCAAAGACAATACCAGTTACCCCCCACAAAACTTACCTGATTTACCACAGGGGTCTCACCTCATCTCGGGTCATCACAGTCAACTCTGCTTCATCGCCGTACCCCGGCCCCTAAGGGGAAAACCATAATAGACTTACCTGAATCTTACCAATTGCCATTTGGAAATCTTCGAGTGGATTAATCGGCAACCTGCAAGGAATCGGACAGAGTGAAGATCAGACATTTGAACTCTTATGAACAATTGGACTTTAGAGTCAATACTGGAACTCACCAATTCCTCTACGCCAGTGAAGTAACTGGTCATCAACGCGCCCCTGCGGTCGACGCAGGATGGAGAGCTCATCCTTCCAAACCATCAGGTGAGACTAAGGAGGGGACATCAAGAGTGGTCTGTGGGAAGACAACGGGAGTGGGGAAGGTGGGTTGACACTCAATTCCACGGGTGGTTAATTCCTCTTCTCCTTTGCAGAAGAATATTCTTGCGAGCCAGACAAACTAGGCTGAGCGGGCCAATCCAGTCAGTCATCTCGGCGCTACACGTCACGCTGGTGGAAACAACAGCGGCCCAGTTCCAGTCGACGCCCCCGTGGGAACCAGGTGAGCGTAACAGGTAAAAAGGGGTTCAGTACATTCAGGGTAGTTCACAAAACCTTGATGTAACTGAGTTAACAATTAAATTGCATTCATACAAAGCTTAAAACAGTATAGTGCTTTGAAAATTAATGTGTATCCACCACCTATAGTGACAAGTGATAGTACAAGTACATAGTACAAACTCCAACTAATTAGGCAACAATAGATGGTATCGCAGTTGGTTGTATGTAGCCAGGCTAAGGGCTGACCTAACACGTGGTCGACGTCTAGATCTAAATCAAAAGATTGGAAGGACTCGGTAGAGAATGAAGTGCTGGTCCTTTAGACGTTTCGGCAAGATGCCTTCATCTTGGGCCTGGAGAAGGTCTCCCTAAAAGAAAGTAGGGGGAGGGCTCTATTAGTGCCTGAGGTGAACCTTAAAAATTGAAGAACATGACATAAAAAATCCATAATTGTGGTACACCACAGTTAGTTTTAGGATAGTTGCAAGGGAAGCACGGGACTGACCTGGGGGGTAGCTTTTGATTGCTGTATCGCTGGTGTGGAGCAGGAATTCAATTTGTCCTTGCTTGTAGGAAGCAGCGCAGGCTGCTGTAAGCTAAAAAGGGTAAGAATACAGATACAGACACTGGTAATCCAGCCTAAAGTACCTAATGTTAACCTATAAGATGCATACATTAACAGGGAAGGGAAGCAGGTAAATGAAGAAACAGTGTGCTCACTTTCCTCAATATGCTCTCAATGAGAGATCAGTGGGGGTGGATGCCGGCTGTAAGGTAGGCATCTCTGGAGGTAAAAGGAGGCAAGTGCTAAGGTGAGAGTTTAGTTCCCGAGTTGGTTGCCCAAAAGACACTTTCCTGGTAAATCGAAAAGAAATGACACAAACTAAATTAGAGCTGCAGCAGGGAGTATAAGAAATGGCCTAATGTGGAGGACTGAATAGAGGCTTACCTTGATTTAGGAGTCCGTGGTGAATAACAAAAAGTCCTACGGAGCCGCGATTGCGGACTGTTGCATGGGCTCCGTGTTTTAAAGAATGAAGCCCAAGTCGAGCTGTGTGTAATCTGGCAAGGCGCGCATGCGCAAGCGGAGTAGTGTTAAAAGATGCGCCTGTGCGCATGCTCGAACGGGAGCAGTGGTTTTGCTACTGCATGCGCGCTCGGGGCAGTGTTGGAAGCTCTGACCCTGTGCGCATGTCTATGGTTAGAGACAAGTCTTGCCACTGTTGGGATGGCATTTTTGTGACCATGGAAACCCGTGCAGCGCGTTGTAGTTACATGCATACACGGGAAATGGAAAGGACCTATGAGTCCGTGTCTGGCTGATAAGCCCGTATTTCTGGAAATCCCCTGCAGTGCCACAGTTTTGTGTGAGACTGTGGGCAGAGTGTTGAAGTAAGTATGCAAAGCAGCGTAATTGTAGCTATGGGCTTTATACGAGCGTGATGTTAGATCTCTCTGGAATCAGACAGGATGTAAGTGTCCGTGTACTGATGGTTTTGCCTATATATATGGGGTGCCCTGAGTGGACTGGTCCCGGAAGTACGGGGGAGCACAGGGCTACGCTAATCTAGATGTGGTGACTTGGATACTAAAAAGCATGTACTGCCAGACAGGAGGAACGTAAAAATGTGCAATCAAGTTCTAAGGCGTGAATGCCTCCGGTTGATGAGTGTGAGGCATCAGGATAAAGAGGAGCCACCTAGATGGAAGGGGAGGGGGCTGTCAATGCTGGGAGGGGCCTAATAGTTACAGGGTGCTGCATGTTAGAGCTGGTCCCTTATGTGGAAGGTCCATGGGATGGAAGTGGAGAGACTGGGTTATCTACGGTACCCGGTAGGTTCTAGTTCATTGAGCCCCTCGGTAGTACTTTTCAGTTTAAAGATCCACCAGGTCTCTTTGTGGTTAAGTGAATTGATGGCATTGCTGGTGTTGGGTACCAAGTCTACTATCCACCACAGGATGGCATCTAGTCCATGATGTTTTTCTGTGTAATGTTGGACCATAGGAGCTGTTAAGGATTTACATCTAATCCGAGATCTATGTTCTCCTATTCTTTTGTGGATTTGGCGGGTGGTCTGTCCTACATAACAGAGCTCACAGGGATATTCAGTTATGTATATCACGTTTGCTGTTTTGCAATTTGTAAACTTTCTTAGTTGCCAGTCTTTTTCCCCGATCTTGAAGGAGTTCATTTTTTTGGTGAATCGGCACACTGTGCATGTACCGCAAGGGTGGTGGCCCTTTATTTCTCTCATGTTCCATATCGTTGATCTTTGCGTTTTGTTCTCTAGTCTAGCATGTGTTAACATGTCTTAGAAGTTTTTTGACCTTTTGAGTGCCATTCTGGGTAAATTTTCGTCCGACAGGCTCAATTGTACTAAGGGCCAGAATTTTCTTAGTATGCCTTTGAGTTTAGTAGTGCACGGGCCAAAGGTAGACACGAAGGTGAGGGTATCGTCATGGTTGGTACTCAACAGTTTGGGTGTTAGCAAGCTTTCTCTCGGTGTGTATTTGGCTCTTTTCGTGGTTTTCCTGATGAGTTTTTTGGGGTATCCTCTGTCTTGCAATTTATTTTGTAGAGCCTTGGCGTGTTTATTATATTGGTCCAATTCTGTGCAGTTATGTCTTAGCCTCAAAAATTGGCCAAATGGAAGATTATCCCGTAGGTTCCTCGACTGGTGGCTGTTGTAATGGAGCAAGGTGTTTCTGTCTGTCTCCTTTGTGAAGAGGTTGCATATCAACCCTGGTAGAAGGCTACCAGAGTAGCCCAGCTGGTTGAGAGACTTGCTGAGATGTTATTTATTAAAAACTGGTTTTTAATCTTATTACTTTTTTCAATTCCTTGTATTAAAAAAAAACAAGTGCTATAAAAGGTGTTTGGCCAGGGGATGGGTTGGTCAAGTTGTTTGCTTATATTCAGGGTGGAGGTGGGAGTATTTCTGCCCCTGTAGTGAAAATCAAAAGTTGGCACCCGTGATCCCAGTGTTTCATTTCCTAACTACTGCTACTCAGCACAACAGAAGCATTTATTTGTGATTAAGCAGTTTGACAAGCATATAACATTTAAAAATTACAGGATATTTGTATGGTAGTCTGACAAAAAATCAAACACATTTCAAAGAAAACTAGTGAATGCAAGTTTAAGCATCATTTTTTAGTTTGGAAATTACTTTTTTTCTGTGAAAGTTTAAGATGCACATTTTTGGAAACAACAGTGTGCCCAGCATATAGAAAGCCTGCTTTTAACAGTGATGGCAACAAACCCATTGATAATCATGTCCCATTGATTCCTGTGGTGTTCCTTTCAGGCCTGAAGAAAGGAAACAGGCTGTGGAAGAGCTTGTAACTGTGCTAGTGACAGCTGGAGAAAGGAGGACAGAGCAGATTAGATCACTGAGCCCCCCAGCTTCCCTCAGCAAAGCTTTGTCAGGGCTGAGGCAGGCCGTGTCTGAGATTCGGCCAGACACCTGATGCTGGCCCATTGACCAGCGCTGGGGTTTAGGCTATTTCGGACAGACGATTTCTCTAGCTGTTTGTGTTGGCGTGGTTGGTCAGTATGTGATGAGTGAGTGTGGTTGGGGAGGAGGTTATTTTCTTTGTTGGGCTACATAGTTCAGAAACAGAAATGGGGCACAGTACAACCTTGAAATTTGCCTTTGCTGGGATTTCTTCTTACAAAACACGTCAATGCACAGCTCAGGGATGATGTGGAAACATTTGACATAATAAGACGTGAAAAGCAGCATGCAAAATGCCGTGCTGCATGTCCTTCTATTGGGGGCATCCAGCTGTGAGCCTCCTACATATCAATATTTGGCAATGTACCCATGAAGACCCACCTATGCAACAAAATACATGATGGAAAATATCAGCATACCATTGTATGGCACCTAGGTTTCAAGTACCTCTGGGACTAGCTTGGCTACAGTATTGAACAAAGCAACACCCGCCCACAAAAGGCTGTAAGAGGATTCAATTCAGCACTACAGCTAAGTTAACGCCTAGTCTAGAATACTGAATGAAAACCCTTATTGATATATCTTTATGTCCAGTTCATGCGTTCTGGATGACTACCCCTATATAACACCCCTCTCTTGGAATCCCCCTGACCCCACTGAGCCAAGAAGTAGTTCTGTTTTGCAAGTTTAAAAGGTTTATTTGATAATTTAAAATATATATATATCACACTTTATAATAAATTAATAATTGAATAGCACACTTAATCTGATATGATAAAGATCAACAACGGAGAATCTGGCACTAGCACACTTCTTATAATCACTAATGAGTTGACATGAAATGGATAAGGTAGCACACTGGTAAATAGGAACAAACGTATAATGTGGTAGAGAATGCTTTATAGAGTTCAAATGGATGGAATGTTGAATGAATGAAATGCAGTATAGAAAATACTCAATATGATTTCAACAAAACAATGTAATCACTTTTCTCTGGCTATTCACTCCCCCCCTCTTTAGGCAATGCAAGGAAATGGGAGGAAAGCACACAGTTCTCAGAAATGCAATCAATGTAATTCAGTTCAATCCCCCCAAGCACGCTTACAGAAAACAGATAGGAGTTTTGAAAACACAGGCCCAAATGCTTTGATATGTGCTAGCAATGGATGAGAAATATGCTGGAAATGCTTTTAATTCCCTTTCAGAGGTTCAGGGTGAGTGGTATCTAGTTAATATTAGTCCAGGCTCACCCTAGCAATGATGCAGGGATAGTTATCAGGTTAAACGAATTTCTGGCAAATGGAAGGCAAGCAGCAGCAGTTTTTACATGTGAAGAAATTTGCAAATCGCGGTAAAATTCGTGAATGCGTGTTCCGCGATTGCGGTAAAACTATAGGGGGTAGGAATGCGGTTCTAGGTCCGTAGGAAAGCCACGATTCTAAGCTTTCTAAGGAAAGTTACTGCAAGTCTCTAACCCAAACGGTTACAGAGTTATGACCGATTTAATAGAGGTCGTTTTTGGTTTTGCAAATTTTAAAAGCTCAAAATGACAAGTGCAGCATGCAACTAGAAAATGACAAGTGACAGCTTTACAAATGACAGGTGACAGTTAGGAGGCAGTTCTACTTAGATTAAATAGATTGAATTATATTATTTTAACTAGGAGATTGGTTCTGCACAGTTTTCTAGGTACTCACACTATATTCTTGAGTGAAATGGGCCTCGCCATGGATCTGGTCAGGTTTTAAATTCGCCTCTGGTCTCTGCACTTCACAGTGATCTGGGTCAGCTCTCTCTGGTTCTCTGGTCTGGGTCTCTAGTTCTGGATAGATTGAAGTCTCTAGTTTGGCTCTCTGGAGGTTTGATGGAGGTAAAGTATGGATTTTTCCGGCAGAGCTTCCAGCGGCAGATGGATTTGAAAGTCTCTACCTAAGTTTCAGTGGTCCATTTATATGTTCTGCAAGTGGGTGTGTGTGTTTGGTCATAACTAAACTCGCCCCTCTCACTTGTCATTGGTCAAATTTCCATTCCCCACTTGATTGGGGAATGAACTGTGAGTCAGAGGGATGTCATTTTATGGCTTGCAGATAGGACACTCCTCTGTCAGATTGCACACATTCTATATTTGATAATAAAAGACATATTTCACAGTTACACAGTTTCTTGAAATTACATATACATGGTGTGGCTGAATTTAGCCATGTCTCTGTCCAAATCTGCTGTTTCTAAGAGCTTGCATTCAGAAATGGCACATAATTGACTTTTTAACTGATTTTTCAATTTCTGACATTGACCCAACTTTACATACATGTGCGCGGGGAGTATGGACATTAACTGATGAAGTTTCAGATTTTTAACATGCATACATTTAGAGTAATATCCACTTTTCCGCTAAAACCCCCCTGAAAATACCACCGGTTCTAAAAACCTCTTAAACTGTGGGCAGAAAAATCACAAGAATTATGGTATCATTTATAAAATTTTCACATGTCCGCACCATGAGTTATTCATCTTTTTCTAAACAATATTCTGGCTACAAAGGGGTGTGGTTTCCCAGGTCACATGGTGGAAATACTGGTTTATCCAGTTCTGCCAAGCCAGCTTGCTCTCACAGGCAGTGCCCCTCCCAGCTTCTGCCAAGAGGAAGCTACATTTTACGACCGTTGTAATAAAACCTTTGCCTGAGTCAAGACAGGCTTTGTTCAGAGCTCCTGTAGAGCACAGGTAATTCAATTATCAGATAGATGGCATATCCTTAGTGTGAGCAGCAAAAGGGCAGCTAGGCCTGGGAACACAGCCGTGACTCACGTTTCACTCCTGATGGGGGTAGTTGCCAGGCAGAATTCAGTTCCTTAAGCCAGGTTTCAGATAAAATGTCACTTTTTGTTCCCCAGTTTCTGCATTCAAATAAAACTAAACATTTTCACACATGCAGCTAGAAGGCTGATTCTAAGTGCAAAACTATGGCATTTCAACAGTTACAAAGGCATGTGACACCAAACATAGGTCACTCATTTAATCTAAACATTTCGATTTTAGTGTCTTTAAATCCAGTGCAACTTAAACTGCTGACTCCATAGCAGTTTTGTTATAAGCATTGTTTTGGGCTCTTCATTTCCCAGATTTTGTAGGCACACAACACTCCATTCTACCAAATGTCTGCTGGTGTCCAGTGAGTTTTTAGATGTGTTGCAGTGTTTAAAATAGACAGTTTGAGCCTGCCTTCAGAGAAACACAGGGTGGTTTTAAAACGCCGGCTTTTGGATAGTGGTGAGTACTGGTACTGCACCCATTTTTGGGATTTAACAAATGAATTCCCCACAATTCTAAGTTGCATTTGGCAATCAGCATTGCCATTCCCAATGGTTTCAGACTACTGTGCGGGTAGTCCAATGGTGGTTTTAAAGCGCTTTGAAGCTAACCGGCGCTACTGTTTTTCCTTTGGCAACCCATTTCCCACATGGCAACCCGGCCTTTCATTCTCGCACTGGTGGGTGGCAAGTGAGGCAACCATTTTGGTGTGCGCACAAACTGCGCAGCTTTCCTGGATTTCGGCGCACATGTGGGTTTTCCGCCATCTTGAATTTTCTAAGCCCACAGCACCAAGTGTTGTGGCCTGATAGCTTAAACGTGGGTCAGGACACCCAACAAGCCCCCCCACGCGACTGCACTTTGAATTTGAGTCGATGGGGAGTCGCGTGCCCAAGGGTTTTGACCCACGCACCGGTCTGTCCGCATAATCTTCTTCCTCTTCTGTAGATGGCACAGTTCAGCATCTTCTTCTCCATCCGGTACTGATCGATCGGTTCCCCTCGCCAGTCCTGATGGGAGTATTGGGCGGTCCACTGGGCCCATTGGATCTTCGTTCCTGGTCTCCGGATCGCCCTCCTTGGCCCGTCTCCAGGTTTTCTTTCTCCTAGGACGACAAAGGAAGAGCGGCAATACCTACTCATAGACGTTTTTCCACCACTGTTGAGATAGTGGGGCAGCATATGCATTTCATCATAACGAAACATTACATTCTTATTTTGAAAAAAAAACAGTATAACTAAGAGACAGTTTCATGCAAATCACAATATTTTAGAGACTAGATGTGGTATGTTTTATGATTGGAACTGAATTAGTCTGAGACAGTACCCGCTAGGATTCCAGAGGATTCCTCCAGTTGTTGCAGAGTGTGCCTGGGATGGCAACATTTCAACTGGTTTATGTGGACCCACTTGTCTTCTCCCTCTGCCAAAGGACCTTTGGGGATGTGGATTTTGTAGGCCACAGGTGAGATCTTGTCGATGATCTCAAAGGGTCCTTTCCATGTAGGCAAAAATTTGCGCTGCTTGGCCTGGTTCCTTTGGAAGTTGTATAGATAGACCCGGTCCCCCACCTGATATTCCTTCCTGGAAGTTTTCAGGTCATAGTGGGTCTTCATGCTATCAGCTGATCTTTCTAGATTCCGCTGAGCATAAGCAAAAACATGTTGGAGGTGTTTCCTTAAATTCTCTACATACTCATGAGTAGTGGAGGCATTTATCAGTGTCTGCTCTTGGGTCCTGTAGAGCAAATGCTGAGGAAGCACCATCTTGCGCCCAGTCATCAACTCAAATGGTGACATTTTGGTTGCAGATGAAGGGGTAGATCTGATGGCCATTAGGACCAGAGGTAATCGGATATCCCAACTTGGCCCAGAATCTGCCACAAACTTCTTTAATATGCTCACAATTGTCCGGTTATATCTCTCTACTGCCCCAGAAGAAGCTGGTCTATAAGCAATATGCAGCTTTCTCTTGACCCCCAATATCTCCCACATCTTTGTCATTACTTCACTGGTGAAGTGGCTACCTCTGTCTGACTCAATCCTTTGAGGTAGACCAAAACGGGAAAAGATGTGGTTAATCATCAAGGCAGCTGCCGTTTCTGCCTTGCAATTTGGGGCTGGGAGACATTCCACCCACTTGGTAAACAAGCATGTGACGGTCAACATGTACTTATTCCCCCTAGCAGAGTGAATCACGGGGCCTACAAAGTCAATTTGTAAATCTGACCATGGCAGTGTCATTCCCCTCTTTTGTAAAGGCGCCCGGTGCCTAAGGGATGATGGCTGAAATTGTGCACACACAAGACACCCCTTCAAGTATTGGTCGAGGTCCTGCCCCATGTGTGGCCAGTATGCAACCTCTCTTAAGATTTCCAATGTTGTGTGAAACCCCCTATGACCGGCGGTGGCCGCATCATGGGCGTGACTTAACATCAGGCTTCGGAATGAGGTAGGAACCACCCACTGATCATGGCCAGCTTTGGATTTCCTTACCAACAAACCGTCTTGGATTCGGAACATTTTTGGACATTTCATCAACACTCTTAGGTCCTCTTTCCCAATGTAATCGGTATCCGTCAGGGGAAAGTTCTCAGGGTCCTCAAGGTGCTGGTAAAATTTACCAATAATTGGATCCCCCTTCTGAGCAGTAATCAAATCAGCATCAGGGGTCTCCTTACTCCATTGTGCAATTGAAAGGTCGTTGTAAACATTTGTCTGGGACCTAGTGAATGCAGTGACCTGGATTTCCCCCAGCAGGGACTCAATCTCAATTAGATCCCCTTGGATGGCCCCGGTTTTGGCCAGCTGATCAGCTAAGTCATTTCCAGTTTTGTCTGGTCCCTCTACTTTGGAATGACCCTTGATCTTTTTCCAATAGATGGTCATCTCATTCGATGTGACCAGATCATCAATGTTTTGGATCAACTTCCCATGTTTCAAGGGTTTGTTGTTAGCACATAACATGCCTCTGGTTTTCCAATTAACCAGGTGCTCCACGAACCAGTTCCGTACATAATCCGAATCTGTGATTATGACCAGTTCGTGGAGTTGATGCTGGACAGCAGTGAGGATGGCCTGATGCACAGCCATCAATTCTGCCACCTGACTACTTCGGGGACCAATTTTGTATCCAGCGGAGGGTTCTGGGGACTCATTCTCCCATGCATTCCCTACGCCGGCCACCAGTTCTTTCTCCCCGTCGTTGTCAACATGGTAAGAGCATCCATCCACATAGACGGTGGGCATTCCCTCACACTTGTCCTCTTCAAAGACTTTGTGGGGGGAATTAAGGTATGCCTCCATGTTGTCCTTTATTTTTAGACTTTCGTCCTCGAGACAGTTTTCTCTGGCACAATCATGCAAGTCAGCCAGACCTTGCGCGAGGGGACTCTTCTTGTTTTGGCCATATCTGACCTCCACAGGAAAGCCTTGCATTGACAGAATCCAGGAAGTAATTCGGGAATTACTCACATTTCCGGCCCGGATTCTGTCACTTTGGAGATATTGCAGAGGCTGGTTTGGAGTCTCCACTATGATGTGTTCCCCCTGGATAAATGGGCGGTAATTCTTCAATGCCCACACCGTTGCCAGGAGTGCCTTCTCACAATCGTTGAATTTTTCCTCCACAGAGGATAAAGTTTTGCTCGCATAGGAGATTACTTTATTGACCTTGTCATGCTTTTGGTATAATACTGCCGTCAAGCACGTATTAGAGAACCCCGTCTCCAGGAAGAACTCCTTGTTTCTGACAGGGTAAACTAGGCAAGGCGCTTGTGAGAGGCTTCTCTTGAGTTGTCTTACTGCCTCGGATTGTTCTGGACCCCATTCCCACTTGACCCCCCCTTTAGGAGATGAATCAGGGGTCTGGTGATCTCTGCGTAGCCCTCAATGAACTTTCTGCTGTAATTAGTCAGTCCAAGGAGGCTCCTTAGTTCCCGCAGAGTTGTGGGGTCTTTCAGTTTCTGAAGTGCTTCCACTTTCTTTTCCTGGGGACAGAGGCCCTGAGGAGTAATCTCATGCCCCAAGAAATTAACACGGGTTCTACACCACTGTGCTTTCTGAAAGGAAAGTTTTGCTCCGGCGGCCCTCAACTGTGTCAGAACATAACGGATCTCCGCTATGTGTTCCTCCACAGATGAACTTTTGATGAGGACATCATCTACATAAGCCAGGTTACCCCTCGCACCCAGGTCGGGCATGGCCTTATGTAGGAAAATGTTGAATTCATTGCCGGAGTTGAGGTATCCGAAGGGAGTCCGGGTCCATGTGTATTGCTGGCCCCCAAAGGTAAAAGCCAGTTTGTATTGGTCCTCCCTGCTGACAGGCACGGTCCAGTGTCCATTGGTCAGGTCTATTGCTGTGAATACCTGTGACCCCTGGATCTGGGCCAGCCCTTGGTCAATGTAGGGCAGAGGCCATCGGGAAGTATGGACCCGTTTGTTGAGCTCCCTAAGGTCGGCGCAGAGTCTCCACTGGCCGTTTGGCTTCAATATTCCCAGCACCGGATTATTGAAGGTGCTGTGGACTGGACGGATTATTCCCCGGGACTCAAGGTTCTTAATTATTTCAGTAAGGGACTCCATTGATGCGAGAGGCAAGCGATATTGCTTCACAAACACAGGAGTCATGCCAGGGTCCGTGGGGATTGTGGTTGTGTGGATGTCAGTGCGACCACAGTCATATGAGTCTACCGCAAAGAGATCTTGGAAATCCAAGAAAACTTGTTTCAACTTTTGCTTTTGTTCCAGAGTCACACAGGCATCAGCTAGGTTGACTCTCTCTTCCACCATCTGCCTGAAGCCTGGAAAGACTTCTGGTTTGGCTATTTCAGCGGCCTCCTCCAGCTGGGTGGAGAAGTCCCTGGTCAGAGTGCTGATTTGGACCGGAGGCTTCAGGTGGGAAAGGCAGCCTTCATGAACCTGGAAAATCACCTCATCCCTCCTGAAGTCACACGTCACATCTTCCTTACCATACGGGCAGGAAGTGTACACCAGGAAGTTCCCCCCATGCCGGGTAAAAATCCTGTCTGGTGTTGTATTGTCCTCACTGTCACTGTCAAAACAGTCCTTGGGGATTGGTCCTAACAGTTCATTTACTAAGTCGATGGAAAAATGTCGGTCATCAACCGCCATTCCAATAATGGTGCCTGCGGCTAGAGTAATACTCTTTAAGTCGCTGTTGTCCACCTCTATTAGAATGGTGTCATGTTCTATGTTGACTAATGGAGTTGGGTTTACACCTAACCCTTGCAGTTGGAGAGAAGCATTTAGATGTATGTAAGCATCAGGGTTTTGCAAATATTGTCCTCTTTTAACTTTCACTTCCAGGGAGAATTGTCGGGTCCTTTCTGGGATGGTGACTTCCTCTTTGATCTGAATTTCAACTGTATAAGGTAGCAATTGAGCTGACCTAAATGCTTTTTCTGGATCATCAAAGCCCATGGGATTATCCGCTAATCGGGACCAAGCTTTGAAGTTTATTAGGTCCAAACTAATGGCAAAGCGATTGAGAATGTCACTGCCTAAGTAAAAGGCGGCAGTGACGTCTCGCACGACCCAACAATTATGGACTATGCTCTTGTTGCCAATGGAGATTTTGAGCATACACCTGCTTGGCAGGAGATGTTTTGAATTGGGTGCTTCCAGGTCCATTTCCCATTTGTCTATCAGTTTGAAGGTGGGAATGGCTGGATCTTTTGGAAGTTGGCGAAACATGGCTTCGCTGATGAAGCTCTTACCATTGTTCACACACACTCGAGCGAGAACAGAGTCCTTCCCATCATTTAACTGAACAGGGATGAACAACTGCTCTCCAATTTGCTGAATATCAGCCAGGCTTTGAGCTGATTTCACATCTTTCTGGACTATAGGAGTGGGAGTTTCAGATTGTGGATTGGTATAGAATTTCAAAGTGTTTCCTTCCAGCGTGGAATACCACTTTAGACTGGAAGGAAGGTTGATTTTCAGAAATAGAGAGGACCCCCCATCACCAGTCTGTTGTCCTACTGCTATGACTGTCACGTCTGGAATTTGGTTGTTCTGGAAGTGAAATTCTACTTGGTCAGATTTTTGTTCAACCATGTGGCAGGTGCCGTTTAAACTAACATGGTTGACACTCTGTTTTAATTTTATCGGTCGGCTAGTCTGGGTCCAGAGGACCTTGTTTACGCAATCTATTAGGGGTGACAACCTTCTCAGGAGGTCATTCCCTAGTAAACAAGGGGTGCCCTCTGGGGTCACAACTATGACCGGGTGTTTCAACTTATGTCGCCCAATTTTAATGTCCAAGTCTGCCGTCCCCTCAACGGGAATTTCCTTCCCGTCAAAGTTCTGGAGTTGTCCAGGAAGAGAGGTGAGAGGAATTTGGTAATTCTCTCCCCTTCCTGCATTCAGTTCGTCAAAGGCCCTTCTGGACAGAAGGGTAGCTTGAGATCCAGTGTCCACCAGTGCCGAGATTGTACCCTGCCCCTGTACTTGTACCGGGGCATAATATCTTCCCTCCTTCTCCTCAAGGGGGCACAGATAATGTACATTTTTGGACAACTGGTGGGCTAACTTTCTGGTTTTGGACATCGCTAGCGAAGAGATTTGGGCAGAATTCTGTGGAGAGTCTTGGGAATCTGAAAGAAAAAGTTGGCAACTGGAGATCAGAGCCATTGTGGGTTCCCCTGGTTCCGGTTCTGGGCCGCCCCCCCCTTTTTGGAGGCAGTCCCCAGGATGGGTTTGAACCAGGGGATTTTCTTGCTGTTGGTTCTGGGATGAGATGGTGGGCGGCGGTAGCTCAGTCTCCACATCTCCCCAGTCTGGATTTGCATCCCTAGGGACCCATTTTTCTTTGGGAGGAGTTCCCCCCTCTCTGAAGGAGAAGATCCTTTTCCCAGGATCCTCTGAGGATCCCTCTCCCTCAAATTGGAAGATCTGTACCTCCTCCTCAAACTGAGTCTGTTTGGGTCTTTTGTTTCTCCTACCCCCCCTCTGCTCCTTAGGAGGCAGACTTTCAGGGGCAAGAGATTTCGTTTCCGGTTCCTGGGTTTCCAGGGGCTGTTTACAAGTGAGGAAGGAAGCTTCCTCCAAGGCTTTACACCCCCCTTCCCTTTGTGCCTCCTCCCTGGGAACCGGTGAGTTATCGGGGTGCTGCCCCCGTCATTGTTCTGGAGCACCAGGTCCAGAGTTGGGTGCGTTCTGCGCCGGCACGCCCATCTGAGGGTTCTGCTGAGCCCTCAGTATGTGACCCAGATCCCGCGCCATGTTTTGAACCTGGCGCTCTAACTGGGAAACCCGCTCAGGCTGATACGGGGCCCTGTTTTCTCCCCTGGGCTGATCCCGGGAAGGGTAGCTGTCCCTTCTTTGGTAGTACCCCTGGTTGGGAAGATTTGGGTACCCCTCCACCCTTGGCCTCCCCTCTCCCGGATTCAGTGGTCTGGGCTCAGGGAATTGGGGAAAGAAGGATGGATGGTTTTGGGGCTGAAAGTCGGGAGGATATCTGGGGAAAAAGTTCTGCCCAGGGTTTGGTAAATTTCTGCCCTCCTGTGGGAAGTTTGGAGGGAAGTTCCCTGGGTTAGGTGCTTGGCTGGATCCCCCCCCCTTGGGCTGGAGGAGTCCACACATAACCCAGGATGGGTCGATTACCCTTGTAACGGGGACTTACATAATCAGGAGAGCGAGGGACCCCATTTGTGGGGCTGCCTCCCTGGCTCCCTGTCTGTGACTGGCCCGAGGACCTTCTGGGCCTAGCATTATTAGGTGCAGGTAGGTTTTTAGGCCCCCCCATCTCCAAATCCAAAACGGGGGTGACCTTTACCTCTGCCACCTTGGCAGCAGCAGGGGTGCTGTTGGCTTTGGGGTTTTTCTGGGCATTACTTTTGCTATCTACCGGTTTCTGCACCTCATAGATCCGGGTAGCCTGTTCAATGACCCAGTCTAAAGATCTTTTCTCGTGAAAATCCCTCACGAGCTGGGTCATGATATATTTGGGCAAGGCATGGAAAAACGTATTAATAAATTCCATGCTATCCGTGCGCACCCTTCTTGTGGTCTGTGCAAAAGCACGCTTTAACTCCTGCACAAATTCTTGTGGGGCCTGATCCTCCCCACATTGCAAATTGTAGGCTGCCTTGCGAGCCTCTTGAGGATTTCTGTGAACAGAAAAATGTTTCAAGATGGCCGCCTTATAGGTGGACCACCTTAAATGATTTTGGTCCTCCAGCCCCGCAAAGAAACTGGAGTATTCCGGGGAGAAGGTCCACTTTACATATTGAATACAGCTTTGGCTGTCCTTCAAATGGAAAGTCTCCATCATTTGTTCAAACAACTCTAAGTGCTCCCAAACAGAATACTTAGCGTTCTTATGGTAAGGCGTGATGACGCTCCTGATCGCCTTAATCTGCTTTAAGGGGTCCTTAAGCAAGGCCCTTTTTGCCTTATTGGCCTTTTTGGTTCGGGTAACCCTTGTCCATTCATCCTCGGACTCAGAGGCACTGCTCCCAGAGGTTCCCGTCTGTTCTTCCAGGTTTTCCCGGATTCTGCGAGCCTGGGAATGGCTGGCAGAATGTGGGGACCTGGTCTCCTGTGTCCTGCGCAGTTCAGAGGCGTCTTCAGATTCCTCATTGCTGCCAGGATTTGATGGGTACCCCCTCCACTGACCTAACTGGGCAGAGGTTTTCAGGATGCCCTTAATGGGCCTACTCTCCTGGGGTTCCCCATCGAACTGTACTGTACTTGGGTGCCCATACCCGGATGCCCACCCCTCCATTCCTGAGTGGTACTGGCCTATGAGCCCCATACTCTTAGCTGGATAGTAATCTGCCATCCCTGCAGCCCTGTGCTCATGTGCGCCAGGGGACATGGGGGTGGTAGAGTCCAGGGACTGGGGGAGATGAAGGCCCCTGGTGTTAGGGCTCCTGCGGTTATGGTCAGGAGTCTCTCTTTCCCAGCGGACCTCATCTCTATCCGCCCCTGCTCCCTGTTGCAATGCAAGAGCCTGCATTTGTGCTTTCAGTTCCTCTGTTAAGGCCTTACTCGACTCTATCAGTTTCTCCTGCATCGCTACCTGTTGCTGGAGCCTCTCATTGTGCTGGCAGAGAGCCTCATTTTCCCTCTGTGCTTCCCGGTTGGTCTTGGAGAACTGGGCCAATCTTTGCTGCAGGAGGGTTACCTCCTGAGCTGTGTCCCTATTGGCCTGCTCCTTTCTTGCTAGAGCATCCTCCACCCTCCTGGTGTGCTCTAACAAGTTCTGGTGTTCTTTTTGGAGGTCACCCAGTCCCTGGTGGGCCAGGTGATTTTCTTCCATTTTCCTTTTTAAATGGCAGACTTCCTGGCCTAAGGCATCTCTTTCCTGACTAAGAGCCTGCATTTGTGCCGCCAGGTCGTCCCTCTGCCTTTGAAAGGCACCAGCTTTCTGGCGTTCTTCATCAAACTCTGCCTGGGTATCCAGGTCTTTCAAGATCAGCGTGTTGCTCTCTACCTTCACTCTATCTAGATGACTTTGCAGGGTGGCTACCTGCTCCGTGCATGCCCTGTTAAAGTCTAATTGTTGCTCCAGCTTTTTCTGGCTCTGCAGTAAGGAGTCCAAACTGTCTTGGTGCTCCTTCTGCAGGGCCAGAAATCTAGTATCCTGTTCTACCTTTTCCTGTTGCAGCACATCCATATCCTTCTTTATTTTAATGATGTGCTGCCTACTATCATCTTCTGACTCCTGGCTCCTCTGCAGCCTCTGCTCAGAAGAGACCAGGTCAGATTGGGCCTTCTCTAACACCATCTGTTGCCTATTTGCCAGATTTTGGCTTTCAGCACATCTATCCTGCATGTCTCCCATATATAGGTACAGGTATGCTGCTATCCTGGCAATCTTATTGTGTTCCTCTTTGGCTTTAGGAGCCATATATAGTTCACTCAGGGCCACATGTAATGGACCCTGATCTCTCCATAAGTCTGACCCTGTTTCAGTGACCTGTCGCGTGATGGCCTGCAACCAGGCATCCTGGCCCTGTTCGGTCCATTCACCTCTCACAAATAGCTTATGCAAGAGGTGCTCTCTGGCTATTTTCATGTCTACTAAGGTCGTCATTCTAGAGATTGGTCTCTGTCCTGACTTACAGAAGTTAGTATTTTATTTTTGCAGAACAGAACTTTTCTTGGAGTGTCCCTTTTGAGGAATGCTTCACAGCGTAATGCAGCGTGGTGATCCGACCGGATGTGTGTATCTGGTCAGCTGGCACGCTGTATTAATCTGCACAAATGGTAAATCTAACCCAGAATCCCGGACGAGCCCCCACTTTGTAAGAGGATTCAATTCAGCACTACAGCTAAGTTAACGCCTAGTCTAGAATACTGAATGAAAACCCTTATTGATATATCTTTATGTCCAGTTCATGCGTTCTGGATGACTACCCCTATATAACACCCCTCTCTTGGAATCCCCCTGACCCCACTGAGCCAAGAAGTAGTTCTGTTTTGCAAGTTTAAAAGGTTTATTTGATAATTTAAAATATATATATATCACACTTTATAATAAATTAATAATTGAATAGCACACTTAATCTGATATGATAAAGATCAACAACGGAGAATCCGGCACTAGCACACTTCTTATAATCACTAATGAGTTGACATGAAATGGATAAGGTAGCACACTGGTAAATAGGAACAAAAGTATAATGTGGTAGAGAATGCTTTATAGAGTTCAAATGGATGGAATGTTGAATGAATGAAATGCAGTATAGAAAATACTCAATATGATTTCAACAAAACAATGTAATCACTTTTCTCTGGCTATTCACTCCCCCCCTCTTTATGCAATGCAAGGAAATGGGAGGAAAGCACACAGTTCTCAGAAATGCAATCAATGTAATTCAGTTCAATCCCCCCAAGCACGCTTACAGAAAACAGATAGGAGTTTTGAAAACACAGGCCCAAATGCTTTGATATGTGCTAGCAATGGATGAGAAATATGCTGGAAATGCTTTTAATTCCCTTTCAGAGGTTCAGGGTGAGTGGTATCTAGTTAATATTAGTCCAGGCTCACCCTAGCAATGATGCAGGGATAGTTAGCAGGTTAAACGAATTTCTGGCAAATGGAAGGCAAGCAGCAGCAGTTTTTACATGTGAAGAAATTTGCAAATCGCGGTAAAATTCGTGAATGCGTGTTCCGCGATTGCGGTAAAACTATATGGGGTAGGAATGCGGTTCTAGGTTCGTAGGAAAGCCACGATTCTAAGCTTTCTAAGGAAAGTTACTGCAAGTCTCTAACCCAAACGGTTACAGAGTTATGACCGATTTAATAGAGGTCGTTTTTGGTTTTGCAAATTTTAAAAGCTCAAAATGACAAGTGCAGCATGCAACTAGAAAATGACAAGTGACAGCTTTACAAATGACAGGTGACAGTTAGGAGGCAGTTCTACTTAGATTAAATAGATTGAATTATATTATTTTAACTAGGAGATTGGTTCTGCACAGTTTTCTAGGTACTCACACTATATTCTTGAGTGAAATGGGCCTCGCCATGGATCTGGTCAGGTTTTAAATTCGCCTCTGGTCTCTGCACTTCACAGTGATCTGGGTCAGCTCTCTCTGGTTCTCTGGTCTGGGTCTTTAGTTCTGGATAGATTGAAGTCTCTAGTTTGGCTCTCTGGAGGTTTGATGGAGGTAAAGTATGGATTTTTCCGGCAGAGCTTCCAGCGGCAGATGGATTTGAAAGTCTCTACCTAAGTTTCAGTGGTCCATTTATATGTTCTGCAAGTGGGTGTGTGTGTTTGGTCATAACTAAACTCGCCCCTCTCACTTGTCATTGGTCAAATTTCCATTCCCCACTTGATTGGGGAATGAACTGTGAGTCAGAGGGATGTCATTTTATGGCTTGCAGATAGGACACTCCTCTGTCAGATTGCACACATTCTATATTTGATAATAAAAGACATATTTCACAGTTACACAGTTTGAAATTACATATACATGGTGTGGCTGAATTTAGCCATGTCTCTGTCCAAATCTGCTGTTTCTAAGAGCTTGCATTCAGAAATGGCACATAATTGACTTTTTAACTGATTTTTCAATTTCTGACATTGACCCAACTTTACATACATGTGCGCGGGGAGTATGGACATTAACTGATGAAGTTTCAGATTTTTAACATGCATACATTTAGAGTAATATCCACTTTTCCGCTAAAACCCCCCTGAACATACCACCGGTTCTAAAAACCTCTTAAACTGTGGGCAGAAAAATCACAAGAATTATGGTATCATTTATAAAATTTTCACATGTCCGCACCATGAGTTATTCATCTTTTTCTAAACAATATTCTGGCTACAAAGGGGTGTGGTTTCCCAGGTCACATGGTGGAAATACTGGTTTATCCAGTTCTGCCAAGCCAGCTTGCTCTCACAGGCAGTGCCCCTCCCAGCTTCTGCCAAGAGGAAGCTACATGTTACGACCGCTGTAATAAAACCTTTGCCTGAGTCAAGACAGGCTTTGTTCAGAGCTCCTGTAGAGCACAGGTAATTCAATTATCAGATAGATGGCATATCCTTAGTGTGAGCAGCAAAAGGGCACCTAGGCCTGGGAACACAGCTGTGACTCACGTTTCACTCCTGATGGGGGTAGTTGCCAGGCAGAATTCAGTTCCTTAAGCCAGGTTTCAGATAAAATGTCACTTTTTGTTCCCCAGTTTCTGCATTCAAATAAAACTAAACATTTTCACATATGCAGCTAGAAGGCTGATTCTAAGTGCAAAACTATGGCATTTCAACAGTTACAAAGGCATGTGACACCAAACATAGGTCACTCATTTAATCTAAACATTTCGATTTTAGTGTCTTTAAATCCAGTGCAACTTAAACTGCTGACTCCATAGCAGTTTTGTTATAAGCATTGTTTTGGGCTCTTCATTTCCCAGATTTTGTAGGCACACAACACTCCATTCTACCAAATGTCTGCTGGTGTTCAGTGAGTTTTTAGATGTGTTGCAGTGTTTAAAATAGACAGTTTGAGCCTGCCTTCAGAGAAACACAGGGTGGTTTTAAAACGCCGGCTTTTGGATAGTGGTGAGTACTGGTACTGCACCCATTTTTGGGATTTAACAAAGGAATTCCCCACAATTCTAAGTTGCATTTGGCAATCAGCATTGCCATTCCCAATGGTTTCAGACTACTGTGCGGGTAGTCCAATGGTGGTTTTAAAGCGCTTTGAAGCTAACCGGCGCTACTGTTTTTCCTTTGGCAACCCATTTCCCACATGGCAACCCGGCCTTTCATTCTCGCACTGGTGGGTGGCAAGTGAGGCAACCATTTTGGTGTGCGCACAAACTGCGCAGCTTTCCTGGATTTCGGCGCACATGTGGGTTTTCCGCCATCTTGAATTTTCTAAGCCCACAGCACCAAGTGTTGTGGCCTGATAGCTTAAACGTGGGTCAGGACACCCAACCAGGCACACAGGGTTGATACACATTTAGGTTACAGTTTGACTGTTGGCATAGATGTTGTGTTTTGTTATTGTCGCTTGTGCCACTCACCAGTGCAGGCCTCGATGGCTATGGGTACTCTGGTGGCTTTATAGTAGTAGAAAAGACAAACAGAGTTGTGCTTATATGCTGGTGTCGGTAGAGCCAGGAGGAACTGGCATCTGTGAATGTTAGTTCTCTCTGGTTTGTGTTGTTTTACCTGGAACGTTTGTGATTCTGGAGGGGAGGCCTGAGGGGCAGGGTATATATGGGTTTGGGATAGGGTTTTGCAGTCGGTTTGTAGAATTGTAGAATAATTATTAGGTTGAGATGGCCTGTCTTGGATTAGTGGATCAGTCTTTGACCCAGTGTATTGAATAACTCGTATGTGTGTAGTCGTGTTGGTGTTGTGGTAGCTTGTTACAGTCTGTTTTCGGTCTTAGGTTAGGGGTCTATGTCTACCCGGTGTGTTCAATAGCCAGTTTTTTGATCTTTTTCCGAAATGTCAAGTGGTACTCTGTCGTTCTGATTTTATTTTGGACTCGAGTTCCATAGTTTAGCTGTGAGGATGGAGAAGGCAGTTCCTCCATATGTTTTTCTTGTAGTGCCATTGTTTGATCATAAAGTCCTTCTTGAGTGTTTGTAATGCTTTTAAAAAATGTAATATCTTAAAACATGGAATGGAGTCTATTGGAAATGCATTCTGGGTGCTCTCAGCAATGGACATTTTCTTCAGGCCTCAGTGAAAAGCTGCATTTTTTTTTGAAAATATATTTTTATTGACATTTTGTAGGTTATTACTGCGAACAGTACATCAAAAAGAAAACAGTATTACATTTATAGAAAGCGTGCCCACCAATAACCCTTTTATCCCCCCCTCGACCCCCCTAGCCGTTTAATCAAAGTAGAATCTGGATTTAATACTTCGGAACACAATGTACAGTCCCAGAACACAGGTAATGGGCATTTTTTGTATGCGCTTGCCCTTGGGCTCAACCTATTAGAACCCCCTTGTGAGGGGGAAACCATATGTCCCAGTTATTGGGTGCCTTTGAAGACCCCGACTTTACAGTTTCACGATGTCTAAAGGACAAGACCAGGCCCATCGTGAAGACTAGACCCCTCATGTGCTGCGCTCGTATGTTGGTTTTGGATTCATCAAGAACATGTGTAAGGAACTCCATGTCGTATATCGCTCGGACCTTAGTGACCCATTCCTTTTCCTGTGGCATGTTTGGGTTTTTCCATTTTTGGGCCAGGCAACACCTGGCCGCCACAAGCATGACCTGGAGCATGTGGCCCTGGGTGTCCTCCTGATCGTCCCCAACCTCAATCCCAAAGAGGAGCAGCCAAGGGCAGAGGGGTCTGTCTATCCCGTCAACTCCCCTGATCCAGGATAAGACCTCTCCCCAATATATCTGTACCCTGGGGCACGACCACCACATGTGTATGTAGTCTCCAATGGTGTTTCGACATTTCCAGCAGTGTGGGTCGTAACCTGGGAGCATTCTGGACAGTCTCTGGGGGGGATAGTGCCACCTATGTAGGACCTTTAATGCCTGGTGTCTGTATTGGAGGGACGTAGTTGAGCGGTGGGCTCGGATACACATTTTGGTCCATCTCCTATCGTCTATTGCCACGCCAAGGTCTCTTTCCCATTGCGTTCGTGCTGGGGGGGGTCCCTTGGTATTGAGAACAAGAGGAGTCTGTACAACCGGGCTATTACCCCTTTGGAGCCCCGAGTGGAGATGATCACTTTCTCAAAATCTGTGAGGTCCCTCCTAAGAGTTTCCCCCCACGAGGGCTCTGAGAGAACTCCCTTAAGCTGGAGATAGCGGAATGGTGATAGCTTACCCAGACCCAGAGCCTCCTCGAGGTCGGGAAGGGGCATGAAGGATCCCCCTACCCATAGATGGCAGGCCCTGACCAGGCCCGCCTCGTACCAACTCTGGTATGCCGCTGGTTCCGCTATTTTGGCCAGAAACGGTGGCGCCCAAATGCAACTTAGCGGGGAGGGCCAGGTCGTGAGCCACCTGAAATAGCTCCCCTCCTTCCAGACTGACCAGAGAACCCCCAACACTGGGTGTTCATGTACCCTCCTGGGGATGTTTGTTCTTGGGACCCATAGCTGCTCGTCGATCGTAACTGGGGCAAGAAGTCTGTTGTCTAGAGCTACCCACTGCTTCTCCGTCCCCGGGTTAAAGTCCTCAGCTGTGATGCCCTATGGTATGTGTCAAAATCGGGGAACCCCACTCCTCCATCCTCTTTCGATCTTGTCAAGACATCGTAGGAAATTCTATGTTTCTTTCCCGCCCAGAGGAATCTAAGCAACACCCGCTTCATTGATTCAAAGAAGGGCCTCGGCACCTGGGTAGGGAGCATCTGAAAGAGAAATAGGAACTTGGGGAGTATTACCATCTTAATCAGGTTGAGCCGCGCCATCCATGAGAACCCCGCCCCCACCCACCTCTCAATGTCTCTCTTAACAGCAGTCCATAATGGGGTAAAATTGCGCGCGAAGAGGTCACACGGAGTGGATGGGATTTGGATTCCCAGGTATCGGAACCCCTCTCTCTGCAGTTGGAAGGGGAGACTTTCTACATATTGTACCTCCGAATCCGGCAACTGACCTCCCACGAAAGCCACTGATTTGTCTAGGTTAACTTTATACCCCGAGAAGTTACCATAGCGCGTCAGGGCCTGTAGTACGTGAGGGATCGTCTGTGACGGCTTAGTAACATACAAGAGGACGTCATCTGCGAACAGGCTAATCTTGCAATGGGAGTCACCCAGTTGGACCCCTTTGATGTTTTCGTTGTTACGTATCGAGACTGCCCAGGGTTCCATAACTAGGGCGTATAGCAAGGGGGATAGTGGGCATCCTTGTCTTGTGCCTCGCCCCAGGGGGAAGGACTCTGACTTCGTTCCATTAGCTACCACCCTGGCTGTTGGGGAAGAGTACAGTGCCGCCATCCAGCCCAACCACCTCCGGCCCATTCCCACCGCAGACAAGACCTCTCCCATGAAGTCCCAGCTCACCCTATCGAAGGCCTTCTCTGCGTCTAGGGATAGGAGCAAGGCCCCCTCGTTCCGAATCTCCCTCGAGTACAACACGTGGAGAGTTTTATGCATACTGTCCGAGGCCTGTCTGTTGAGTATGAAGCCCGCCGGGTCGGGGTGGACCAGCCGGGGAAGGCACTTTTCTAGGCGAGATGCCAGAATTCTAGTGAATATTTTTGCGTCGAGGTTTAAGAGGGAGATGGGTCTGTAGGAGCCACACTCCCTCGGATCCCTTCCCGGCTTCGGGATGACCGTGATGAGGGCCTGGAGGAAGGAGAGTGGGAGCGTCCCCTCGTTTTGGATTTGGTTAAAGAGTTTGGCTAGGGGTTCCACCAGCGAAGATGAGAATTGCTTGTAAAAATCGGCTGTATAGCCATCTCCCCCCGGTGCCTTACCCACCCTCAGCCTCTTGATGGCCGCCTCTACCTCGTCAACAGTTATGTCTGACTCTAACGCCTGTAGTTCCGCCTCCGTCAAGCGTGGCGGGGGGTATTCCTCCAAATATGCCCGTATCTCCTCTGGTGATGTTCCCCCCTGTTTTGTGTACAGTTCCCTGTAGTAATCCGCGAAGGAGCCCACTACCTCTGCTTTGTTGTTAAGCATGGAGCCCTCCCGGCCTCTAATGGGGCCCACCCTTCTCTCCAGTCGACATCCCCTGGATCTACGAGCCAACAGCGCTCCCACCCTGTCCCCCCTCTCATAGTACTTCTGGCGTGTGTATCTCATCTTTTTGACCACCTCACCTATGAGAGCCGTGTGTAGGGCCTGACGTTTCTCGCTCATTTCAACCAAGATGGATTCCCTGTCTGTCCCCTCCTGATTGAGCCTACCCCGCAAGATTCCAAGGTCCGCCCGTAGTCTGGTTTCGACGAGCCCTCTTTCCCGTTTACGTCTGGCTCCCTCTGCTATGAGGAGGCCGCGGAAGGTGGCCTTTGCTGCCTCCCACACCATTGGCATGTCAGTTTCCCCATTGTCATTTATTTCAAAATATGCCGCCATTTCGCCTCTTAGGAAGTCCCTAAAGACTGGGTCTCTGAGAAGCACATCATTGCACCTCCAGTGGGTTGATCGGGGGGAGACGGGGAGAAACCAGCTCGCCACCAGGAGCTCGTGATCGGACCAGGTTATTGCCTCGACTTGCGGGTCTGTGGCCACTCCGCCTCCCTCCTTGGAGGTCAAGAGCAGGTCGATTCTGGTGTATGTGAAGTGTGGAGGGGAGAAAAATGTATAGCCTCCCGGTTCTGAATGTGTTGCCCGCCAAACATCCTCCCAATAATGTTCCCTCAGGAGATTCTGGAATGCAATATTATCTTTAGTTATCGCCTTGGGTCCAACCCCTCGGGCCGTCCACCAGTCTAGTTTGGGGTCTATTACAAGATTAAAATCGCCCCCGAGAATCATGGCCCCTTCTGCCCATTCATCGATTACCCCCATGATTTGGGTTAGGAACCTAATTTGGCCCGAGTTGGGTGCATAGAGGGTAGCCAGAGTGATGCGTTCGCCTTCATGAGTGCCCTTGATTGCCAGGAACCGCCCCCCAAAGCCCCTCTTGGTTTCGATATTGGAGAGGTGGAACGTTTTATTCAGGAGGATCCCTACCCCCTCCTTCTTCGAACTTCTGTGTGAGGCCCAGTAATTGGATCCAATGTCCCTTCCCCTTATGGGTGATTCCTTGCCCTGTCTATAATGGGTCTCTTGGAGGAAGAGTACCGTTAGTTGTTGTTTGCGAAACATGTTACTCGTCAGGGATCTCTTGTTCTGGGAGTTAAGGCCCTTGACATTAAGTGTGCCTATCTTGCCCTCAACCATTGTCATATGGGGAGGCCCCCTCTGTTTGTCCTGTGTCGTGGAGTTGCCCTGTAGCCTGTGTCTGTATTGTAAACCCTAGTTTGATTCGGCTGTTACCCCCTTCCTTCCCCTGTGTTCCCCACCCCCCTTCCTCCACCCAGTCCTCCCCTCCCGCCCCTCCCCCCATTCCCTTTTCCCTTTCATTGTAAGGCGTCCGTCCACGCCCCCCAACTGATGTCGGGGTTGGTCAACGAACCACCAAGGACTCTTACCCCAGCCCCGGGTATTTCTTATATTAGGGATCCCCATCATTTGTTCTTCCATATATATTGTCCCCAACTTCTACCTCGGTGGGGGTGGTCAGCACTGGGGCCCGTGAACCCCCCGGCCCCCGCACCCGCCCCAAGGCCCAAACCCAGTCCCACACCGGGAGAAACACAACCAAACCATTAACATTGCATCAAACTGCTTCCCGCCCTCCAACCTGGCGGTTTAAACCTCACGCCAACGTGGCGCCCGGCCTCGGCTTCATGAGGCCGGGCCTCATTTTCCAGCTCTGCTAAAGCATAGAATACAGGAGCATCAGTAGGGTTCCTCAACCCCTGGGTAAGTGGTATAGTCATGAGTTTGGGTGGTCCTCGGAGGCCGTTGATGGGTGTCTTGTTTTCTGAAATTTACGGGTACCCTTGACCTTAGACTTGCCGCTAGGCTTTCCCAGACCGACCGGGCCTCTAGGGGGATCTTGGGTGTCACCCACTCTGCCGCCCGAGGAAGCGGGCACGTCGCCAAGCAGGTCATCTGTGGCCCTCTGAATGTCCCCCTCCGAGACCAGATGATACTTCTCTCCTTGCCATTCAAACGCTAAGTAAAAGGGGTGGCCCCAGCGGTATCTGACCCCCTTCCCCTGTAGCCATCTTGTGAGGGTGCCACATTTCTTCCTCATTAGTAGGGTGAGGGCCGAGAGGTCCTGAAATATAGACACCCTAGAGTCCCCGTATTGGATATTGCCTAGGTTTTTCGCCTTTTCTAAGATCTTGGCTTTGTAGTGATGCAGTCTAGCCAGCACTGTTCGTGGGCCCCTGCCTCCTCCACCCGCTCGGTTGCCCCTATCAAATTTGATCTCGCCTCCAGCACTCTCGCCCAGGACAATCCTTATAATATCCAGTACTTTACCCTCCAGACCCTGTATGGTCTCGCCCTCGGATTCCACCAGCCCAAAAATGCGTAGGTTATTCCTCCTTTCTCTGTTTTCCATATCGTCCACTTTGAACCGAAGTTCCTCCTCACGCCGTTGCATGTCCTGGAACCTGATCTCCATTTGGGTCTCGAGGAGGGCTGTGGAGAGCTGGTTATTTTCGACCCCCTCCATCCGGTCCTCGAGGGTGGTGACTTTGGTGGTGAGGTCCGCCAATTTAGCCCCCATGTCAGTTCTCATCCCACGTATTTCTTCTAGGATTATCTGAATATTGTTTTGTATAGCCCCCAGGTCGGGGGGAGGGGCGGAGGTGCCCCCTGCCGCCATTTCGCCCTTGGAAGCCACAAATTGGTATTTGGCGAGGGTCTCCCTCCAGCTCATGGGGGGGCGCCCCGGTGGGCTGTGGTTGGCACGATCTGTGCAATCCGCAAATTTGATCGTGGGAGAGTGCAGCGTATAGTTGGCGGCCCCGGTGGTGGGACGGGCAGGCACCCGGTGGGCGGACGCCCCCCCGATGGCGATCCCAAGCGATGGGCGCAGCCAGGCCGAAGCTTCCGTATGTGGAACGTGGCCCAGTCGAGAAGTTGGTGGTCTGGAGTTGGTTGGTGGTCTGGACTCTGGCGTGCCTCCGGTGCCTCCTCCCGTGATGTGCTCGGGGTACGCAGGTGCGCCGGGGGCGCTCTCACCTCTAGCGCCGGGCCGACGCGTTGCTCTGCGGGTCTGGGCGTCGGGTTGTCTCTTCGCTCGGCCGCAGGTCTCACGTACAGTCACCGCCTCGGCTCCTGCGTTTTCCGAGTCGCGTCTGGACCCTCCTCTTCCAGATCCGGCGTGTCCGCCGCGGCCACGGCCTAGCCCCGCTCCAGGGCGTGGGGGGAGGGGCCGGCGAAGCCCTCGGGTGGCCGAACTCGGCGAAGCCCGCACGGCCGAGGGTCGGAGTTGGACCCAGCTGGGGGCCGAGGGTTCCCACAATCTCGTGGGGGGGTCTCAAGGAGGGTGGGGCCCCCACTCTTCTTCGCTACCAACAGTTACCCGGGGCTGGGTACGGAGCTCGCGGCTCAGGCAGCCATGTTGCCTGCGCCCCCTGGTGGCCTCCAAAGCTGCATTTTAATGTGAGCTCTGAATACTGTCTGCATTTTTTTATGAACCATTAGAAAAACATCTTGTTTTTCCCTGTGCTATTTTGCCATGTTTAAGGACCGCTTTGCCTGATACTGAAAGCAAACTTTGCATTCCCATGAGAAGAAGGGAAGTGTTTACCTCTTGGAGGTGCCACCTGACATTTCCGGCTGAATGCCAGTGAAGACTTGCAACAGGTGCACTTTCTGGAAAAGTACTGTCCTGCCTTTGTGTAATGTTTAAATTGGAGAGCACCAAACTAGGCTGTCAGAGAAAAGGCTTCAGGGCTGGAGAAAATGTGAACGCCTCTTTTCCGTTCTGTCCCGCTGTGAAGATTCTCCATGCAAACCTGGTCTGGAAGCTGTCCAGTGAAGTTCTTGGTGAAATGAAGTGCCTTACAGCTTTGCCAACAGTGACATATTTTATTTAATCAATTTTTTATAGAATTTTATTCACTTATGTATGCTTTTGTGTTGAGTTAGTAAACAACCATAAAGAGCCAGTCTTATAATCTAGCTGAGAGTCTGAGTGAATCTTTCTGTTTCAAGTGTACAATGTTTTTTCACTATGTGTGCTGGGGAGAAAGATAATTGGCCTCATTACAAGTCAGCCGGTCCGGAAACAGCAGTGGCGGTAAATCCGCTGCCACCGTTGTTTCCGGATTGGCTGATTCCGAGTCCTGCAGGCGGGAGGTGTCACTCCCGCCAGGTCTGACCTGGCAGAAGTAACGCCACCCGCCAGCAGGCGGATATGGAACACTGGCTCTGTCATAGACACCAGCACGCACACTGGGAAGTGCACAGAAGTGTCTGTTGGTCTGGAGACTCTGCTGTGGTCTGCTGAGCCTGCCGTTCCCTTTTTTGGGGATTATACATCTCTATATTTGTGAATGAATCAAAGGCTTTAAATTGGCCTTTTGGACTATACTATACTCACGTCTCCCTATGCCCGCTGGTCTTGGTGGCGATGGGGTCACCTTCATTACATTAATGCACGGGTAATTCTTCCCTGGATTCTAACGATTCCCCAAGATGGCAGCGGTTTCGCGCTGCATGGGCTTTGTGCCTACAACTGCTATTGCATTCAAGGTGGCTCCGCCTCGCGGCGGTCATGTGACTGTATATCAACACCAAACTCAAGCATCCAAATGCGTTGGTACTCTCTTCCGTGACACTTCGTAAGTTTATTGCTAGGGGAAACATTATTGCAATATTTCCGCCTGCCTACTAACTTTCTAATTTCTTGTTAGGTGCTCCAAATCTACCCTGTCTCTCCTTCGCGGCTCTCTTTCCTGGTCCACGCCCAGAGCTGTCCAAAAGAAACTTCCACCCTTTACCTGGTTAAGCTAGCTTAGCCGCAGCAAATCTCTCCAGGAAGACCCGCCTCATTACGGTAGGATTATTACCATTCCGCAGAAAACTTTCAGCCGCTTCCAACCCAGAACTTATATTTCTTATCCTTTCCGTAGCACCGGCTCCTAAAACAGCGTGCTCTCGGAAAGAATCGATCGCTCCATTGTGTCATGCCTCAGCTCTTTCTTACACAGCCGAGGTATGTTTCAGAGATAGGGGTCCGGGCTATTCGTCAGAGACGTTTGTACTTCATCTCCGAATTTCTTACCTCCATAGCCTTCCAGCAAACGTCTGGGGAATTCCCTCCCTTCCTCATCCGCTGCCAATTTGATTCCTTCTCTGCTGCCTCTGTTGCCTCTACTGCCGCATCCTACTACTGATAGCCACCATTTGCATCAGTGTCAGGTCTATCCTACTTTATTCCTCCTTCTGTATCCTATCTTCAGTCTGTACATACACTTACCTTTTCTCTTTAATATATGAGAAGGGACTCCCGTCCTCCTCTTAGAAGACAGTCAGACCCTCAGCCGAAGACTCCAGTTCCAGCGCCAACCTCGCACACAAGTCCAGCGACTGGGCTCCAACACTGCCCCCGAATTCAGCAACAGGGTTTTCTACCCCAGAGGGTTCCCTCGGGATTTTGCCACACTCTGTTCCTGTTTCCTCAGGCGGAGGGTGGTAAGGTTCCTAGGAAAGGTTTCCCACAGGGACTTTCTGCTGACCAGGTTAGTGGCCTCTGTGATCCAGGTTCTGATTACTGCTTAGTGCACCAGGAATGCCCGGAAGTGTCTGTTGGTGTGTTCGTCTGAGTCGGTGACATACTGTGACTTACTACTCTACTATTCCTTTACTTTTTGAAGGTAATGCATGTCCTATCTAGGCGAAGATCTGAAGACAATGTTTCTCTGTCGCGGATAGTTAATCTGAATGTAAACGGTTTTGCAGACTACAGCCAAGTGTTCCTACTGCTTGTAGAGATTGGTCGCAGTGAACTTGTAATGACTCTCTGCACACTGTGATATGTGTAAATTCGAATGAACTGTACGATTGCCAGTTTCATATAGAGTCAGCTCACTTTGGCAAACAACGTCTTGTACGTGTTCCGTGGAAACTTTGAATAAGTGCGGATATCTTTTTTTTTCTTTTCTTTTTTTTTCTTTTCTTTTTTTTGCATACAAATTGATTACCATTTATTTAGCAAGCAGAAACAGGATTGAAACGAAAAAAAAGAACAACTAGGAAAAGGAAAGAAAGAAGCTAAAAGCTGTGATCAATATACAATTAATTCAGTTCATTACGATGGTCGGTTATGTTATTAAGAGTCATGATATAAAGGTTCTAAAAATTTGATTAAAATGATCACATGACGTGTCTTGTTTTTGGAAATCAGAAAATGTTTGATGAAAAAAAGCAGTGCGTCTATCAATAAGAGCAGGGCAAATCGTTACCCAGTGCGGATATCGTGTTTATGTGTATACTGTTCCTAACTCCTGCTGTTGTCACACACAGTAAAGTCGTGTGTATTTGACTAAAGTTGCAATTAATGTCTAGCCACCTCCCCACCGTGTAGTCGGTACAGGTCAAGGGGGGGAACTTTGTTGTGCAATGCACCGGCTTTTCATGTGTTGTATTCAAAACTATACTGTGGTCGACTCCTTGCAAGCTTTCCGATCGAATATAGTTGCATACATTTAATTTAAGGAAGTGCTGGTCTACGGTGTGTTTTGTGCTAGTGATTGTTTCAATTGTACTGTTGTATTATTCTTGGCTTGGTTCCATCGAACTATATGTTGCATCTTATATGACATAACCCACGCCTGAAGAACATCTCGATGTTTCAGTATTTTGACGACATATTCTATTGCTAGCTTACTCATCGTACCCCTTAAAAACCGGGAATTGATCATTTGATATCAGTCAACAGTGAACTTAAATTCACATTACATATAATAATATTTTAAGAAAAAAAAACACTATTGCACAATGGTAGGTAGTCTCAGAATCAGCAGATGCCTCACAGAGACACAAGTCAAGGATTTGCTGGCTTTAAACCAACCATCTTCTTGCCAGACCAAATCAAGCGCAGCATATAACAAAAATATGAGGCACTCCAAAAAAGAGCTTTCTGTTAAATCTCCTCTTAGGAAAGTAACGGAGGTCTGTACACTTTCTCAAATTCGGGACCCTATGCTCATTCTTTTACTTCCAAACATGAACCACTTTCTAATTCTCTACATGGGATCTATGATCTTGATAAATCTGTCTTTCACGGTCACTTGAACAACCTGGGTTATCCTCGCTCCATACCCTTGATGTCTGAACACATTGAAAGTACTAACAATTTGCTATCTGACATCCCCATGTTGGCTCCTGCGTTGATGGTGGAATTGGGAAAACCGATCAGATTATCACTTGCCCCATAACTCCTGCAGCTCCATTTTCTAACTGTAAAGAGGAAATTATTACGCTCACCTGGACCCCCCAGGGGTGTCGATCGGACCCGGACAGCTGCGGTCTCCGTCAACGTGATGCGTAGTGCAGAGATGACTGTCTGGACTGGCCCACCTAGTCTTGTCTGCTGGACCCGAAGAAGTATTTTCCTGCAAGTGGAGACAGGGATTAGCCACCTGTGGGTTTTAGTGATGGCCTCCCAACTGTTCTCGCTCTCCCCCACTAATGACCTCCGATTTCCCCTTAGTAACCTCACCTTATGTTTGTAAAAGATGAGCTCTCCATCCTGCGTGTCTTGCAGGGGCGCGTTGATACCAGTTACTTCACTGGTTTGAAGGCGTTGGGAGAGTTCCGGTAAGCATTGACTCTGAAGTCCCAGGCGGGGTTGGTAAGTATCAAGTTCAAAGAGTTCAATGTGTCCGATGTTCACTCTTGTCCCCTTCCTTCCTTAAGTTGCAACTGAGTTTGTGAGAAGAAGGTCTCGTAGCTGCTGCTGGCGTTCAGGTAAGAGTCTGTGTTACCCAACGCTGTCCGGTAACTATTGCATGCGTTAACGTTTTGTTTTTCTCCCTCTTTACAGATGCGGCATATGAAGATATGGAGAATAATACCGCCGGTGGTAAATCAGGTAAGTCAATGGTGGTAAGAGGTATTTGTTGATTCCCTTGGCTCACCTTGTTATTCTTGTGCCCCTAAGTGCCGGAGTACGGCAAAGAAATGATGGAGACAGTGCCGGATCGAAAGATGCTGTGAGAACTGGTGAGTATGGCGCCATGCTGGAGCTGGCGAAGCGACGCGTGCAGGACTGATGTACTTTCCAGGTCGGGAGATGAAATGGATCCGGAATCAGGTGAGGAATTTGAAATAAGTTCGTTTTCTAACCTTGTCCTTTTCTTCCTCTTTATTCTAGGAGCTCCGGATTCGAGGCGGGCGTGGCAGAAGATTGGATGCTGGCTGCAGGCACGCGGGCGTGGCAGAAGACTGGATGCTGGCTGCAGGCACGGTGAGTCACGCTGCTGGATGCAGAATAACACGAAGCATGCGCTGCTGTTCGGGTGTGGTTTAAATAGCCTCCAAAGTAGTCCCAGGAAAGAAGTTCCCCAGGACCACACCCAAGTAAAAAATAGTCCCTGTAGTAAAATAGTCCCATCCAGGCCTCACGTTGGCTTGGATTTATTTGCAGCATGGTCTGCATGAGGTAAGTAATGTCTATGAGCCTGGCGCCTATGGCGCCAGGACTGATTTTATTATGAGCCTGGTGCCTACGGCGCCAGGACTGAACCCAGACAGCCCCTAGCTGGGGCTGCTGGGGTTTTTGTAAATGTCTGGATGCCTGCTTCCGGGGCTGATGGGCTTGATCCGGATGCCCGGGGGTAGGCATCATGACAGAAATTTGCCTGTATAACAATACAAACTCTGGTCTTAAATCACAGGACAACTTAATGTCCCCATTGGCAACCAACAAAAACACTGGCTCCATGCCTGCCTATGGCTAGCTCTCCAGTTCCATCCACAAGCATTGAAATGCATGAATTGAATGGGCAAGTTAATGACCACTATGAGCACAAAGGAGATGATGACAACAATCAATCTGTTCATCATTGGAGTGCCTTAACCCCTAATGCAACGCCCTCTAGCATTAATATATCATTGCATCTCAATGCCCCCGATATGTACAGTTTTCCTGTTCTAAATAATATACTAAACCTTTTAGATAAAGGTCATGAAGTCACACATTACAAGATTCGTGATATTAAAATCTCCCTGACTGACATTTTAGCAAAGATGAATAGAGGGCTTTATATTCGCACAAGAATCATTTAAGTCAGTTAACCTTCCACCAAAGCAGAAAAACAAAACAATATCCGTCACATCCAGTACAAGTCAAACTTTGCTTGTATGTAATATGAACAAATCATCTCAAACTGATGACTTTGATATCACGATAAAGCCAAAAGAAAAGTGTGCTGCTGCTACCGGTGCTTATTTTGTAGCCTCAAACAATATTGTGAAAATATGCACTCAAGAACTATGGCGAACGATTAATTCCAACTTAGTCAAAATCACTGAACTTGAAAGTCTTGTAAAAACTCTTCAGGAAAGGGTATCCAATAACCACAATAAAAGCAATCCTAATCCTGAGCAGGATCAGCTAGGGAATGAACCAGTGAGCGATGATCCAAATAGTCTGTCACAACTAACTGACCTCATAGACCAAGAAGAGAAAACCTTGGATCACAATGTTGCATCTGCCGTTTGGAACCTGTTTTAATTTCAGATGATTCTGGAGATTCGACCCACTTTCTATTGCGCAGAACTAGGCGTTTAGAACGTAGGGCTGCTAAAAGAAGGGCGAATAGAAAAAACCAAACTGAAAAGTCCTGTAACAAATCAAAGAACTTATCACTAGGCAAAATCAATGGACACAACTCTTCTATAAAAAAGATGTGTTTCATTTCCAATGAGGATGAGCTTCTAGATCTTGACCAACTAAACGCGGAAAGCAAATCACACTTACAGCTTAAAGAAAGTGTCTCTCATGAGAAAGTTGATTCAGAGAATATACCATCCAATAAAAAAATAAAACAGCCGATACAATATTCCCCACAGCTGTTCCACCATCTGTTACAGTGAACTCAGCATCCTCGAAATCCATTGACTCAATGCAGGTTCATATCAGTCTCCTAAATCAAACCAATGGTATCAGACAAACACAGATGTCAAACTTTTTCCCAATAGTGAATGCCTATTCACTATCCAAAGAATCTCTCACCAAGGATATCATCAAGCCTCCATCTGTGTTGAATCCTATTGCACAATGCAATGCTCTTCCAGTTTCAAATGGGATGGTTTCTCCGTCCACTATCCACACAGTACCTGTCAAAATGCACAATGTGAATGCACATGCATTTTCCACGCCACAGGTGAACGCAAACCTAGTAGTTAGCACCTGTCATGGACACATTTGTCAAGAGAGTGACACACCAAAACGCTTAGGACCTTCAACACTAGAATAAATCGCCCTTATATTCTCAAGTTCTTTAATAAAATCCCGTCACTAAGAATTCTAAATTCGGGGGATATTGATTGGGTGACTATGTCATTCATCAATAACAATAGGGTGATATGTCAGGTCAACTCCTCTATTATAACAAAACTAATTTGGGAACACAGAGAAGATCTTTTACAACTAGGTCTTCACCTCTACTTATTTAAAAACGAAGAAGAGGCACGTATATTTGTAGAGACCAAAGGGAATCCTATTAAAATATGTTCAACCAATGTCAATGGTAACAGCGCCAAATCTCCTAGTGATAAAGTCATTACTCAACTCCTCTCCCGGCTGGTGCTATGGAGGACTGGAATTGGGTTGAACCCCTAATGAAAACGGCCATGTCCTTAAAACATGTCAACACATCGACGTAGCCTGGTGGCATCCATTTTAAATCGTGGTACTCATGTGGTTATACTAACTTAGAATCCTGGTTTAATACTTTTCATGGTGCTGAAGCACTGACAGTACTTCTGGTTCAGGAAACCATGAAGGTCAAAGGGATCTACATTGATGGGGTCACTACTTACAATATTCCGGCACATATGGGTCACTTAGGTAGATCTTCTGGAGGATTAGCGATCTTCAATGATAATAAAGTAAAAGCACAATCCAAATGGATTCTTTCCTCTGAACAACTGCTGGTTATTGACTTAACCATGCAGGGCAACACATCCACTTCTTTGTTTATTATATGTCTATACTGGAATCCCGTAAAGTCATTGCTTGATTTGATTTTTAGAGAATTAGAGATGCTTCTAGAACTCTATATGAGGGATCAATCAATCAAGAGAAGAGATCAATGGAACTTCTACCTCCATGCACAAAGGGCAAACGTGGGTATCTTTCCTAATGAACCGGGATATTCAATTTGCTGAGATTGGTCCTGATGCTTCCAACTTCAATGTGTCCACAATCTGTTGCACCTTTGTGATCCATTGACAATTATTGATCCTGGATTCAGTGATCATTTGATTATTAACTTACATGTGAATTTAGAGCATCAACGACACGAAAATGCACCTGCACTTACGCAAATTGAAATTGAAATTGATCGTCATCACACATCCGTTCGTTGGAACTCTAAACTCTGCCAAGATCTTACTACCATGATCCCACAGGAAATTGTGTGGCAGAGTTGCTTATCTTCCAGGGGGAGAGACTTTAAACAGGTAGAAGTACTCACTAACTCTATCATCTCAGCAAAGCTCAGTTACTTAGCCAATCGACAAATAAACAATGTGTGATAAACACACATACAATATAGAGGTTGCTGCCCTTAAACGAAATGTGTGCAATGTGTGCTTGATTTGTGGCCTTTGAAGTCAGGAGAAGTGGAGCTAAATGTATCTGTACAAAAAGAGTATGCTAACTGGAGTCTGTGGCAGAAGCAAGACAATAAGCAAGTTCCTTTGGGATTTTGGAGTCGCAAGTTACTTGAGGCAGGTGATAAATACACTGCATTTGAAAAGCAATTGCTAGTATGCTATTGGGCTCTTACTGATACAGAACTACTGACAGTGGGTCATGATGTACTGATTTGACCCGAAATCCCAATTGTGCAGTGGCCGTTGAGCTCTCCTAAAACACACAGGATAGGTCACGCCCAAGAAGCCAGTATAATAAAATGGAAATGGTACATTGAAGACAGAGCAAAATCAGGAAAGGGTGGGGTTGTGAAATTACATGAGCAAGTGGCTAACATACCACCCGTAGATAACACACCACAGGAAGTGACCGAAGTACATGAGTCTCCAGTAAAATGGGGAGTACCTTATGGAGATCTGACAGTGGAGCAGACAGAGCATGCCTGGTTTACCATTGGCTCTGCTCGATACATAGGAACTGAGCGTTACTGGAAATCAGTGTCATATAATCCAAAGACAGAAAAGATCTTGACAACGTCAGAGAAAGGGAAGAACAGTCAGTTTGCATAACTCTATGCAGTATATCAAGCTCTGAAACAAGAAACACCTGGCCAATATTATTTGTACACAGATTCATGGTCAGTGGCCAATGGGATTGCTGTGTGGCTGCCAAAATGGCAAAAGAATGTGTGTGAAATTCATTCACAAGAATTGTGGGGAAAAGAACTGTGGCAAGATATCTGGGAAATGGTATCACAAAGTGAAGTTACAGTGGATTATGTGGATGCACACTGTCCTACTGACTCACTAGAACGTTGGTTTAATTCTGTTGCAGTTGAACACATCAGATTTCATCTTTGGGCATGGAGGCTCATGTGGACACATGGGAGAAAAAGCTACTTGCATGTGGGCACAAGCCACGGGATCAATGTCCCTTCAGAGATAGTGAAAATAATTATTTTGCAATGTCCTGTGTGTCAGCATCAACAGCATAGACCCCTCCCTCATATTGTCCAGGGCACCTTGCGGAGATGCAAGTTACCATGTCAAATCTGGCATACCGATTATATCGGTCCTTTGCCAATCAGTAAAGGTTGCCAATATGTATGTACCATTGGGGCGAGTCGGAGTGGTCAGAAGGAACGAACGCGGGAAGAAGACGCCACAGGCGTTGAGGCTTGCTTCGGAAACAGATCCCAGCTGTTGAGAGGAATAGAGAAGGGCAACGCCGGGACGCCGAAGACTAGACAGAAGCCAGACCGCGTAGGCGAACGCGAACACTGAAGTGGAAGGTGTAGACTAAAGCAGTTCAACCCGTGGACAAATTTGAAACTACGGAGGTAGAAAAACAAAGGATACTGTAATCTCTTTGAGACCGAAGACTCGTAGAAAGACAGATGTAACTTATAACACAATGAAATAGATGTGGAATGCAATTTTCGCAATATAGCCATGGAAGTAACCATTGAGATAAAGAACAACATATATCGAGGTGTACAGACAAAGAGGCAATAAATGGGAGTGGAGAGCGAATAGACAGAGATGATACCATCCCACACAACCATTAAGAACAGTGGCATTAATGATTGGGTGGGCCAACCAGAAACATTACAAAGTCCACCATCTGGAGTCTGAGCCTAGAGTTGAAGATAGAAGGGACAGCAAAAGAAGCTTAGATCCCATGTGTAAATAAATGACAAGCATAAAGTGGAAACATACTACTGTTGTGTTTTGTTTTTCCCCCTGATGAATTTCCTAGTGAATTGTATGAATGTGGATTTGAGGAATGAAACATGTCGGGTATATTTGGTTTGATGAGAGAGTGGATGGATAAAGGAAAAAACTACCAATGATAGATTGATTTTGAGACTATCAGTCGACTCTGTAATTCATAACAGATTGATAGCTATAGATCTTACTGTGATTGATAACTCTGTTTAAGAAAAAAATGAACTATTACACAACCGATTGTCCACGAGAAAGCTTGTCAGATAAAGAATTTGTAGTTTAGGTATTAAGTATTTGAGAAATTGTGATTTTAGAGACTGTTAATGACATTTTGACTATGCATTTTAGTACAAGAAAATAAAATTGATATTATTTTTGATACATACATTTGTAGTAGTATGTTTGAATTTAATGAAGTAATGACATACATCTAGGGTCAACACCGGATAAGGCTGAGAAAACAAGGGACCCCTTACACATATATTACAAAGATGTCGGCTATGTGCAAAAGAGGGCTGTTGTGAGGTGGTCCTAAACAAAGAAATTCTTTTTCCTCTAGTCTCTTAGTGTTGTGGTATGTACCATTGTGGATACATTTTTAGGATATTTGATGGTGTTGCCATGCAAGAGGGCCACAGAGTTGAACACCATTATGCTGTTGGATCAAATCATGTTGCATTATGGCGTGCCCCTGCAAATTCAGAGTGCCAATGGCACACATTTCAAAGGCAAGTTGATTCAGGAATCCTGTCAAGAGAATAATATAGAGTGGCTATACCATGTACCATATCATCCACAAGGCGCGGCTTTGATTGAGAGGATGAATGGCTTGTTGAAAGAACAGTTGCTCAAATCAGGCAATGGCAGTTTGGTAGGCTGGCGTGATCGTGTGTTTGATGCTGTGAAAGTGCTAGAGTACAATCGACCCTTAGCAGGAAACGAAACACCTTTGACGCACTTGTTAGCACCTACTGTATAGATGCAACTGAATGTAGCTGCAGAAACCCTAATGTACTGGGAAATCACGCCAGGTGCTTTAGCCCCATACCGCGCAACTCCAGAATCTGCGTAAGTAGATGGGTATGCTCATAAAGAAATCGGATTAGAACCCAGAGATATAATAGTCATTGAGCCTCGGCTTGGAGTACAGATTCCCTCCGAACACATGGGATTGATTGCCCATAGATCTAAATTAGCATTGAAGGGCATCCAAGTACTGGGAGGAGCGATGGATGCTGACTATCAAGGAGAAATCAAAGTCATTTTAAAGAACAGTGGAGATCAGACTTTTCCTATCCATGTAGGAGACAGGATAGACCAATTGATTGTCCTACCTGTTAAATTGTACATGATCAGAAAGGAAGAGCCCCATACAGTGTTAACTATTCATGGGGAACCCTGGTTTTGGCTCATCAGACCACATGGTACCAGGTGCAAAGGTGTGGGTAGAAAAGCTAAGTGGCCCACCTGTAACCGCAGATGTCATAGCATCAGGTAGAGACCAAGTTGTGTTAGTAATGGAGCCTGGCAAGGAGAAATGGGACTATGTTCCTGCTGACAAATGTTATTTAAGTGAATGATTATCAACACTGATATGTTTTTTCTGTGTTTGCTTCACAGGCTCTGCGCCTGTCTGGTGTAAGTGCAATTCTGAATGGTCTCCATTTGGAAGAATTAAACGATGCACTGCAGAATCAAAATGCCACATTTGTGTAACCGACCAATCTGAATCTGACGAGGTTGGAGAATGAAGTTTGTGGGTCACTTGATGTCGACGCCTACATTCCAATCGCAGCATGGAAAGAAGAAATGGATTTGCAAAGCATTGAGGATTAACCAAATACACAGTGGCCAAACGAAAAACATATGATCAACCTTGCTCAGGAAGTTTTGAATATCACCTATTTATGTTTATCAAATGCGCACAATGGAATGGACCTACTGACAACCTGTCTGGTAGCGGTACCAGCACCTGCTTCAACTTTGAGACACATTTTCAGCATTACTCAAAATGACTCTTTAGTGGAGGATAATGACGTCCAGCAGTCGTTTTTTGTTTATAAATATTTCAAGTTTTACGAGGAGACTAACCAAGAATCGAAGAATGTGACTACGATTTTCATACAATATTGCAAAAGGGGGTGTTTGATTTTCCATGATTTGTCAGCCAGAAGAGGGTGGCAAATGTCAGCAATCGAATATGACCAAACAAATGAACCGGACTGTGTTTGAAAAACAACTGTGCTCACTTGCTCCAAGCACATGCACCAACATTGACAACACAATGATCTTTAATCATACAATTGTAACTGATAGTCATTTGAACGATGTCAAACGTCCAGTGCTGGCTGTTTTCATGCGGGAATACTACTTTTAATTACATTCCTGCCAACATCTCTGAAGGACCATGTGCAGTATCACGACTAGCCTTTACGTTATTTGCTCTGCAGCCAAAACTACCTATAGTTAAAAGATCAGCCTTTGAATCCATAGGGCTAACCCCAGATTGTAATTCAAACATGCATTTATTGTCTGAATCGGAAGTACTGGCTCTTGTATATTCATTGGTGGGAGTCTGGGGATAAGCTGCTGGGGGCTATAAATCTTTGATTAAGTTAGCAAGTTTAGTAGCAAAGGGGTTAAATCATACCTCTCAAGCGATAGAAGAATTGCTTTTAGACAGCAAAGCTATGAGAAAAGCAGTTTTGCAGAATAGAGCTGCTATTGACTATTTGTTATTAAAACATAATGTTTTTTCACCTCGTGTGCTGGAGAGAAAGATAATGTCCGTGCACTATGTTCTGAAAAAGCAAAACAGTGGTACTGGGTGATTTTCGATTGTAGGAATTGTACCCCTGTCCATATAACGGTCCATGTGCGACGAAGAGCGCTTTGAAGTGGAGTTTTTTTCAGTTTTTCTACTGGTAACCATTGTTGACCTCTCAGGTTCGGGGTGATGTGTCGTCTCCAGTTCAATCTTCGAAGTTCCCTTGCCGCTGTGTTTTGAAGGCTTTGTAGTTTCTTGGTGAGGAAGTCGAGGTATAGGCTGTTTGCAGAGTCTGCTCTTGATAATACCAGTGAGATTATGACAAGAGTCCGGCGTGGGAAGTTTGTGTGAGGAAGGTTGCCTCTTATTGACCATAGGTAATAAAAACATTTTCACACTTTTGCAGTGACTTGTGATTCAGGAGTGCCCATGAGTATTCACAAGTAGTTTATTAAAGCAGAGGATTCAAGTTGTGTAACCATTCCATGTGGCTATGGGAGAAATGTCTGTAGTTGTTGCATGGGTTGATGATTATTTTAGTTTTGTTTGGGTTTAATCCGTTCCTTATCTCGCAGAGACATATTTTTGTCATGCCACTCACTGGGGGTATGGGGCGCGGTGCGGGACGCATCTGCAGGTCCCGGCGCTTCCCATCCTGGCGCATCTACCCCCGATATAGGTTGGGGGGCCCTCGGTCATTTGCGGCTTATGCCGCTTCTGGGTTTTCCCATTTGCATGGTTCGCGCAGGCGCGGAAGGCCGTCTTTCGCCCTCCGCGCATGCGCAGTCCACAGAGCGCTTGGGAAGTTGCAGGCTTGCTTCCCAAGCCTCGTTCTGGGCGCGTCAGCACCCGGGGACGGCGCAGATTGCGTTCCAAGCCTCCCGGGTGCTGCCTGCCCTATATTAAGGGCCAGTTTGTTGGAACAAACCGCGTCTCAACGCGGTTTGTTTACGGATCGCGTCCTCGCCCGTGTTACTCTTTAGTAACACCTTGTCCAGTCTTCTAGTCCTTGCTCCTCGTCCTTCCCTGTTGGTTCCTTCCTGTTCCTGTTGGTCCCCCGGTTCCTTGTCCTGCCCCAGGGGTCCAAACCCTTCCAGCCCCCTTTTGCCTGTCTGCTCCTCTCCTTGTTCAGCTCTGGAGCCTGATCCTTCCTTTTCCCTTGCTTGTTAGTTCGGTTTCTTGCCTCCTGCCTTCCTGTGTTCTCCGCCTCTTCCACCTGCTTCCTCCCCTGCCATTTCCATCGGACTACTGCTACTACTGGAGCATTCCTTTTGCTACTATTCGTGGATCCATCCAGTCAAGACCCGCCTTCCCTGTCAGTGCTTGCACTGTCCCGACGCCACGCAAATCAGGGAAGTGCGCATCCGTGGCGTTGGGAGCCGGCGCACCGCTAACCTTGTTTGATTCAGGGTTGGTGTTGCGCTGGTTCCTCGCGTCACACATTCAGCAACCATCAGTCGGACAGCCTGGCTACTTCACCACGACCATCAACTGGAAGTTCAGGTACTCAGCGCCCACGAGACGCTTTCCTTAACAGATTGAGACGCCTGCCTTCTGGTTTTGAGATGGATGAATCCCAGGAACTCAGGGAAGAGATGCGGGCCCTTCGAGCCGAGATGACTGCACTCCATCAAGAGAACATTGGTCTGAGACAGTTGGTGGCACAAGGTACCGGGACTACACCTCAGGGTGAAGGTGCAATGGCTCATACTGCACCAATCAAATTCGATGGTGATTCAAGACGTGTGGTCGAGTTTTGTAATCATTGTAGGATACACTTCCTCTTCAGGTCCACTTACTTCAACTCTGACAAGGCCAAGATCGGGTATATTCTGGGTAATTTGACTGGGAACGCACTTGCTTGGGCAACGCCTTTGGTGGCTGCCAATAGTCCCATTCTCAACGATTTTGCAGCATTTGAAAAAGCATTTCTAGAGGTTTTTCAATCACCCAATCTGGCCTCCGCGGCTCAGAATCAATTGATGGACCTCAAGCAGGGAGCCATGGACATAATAGCTTATATTGGCCGCTTTCGGCAATTGGCCACCGATTCCCAGTGGCCAGAAGTAACCCAAAAGACTCTGTTTCGTCGGGGATTGAGAGAAGAATATAAAGACGAATTATTACACATTCCTGAGCCCGACACCCTTCAACAACTTGTGGAACAAGTTCTGCGGATCGATCACAGACTAGCAGAACGAAGAGGAGAGAGACGTCGAATCGAGAGGTTGTTTTCCAGACCCACAAACACGTCTACTGGGATTCCTGGGTCTTCGGAATCCGGTCCAGAACCCATGCAGTTGGGGGCTGTTAGGGGTCCGTTATCCGAAGCAGAACGGAAACGCCGAAGGTCTCTAAGACTATGTTTGTACTGTGGAGCCGCTGGGCATTACTTGGGTACCTGCCCTTCACGCCCTCAAAGGAAGTCGGAAAACTAAAAGACCTGTCGTCTATTGGAAAGGCAACGACAGGTCTCTCTTCGCCTCCAGTCCTTTCCGGCCTCTGCTCCTTGCTTCAGCCCATGCAACCTGCTGTTTTATTAGTTCTGGAGATCAAATTGACATGGTTAAGCAAAGAGGTGAAAGTTCTCGGCTTATTGGACTGTGGAGCTTCTGGTAATTACATCGATGAGAACTTCGCAGCAAGGCATGGTATACCTTTGTTTTCCCGGAAGAATGTTCTGCCAGTGGAGGTGATTGATGGGACTCCTTTATCTTCGGGGCCTATACGTCAACATACCATGGGTCTATTTGTCCAGATTAAGGAACATGGTGAGAGAATCGCCCTGGACGTCATCAAATCACCATCATATTCAGTAGTTTTGGGTTTACCGTGGCTGCTATGCCACAATCCCACCATCGATTGGGAAACACGCACTTTGGTTTTTGCTTCCGCTCATTGCCTTCAGAATTGTTGTTCGCCTGGCAAGTCTCAGAACATCGTCATCTCCACACCTCTTGCTAGAAGCAGTAGTCCACCTGGTCTTTGCTCATTGCTGCCCATTCCTCAAGAGTACGATGACTTTAGGATGGTCTTTTCCGAGCCTGGGGATATACCTCTACCTCCTCACAGAACATTCGATTGTTCTATTGATTTGATACCAGGTTCGGTAATACCTCATGGGAAGATTTACGCCTTGTCCCTAAACGAGAAACAAGTCTTACAGGAATATCTGGATGACTGCATCAAAAAAGGATACATAACACCTTCGAAATCTCCTGCTGGTTTTCCTTTGTTCTTTGTGAAGAAGAAAGAAGGTACTTTACGTCCCTGTATTGACTACCGCCAATTGAACGATATTACACGAAAAGACAGATACCCACTGCCATTGATCCGGAATATCATGGAATCACTTCGAACAGCTAAAGTCTTCACCAAGTTAGATCTCCGTGGAGCTTATCATCTGATCCGTATAAAGGAAGGCGATGAATGGAAGACGGCCTTTAAAACACCATCCGGGCATTACGAATACCGGGTAATGCCATTCGGTTTATGTAATGCCCCGGCGGTCTTCCAGCGCTTTATGGACCACGTATTTAGTGACCTGATCGGCATCTCAGTTTGGGTATACCTGGATGATATCCTCGTTTTTTCTGTTTCCCAAGAACAACACGTGGAACACGTACGAGAGGTCCTTCGACGGTTGTCCCAGAATCAACTGTACGCAAAAGCAGAGAAGTGCTCTTTTCACAAGGGAAGCATGGAGTTCTTGGGCTATGTAATCAGTGGATCAGGCGTCTTCATGGATCCCGCTAAGATACGATCCATTCAGGAATGGAACCAACCTCTCGATCTGAAATCTCTGCAACGATTTTTAGGGTTCGCCAACTTTTATCGACAGTTCATACCCCATTTCTCACAGCTTACGACTCCTTTAACTCGATTAACCAGCAGCAAAGTACCTTTTCTTTGGGATTTGCAGGCTACCATGGCCTTTGACACCTTGAAAAAATCCTTCAGCACAGCACCCATTCTGTGTCACCCCAATGACGAGACACCATACATCGTAGAAGCAGACGCTTCCGATTTCGCTATTGGTGCTGTTCTCCTGCAGAAGCAATCCGAATCTGGCATGGAACATCCTGTGGCATATTTCTCCCGTAAACTCACTCCCAGTGAACGGAACTATGCCGTGATAGAGAAGGAGCTGTTAGCCATAAAAGCAGCATTTGAAGAATGGAGGCATCATCTCCTCGGAGGACGACATACGGTGGAAGTTCGTACCGACCATCGCAATTTACAGTATTTACGTTCTCTTCAGTGCCGTACCTCTCGCCAAGCCCGATGGGCCTTCTTTTTCTCTCACTATGACTTCCACATAACCTACATTCCTTGTGCTCAGAACTTGAAGGCAGATGCCTTATCCCGTTCCATGGAAGGAGACGTTAAGAGCGACTGTAATAACAAGCCATTGATCTCTCCGAAGCATTTTCTACTTACGCTCACCCCTCATCTCCAGACAATAGTACAAGACACCCGAATAGATCCAGCTCGGTCGAGTCTCTTGAAACGACCACAGATCACCGAACGCAATGGGTTGCTTTTTTATCGGAACAGATTATACATACCCACTGTCTCTCTTCGGACTCTTGTACTTCACGGGTTCCATGGTTCCCGAGTGGGTGGACATTGTGGCATAAAAGCCACTCAAGAACTAATTTCCAGGCAATTCTGGTGGCCAGGCTGGGCCGAAGAAATCGAGCGGTATGTCAAGAGTTGTCCTATGTGTGCCCAGACCAAGGTTCCAAGAAGAAAGCCATTGGGGTTACTTCATCCCACAGAGATACCTCCATACCCATGGCATACCATTGCCGCAGATTTCATCGTGGACCTTCCTCCGTCTGATGGATATACCTGCATTATGGTGGTAGTAGACTGCTTTACCAAGACTGCCCATTTTGTCCCATTCCCCAGGATACCCACGGCGTCCCAGATGGCTTTAGCGTTCTTCCAAGAAATTTATAGGTTGCATGGACTACCAGAGAAAATCATATCCGACCGTGGATCCCAGTTTCTGTCCTCTTTCTGGAGTCAGTTGTGCAATCATCTAGGCATTCACAGAGCCTTGAGTTCGGGTTATCATCCACACACCAACGGCCAGACTGAGAGAACTAATCAAACATTGGAACACTACCTTCGGTGCTTTGCTAATGCCACTCAGACCAATTGGAAAACACATCTGGTTCTTGCCGAAGCCTCTTACAACAATACAAAACATTCCGCTACCGGATTTAGTCCGTTTTTCTGTTCTTTTGGTCAGCATCCTAAATTGGTGCCTTTTCATCCTGTACCACCCAGTGCAGTTCCATCTGCTGATCATCTGGTTGTTACTCTCCAGAAGCAACATTCGTTGGCACGCAGAACTCTTGCAGAGGCACAGGAACGCATGAAACAACAAGCTGATAGGCGGCGCACTCCTGAACCCATACTCCATGTGGGTGATTTAGTATGGTTGTCCTCCAAAAATCTACCAGTGCGTAATCTTCCTACCAAATTGGCTCCCCGTTATTTTGGCCCATTCAAAGTTACCAAGCGTTTGTCCTCTGTAGCATATCGCCTACAATTGCCCCAGGCCTGGCGGGTTCATCCTGTCTTTCATGTCTCCCTTTTGAAGCCTTACGTGGTTGATACCTTCCAGCGATCCTTTTCCCGTCCTGCCTCTGTTGATGTCAGCGGAGTACCTGAATTTGAAGTACAAGAGATCTGTGATTCGCGCATACGACGGGGTGTACTTCAGTACTTGGTAGACAGGAAGGGTTACCCTGCCTGTGATCGCACCTGGGAACCTTTCAGTCATGTGCATGCACCCCGTCTGGTGCGCGAGTTCCATCTCCGATTCCCTTGGAAACCTGGGTCCCCTGGCCTTTCTGGGAGGGGACATAGTGTCATGCCACTCACTGGGGGTATGGGGCGCGGTGCGGGACGCATCTGCAGGTCCCGGCGCTTCCCATCCTGGCGCATCTACCCCCGATATAGGTTGGGGGGCCCTCGGTCATTTGCGGCTTATGCCGCTTCTGGGTTTTCCCATTTGCATGGTTCGCGCAGGCGCGGAAGGCCGTCTTTCGCCCTCCGCGCATGCGCAGTCCACAGAGCGCTTGGGAAGTTGCAGGCTTGCTTCCCAAGCCTCGTTCTGGGCGCGTCAGCACCCGGGGACGGCGCAGATTGCGTTCCAAGCCTCCCGGGTGCTGCCTGCCCTATATTAAGGGCCAGTTTGTTGGAACAAACCGCGTCTCAGCGCGGTTTGTTTACGGATCGCGTCCTCGCCCGTGTTACTCTTTAGTAACACCTTGTCCAGTCTTCTAGTCCTTGCTCCTCGTCCTTCCCTGTTGGTTCCTTCCTGTTCCTGTTGGTCCCCCGGTTCCTTGTCCTGCCCCAGGGGTCCAAACCCTTCCAGCCCCCTTTTGCCTGTCTGCTCCTCTCCTTGTTCAGCTCTGGAGCCTGATCCTTCCTTTTCCCTTGCTTGTTAGTTCGGTTTCTTGCCTCCTGCCTTCCTGTGTTCTCCGCCTCTTCCACCTGCTTCCTCCCCTGCCATTTCCATCGGACTACTGCTACTACTGGAGCATTCCTTTTGCTACTATTCGTGGATCCATCCAGTCAAGACCCGCCTTCCCTGTCAGTGCTTGCACTGTCCCGACGCCACGCAAATCAGGGAAGTGCGCATCCGTGGCGTTGGGAGCCGGCGCACCGCTAACCTTGTTTGATTCAGGGTTGGTGTTGCGCTGGTTCCTCGCGTCACACATTCAGCAACCATCAGTCGGACAGCCTGGCTACTTCACCACGACCATCAACTGGAAGTTCAGGTACTCAGCGCCCACGAGACGCTTTCCTTAACAATTTTGAGGGTGTTGTCAAAATCGATGTTGGTCGTCATCCTGAAAATTAGTTGGGTATCATCCCCATAGTTGTAACATACAAGTCTGTGTGTTTCAATGAGTTTCACAAGTGGTCATGTAAATATTGAAGAGAAGCAGTTGGTGTTTCTCGTTGAGTTGAAAGGTGATAAATAGTCTTTCGGTTCAATCAGTACGAAATTATTTTAGCCTTTGTAACGCAGAATTACGAATGCTGAAATCCTCTAGTCTTTTCATTAAGGTTGCGTTTGTGTCGAAAGCTGCAGGCCTGTCCAGTAATCTAAGAGTGAATTGATTGTTGTTGTTAGCATTCATCTTTAAGTCATCCCATATGGGGAGAGCGCAGATTCTGTTCCTCTCATTGGAGCGAAACCAATTTCTTTGTATATGCAGCTCTCCAAGATTGTGTCAGAGTACTGGGAGAAACCTGAAGGGGTCTCACGTGCTAGTCACCGGGGATCTGTCATCCAGGTTGCCAGGACACAGCCATCGCTTTTGCATCCAGTTCCTGTGGGTGGACCAGTGTGCAAGGATCACCTGGTTGAGGGGTCTTCGGGGAGTAGGACACTGCATGGCGAGATGCCACATCCCCTTCCCTGTAACACCTTTATCCCATCCTACCAGGTAGGATACTTAGGAACTCAAACCCTCCCTCCCCCCTACACAACACAAAGATTTTCTCACGGACAGCTCGCTATGAGAGAAAACGGACTAACACCAGAGCCCTATACCTGACATGTCCCAATATGATAGTCAGGCAATTACTGAACATCACACACACCTGACTTCTATTACATTTCCCCACACAGATAAAAGGGGGAGCATGAGAGCCCACTCTGAGCAAGGCAAAGTACACGCCGAAGCAGCAGTTCCAGGATGGCAGTTTAACATGAGGCAAAAGACAGCCAAACAGAAGGGGATCGCAAGGAGTTAAGTGCCCTTGACCTTTTCGACGAGAAACCGTTACTTTTACGAAACCTTGAGAATAGAAAGAGTAGGACCAGGAAACCAGGCTGAAGAATCCTGCATTGTGTGTTGGAGGTACCCAGGGCTCTCCCGCGTCGATAATCAAGGTGGGGAGAATCACTTGCTGTCGTGGTACTGCCCTTAGCTCCTACAACGAGGCAACACCAGTGAAATCAACACAGCCTGTGAGTTGGGGAGGCTGTTACCAGATCGGTCTGTGTTGAAGCCAAGGTTGCAAGCAGCAACATTGTATGGTGAACGCTGAAGCGAACAGTGTAAGTAAAATTGGACAACAGATGAGTAATTGGACTTTGAAACCAAGATACAATACCTTAGACAGAGTGGTCCAGCACCACATGCGTGCTCATTCAAAGATCTCTGTAAGGTATCCAACTAAGAGGTGGCAAAAGCAAAAGAGTGACAAAGGATTGTGTATCGAAGTGGTCTTGCAACGGGTCAAGCAAAATCCTACGATCAAAAACTTCGATGTTAGTAGAGTAAAGAAAGTTCATGACAAAGAAAATAAAAATTGTTCCGAGCCCGGCGGAGGGATACTGATTGGAAATTTTGTTCAAACAGATCTGAGCCTGGCAGAGGGGGAAAGCTATTAAAGCAAGTTTCTGTTAAAGTAAATTAAAATTGGTCTGAGCCCAGAGGAGGGAGACTGATTGAACATTGTGTTGAAACGGATCTGAGCCAGGCGTAGGGGGATCCGGGGTGAACAGTGAATCACCCGAGAAATTAGATACATTAATTGGATACATCGACATCTTAGGAGCATTGTGTTAAAGAGGATCTAAGCCCGGCTGAGAGGGATCCCAGGTGAATAGTAAATCACCTGAGAAATTGACTATGTGTGAAATCCCAAGAGGAATTGTTTGTTGCATCACTCCCTTTGAAAGAAGAGACTTTGAAAGGCAACGAGACTTGGGCACGGAAGGCCGTGATGCTAATGTTTGAACTGCACCCTCGTGCTAGAGAAGCCAAAAACTTTGCTAAATTCGAGTGTGCCACCTTATCCCGTGCTGAAAACATGCAGAAGGGAGTCCAATGGCCTGAATATCCTGACTTATCATTTTATGGACACTTCTTTCTTTTATATAACAATGTTTCCCACACTAATTGTAATTAGAGGTAGGATTGGCAATAGGTTTCTTTAGTATAGGCCCTTTTATTTTGACACAACACCACCAGGACTGCATTATTATTATTTGATGGTCGTAGCTTGATAAGCGTTTTTGAACCTTTTCTAAAGTTCAATAAACACCCGTGAACTGTGTGGTCACTTGTGTCTGTCTTACTGTTGATACCATGCCTTCCTTACAGTACGGTATGTTTGATATGTGCCTGTAGTTAGCTGGGTCTTCTGTTTTTTTTCTGTCTCCTCTTTTAGAAGCGGTTTAGCATAGGCTGATGTGTACGTTTTCGGTACAGTGCCTGTTTTTGGTGGTGTGTTATTTAATGTTTGGAAGTAGTTGGCTGGTGTTTATTTTTGGTGAGTAGGTTTTTGGAGGTGTCTGGTGAGCATGGGTCATTGGGAGATCTGTCCTTATTGGTGTCCTTTATTAGTTCAATGAAGATTTCTTCAGAGATTGGTTTGAAATGGTGGAGTACTGTATTCATTGAGTTTCCTGCATCTGGTAGAGTGTTGTTTGTATTCAAGATGGACATGTTGATTGGCCTGTTGGGTTATGATTCTGAGATGATCCACAATGCTGTCACAAATTTTGTGCATGGGGTATAGCAGTATTGCTGTGTGAGATTAGGTTTCTAATTTCCTTGATTTTGTACATTTTCTTCTGTGGGATTGTTGCTGATTGGTGTAATGTTTTCTTGGATTTCTCAGATTTTAACACAGCTGTTTTGCCACTGGTATTAGACTTTGGCTGATTGTAATGTTTTCTCCATGTTTTTTCTAACTTTCAGTTGGTCTTCTTCAGTGTTCTAGGTTCCTCAGGGAGCCATCTTACTGCTACTCTTTTCTGTGTCCGTTTGAAAGTTTTCCGGGGTGTGAGTCTTTTTTAATGAAGTTGTAATCCAGGTATGACGTTAGTCTTCAAAGATGCCGAGCATCATTTGGTGCAGCATGTGGATGTCAGGTTTAGTGTTTTCCATCAGTTGTCCTGGCATTTCTAAATTGAGTTTCTTTTGATTGTCGTTGGTTGTTTTGTGTTTCTGGTGTACACGTGTTTAGATTTAATGGGTCATATCGTGGTTGCTCCAGATGATGGGTACCGTCATGGAGATAGTGGTAAGTCCGGTCCACCAGAAAATCATACTGAGTGTGTGTCCGGCTTGGTGATTGTCTCCACTCAACATTTGTTTCATATGTAGAGTGTCTAGAAGTGAGCTGAGGGGGTATGACATGGTTTATTTTTCTCCCCCTCAAACCAGATGTTAAGTCTTCCAAATCTATGATCATGGCATTTTTCACCGCTAGACTGGCTACTGCATCTGTGAGTTTGGTGAAGAAATGTATGTTACATGTGGGTGGTCGGTATATGAGTAGGGGGGAGTAGGGTACCTTGTTCGCTGAGTTTGAAGTTGACCAGGAGATATTAACAATCTTCATTAACAGCTGGGGGAACTGATGTGATTTATTGTGGGGTATGGCAATACCTCCTCATCTTCTGCCATCGCTATTTGTAATAGTTTATAGTTGTTTGGCAGGACATTGTGGGCCACTGTTTTGTATAATCAGAAAGTCATGTTTCTGTGAGAAAGAGGTCATCTGTGCCACCTTCGCTTGGCAGGTCAAAGATTTAGGTTTTGTGCATTGCCATAGAGTCTATGTGTTGGGTATGCAGGACTGTTAGGTTAAAGATGGCTTTGCTATGTGTGGGGTATGCAGGACTGTTAGGTTAAAGTGGGCATTGCTATTTGTTGGGTATGCAGGACTCTTAGGTTAAAGTTGGCTTTGCTATGTGTTGGGTATGCAGGACTGTTAGGTTAAAGTTGGCTTTGCTATGTGTGGGGTATGCAGGACTGTTAAGTTAAAGTTGGCTTTGCTATGTGTGGGGTATGCAGGACTGTTAGGTTAAAGTTGGCTTTGCTATGTATGGGGTATGCAGGACTGTTAGGTTAAAGCTGGCTTTGCTATGTGTTGGGTATGCAGGACTGTTAGGTTAAAGTTGGCTTTGCTATGTGTCTGGTATGCAGGACTGTTAAGTTAAAGTTGGCTTTGCTATGTGTTGGGTATGCAGGACTGTTAGGTTAAAGTTGGATTTGCTTTGTGTGGGGTATGCAGGGCTGTTAGGTTAAAGCTGGCTTTGCCATATGTGTTGGTTATGCAGGACTGTTAGGTTAAAGTTGGCTTTGCCATGTGTGTGGTATGCAGGACTGTTGGGTTAAAGCTGGCTCTGCTTCGTGTTGGGTATGCATGACTGTTAGGTTAAAGTTGGCTTTGCTATGTGTTGGGTATGCAGGACTGTTTGGTTAAAGTTGGCTTTGCTATGTGTTGGGTATGCAGGACTGTTAGGTTAAAGCTCGCTTTGCTATGTGTGGGGTATGCAGGACTGTTAGGTTAAAGCTGACTTTGCTATGTGTGGGGTATGCAGGACTCTTAGCTTAAAGGTGGCTTTTCTATGTGTGGGGTATGCAGGATTGTTAGGTTAAAGTTGGCTTTGCTAGGTGTGGGGTATTCAGGACTGTTAGGTTAAAGTTGGCTTTGCTATGTGTTGGGCATGCAGGACTGTTAAGTTAAAGCTGGCTTTGCTATGTGTTGGGTATGCAGCACCGTTAGGTTAAAGTTGGCTTTGCTATGTGTTGGGTATGCTGGGTTGTTAGGTTAAAGTTGGCTTTGCTATGTGTTGGGTATGCAGGACTGTTAGGTTAAAGTTGGCTTTGCTATGTGTTGGGTTTGCAGGACTGTTAGGTTAAAGCTGGCTTTGCTATGTGTTGGGTATGCTGGACTGTTAGGTTAAAGTTGGCTTTGCTATGTGTTGGGTATGCAGGACTGTTAGGTGAAAGTTGGCTTTGATAGGTGTGGGGTATTCAGGACTGTTAGGTTAAAGTTGGCTTTGCTGTGTGTTGGGATTGCAGGACTGCTAGGTTAAAGCTGGCTTTGCTATGTGTTGGGTATGCTGGACTGTTAGGTTAAAGTTGGCATTGCTATGTGTGGGGTATTCAGGACTGTTAGGTTAAAGTTGGCTTTGCTATGTGTGGGGTATGCAGGACTGTTAGGTTAAAGTTGGCTTTGCTATTTGTGGTGTATTCAGGACTGTTAGGTTAAAGTTGGCTTTGCTATGTGTGGGGTATGCAGGACTGTTAGGTTAAACATGGCTTTGCTATGTGTGGGTTATGCAGGACTGTTAGGTTAAAGTTGGCTTTGCTATGTGTGGGGTATGCAGGACTGTTATGTTAAAGCTGGCTTTGCTATGTGTTGGGTATGCTGGACTGTTAGGTTAAAGTTGGCTTTGCTATGTGATGGGTATGCAGGACTGTTAGGCTAAAGTTGGCTTTGCTATGTGTTGGGTGTGCAGGACTGTTAGGTTAAAGGTGGCTTTGATAGGTGTGGGGTATTCAGGACTGTTAAGTTAAAGTTGGCTTTGCTATGTGTTGGGTATGCAGGACTGTTAGGTTAAAGCTGGCTTTGCTATGTGTAGGGTATGCTGGACTGTTAGGTTAAAGTTGGCTTGGCTATGTATGGGGTATGCAGGACTGTTAGGTTAAAGTTGGTTTTACAATGTGTGGTGTATGCAGGACTGTTAAGTTAAAGTTGGCTTTGCTATGTGTGGGGTATACAGGACTGTTAGGTTAAAGTTGGCTTTGCTATGTGTTGGGTATGCAGGACTGTTAGGTTAAAGTTGGCTTTGCTATGCGTCTGGTATGCAGGACTGTTAAGTTAAAGTTGGCTTTGCTATGTATTGGGTATGCAGGACTGTTAGGTTAAAGTTGGATTTGCTTTGTGTGGGGTATGCAGGGCTGTTAGGTTAAAGCTGGCTTTGCCATATGTGTTGGTTATGCAGGACTGTTAGGTTAAAGTTGGCTTTGCCATGTGTGTGGTATGCAGGACTGTTAGGTTAAAGCTGGCTCTGCTTTGTGTTGGGTATGCATGACTGTTAGGTTAAAGTTGGCTTTGCTATGTGTTGGGTATGCAGGACTGTTAGGTTAAAGCTCGCTTTGCTATGTGTGGGGTATGCAGGACTGTTAGGTTAAAGCTGACTTTGCTATGTGTGGGGTATGCAGGACTGTTAGCTTAAAGGTGGCTTTGCTATGTGTGGGGTATGCAGGATTGTTAGGTTAAAGTTGGCTTTGCTAGGTGTGGGGTATTCAGGACTGTTAGGTTAAAGTTGGCTTTGCTATGTGTTGGGCATGCAGGACTGTTAAGTTAAAGCTGGCTTTGCTATGTGTTGGGTATGCTGGGTTGTTAGGTTAAAGTTGGCTTTGCTATGTGTTGGGTATGCAGGACTGTTAGGTTAAAGTTGGCTTTGCTATGTGTTGGGTATGCAGGACTGTTAGGTTAAAGCTGGCTTTGCTATGTGTTGGGTATGCTGGACTGTTAGGTTAAAGTTGGCTTTGCTATGTGTTGGGTATGCAGGACTGTTAGGTGAAAGTTGGCTTTGATAGGTGTGGGGTATTCAGGACTGTTAGGTTAAAGTTGGCTTTGCTATGTGTTGGGATTGCATGACTGCTAGGTTAAAGCTGGCTTTGCTATGTGTTGGGTATGCTGAACTGTTAGGCTAAAGTTGGCTTTGCTATGTGTGGGGTATTCAGGACTGTTAGGTTAAAGTTGGCTTTGCTATGTGTGGGGTATGCAGGACTGTTAGGTTAAAGTTGGCTTTGCTATCTGTGGTGTATTCAGGACTGTTAGGTTAAAGTTGGCTTTGCTATGTGTGGGGTATGCAGGACTGTTAGGTTAAAGCTGGCTTTGCTATGTGTAGGGTATGCTGGACTGTTAGGTTAAAGTTGGCTTGGCTATGTATGGGGTATGCAGGACTGTTAGGTTAAAGTTGGTTTTACAATGTGTGGTGTATGCAGGACTGTTAGGTTAAAGTTGGCTTTGCTATGTGTTGGGCATGCAGGACTGTTAAGTTAAAGCTGGCTTTGCTATGTGTTGGGTATGCTGGGTTGTTAGGTTAAAGTTGGCTTTGCTATGTGTTGGGTATGCAGGACTGTTAGGTTAAAGTTGGCTTTGCTATGTGTTGGGTATGCAGGACTGTTAGGTTAAAGCTGGCTTTGCTATGTGTTGGGTATGCAGGACTGTTAAGTTAAAGCTGGCTTTGCTATGTGTTGGGTATGCTGGGTTGTTAGGTTAAAGTTGGCTTTGCTATGTGTTGGGTATGCAGGACTGTTAGGTTAAAGTTGGCTTTGCTATGTGTTGGGTATGCAGGACTGTTAGGTTAAAGCTGGCTTTGCTATGTGTTGGGTATGCTGGACTGTTAGGTTAAAGTTGGCTTTGCTATGTGTGGGGTATTCAGGACTGTTAGGTTAAAGTTGGCTTTGCTATGTGTTGGGCATGCAGGACTGTTAAGTTAAAGCTGGCTTTGCTATGTGTTGGGTATGCTGGGTTGTTAGGTTAAAGTTGGCTTTGCTATGTGTTGGGTATGCAGGACTGTTAGGTTAAAGTTGGCTTTGCTATGTGTTGGGTATGCAGGACTGTTAGGTTAAAGCTGGCTTTGCTATGTGTTGGGTATGCTGGACTGTTAGGTTAAAGTTGGCTTTGCTATGTGTTGGGTATGCAGGACTGTTAGGTGAAAGTTGGCTTTGATAGGTGTGGGTTATGCAGGACTGTTAGGTTAAAGTTGGCTTTGCTATGTGTGGGGTATGCAGGACTGTTATGTTAAAGCTGGCTTTGCTATGTGTTGGGTATGCTGGACTGTTAGGTTAAAGTTGGCTTTGCTATGTGATGGGTATGCAGGACTGTTAGGCTAAAGTTGGCTTTGCTATGTGTTGGGTGTGCAGGACTGTTAGGTTAAAGGTGGCTTTGATAGGTGTGGGGTATTCAGGACTGTTAAGTTAAAGTTGGCTTTGCTATGTGTTGGGTATGCAGGACTGTTAGGTTAAAGCTGGCTTTGCTATGTGTAGGGTATGCTGGACTGTTAGGTTAAAGTTGGCTTGGCTATGTATGGGGTATGCAGGACTGTTAGGTTAAAGTTGGTTTTACAATGTGTGGTGTATGCAGGACTGTTAGGTTAAAGTTAGCTTTGCTATGTGTTTGGTATGCAGGACTGTTAGGTTAAAGTTGGCTTTGCTATGTGTTGTGTATGCAGGACTGTTAGGTTAAAGCTGGCTTTGCTATGTGTGGGGTATGCAGGACTGTTAGGTTAAAGTTGGCTTTGCAACGTGTGGGGTATGCAGGACTGTTAGGTTAAAGTTGGCTTTGCTATGTGTGGGGTATGCAGGACTGTAAGGTTAAAGTTGGCTTTGCTATGTGTTGAGTATGCAGGACTGTTAGGTCAAAGTTGGCTTTGCTATGTGTGGGGTATGCAGGACTGTTAGGTTACAGTTGGCTTTGCTATGTGTGGGGTATGCAGGACTGTTAGGTTACAGTTGGCTTTGTTATGCGTGGGGTATGCAGGACTCTTAGGTTAAAGTTGGCTTTGCTATGCGTGGGGTATGCAGGACTGTTAGGTGTTCGGTATGCAGGACTATTAGGTTAAAGCTGGCTTTGCTATGTGTGGGGTATGCAGGACTGTTAGCTTACAGTTGGCTTTGCTATGTGTTGGGTATGTAGATGGTAGTAATGAGAGGTGGATCATTGGTCTGTGAGAGATAGGCTTGGCTGTTGGTTATTTGAACTGACCATTGTGTTATAGAGTGGCTAGTTATGTTCAAGGTTTTACTACATTCAGTCAGCTATATGATCGGTATCTGGAGGGTTGGAGGCAGCTAGTTCAGTGATGTATCAGATGTTGCTTGTTGAAAAAGTAGGTAGTAATTAAGGGCTCTGGGGGCGCTCCTTGGATGGACGGTTTGGAATCGGAGTGTGACAGTTTGTGAAAGTGTTGCATGTACAGGTTGAAGAGCGTGCACCAATATACTGATTTAGTGGGTTGCTTGGGTGTGGGACGTGACGGAAATTGAGTTGAAATATGGGGCTAGTCTGACACATTTCTTTGGGGGGTTTTCGAATTGGTGTGATGTGCTTAGTCATGTTCTCTAGTTGGTCGGTAGCAGTGCAGTGTGGATAGAGTTGTGAGGTATGTGTTTGTTGCTTGATATGTTGCAATCAGGTGTATAGGGCAAGTCGTTGTGCCTTGCCTGAATGTAGCTGGAGTTAGGAGACGGGATTCGTGTTAGGGACAGGGGACAAGGCAAACAGGAAATCACCCTTTTCCTCTACCTGGTCAAGGCTGCCCTGGGAGGCTCTCTTAAGAGCAGAGAAGGGACCAATTGGGGAGCAGGAGGGTAGCCAGGCCAGGGGAATGCAGGGGGTCGGCTATGGAGGCAAAGGTGAGGGAACAAGGGATTAGCGCAGACAGCGCACAAAATATCGGCAGTTAAAGCAAACAGATTTTCTTTTAAAAGTTCCTTACCAGGTGGGATTTTGGACAGTGGGGCACTGCTCTTCTGGGGCATTCAAAGGGCTTCCCAAATTTCTCTGTGTACACTATTCAGGCCATTTCCTGTTCATAATGATTTCTGCATAAAAGCCTGCGTGTATAACTTTGTTTAATATACAAAGACATTAGAAACAAAGATTTCGCTGCACGAGAACACCTCTGATTGGCATGCAGTGTGTACTGTCCAAACACGAGGTAAGGGAATCCTCTACTATAAGAATGCACATTCCCCGTTCCATTCAGGAACTACTAGAGTAGTTTTGGTTTTAATGGGTTTATAAGGACTACAAGTACCACAATGCAAAGTTAAACCCAGAACTCGACTAGTAGCTCCTGCACGGAATGAGGCATGTTGACATGTATGTAAAAGATCTCTGTACAGGAAGCTGATATGTGATTTTCTCACCTCCATGTCTGTACCTGAACTGAATAGGGATACCGAGCACTACAAGTACCACAATGCAACGTTAAACCGAGAACTCGACTAGTAGCTTCTTTACGGAATGAGACATGTTGACATGTATGTAAAAGATCTCTGTACAGGAAGCTATTATGTGATTTCTCACCTCCATGTCTGTAACTGAATGGCTCAGCAGAACACACTGCATGCAATCAGTGATATTATCTTGCCTTGATTGTGGAAGTGGGGAAAAGGATCTACTAGTACTCTGGCTGCACCCAAAAAGGAGGGAGTGGGTAGAGGAGAGGCAGGGGTGGAGCACTATAGCAAAACAGGGATTGACCTTTTGATTTGCAATCATTATTGGCTCTTGTGAGATTGGGGCTTGACCAGACAATCGGCCTCATTACGAGTTGAGCGGTGTGGGATAAATGTGGTGGTATTACCGTATACCGTTGCATTACCACACCGCCCAACTACTAGTTGGGCTAGTTGGGCGGAAACATGTAGGATTCACCTCCAGCTATAAACTGGAGGTAAATCCACCAACCTTCTGCCCGATTTCAGCGTAATTATCGCTGCAGTAATTCTGCCGAAATGTCTCATGGAGTCCTATGGACACTAATACCGCCGCCACCACTTGGAATCCGGTGGTAATACCGCTGGACCAAGTGGTGGTAACAGTATTACAGTTTGATGGTATCAGTGGATTTACTGCAGAGATAAAACCAAACTCTTAATGATGCCCAACATATGGAATAATAAGCAACAGGGACTCGATTAATCCCTGACAGAAATGTATTATGTTTTCTTGCATTTGTATAGCGCCTTCTGTCATGGGTTGTGGCGTTGAATCGCTTTTCCCGTCAGAGAGGCAAAGGAGGCGTATTGTTGGGTGGCACTCTCAGGTATGCCCGAGGATGGCTGGGGGTCCACCAGACTTTGGGGGCCCAACACCCTCCTCAGTATAAAGTGAGGACTCACCCAACGGCAAGTTAGAACTGCAGGTTATTGCAAATAAAACCAACAGGGATCAATACAAGAAAATGGGAATTCTCCGGTACATCCCAGCTCTCCATGGCATACAGGCCAGTTTTGGACATGTGTGGCGTCATCGCCTTGGCCCTTCCCCAAAAAGCCTATCTTCACTCGGGATTGGGTATCGAGAGCACTATTACCTACAGAGGATTAGGATAGAGGTTATTCTACTGGTCCCTGCATGTCAGGTGGCTGGCCTGTCCCTTCCCTAAAAACTATCTATTACATTATTTCAGAGTAGTGGGCTTACCATTTGGGTCATACCCCTTGCCATCCGCCCCTGACTTTCTAAACTGTGATTTGTCAGAGCTGATCTCCCAGGCCTGGGACTCGATCGAGTTCTCAGCTCGCTGTGCATCACTTCAAGGTGATGTGAACGAATATGTGTCTGTATTGTAACTTGTGTGTACCACCTTTGCCTATCAGAATGCGCTCCTTTCGTTGCAACACTTGTTGTCATCTGCATTTGACTTGCTGGGATCAAATCTGTTTTGCCACCATGGGTGAATTTCCATTGTCTCATCTGGCTGTACCACATGCTTAGGGAGCACAAAATCAAGCTCTTCAGCTTGCCTTTTATGAGAATGTATTCAGTTTCTTTGCTGCTGGTCCCTTTGTCGTCTAGAGATTGGAATGTGTCCGCGTATCTCTGACCTTGGCTGTGAGCCTCTTCATGCTCTGTGCAGCCCGAGTCAGCTCTCCTCGTCTCAGGCTGTGTGGCTTTTGTGCCTTCTGTAATTTTCCTTAGACGTATAATACGAATTTTGCATGTTCATGTTATTCTAAGTACTCTATATGTTAGTCACACATGCTCCTATCAGGTTCCGTATGTATCCCTGTAGTCCCATAGGGTAGCTTATGTTTAAGCATCTGCAAGCTTGCTCAGGATCTCTTGTGCCTTGCGGTTCTGCGTTACTGCAGTTGGCTAATGCGAAAATAATAAAAGCATCAACAGTATGTATATGTATTTGTCCTCTGGCTATAGAACTGTCTGAGCATATTCTTCACGTATACAAGTGTGTGTCTGTGTTAAGCAGTGCAGGACTGTGAGTGTGCTTCATGACTAATGCTGCTATGTCATGGTGTCACTAGTGACATCAGCATTGTGGCTTCCGTGAGAAACCTGAAGGTGTCTCACCCGCTAGTCCCGGAGATCTGTCGTCCAAGTGGCCAGGACACAGCCATCGCTATTGGATCCAGTTCCTGGGGGTGGACCAGTGGGGGAGGATCACCTGGGCGAAGGGTCTTCGGGGAATGGAACTGGGACACCAAGGGTTGCAACATGGTATCCCCTTTCTTGTAACACCTTTTCCCCATCCTACCATGTAGGATATTTAGAAGCTATACCCCCTCTTTTCCCACACAAACATTTTCTTACACTGTAACAGACAATAGACTAACACCAGAGTCATTTACCTGGCATGTCCCAACACAAGGGTCAGGCAGAGTCAGGCAAATGACAATAACCACCCACACCTGACGACCCTTTACCTTCCCCACATGGATAAAAGCCAGAGCACGAAAGCACACTTCGAGCAAGGCCGAATGCACAAGGAGACAGATACACCAAACCGGAGGTTCAAATGGAGAAGAAAGTCGGTGAGACCTTGAGAGACGACGAAGGAAGAATTGCCCTTGCCCTATTTAACTCAGACCCCCGAAGCCTCCGAAAGGAAAAGCATAAAACCAGCAATTACAGCTGACGTGTGGAGCAGCAGATGTCAATGGTACACGGGGCCTTTCCGCTTTGATAACGCAGGTGGAGAAGCAAACTGGCTATCGTGGTACTATCCTTGACTCCAGAGAACAAAGAAGCCAACGGGTTCCGCACAGCCGGTGAGTCGGAGGAAACTGATAGTAAACCAAACTGTGTTGAGCCCAAGGTTGCAAGTAGCAACATTTTGAACGCAAGGAATGCGAAAGAGAAAGAACTTGTGTATGTGTTTGAACTTTGGAGAAAGCCCAGTTGAGATCCAGGTGCAGAGGGGTCTGGCGCCACGTGAGCGCTTCTTCGAAAGACTCTGACCAGGACCTGTTCTTTGAAACTACAAGAACCAGAAGCCCTAGGAAAGGGTGGCGTGAGGCGTCAGAGTAGTTCTACAAGGGTCACATCAAATCCCTTGTACAATCGAAAGTCTCTGATCCGTTGCAGAGGAAAGCTAGGGGTAGGGAACCCCGCTATTCAATAGGATTGTGAACTGTAGAATAAGGCAAGTGTCAACCCAACAGAGGGATGCGGAATGAAAGCTAGGAAAAGGCAAACCCTGCTTTCTGATGAAAATGAGTTAACATGAACTGTGTTAAAAATACATAAACTGACGGCCACCGGGGGTGCATGGATGACGGTTGCCTGAAGGCGCTCCTGTGTCATCTGGGCCCATTAAAGTGTGGTTGCCCCCACTTATTGACCCCAAGGGGATTAAGGGGCCCCAGAGCTATCAATGACACTGGTGAGGTGGGGAACGGGGACGGTGTGGGATGCAGACAAGGCCACATGGAGAGGTCTGTTGATTGGGGAGGGGGCTCGGAGGAAGAGGGAATGGACACTGACCGAGAAAGGACTCAGTGACAAAATATGCTCTCTCGGAAAATACGCTCAGTCTTCCCCAGCAGAGAGCGAGGACTGCATTCAGGAGGTGAGGGGTCTGAGGGAAAAGTTGAAACTGCTTGAAGAGGGGAAAGTGGTTCGTACCCTACAGTTCCTTAAGCAAACTTTTTATGAGAGGGGCGATAAGGCACACGCCCTCTTCGCCGCAAGGCAAAGGGGGCAGCGAGCAGATAGATGAGTTGCGGAGGTCAAAGGAGGGGAGGGGGCAGGGAGAGTCCAGCAGAAGGGATTCAGGAGTCATTTGCAGCGTTCTACAAGACCCTATATGAAAGTGAAGTGAATTCTACGCGGGTGGAGATTGATGCATACGTGGAGGGAGTGTCCCTCCCATCCCTCTCAGGAAGTATGGAGGCTAGAATATCGGGGGATGAAATCCAGAGTGCCATTGGACGCCTTAGATTGGGAAAAGCACCTGGGGAGGATGGGTTCACACCGGGCTTCTATAAGACCTTCTTGTTGGTCCTCAACCCATTTTTGACCCTGCTCTTCAAAGACACCTTTGACACAGGAAGGGCATCAGATTAATTTGCCCAGGCCATTATCTCAGTGATACCCAAGGAGGGCAGGGACCCCAGCTCAAGCGGGTTTTACCGCCCAATCTCACTTCTCAATATAGATGCTAAGATTTACGCTAGGGTTCTCGCGGCCAGACTGGAGGGACATCTTCCAGACTTGGTGCACCTGGACCAGGTGGGGTCCGTGGCGGGGCGCCAGGGGGCAGATACTATGAGGAAAACACTCCATTTGATTAATGAGGCCCATGCACAGCGGGATGACCCCACACTTCTGTAAGTAGATGCAGAAAAGGCCTTTGACAAGGTAGAGTGGAACTTTTTGGAAACAGTACTTACCAAAATAGGGCTTGGTGAGAGATTCTTGAAAGGTATCAGGGCACTTTATTCCTCTCTGAGAGCCTGCATAGCGGTGAATGGAGGATACTCGAGGTGGTTTCATCTGGGAAGGGGAACGAGACAGGGGTGCCTGCTTTACCCTGCATTGTTTGTGTTGTCGCTGGAGCCCCTGGCTCAGAGACTGAGACTGCACCCGCAAATTGAGGGGTTTACGGGGGGTGGGGTGACCTGTAAACTGGATCTTTATGCAGATGATATGCTATTACACGCAGGGAATCCACTGACGTCAATCCCAGCGGCGGTGGGTGTGATTGAGGGGTATGGTCGTTTGGCGGGGTTCAAAATAAATACTGGTATGTCAGTCCTCATCCCGTTGGATATGAGCAGGGATAGCGATGTGTGGCGGTTTTCCTCGCTGGGCATGGAGGTGAGCATGGGAACGTTAAGGTACCTTGGGATTAAGTTCACGAGAGAACTGAAAAACCTCTACGAGGCCAATTTCCCTCCCTTGAAGGCTAAGGTGGAGAGAGACCTAGAGAAGTGGAATAAGCTGACGGTATCGTGGATGGGCAGGTTGAATGCAATTAAAATGCATGTACTCCCAAAGTTCCTATACCTATTTCAAATGCTCCCTATACGGATCTCGGATACTTTCTTTAGAATGACTAAGGGTACTCTCACACAGTTCCTATGGCAAGGGAAACAGCCAAGGGTCTCTAGCGTGACACTGAGTCTCTCCAAGGATATGGGTGGAGTGGGCCTCCCGGACCTACAGCTGTACTACAAGGCCTCACAGCTTTGGATCCTGGTCCCACACTTTAGGGGAAGGGATGGCTTGAAATGGATGGGCCTGGATAACTATTACTTGAGACTGGCGATGGTGGGGGAATGGTTGTGGATCCCCAGGGGGAAGGTATTGAAGAGGATTCGGGAGCACCCCATTCTGGGTACTATATGGAGGGTATGGCGCCAACGAGCAGGAATGTGTGGTTTCATGACATGGACATCTCTGGGTCCCACGGATAAAGGACGCCAAGTCGAGCCCTGGGAGGTTCCAATTGTGGTATGAGGCTGGTCTGGAAAGGGTGTGCCAGCTGTGGAGGGACGGCAGGTTTATCACACTACAGGAGCTGGAAGAGGCCTTGGGGTTGGGGAAGCTCTCCATCTTCTTGTATCTGTAACCAAATCAAATTCTTTAATGTGATACAGTATGAAATAAATTCAAACTTTACACATATAATTTACATATTACAATTACATATAATACAAACATTACATTATATTCAATTCGAACCGAATTACATATGTACTAATAAAATCATACTTGCAATATAACATCAACATTAAAAAGAAGAAAAAAAAAAAATAAAAAAAATTGAAAGCTAAAACTAACAGTCTTACATGAGGTCATACCAGTCTACATGCAACCTTTATATAGTTCTATTTGCCCACTTAATTACTGTTGCCACAGGGATTCTCTATGCACTCCCTTAGGCTTCATCCATCCTGTGATAATTCCAGTTCACATTTTAGCTCCAATTCAACTTGTTGCCAGATGTTATATAATGCAACAAATAGGTGCATATTACTGGTATTGGTACAGTACAGCCAGAAGGGCATTTCAGGTATGGTCGCATGATCATGCACAAAGTCCCCCAGATGACGTACAATCGTGGCTCTCAGTACCAAGCATCCAGTGAGTACATGTCTAGCTGTCTCCAAACATTCTGTGATTTTACAGAGGCGACATATACGTTTATCAACCGGGATTTTTTCCCAAGCGCCTCGCTTATACAGGGTCGGTAGTTGCTCAAATCTAAATAAGGTGATAAAACGTCTGAGTCTACTGGAGGGCGACAGAGATAAGTAAGCTTGTGGCTTCATGTAACTAAACAGGCGATATTTAATAAATTGGTAGGACCTAAGAGTACTTAAATGAGCAAAGTTCTCAAGCCAATCCCATAGATCCACTTTTTTACCAAGTGCATGAAGGATTTCCCTGGAGACCATATCCCCTCTTTGGGTCCATCCAATATCAGTGAGAAATGTAGACATGTCTTTATGTAGGGGTGACGTAGAGTATGTTTTGGTCACCTCCTGGTGGATTACAAAGAGTAGGGGATTAGCAGGGCCATTTGTCATCTTGAGATGGAAGCCAGCTCTTTTCTTCAATACCATGGCTTTGAGAGACAGTAGGCCCAATTCTAATCTAATCAGGGCCATCGGCACCCCTGGGGATAAACCCAGAATCCGCCTCCAGAACTTGCCCTCCAGTATTTGTAACCATCCAAGATCCATAGTATGCAGAGAATCGAGGCCATATATAATCATGGGTGCCATTACTTGAATATAGAGCTGCCGCGTTCCCCAGAGAGTAAAGCCGCCCTGTTTTTTAGTAAACGAGGCGATAAGCGAGGTAACTTGCATAGCTCTTATACTCCGCCCTTGTCTACAGAGTGAGTAATCACCGAGGGGCTCAATGTCGATACCCAGGTAACGATACGATGGAGCATAGGGTATGATGCTTCCATGTACTATCAGATTTACCCGTGTTGTTTTTTTCCTGGTAAATCTTAGGACCTTTGTTTTATCTTGATTAATCTTCAGGCCATTTAATTTCGCATAGTCCCACAGGGCGGAAGCAGAGCGTCTCAAACCGCCTATGGTATTGTCGAAGATCACCAGGTCATCTGCATAAGCTAACACTATGCAAGGTATCTTGCCAACTTTGGGGGGACAGTTGTTAACCTCGCTCAGAGCTACAGGGATGTCATATACGTAGAGGTTATAAACTAGGGGTGCGGTAACACATCCCTGCTTTACCCCACTATCTTGATTCACCTTACGTGTTAGATTGCCTTCCTGATCAAGTCTAAGGCAAGCCGAAGTATTGTGATGTAGTAATTTTAGATAGTAGAGCAAGCCGGACGGGCATCCCAATTTCTCTAGTTTTGCCCATAGCCTCATTCGGGGGATGGTATCGAAAGCTGCCTGAAAATCGATATATAAAGCATACAGCGGAGGCTGTCCCTTACTAAGCGCCCGTGAGCGAAGTATGTCCATAACCAGAAGATTGTGGGAAGTGGAGAAATCTCGCCTGAACCCGCATTGAAATCTACTAAGAATGTTACACTTCTCCGCCCATTTCTGTAACTCACTGAGAACTAATGAGGAAAAAAGCTTGCCCGAGACATCTAACATAGATAGTAATCTGTAATTATTAGGCTCCATACGGTTACCTTTTTTAAATACAGGTATCAAAATGGCAGTTTGCCAGGAGCAAGGTATTGTCCCCTGCTCTAGGATTTTCTTAAAGAGCAGGGATAACAGATCAGCCCAAAATAGAGGATGGCTCTTGATCACTATGTTAGCTAGGCCGTTTGGGCCAGGTGCTCTAGATGCCTTGAGGGCGGCTATCTTTTCCAATATTGCCTCAGGAGTGACAGAAAAAGGCGGGAATGGGGGTACTATTACCCCAAGGTTCTTTGGGGTTTCTGACCCTCCACTATTCGGTTCCAATAGGAATTTTTCCCACACCTCCCTGCTTATTGGATTAATTAAGGGACCTTTAGTCTTCTCCCTATTCTCATTGAGGAGTGACCAGATACCACGGGAATTTCTAGTGCAGATAGTTTGCACTAGTTTTTGGTACCTATTATTTTTCTCACTGGTCTTGATATTTTTAATCTCTGCTCTATATCGATTTTTGATTTTCCTTATTTTCTCGCGATACATAGATCCAGGTAGATTCATCAATTTCAATCTACGAGTAGCTGCTCTTAGTCCTCTCTTGGCATCCCTAATTTCCCTGTTAAATGGTGTTACTCCCCCTATTTTTAGCATTGATCGCTTATTTGCCACTGCGTGTTTACATGAGAATCTGGATATCCAATCCTCAATCTCATTGATCGACATACATTCAAAATCATGGAAACCCAGGGTTGCAATAGTTTCAAGTGATTCTTTGGCCCTGGTGACATTTCTTTCTGACCATGCAATTCTGGATCCTGTCACATTAGTTTGGATAGTGCCCATGTTCGAGGACATCTGCGGATATAAAGGGATATTTAAAATACACTGCAGTGATGCATGGTCGCTCCATTCATTACGCCCGACAGTCATATCCACTACTCTTGTCTGCAGCTCCGGGCACATAAATATGTAGTCCAATGTGCTGACCGACTTTCCATTTGTCCAAGTGGGTTTCCCCGGCCGGTCTCCCAAAGTTCGGCCATTAATCATGGCCATGTCCCAAGCTCCAAGCAATTGTAGCCAGCCCTGCCCCTCAGCGTCTCTTTTCACATGGGTCATAATGCACCTACTGTTAAGGTCCGGATTAGGGGGTAAGCGTGTTTCATCGATCATATGGCAGTTAAAGTCCCCCATGATCATCACAGCAGCGTTTCCTGTTTTTAGCCACCAAGATGACAACAGATCCTGTATCGCTTCCTGTAGCAGATCCCGAGCCAACGCTCCTGGGGGGTTATAGAGATTAATTAATAAGTACCGTCCCGGGCCTCTGTCGTCATGGAGTTCGACTTCCACCGCCAGTAGCTGCTCCTCAGCTTTGCACTGAATCTTATGTGACACAATCGAGTTCACAATCCCAATTAATAAACCCCCAAAAGGACGTCCATTGCTACCACGCTTGGCATCTGCTTGATATATGGTATAGCCGTCAAGTAACAACGGATCAAGCGACCATGTCTCCTGAAGACAGATGCAACTGTATTGGGCCAATAATTCTGCAGACCCCTTTGGTCTTAGAAGATGAGAAAATCCTCTGCAATTCCAGGAAAGTATTGTTAAACATCAATGCTTCTTTATCAGTCGCGGGATGGCTTCTAGCAATGTTTTTAAAGCTTGTTGTATTTCAATGAGAGCAGGGTTTTCATCTCCCATAGATTTAGTTGCCATCTCATCTTCCGTAGGTTTAGATGCCATCTCCACCTCGGATGTTGGATTAACTTCTTCTGCTTCATGGGCTAATTGCTTCTCCAAAGGGTCCACGTCAATTTCAATGTCCACTGCTATTAGCTCTGTTTTATATTTCTTAATCAATTGGGCTGTGGTCGGAAACATGCAATGTATGGCTGATACATTCCGATTAGGACATCCCAGTGGTTCGATGAACATAAAATCCTCTGTTTTCAGAACACGCAATTGCGGTATATGATATAGTCTTGCAAACAGTTCCGAGCGTGCTAACCAGGGATTTTTACCACTAGGATATAGATTCTTAATGAAGATTATGCGATTGGTAGTTACGTCGTTCTCTATTTTTTTCTGGTCCATTGATACTATCTCCTCGGGGTTTGCCAATACCGATGTCTCGGTACGCATTCCACCTGTGGTTGTATACTGGACTCCAGATCTGATTCCTCACACATCACAGATGCTTCATTATCATCCACTTCGATAGCCTTCTTTTCAAGTATCAGCCAATCTAACAAGGGGCCCTTGGCCCTAGCTGCCCATTGGGCTGCTCTCATCATTCTTTTCCTGGCCTTTTTCGACCGTGTCTCCAGTACTGGTTTAATCCCTGCCGTGGGATGTTGAGCATCTAAGGCCGCCAACTTATTCTTCTGTGCCTTTTTTGGACGTCTACGTTGTTTACGTGTGAGAGGAGACCTAGGGCTAGGTTCCTGCTCCTGTTCATCCGCCTGCTCCAAGGATATCTCCAGTGTGCTGATGTTATTAGGAGCCTCCAGGTCATCTATCTCCTCCCTCTCCACTTCTTGTTCGTTGATCTCATCACCTGCGCATAATGCTGCTGATAAATTACTATCTGCATCTTCTCGGGGAAGATCTTTAGTATCCAAGTACATTGTAATGGCATTCGTGTTAGCCAGAATGCGCCCCGACATCTGCAGCAGTATCTTAAGGGCAAATTGTAGTGCCGCCACCGACGATTGCAGTTCGATTATCTTATTTGCACTAGAGTGAACCTCGATGTTATCGTCCGTCCCATTATCAGGATCATCCTCCATCGATGCCATTACTAAATTAGGTGAAACAGACAGACGTTCACTCCTTCCACCCACCTGGTACACCCCTGTGGTGCTGTTCATGCTATTGTCTTTAGGGGTCGTTATGGCGCTTGTTGGTCTCGGCGAGGTTGGTACCCGCATCCCTCTCTGTACAGTCAGGCAGAGCTCCAACAAGGAGTTATTGTCAATGTCTTCAAAGTTAGTAGTATCAGGGGGATGGTCGTCATTATCTTTAGGTGCAATTGTTTCCTCAATTGCTGTTGAGTTAATGGCAGGGGGCGGATCCACCGGGAAAAATTCAGTTATAGCTCCTTGAGTCACTGGTTGAGTGTGTTTAGCATTCTTTTTGACTTTGCCCACTTTCTTTAAACACTCTTTGGCCTCCTTGGTCGGTAGGCACTTGGGTTTCCTCAAGTTATATATCGAGTGGGGGGCTCTTCGTCCCCGCTGCATGTCTGTGGTATTAATCACAATGTTTTCTAAACCCAACAGATATCTGTTACTCCCAATTTATGGGGTATATGGTACAAGTAGTTGCGTGGCTAGGTAAATTCCCCTAGCTCCACACCAGCAGGCAATGTTGTCTTCCCGCCCTTATTTTGTACTCCCCCCTAGTTAATTGGTCAGGGGGCTACCCAAGCCGGATCAAAGGCCAAGGCCCGCAGTCTCCGTGTGGGTTTCACAGATTCCCTCAGTATGGTACTTAGGGTATGCTCTCCCCTAGTTAACTAACCTGGGGGCTACCAGGTCCCATTCGCAGGCAGGCCAGGAAGTCACAATAATATAGCACACGTAATCGTGCAGTCCGCCGAAGCGCCACCTGTTCAGTGTGTGCGCTGGCGGGTTCACTCATCAGCCCCCAGTTCACTGGGCTCGTCAGCTCACCTTAATGCGCAGAATGCGCAGGAGACGGCGCCGGCGCAGCAGGCAGCAGGGGCAGGGAGACTGTGGCACTGGTCCCCGTGGCTAATTCCAGCTGTCCCTCGGCGCCCAACGCCAGGGTCCCAGTCCGGCAGCGGATCCCGCGGTCCGGCGGGTCACAGCTCGCAGCTCCCGCTCGCCGCACGCCGCACGCCGCCGGTGTTGCCTTCACCGCCGCTCGCCTCCCCGGCGAAGAGATTAGAATAGAGGACCTCGCGCAGAGCGTGACACGTGACTATCAAGCCGGCACCGCTAGAGTACGAGTGATTGTACTGCGGTCGCTTCCGATAGTCTCAAACAGTCACCGGTATGTATCTGCAACTGAAGGGTGTTTCTCTGAGGGAGGCCTGGAGGGGGAAGATCCAGAGGGATCTCACACCTTTCGAGAAGGTTCTTGATACTGCCACGGACTCTAGGAGATTGATTGGTTCACTGTACAGGGCCCTGGTGGACACGAGAGTGGGGACTTCTAACAGGCTGAAACATAAATGGGAGGAGGACATGGGGGTGGTTCTTTCCCCCCAGACATGTCACAGAATGTGCGTGGAGCTGCACAGGCTTCGATCTCCTGCCAATACAAACTCCATGCTTTCAAATTGTTACACAGGTGGCAGTATGACCCGGTACCAAAATGTTCCAAAGTGCGAGCCCTATGTGCTGGCACAGATGTGGCAAGAGAGACGATTTCTGCCATATGTAGTGGGATTGTGACGTGGTTCAGTCATACTAGGATGAAGTCCTAAACTGGATAAAGGATTTGGATGGAATTATGAGGTATAAAACCCTGATGTTGATATTGTTTGAGTTGGAGGGACAGGAGTTGGGGTATACATGATTGGCCTGCTTTTGGTGGGGAGGGCGTGTCTGGCCACTCACTGGAAGAGGGAGCTACCCCTGCCGAAATTGTAATGGGTCAACACGGCCAAGAACGTATATTTGATGGAGAGCCTAACAACCACAATACATGGGGATCAGGGCTCTGTGCGAACCGAGTGGGTGGACCTTTGTGATAAATACTTGCAATAGAGGAACCTAGTAACTGCCTGGCTCAAGGAAGGGGGCGGAGACGCGCCAGTACAACATGGCAACTAATGGGTCACCACGCACAAACTGAACGCTGCCTTAGTCTTAGAGACTGTGACCCCCCAGGAGGGGTGTTTGAGTTTTAATTGAACCTGGTAGAGCCATTATACTGTTGAGTGGGATAGGGGGGAGGGTGGGTTTTAATTAGGGTGGGTGAAATAGGTTGTGAGGATAACTATGTTGTCATTTTTCATAGTTGTTTTTTTCAGAAAAATTAATACAATTCAAGTTTAAAAATAAATAAAACAAATACATAAACTGTGTTAAAGAAGGCCATAGTGAACCCGACAGAGGGAGGCCAATTTTTGCAAGGAGGATCTGAGCACGGCGGAGGGAGATCCAAGGGGCGAAGAGCTATCACCCAAGGTACAAGAGTACCGAAGGAACATTTTGCTTGTTTGTTTGTTACTTTCAGCAAGCCTTCTAGGGAAAGAGAATTTTTCAGGAAAGAGCAATCGCCAAAGGTACACAAGTACCAAAGGAACCTTTTGTTTGTTTGCTGTTATGAAGTAGCAGGCGTTCTAAGGCAAGACACTTTATCAGGAAAGAGACTTAGCCTCTGAAGGTTTTAAAAGTGTTGAACTTGAACTGTGAACCTTGTGCTGACGAGGCCAAAGAGTGTGCTGTGCTCGAGAGTCCCGCCTTGTCCCGTGCTTCAAACGTGGGGAAGGGAGACCCAGCCATACCATCCTGACTTATAATTTTGTGAACACTTCTTTCTTTTTTGGTGAACATTATCCCACACTCTTTTTGTAATTTAGTAGTAAGGATTGGCAATAATGTGTTTTAATATAGGCCCTTTTTAGTTGACATGACGCCACTAGGATTGACTTATTATTATTTGATGGTCGTAGCTTGTTCCCATCTTAGATTTAGGTTTAAATTAGGTGTATATCTCACCCATTATAAAGTTCAATAAACACCCATGAACTGAGATCATTTGTGTCTGTCTTTACTGTTGCCACCATGAGTTCCTTACACTTCTTGGTGCTTACTCGAGACTGTCCATATAGGTGTTTCTGTCCACGATCTCTAGTTCTTCTCCTATTCCTGTGAAGACATGTATTGAATTCGGTCTGTTTGGCTGACTGAGAGGATACCTTTCAGTGCACATGTCAATCATTGGGGCACTCAGGAATCGTCCAAAGTAAGATGGGTTGCTGTGAGCATTTCCGGCTCTTTGTCCTGTCCTGACCTTTGGGGTGAGGTGGGGTATTCCTGGGAACCTCTCTTCAGTCACCCCTCTGGTCGACCTGTTGACCAAATCATCATATTCCACGTCCTTCGCTCTTGATTGCCATATTTTCATTATCCCTCCGAGGTGTCCATAATAATTTACGTGATCGTCAAAAGTCCAGTGCATATAACTGCATATTCCTTCTGGGCTGCACCATACCCATGTTCCTTCGTAAATAAAAACGATTGCCAGTTCCTTACTGCTAAATTACAAAAAGACTGTGGGATAATGTTCACCAGAAAAGAAAGAAGTCTTCACAAAATGATAAGTCAGGATAGTATGGCTGGGTCTCCCTTTGCCACGTTTGAAGTACGGGACAAGGCAGGACTCTCGAGCACAGCACCCTCCTTGGCCTCCTCTACACAAGGTTCACAGTTCTGGTTCAACAATATCAAAACCTTCAGAGGCTAAGTCTCTTTCCTGATAAAGTCTCTTGCCTTAGAATATCTGCTGCTTCATAACGACAAACAAACAATAGGTTCCTTTGGTACTTGTTTACCTTGGGCGATTGCTCTTCGCCACTTGGATCTCCCTCCGCCGGGCTTAGATCCTTCTTGCAACTTGGGCCTCCCTCTGTTGGGTCCACTACAGCCTCTCAAATATTGCTTGTATGAGTCAAATGTCCTTTTAAACAATTCCCCACTGCGGACAACCCTCAACCGGGTTTACTCTTGTTGACACAATGTTCACAGGTGTATTACTCTTGATGCAAAATTATCAAATAAACAAAAGCTCTCTCGGTGGTCTTGCACCTTGGGCGATTGCCTCTCGCCCCTAGGATCTCCCTCTGTCAGGCTCGGATCCTTCTTGCATTTTTGGGCCTCCCTCTGTTGCATTCACTACGGCCTTTCTTTAACACAGTACATGTATTTCGATCACAGTTCAGGTGTTGCTAATTTTCATCAGAAAGCAGGGGGTTCCGTCTCCTAGCTTTCTCTCTGCATCCCTATGTCGAGTTCACACTTGCCTTATTACACAGTTCAAAATCTTCTCGGAAAGCGGGGTTCTCTTCCCCTAGCTTTCCTCTGGAAACGGGTCAGAGACTTTCAATTGTATAAGGGGCTTGACCTAACCCTTATAGAGCATCTCTGATGCCTCACCCCACCCTTTCCTAGGGCTTCTGGTTCTTGTAGTTTCAAAAGAACAGGTCCTGGTCAGTCAGAGACTTTCGAATGAGCGCCCACGTGGCACCGGACCCCTTTACACCTGGACCTCAGCCGGGCTTTCTCTAAAGTTCAAACACATACACAAGTTCTCTCTCCTTGGGATCAACAGAGTTCGGTCTACTACCAGCTTCCTCCGACTCACTGGCTGTGCTGAACCAGTTGGCTTCTTTGTTCTCTGGAGTCAAGGATAGTACCACAGTAGCCAGCTTGCCTCTCCACCAGCGTTATCAAAGCGGGAGACCCCTGTGTACCATTGACATCTGCTGTTCCGCATGCCAGCTGCAGCTCCCGGTCTTATGCTTTCCCTTTAGGAGGTTTCATGGGTCTGAGTTGAAAAGGGCAAGGACAATTCCTCCTTCGTTGTCTTTCCAGGTCTCAACGCCTATCTTCTCCATTTGAACTGCCTGTGGGGAGTAGATTTCTCCTCGTGCATTCAGCCTTGCTCAAAGTGTGCTTTCGTGCTCTGCCTTTTCTCCTTGTGGGGAAGGTAAAGGGCCGTCAGGTGTGCTTGGTTATTGTCAATTGCCTGACTCTGCCTGACCCGTGTGTTGGGACATGTCAGGTAAACGGCTCTGGTGTTAGTCCGTTGTCTGTTACTGTGTAAGCAAGTGTTTGTGTGGGAAAAGGGGGTATAGCTTCTAAATATCCTAGCGACTAGGATGGGGAAAAGTTGTCACAAGGAAGGGGATACAATGTCTCAACCCTCGGTGTCCCACTTCCACTCCCTGAAGACCCCTCGCCCAGGTGATCCTCCCCCACTGATCCACCCCAGGAACTGGATCCGATAGCGATGGCTGTGTCCTAGCCACCTGGACCTCAGATCTCTGGGTAGAAGCGGGTGAGACACCTTTGGGTTTCTCACATACCCTTCCCCTATGCGAGGAGAATATGCCTGATCTTTGTCCAGGTATTACATTGTCAAGACCGGGAGGAGAACAGGGACGAGAGATGTCCAGGAACTCTTACCTATTCCACTGATTGGTTTTGATAGGTGTAGATAGAGGTGGAGTGGTGTCATTAGTCTCTCTACAGTATCCTTTGAATTGGGGTGTACGGTCTATTTTCGGTTTCACTGGTTCAGATGTTTTCCAGTTCCATATTGGAGAGTTTTGGGAGCAGTAGTTTGTCTGCCAAGAACTCTGAGGTAGAAAATCTCCATATGCAGGTGGAGTTTCTTGCAAAAGAGTAGGGAATGTTGGGAAATCCCTCCCCAGGATAACTTCTTTGGGGAGGCCCAGAATTATGCCTGATGATACCTCACAGGATTTACCCGGGATTTCAATGTCTACAGGTATTTTAGGATACACTTCATTGTCTCCATGTACACATGTAACTCTGACGAGGGCTGCATTGTTTAGATCTTTTGTGGAAATCAAATCGGCCCGTAGTGCAGTTTGCTTGCTGCCTGAGTCAATCAAGGTCCATATTTGCCTCCCGTTTACACAGGATTTCTCGTAGGTAAACTCAGTAGGAGTCTGATATAAACAGATGCTAAATGTTTCTAGTTCTTCCTCAGGTTCCTCCCACTCCTCACCCCTTAAACAACCTATTTCCATAGGATCATCTCTTATGTTCTTTGGACAGTGTCTAGCTAAGTGTCCGGTTTCTTTACATGAGAAACAGATTGGAGGAGATGGTCTGCTCCCTTTTACATCCTCTCTTTTACTTTCCGCTTTGGCCTTTGGGTCGGTCTTCCTTATTTCTACTCTCTCTCGTGTTAAACTTTCTTTGCTGCGGTATGATCCCCCTGGTTTATATATTCCCTGAGGCTGGGGTCGGTGGATGGGTTTATAAACCTTCCATTCCACCCAACACTGGGTCGAGTGAAAGTGTTTAGCTGCATCCAAATGGTTCTGTATAGTTTCAATAGCCATGGCTAGAGTAGGTCAATTTAACTGCAGAACAGCGTTCTGCAAAAAAGGGGGTAAGGATTTTGTGAATTGTTCCAGGGTGATTATCTCTATCAGTTCTTCTAAGGATTTGTCACTAATTCACAGAGCCACACGGGGTAATTCACAGATTTCAGCGCAGAGGCAGCGCACGCGAGCAGCGCAGAGAGGGAGCATGCGCCAGTGTGGCCAGCCGTGTGCGCTAAACAGCATTCTGGCGCACTGCGTATTCATGGAATTTCCAAGCCATAATGAGCGCTGGTGCAGAGAACATCCCGCAGCGCCAGTTACGCCCCCAAGAATGCCCCTTGCGCAAGGAAAAGCCATTGAAATCCCCAATGCAGCGCAAAGGGCCGCGCTAACCCTGGACCAGGTTACAGGGCCGCTACACTGCAATCGCCGAGCGGGGAACATGTATTTCTGGGGTGCGCTGGAATCCTCAAACGCGATAGGGCTTCGGCGAGCGGGGTACGTGTATTACTGGGGTTCGCGGAGGGTTTCACACGCGATAGGCCCGGTGCGAGCAGAGTACGTGTATAACTGGGGTTCGCGGGGAGTTTCACACGCGATAGGCCATGTGCGAGCAGGGTACATGTATTACTGGAGTTCGTGGGGAGTTTCACACCCGATAGGCCCTGTGCGAGCAGGGTACGTGTATTACTGGGGTTTGCAGGGAGTTTCACATGCGATAGGCCCTGTGCGAACAGGGTACGTGTATAACTGGGGTTCGCGGGAAGTCTCACACGCAATAGGGCTTGGGCTAGCGGGGTACATGTATTACTGAAGTTCGCGGGCAGTTTCACACGCAATAGGCCATGTGCGAGCAGGGTACGTGTATTACTGGAGTTCGTGGGGAGTTTCACACCCGATAGGCCCTGTGCGAGCAGGGTACGTGTATAACTGGGGTTCGCGGGAAGTCTCACACGCGATAGGGCGCGATAGGGCGTGGGCTAGCGGGGTACGTGCATTACTGAAGTTCGCAGGGAGTTTCACATGCGATAGGCCCTGTGCGAGCAGGGTACGTGTATTACTGGGGTTCGCGGGGAGTTTCACACGCGATAGGCCCTGTGCGAGCAGGGTACGTGTATAACTGGGGTTTGCGGGGAGTTTCACACGCGATAGGGCTTGGGCTAGCGGGGTACGTGTATAACTGGGGTTCGCGGGGAGTCTCACACGCGATAGGCCCTGTGCGAGTGGGGTACGTGTATTACTGGGGTTCGCAGGGAGTTCCACACACGATAGGCCCTGTGCGAGCAGGGTACGTGTATTACTGGGGTGCCCCAAACCTAATTGGCAGTGTGTGTCCTCCCAGGTGAGCCCTCACCACCCTCCCCAGGGCCTGCAGGCAGCCCACACCACAGTGGACTACCCTGCACCTCTGGCCATGCCCCGCAGGCAGCCCATCCACCCTGGCAATGGCCCCCAGCCAGCCCCGACTCATGTCCCCCTTCACCCCTCCCACCCAGCAGTGACGGTGTTGGAATCCTTTAATAGATTGCCTCTTGTTGAAGGCGACGTGAAGTAAAGAATTCTTTCTACCAATGTGATTCTCAGGGGTATGAAAGGACAGACTGAGAAACCAATTGGTCGAAAGATGTTGTAACCTCGCTGGAACCGCGACAGCTGCACGAAGACGAGGAGATCCGGGCAACTCCTGATGACTGCAGAAGAACGTAACATTAACCACAGAAGTTCCGTATAATTTGATCCTCAGGAATGATGGGTTCAGTGTGCTCGGGATATGATAGACCCCCAGGTGAGTACTTGTCCTTGTCGCCTCTTGTAAACGCAGTCCAGTTTGGTGATAAGCGGGCTCCAATGCACCATGCACCTACCCCGACGGCACGAGGATGCCTAAGGTGCCAAGGCAGTCTCTAGTCCAGCACCTAAACCTGTGCCCGCCGGCACGAGGACGCCTAAGGTGCCAAGGTAGTCTCTAGTCCAGCACCTAAACCTGTGCCCGCCGGCACGAGGACGCCTAAGACCTAAGTTGAGCCAGACAGAGGTTAGTAGAAGAGGAGCAGAAAAACAATATAGAAGAGGAATAGGACAAACAGTAGAGTAGAGCCCCAGGAATAATGGAGAAACAGGCAGAAGTATAAGGTAGGGAGCGGTCTCGAACCCACCCAAGTCCAGAATAAAAAAACCCACAAAATCACAAAGATAGGCAATCCAAGAACGATCCGAGGTCAAAATTCCAAGAAAACAACAACACAAGGGCTATCCAGGCGCAAAATCCAAGAGAAGCAATCCGAGATCAAAGTACCGGCAAATCCAAGAGAAAAACAAACACTGCTGTCAAAACACGATCAGAATCGCTGACTGGAGGGCGAGGAGGAGTTAAATACCAGACTTCCGGCAATACCCCGATCACGTGATCCGCTACGTAAGGAATCACGTGGGACACGATGCGCCCATTGCCGTAATCGCCATGGCAACTTCCAAACAAAGCGTCGGCAAGGTGGTTTCTGACAAGCGCGTCTGCACAAGTTGGCTCGCGGACAAAACACTGCTCCCCTCTGCGTTCTACCGGGTAAGCGTACCTGCTGCTGCCTGCGAGAGGATGGGGTAACAGGAGGGACGCTGTGAATCTGGAACCGTTTTCTAACAGACGGGCACCTGCCAGCAGGCCCGACTCATGTCCCCCTGCAACCCCTCCCAGCAGTGACGGGCACCTGCCAGCAGTCCCCGACTCATGTCTCCCTGCACCCCCCCAGCAGTGACGGGCACCTGCCAGCAGGCCCGATTCATGTCCCCCTGCACTCCCCCCATCAGTGACAGGCACCTGCCAGCAGGCCCCGACTCATGTCCCCCCCAAGACGTCATAAAGATGCACAATCATGGCCCTCATGTCCACCAAAATCTCACAGCACGCCACCCCAGTCTTGAGACACAATGAATTTCCCAATCCACCCCACACTGACATGCCTATCTCATGACACAAACCAAAAGTCAACTATGTACATCAACACATGTCCGTCACACACACACACTGGGTGCAATTGATTGTGTAAACCCGCATCTTGACATGCAGTATCCCAATGACCGAATACCACACATGGAATTAAGAAATCAAAATGTATTATGAACAAAATGAATGAAATGAAATGAAAGCATAAAAAAAAAAGTCAAACATGAAATGAAATGCATGTCCAAAACATAATAAAATGAAATGTAGAACCAATCCAAAGAAATCCAAAAGAAAAATTGTCCAAACTCTCCGTCCACCAAAGCAAATCCAAAGGAAACGTAAAATGTAAAATCCATTGCTCCATGGTGAATAAAAAAAAAAAGGCTTTGCACAAATCCAATGTTCAACTATGTACAAGGAATCCTGAAAGGGTCCATGAGCCCAGCGAAATAAATGAACAGGGTCGGACTGGGACAAGAAATAGGCACGGACACCCCAAAAAAAGTGGCCCACCCCTCGCCTCAAAAAAGTGGCCCACCCCTCGCCTAAAAAAAAAGTGGCCCTCAAACCATCAACTGTAGATTGCGTCAATTCACGACTTGTTACTTATTTGCATGTGGGTTCATGTGTCTGTTGCATGTTATGTTTTGTGTAAACGCTTGAGAAAGTGATAATATTCCTTTAGTTCTTTTAAAAAAAAAACATCATCACATAGCTAAATACTTATTTTGCAGAACCAGACTCAAGGCATGTTTACTCGTTGCCACCAGTAATTAAAATATAGTTGCATTTAATAAGCAGTACAGCCAAATGATGACACCGGAAAGTACCTTTCCAGTTGCATTTAATGCTCAAATATTACATTACAACACAACTCAGCGAGCCAGAATCTGCTTGATATGCTCATGTACTGTCACTACTGACATCATCTACACAGATGATGCTTTATGCTCAGTTATCAGCAAAATAGCTCTGGGAAAAGCCTCATATGTCCATGCACCGCAACCATGCACCCAGGTATTGCCACTCAATGTTCAGTTGATAATATCACATTTAAAGTAATGGCCTCATGTGTCCAGTTACTCTGAAAATCGACCAGGTGGTGCCATTTCATGCCCAGGCTCTCACACAGAATGTCCACCACGCATCTAGGCATAGTGGCCAGGGCAGGCTGGCAGCTCTCCCTGTACAATGAAACAGTGCACAGAATGCCCACCCCTCACACATCTCCGTACAATGAATCTGTGCACAGAATGCCCAGCCCCCACACATCTAGGCAAAGTGAGCAAGCTGGCAGCTCTCGCTGTACAATGAATTTGTGCCCAGAATGCCCATCACCCACACATCTAGGCATAGTGGCCAGGGAGAGCGCTCTCCCTGTACAATGAATCCGCGCACAGAATGCCCACCCTCACACATCTAGGCATAGTGGCCTGGGCAGGCTGGCAGCTTTCTGTACAATGTATCCGTGCACAGGATGCCCACACATCTAGGCATAGTGGCCATTGCAAGCTGGCAGCTCTCCCTGTACAATGAATCAGTGCCCAGAATGCCCATCTCCCACACATCCTGGCATAGCGGGCAGGGCAGGCTGGCAGTCCCATCCACCACCGCCTCTAATTCTTTAAAGATGTAACTTTTGGGTCTAGGGTTTGAAAGTCTATACGCCTCATTACACGGACGGCGGCAACCATGGCGCTATTAGCTATTAGCGCCATGGTTGCTGCCAGTATTTTACCGATTCCGCCTTGGTGAATGGGGGAATTACCGCCCCATTCCAAGGTTGGCGGGGAGGTAATTCCCCATTCACCAAGGCCCTTCCCCATTCCCATTTGAGCCCCCATAGGGTTCAATGGGAATGGGGAAGGAGCAAATAACGGTAGCGCTATTAGCGGTACCATTATTTGCCCTGAAGTCCCTCAGCGGGTCCCTTCCTTAACGTGTGGTCTGGCCACACGTTAAGCGCGGGACCCGCTGAGGGACCACGTAGTATGGCGCTAAGGGATGACCGGCACCGGTGCCCTTACCGGTGCCGGTAATCCCGTAGCTCCATCCGTGCAATGAGGCTCTATGTAAATTTGCGGAATAGGAAGATATGTGTGTTGGAAACGTCTATCCGAGTGACAAGCTTGTGCCATTGTTTTGTGTTGCCTTCCAATGCAAATACCGGCAACTGGGGGATCCACACGGCATCCTCGTTGATATGCTGCCGGCGCCGCACAAAGCTGCCTCCATCCACACAAGCAGGCAGTGCACAGTGCCCACAGCACAAAGGGTGCACCGGCACTTAGAGAAAAAGCAACAGTGTATGATACTTGCCTGTGCACGCTGCCCCCCTTTTGAATTGCAGGCCTCATCGGTCCATGGAGACGCGGGTTAGGGGTTACAAAATGAGTTCCCTGACGCTGCTTAAGGATCCGATTAACTCTGAAATGGGATCTATTTTCTTTTTGCAGATTAAACTGAGTGCCCTTTCAAAACTGGATTCATCGGCACACACGGAAATCAAGCACGTGTGTCTAGCCTTTGCACATGTCCAAGGGACTGAAATGCCACGTCATTAAAAAGTTGTAATTCTAACCTTTTGCATGGCGTTATAACCTTGAAGCAGCATGAGGCATGCGTGCCCTTACAACAGTAAGCACATCACAATGCGACCTTCGGCGGCACGGGAGTGATTTTGTTAAAATTACATAAATCCTTTTACTTTTTCCCCACGCTTCACTAAGCCAGCAAGTGTACAAAGAGGGAGCGGTAACGCTATATGTGGCTTTCACCCATTTAGTTTCTTTCACCTACTTCATATAATCCGACTTAAAGTCAGAAATAAACTGTGAATAATCATTTACTTGAAGAGCCTTTTTTCAATGACATGTCTGTCCGCTTTTGCCAGAAAACGTGCTTTCTAGTTTATTTCTCCTTCGTTTCAGTTTTGCAACGGAGATAAACGCGGTCTAGATGATCAAATGGCTCGAGGGATTTGCATACATGCAGTGACGGTGTTAATGCACACACGCACCCGCACCCCTACTGTGTTATTTCAAGTGTACTACATTTGTTATAATTAAATGTACCCACTGCGGCTTACCTGGGGTTGGGGGCTGGGGCCTGCAGCGTCCTTTTGAGACTCAGCTGCGTGTGGTGGAGAGCAGCTCAGAGGGGCTAATACAAATCACTGGGAGGGAGGAGCAGCCCGGCCTCGCCCATCCCCGTCACTCCCAGTGATTTGTATCACTGACTGCTGATGGCGCCATGGTGTCACGGCCAACTGCCGCCAGCCCGCTGCATTCATTTTGTGTTACCTTTCTCTGCATCCTGCGGCGGGCTGGTGGGGCCGCAAAGGATCTGCGTCCGTCGGCGAGGCGCTGGGGGCTAGTTACTGAGGCCCATGCCGGCCCAGGCGTGGGCTTCAGGAGCTGGCCCCCACCGCCTCATCATGATTTCTTACCGGCCACGGGCCGATTGGCCGACAGGCCAATCCAACCCTGTACATGAAACCTATCAAAGAAACTACATAAAAAATAACTATATACAAAAGTGTGGGGCATAGTCAAATCACCCCAAAATAAAGCAAAACGAAAATGAAACCTAACACTAAAAACTATATACAACGGCGGCGGGCTAGTCCGACGGCTCACTTTCCGATTTCCCAGGCCAGGGCATCATCAAACTCCTGCTCTATGTCCTGGAGGCGGTCCTCATTCATGGCCCCGAGGTTTCACAGGGACAATGCCATGTTCAACTCCCTGCGAATTGCCTCGAGGCACTCGGCCCGCCTCAGCGCCCTCCGCATGGAGTTCTCCGCCCTGACCATTGTAAGCCGTGCCTCTTCCGCCTGCCGCCGCTCCGCACCTATGGCCTGGCCCAACCGCTGCCACACGGTAGACACTCCCAATCCTGGGTCCTCCTGCCCTCTGGCCGATGCCTGCCCCTCCGATGTTGATGGCCCCGAGCCATCATCGCTCCCACCTTGTTGCTGCTGCTGCTGTGCCTGTGCCCTGGCTCTAGCTGCCTGCACGTCCTCCTCCAGGTGGGGTGCAGTTGTCGTGGTGGCCACCCCTGCTGGACGTCCGACTCCCGACTGTGGCAGAGATGTGTCCTCCACTAGCCTGGCCGCTGGGTCAGAGGCAGCTCCACGGGGTACCCAGGTGATGCATGGGTGGGACGATGGCATGGAGGACGACTGGCGCATAGGGGGTTCAGGTGAGGAAGGGGCCGCAAGAAGGTCCAGCACACGGAGGAATCCAGCACTGGTGACCCGTCCCAGTAGGTCAACGCGGTCAAAGAGGCATCCGAGATGACGTGCAGTCTCTTCACGAAAAGACTGCAGGTCACCTCGCATGCCCCGTTGACACAACGCTATCCCAGCCAGGACAGGCTCAACCCGGTCCCGGATTGCCACGTCCGCAGGGAGAGGAAGGCCAGTTGTTGTGTGCTCATCCCCTCCCTGAAAACGGGTCTGGACGTAGGCATCCTTGCTGGTGCAGGATGATGCAGTCACAGGATCGGGGACAGGATTACACACAGGCACCTCCGCAGCGGCCTGTGCTGCCTCCTGTCCCTGCCCCTGCACTGCACCACTAGCACCAGTGGAATCCCTACCTCCAGACCCCGTGTGTGTCCCTTCCACGGCCTCCTCCTCCACCAAACCTCCCACCAACCTGGATGACTCCATGCCATCTTCCTCCGTCGGACCCTGTGGGGTCTCAGCTGCCCCTTCTGCTGCCGAGGAGTCCACCTCCGACCTCTGCCTCATGGACCTACCCTCGGCAGTTGCGGCCTGAGACGCGGCACCAGACTCCTCACTCCCCGACGAGATGACAACAAGGGAGGGGAGCTGGGCCTTGCGTCTCCGGCTGGCGGTGTGATCCCTGCCGCTTTGCTCCACAGCACCCTCTCCACCCTCTTCATCAGTTGACGCTGCAGACAGGGAGAGATAGCACACAGGCATCAGGGCACTGTACAATGGACTGATACACACATGACAGTTGTACATGAGTGGCAGTGTCAAACTTCAGACATGGCATCACACTCCCCAACACACATGTCATTTCAACTCACACACATGAGCAAATCAACATGAATGTTGCACCAGGCAGCACCATCCATACACTTACAACAGCATGAGCAGCCGAAGGTGAGCCTGATGTCACATGCAACACGGGGAGTGCATAACACATGCACACACACGACCAGACTTACATGCATCGGTACATCTCCACCACTGCAGTGATAATGTCACCTTCCATGTCACATCTGGCAATCAGCCTCCTACATGTCAGTGTCACATGCATCCATGTTGCATCACAGTTGCGCACTTGTCAAATACACACACATGTATATGTACACAGTGCAGATACATGCAGCAGGAACCTGCACCCATGTGTGACACCACAACTATGCCACAGTACATACACATAATTTTCACATGTGGGCACCCACACATGCATTTGCCCAGCATGCTTGCCAACACATACACCATTGATGTGTCTCACACATGAGAGGAACCACATGTGGCAGGTTCACGTCCCTGTACATACGCATCCATACATGGCCCTACAAAGACATATTTTGAACCTGCACACTCCTGGCACACCACAACACGCACAGCGTCCAAAAGGCATGTACACTTACCGCTCTACTCCAGACGGGTCTGCCTCTCAAGGACCTGCACGTGGAGCGCTGGGCGTATACGTTCCAGGACCCTCATTTGGATGGTGGTTAGGCGGACCCGGCACCCCTTGGCATCCGCTGCCTGCATGAGGCGCCGGCCTTGTTGAGGGTCCTGGACCTGAAGTCCTCCCAGCGCTTCCGGACGTGTAGAATGTCGCGGACTGCCACCCTCTCCGCGTTGATGGCAGTCACGATGTCCATCCAGATCCTCTTCCGTCCTTCATTGTCAGCGCGCAAACTTCCAAAGAGGGCATCATACTGCCCCAGTGTCACGCCCTCCGGTTTCCTAGGACATTCTTATGCTCAGGGGAGAAGCCCATGGCGTTTGCCCTGGCGTTTACAGCAACGCCGACGCCACCGCCGGTAATTAACTACATCTCCCAAGAGGACCGTGCCTGCAAGGAACCTTTGGAATGTTTTCACTTTCTTTTGCGTGCGTTTCACGCCTCCTTTGTATTCACTTCCTATATTTGGCAACGCCCCCAGTAAGCCGGTGCTCCTAAACCATTGCGTTACGCGAGCTACGCTCCTGGGATAAGTTATTCTTTCCTTGCTTACCTGGTTGCTGAATTCCACCTTTGCCTTGGACCTTGTTATCCTTGTTATCTGTTTTCCTGTCTTAGACTTCCGTTTTTGATCAACTCCCCTGCCCGACCACGGAATACACATCGGACTTGCTTTGGGTTCTGCTCCTCATGTCTGGCTCCCGGCTCCCTTCAATCCCGTATTTTCCAATCGCTCCTTGCCATCCGCTCCCCGAGCGACGAAAGAAACACCACTTCTAATCTCTCCCTGAGTGTCGTTTTCCGCGCTAGCAAGTACGGCGCTGTTTAACTACACACTTGTTGGTTCTTTATTTGTGGGACGCTTTGCTGTGTTGCTCCGCCCCCTTGGATCTTGAGACACTTGGCTCCTGGCTTCACTCCTTGGATTGTGGGACGCTCTGCTGTTTTTTCCCGCTTATTTGCTTTCGGAACATTGGATTCTGCTTTCATTCATTGGATTGGGGGACGCTTTGCTGTTGACATCACTGATACATTATTGGGGGAAGTGTTTGGTCCCCCTTTCTTTCAAGCAAGAACACTTCCCCTGACCTTCACTCACTCCCAGTATTGTGTCTTGTCACAAGTAGGTATTCCACTGGAAAAAAGGAATACACAGGTAAGCTTGTGGGGCTCGGAGGGGGTAGAGGGACTGGAATTGTCAACAAACGGTATGTAATCTTTGCTTTGTTTGTTTTCTTCCCTCTAGCTCCGCTGTGCGTTCCGCCTTTTTGCCTGAGCCCTTGGCCTGACAGGTATTCTTTTCCCTGCAGGCTGTGCTCTCAGGAAGGAAGTCTGAATTACTTTAGCGGCATCTAGCCCAAGTGATCTCTCAGACTGATCGTGGAACATACGAAGCGCGACACCCAGGACATGCTCCACCAGGACACCAACTTCACTGGCACTGAAGCTGGTGGCCCTCTGCCTCTCTGGCTGGGGATTGCCAGTGGTGCCAGATGGTGTAGTGTCCAACATGGCAACCCCAGAGGCAGGTGTGGGTGGGCAACTGGGTCCTGGCGCTGGGCTGTGAAGCGATGGTATCCCAGTCAGGACTCTTTAGTTCCAGCAGGGGTGGTCACAGCAACTGCACCCCTGGCTGACGTGCAGGCACCAAATAGCAGGGCACGTGGGCAGCAGGCAGGCAGGCAGCAGCAGATGGCAGGTGGGAGCGTGCTCACGGCTCTGGGGGCAGGAATATGGTCTTCTGGGCAGGAGCGTGGTCTTCCGTGTGTTATTGCGTGGCCAGCTTGATACGGAGTGATTTGGCACGTGAAAAAATTGCACATCAGCAAAATTCGAGGAAAGGCCCTTAGCGCGCAAGTGCGTCTGTGACGTTATGCGCGCAGGCGTTTCCCACAACACTGGTGCATTGTGAATAAGCATGTGAGAATAATGCACGTCAGCGTGCTATTGGAGGAAAGGGCATTAGTGCGTACATGCATCTGTGACGTTGCACGTGTGGGCAGGCTTAAAAGATACGTGTAGGATGCCATTTCCTTGTACGTGCTTTTTGTGGAGAGCGAGCGGGTGATTCTTGTACTTCTTGTCGGTTCACACACGATTACTTCACAACGTTTCCAGTTCGCACTCCCTGTTTCCTCAGACTGTGTTCTTTTCTTCTTTTGGCGGGGGTGTTGCCAATGCGCACACGTGCATTTTTTTCACGTTCTTTTTCAAGGCAGACGGTGAGTCGTGCACGCATTTTCCAACTGTGGTTGCCCCGTGTGTCGCGTACCCCTTCAGAGGTCATTGTAGGCTGCGTGTAACACACGTACGCTTATTTTTGTGTTTCTGGGTGCCACAGCGTAGTGCGGGTTCATTTTTCCATGCACGTGGTCTACCAGGGGTTGCATGCACATTTACTTTTGTTTTTGGGGTTCCTGTGCATTGCGTGACCCGTTATCTTCCCCCAGGGGTCACAGACAGCCTTGCTAGAGCACTAGGGTACGAATTCCATCTAGTACCCTACCCCTTTCACCCCAATTTACCAGGACAATTGTTTACTGCAACTCCCATACGCACAACAACATCAGTGCCATGGTTGGGAGGCGACCAAGCAGTAAGGGAGGCAAAGGTGGCCGAGCTCAAAGAGGTGGGTGCGGTAGGGGACGTGGCCAGGATTTGCAGGGTGCCCCTAGAGCCCAGTGTGTGGAGGACCAATCGGGGCCACCTATGCCCCCCCTAATGGTTGTGGAAAATGTAGCTGACACCATCCCAGCTCAGCCCTTGTTAAACCGGCCCATTTTGTCAACTGAAGACTGGACATTCATGCTGCGAGAAACGCAAAAAAATGCTCTTAACTCACGTCTCAAGCTGATTCATTTTAACTATCTCCATCAAACCTACTACACACCAATGAAAGTGAATAAACATCACTCTCAGTCCTCCCCCGATTGCGAAAGATGCGGAGCCTCCGCAGCTGACTTTTTCCACCTTGCATGGGACTGCCCTAAGCTAGCCACCTTCTGGAACCAGGTCCTGGAGACAACGGCGAAAATCATAGGAGAGGAAATACAACCCACCGAGACCGCAGCACTGCTACGGATGACACGACTCCTCTCTCCTTTGATCAGAAAACTCGCAGGGATACTACTGACACTTGCCCACAGGAGGGTCGCCATGTCCTGGGGCCGCGGGCCCCTCCCCTCTGCTGCCAACTGGCGCAAGGACATCCTCTACTGCCAGGACGTGGAAACAGACTTTATTAAACTACTGCCCCATCACGCACGTCCACCAGACATTTGGGGCCCAGTGGTACTTTTCTAGATCTCTGAAGCTGAAGAAACCGCCACTTCCCCCTCAAATTCCCAATGACTCCAGGACACGAACTACCAACTAACTCTGGCCAATGGCTCGGCACGCTGAAAGAGGTGATCAGAGATCTGGTATACAAATCCACAGAAGCGTGGAACGACAAGACTGAGAGGGGCGGGTGGGTGGGCGGGGGAGAGGGAGGAGAGACTGGCGCAAAGTTGAAACCACCCTAATGTGGGTGTGAAAGTTTGTAGTTAATGTTCCTTTTTTTGTTGACATAAAAACCCAAAATAAAGGTTTAAAAAAAAATAAAAAATAACTGAACCGGCACAGAATGACTCCCAGGCTGACTTCCAGGTCACCAAGTCTAAGCCACGTGTGGCGGTGAAAGTTGCTGTCACAAGGCCACGTGGATCTGGGGCAGCAATGTCATCTGCTGCCCCAAGTAGCTAGGGTGAGGAGGCTGCAGGGGCAGCTGCAGCTCAATCCACCCCAGCTCCGAGTCTCCCAGCCGGGACAGTGCCGGTCCAAGTCCATCACACCGACGTTGGCCCTGCCAACATCACCCTGCAGCCAATGCCTGCACCAAGACCTTTGGTCATTGCGCATTCGCAAACTTCAAGTACCCAGTCCACCTGCGCTTCTGCCCCTACTAACCAGAGCAGTGTAAGCCACTCAGGATCGGCACCACCTTCCAAGAAGAAGAAAGAAGGGTGCTCTTGCACTACATGCTGGGACCCCAGACACGGCTACACACTCCGGCACGTCAAGGAAGCCTAGCTTCAATGACGCCGAACTTGATGCACTTGTGGCCTATGTGTTGGCACATAGCCGCAAAATGGTGGTGACTACAGCCTGCAAGACTACGCCTGCACAACGTAGGGCCCGCTGGCAGACCATCGCGGACCACATTAGTTCCCTTGGATTTGTGAGGCGCACAGCTGATGATTGCAACAAGTGGTGGAATTACTTGAAACGCAGAGCAAAGAACAAGCTGGCTTCCAATCATACCTCTACTCTGGTGACTGGCGGTGGGTCTCCACCAGAGGACGACCAACTCACTGAACATGAGTCTGTTTCTGGAACCTTTGTCACAGAGTGACAGATCCAAGGCGTGGGAGACCTACCAGATTATGAAGCATTATCCGGTGAGTGCCCATGCATGTGTGTGTAATCCATGTGTATGTTGCTTGGGTGATGTGTTCTGCCAGGTGAGGGTGTGTACTCATGAGTGGTATGGGTCACCCATATGCTTCCTCCAAACCATTCACCAGCCTTGGATTTGGGTATGACAGTATCCCTTCTGACCACAGTAGCCAATTAGCACCACATTACTGCAGTTGCCCTTGAACTGTCATCTTGCAACAATATTGTTCAAAAGTTTCAGTGTTCATTCAGCCTGATTGATTCAATCCTCCCATTTTTACAATGCATTTTTCTGCCCTAATGACCATATGTGACATGCTTCTGTCATAGATTACACCCCACAATGGCTCACATTTATTACCTTGTTATGGGAATGATTTGACCATTCAGGCTGATTGAGTAATGGCCTGCTCACATTAATGTTTGGGCCCTGTTTGATTGTGGAACATGACTGTTGTCTCCTGTCATGTTGAAGTGACCAACCATTGATGTATCCTTCTGCCTGCCATCACTGTATAAATGAACACTGGATGTGTTGCACTGTGTGGCACATGTGTATTTTGTCACACTATTTTGCATTTTTCATCTCATCATGTCCATCTCACATGGATGGGTGACAGTACTCATTCACTAACATATGGCTGTAGTTGTCAAATGTACCATGGCTATGCTACGTGCCATCTGTGTTCTGGCATGTGTCATGTATGTGTATTGGACATGCCACTCACAGGCTAATGTGTGATGCCAGTGCTATCCAGCATGCAGCAAATGTGTTGCTTTTCCATCTTGGAATCCTCAGTGTCTGCTTTTTGCCTCCCCCTCCAACTCATTGACAGTGCATGCATGCCAGGGTTATAGTCATGTGGTACATGTGTAATTCATGTACTGGATCTCTGGCTTGTCAGGCCTATGTGTGTGCTATGGTGCTCATGCCTGTTTCCATTTGTTGTCTTTCATGTTTTTGCAGGTGATGAGGTACTTGATGCTGTTGAGGTGGAGGAGATGGTGCAGACCCAGGAGGAATCTCAGCCACAACTGGGCACCAGTGGAGGACGTGGGGTGGTGGTGGGTGAAAACCCAATCCTCCTGCAGACCATACTGTCCACGGGTGTTTCTGGGTATACCTCCGCAGACCTCTATGATTCAGGTGCTGAATCGGACAGTGAGACATATGTGCCGTCGCAGGTGAGTGTTTCTGGCAGGGATGCTGTTCTGTCCAACCCACCTGCACCGGGGGTAGACCCCTCTATGGGGATGTCAGTGTTAGTAACTCCGCCTTTGGCAGTTACGGATGCAGGGTCACACTCCACAACATTTGCTCCTGTTCCTGGGCCAGCAGATCAAAGGGGGAATGCAGTCCTGCAGCCTCAGGCAGTACCAGCAAAGCAATGTGCAGATCGCCTTGCACCAAACAGGTGTGGTGCCCGCCGACGCGTTGGCCGTGCGCCACCAGGCAATACTGTATGGGAAAACTCCATGTAAGGTATAGCAGCACAACAGGGAGCATCGTGTGAAATGAAAGTATTTTATTTTCTCAACATCCACGCATGTGGGTGTTGGGGTGCACCCTGTCCTCGAACCTCCTGGGTGGCCTCCCCACCTGGTCCACACATGGCCATTTTTGATTTTTGTAATTATTATTTTTTTTTTACAGTGTGTTGCCTTGTGTGGCTCCCGTGGGCATCCACTGTGTATTCCAGCTGGGCACATGCAGGCTTGTCCTGTATTTGGGTTAGATGCTTGGGTTCCTGACACACACACCCCTCCTGCTTCCCCTTTCCATGGGCTTGCAAAGGGTGTGACCAAGTGACAGTAACTTACACAGTGACATTGGGCTCCCATGAGCTGTGTGGGCAGTCTGTAGTCAAAACTGTGTGTACATCCCTAGTGGGGATTGTTGTTGGATTGAACACTGCATGGTGTATTGATATGTGCTTGTGCATCCATGTCATTCTACTTATTCACATGTACCTTCTTCATGTCTTCACAAGGCCGTCTCCTTTGCAGATGCAGTTCATGTTGTATGCAGTACACTGACACATTTGCCTGACAGCAACACTCTGCAGTTGGAAGGGGTCGATGTGCTGGCTTAGTCAGGTTGTGAGACTTGCACTACTTTGATTTTGGACTGTCATATTTTGCCACTGTTTCATCCTGTGTTGCTGTTTTGTGTTGCTGGTAAGTATTTGTTCATGTGTGCTGTTTCTTATTGATTACTGGGAGCATATAGTCTGTGGCCTGTTTACATTTGGGACAGTGCACTTTGTGACACTTGTGTCATGTGTTGTGCATTCATTTGGTTGCTTTCACATTGCATGACATGCCATGGTGTGTTGGGTAGCTGAGATGGGGAGGGGTTGGGTGACATGGCACTATTTTCATGTGGTATTTTGCAAGGGGGTAGTCATTCATGCTGCATGAATGTGTGTCTTTTTGTCACACAGCATTGGTTGTCTTTAAGTTGGTAGGGATGCACACGATGTAACACTTCCAGGTGACCAATCTCAGGCTGGTATGATTGTGACAGTTGACTGTCCCTTATGTCATCATCATTGATTGTCAGCTGGTATGTGCCAGGGCTGTGTGCACTCCACAGGGGTAGGATTTTAGGTGAAGTAATTAGCCACCTGCTGGATACGGGCTGCCTCACCACGTGCCCTTTCTCCTCCCATGCGCAGCGGCCGTGCATGTGGTTGGGGATGGGGGGGCACCACCATGTCCACCGGCAGGCCCCGGCGGGTTGCAACGTTGTGCAGGACACATGCTGTCACCATGATCCTGCACACTAGTGGGGGCGCATATAGCAGCTGCCCACCAGAGCGGTCAAGGGAGTGAAAGCGTGACTTCAGCACTCCGAATGTGCGCTCCACTATGCCCCGGGTTGCAATATGGGCTGTGTTGTATCTTACCTCAGGTGGTGTGGTGGGGTTCCGAATTGGCGTCATCATGTGGGTGCTCAGAGGGTAGGCACTGTCCCCTGGGGAGGTGATGATGGGTATCATTAGTGGGGTTGTCACATTACTCAGTATCTGACATGCATGCGTGTGCAGAGGCATTTATACTCACCAATCAGCCATGTATCGCCATGCCGCCCAGCTTCTAGGTCCCGGTTTAGGGGTGACATTCTGAAAATGAAACTATCATGGGTGGACCCTGGATAGTTGGCATATACTGAGGTGATGATTCCCTTGGCATCACATACTACCTGCACGTTGATGGAATGCCAGTGCTTGCAGTTTCTATAGATGTGCTCAGTTGCCCTGGGAGGACATAGAGCCGCATGGGTGCAATCAATGGCACCTAGAACTTTGGGGAAGTGTGCCACACTGTAAAAGTCCTGGGCGGCTGCCTGCCTTTCTGCAGGTGTTCTGGGCATGTATATGTGCCTGCGTACTGAGGGGTGTGCAGTCATGATGGCCAACACCTGGTGTAGGCAGTGTGACTGCGTGGCCTGTGACACCCCCCCGCACTATGGCACTTGTCCGCTGAAATGAACCAGTAGCCAAGAAGTGCAGTACATTGAGCACCTTTTCCAAGGGGCTCAGTGCTTGGGAGCACAGGGTGGGTGATGTGAGGTCATCCTTCCACTCACTCACCAGGTCGAGTATTATGTGTGGTGGAAACGTGTACCTCCCATACACCTGGTCATCAGGCATCCTAAAAAGGCTGGTCCTGGGTGAAAAAATGCGGGGCCTGGCTATCCTCCTCCTCCTGCGGTGTCCCACGACCACTGCTGCGAGGAACGGTATATTCATCGTAGCGTCTGAGGTTGTTTGTTGTTTGCACGCACTTTTGTGCTGCGCGGGGCCCCATAAGTCTGCTTCCTGCTGGCGTACGTGTTTCCGGATTAGTGCGTCTTTTTTGGCGCACGCCTTTCCCCTGTTCAATTCCATGAATACGTGTTGTAGACGCACGTGTGGGCGTTGCAAGCATTTACCTCCTGTACTTCCCCAGTAACGCCCACATTCTTACGTGTTGTTCCCCATTCCGTGTGTTACGCCCCGTGTTCTGCCCACTTTTGTTGTGTGCGCTGCGCTATGTGTGATTTCGCTGGGCGCGTAGCGCACGCCGTTTAATGATGTGTGCGCCCGCGTGCGCCACCCATGATTTTAGCGCACACCCCAGGAATTACACGCGCACTGACTTCCATTAATCGATGTGCGTGGCTTTGGCACGCGTGCGCTGCGAATTTCACGCATGAGCTGCGATTTTCACGCTTGCGCTGCCATTTTCGGCGCACATTAATTCCATGAATCGGCTTGACAGTGTTTTTGACACGTTCACCCATTTCTAAGGGAGTTTCTCCTAGGTTCAGTCTGATGGCCCTTAGTATCTGCCGATAAAAATTGCAGGTTTGCCCCACTCTTTTTAATAGCCCTTCTTTGATGTATCGAAAGATAGCTCCCTGTGCAAGATTAAGGAGCTGATAGGTGGTTTGTAATTCGCCTTTCAGTAGAGGGGCTAAATAGCATCTTTTAAGGTTCTCTTCCCACCCTAGCTTGTCAGCTAGGCGTTCGAAGTTTAAGAAAACATTTCCTAAATCTTTGCCTTCAAGATAAGGTTGAAGCACCGCCTGCGGTAGTGAGGGTCTTGCTTGTAGTTCAAGCAGTTTGGTTACTTTTTCTTGGAGTATGATCTTTGCCTGTATTTGATGGGCTGCTAACTGGGTGATTACATTGGCTAGGTCAGCCATTTCTTCAGGTGGTGTAAGGGTCCCTTCTCTAGATGGTTCTGAATCAGAAAGGGAGCAACTTTCAACTCTGTCGGACAAGGTCTCGAAATTGTCCGACCTTTCTGAATCTGAGTCGGTCAAAGTAGTGGACTGCAGTAAAGTAATCCCCAAGCCGGATGGCCCTGCAACAGCTAATTGCTGAGAACCAAAAAAAAAAGTTCGGAAGGAAGGGGATTTCAGAGCACTAGTACAGATGAAGGAAAAGACAGGTCGAATTTTTAGGATTATCCGATCCCATGGTTGTATGTTGTAATGAGAGAGAGGAAGGGTGTCTAGCAGTACTTGAGTTGTAAAGAACATATCCTGTTGACCAGGTGGGATACACAATCGATATAACAATACCTCTTTTAGCATGGATACGCAGTCGGAGTCATGAAGATCAACTATTTTATTTTCCCCTTCTGGTGGTACCACAATTATTAACATGGGTTTCAATTTTTATCAGTTGAACCACATCCCACTCCTGACACCATATGTAAGGAACTCATGGTAGCAACATTAAAGAAAAACACAAGTGATCACAGTTCAAGGGTGTTTATTGAACTTTATAATGGGTGAGATAGATGCCTAATCTAAACCTAAATCTAAGATGGAAGCAAGCTACGACCATCAAATAATAATAAGGCAGTCCTAGTGGTGTCTTGTCAAATAAAAAGGGCCTATACTAAAAAAACTATTGCCAGTTCATTGCTGCTAAATTACAAAAATAGTGTGGGATAATGTTCACCAGAAAAGAAAGAAGTGTTCACAAAATGATAAGTCAGGCTTGTATGGCTTGATCTCCCTTCCCCAAGTTTGAGGCACGGGACAAGGCTGGACTCTCGACCACGGCACACTCCTGGGCCTCGTCTGCCCGAGGTTCACAGTTCTGGTTCAACGATATCAAAACCTTAGAAGACTAAGTATGTTTCCTGATAAAGTCTCTTGCCTTGGAAGGCCTGCTGCTTCATAACGACAAACAAATAAACTTTTTATTTTTTATTTTTATTGATTCAGCTGAATTAAATCAACTTTTTAATATACATATCATTACATAAAAGGAAAAACAAAACAACAAAGACATCTCATTTGTTCTAAAAACTAAATCACCAAACAGTTAACATCATATTTGAAATAAAGCAAAAGAAATACTAAAATAACTGTAAAACATTTGATCATAAAAAGAATGTGTCCTAAGAATCTAACTTCAGCGAGAACAAAAAATTCACAATCGCTATTTGAATGGACACATTATTGGTGCACAACAAGCTGGCCCATCTTTGCGTAGTATCTAACATTCCCAAGTGAAAACAGTGGTGTGCAAAATACTTTAGGCGCTCACAGACCAGTGATGGGCACAGTGACAATAGATGATCTAAGGTTTCGCTCATCCCTCTGTTTAGACAAAAATGACAATGGTTCAATTCCTTTAGGATCAGTTTATGCCTCACTCAGATATGCTAGAGGTTAAAGTGCAGTCGTAGTATTCCAGAGCGTATTTTTGGCGATGGAAATTTGAAAATGTATGGTTCCAGGGACCGAACACTTTTCTGTTTGAACCTCTGGACAGTAGCATCTTTATATCCTAAACATGCAGTTCTTGTATTGATCCAATTGTTACGGTAAATCAAAACCTTAGCTTTGTCAGTATTGGTAATTGATACATCAATAGTACCTAAGCTCTTATCAAGATGGAATATATGCCTTGCAACCAACATTTAACAAAATTGTGATTAGTTGTAAAGACGTAATTTGACAAAAACTTCAAAATGTTATTGTCATGAGTAGATATCAGACATTTGCGAAATAGGGCACAGGCTTTCCAATGGTATTGCGCATGTAAAGAAATTAATCCCGTTTCATTACGTAACCATGGCCCCGGGAACACACTGGGGGAGATGTAACCTGCTTTCCAAAACTTAGCCTCCAGTTTGTCTAAGAATTCACTAGACCACGATGATTGAGTTTGCAGGCCATAAAGGATACATGGGGCCGCTTTTTGTTTCCAATATATTAAGGCAGGTTTAAGGGTGAAATTACCATAACGATGTAATATAACTTTAGTTTGTGAGATTGCTGTGTTCAATTTCTGAGTCATAATCTCTTGGTGACCTTTAGACACGGCAGTACCTTCAAATAACATTCCCAAATAAGTGTAGTTTGTAACTACCAACAATTTATTTTGGTTGATTGTCCATGAAAATGTATTTGCACTGACTTGCTTGGTTTTCTTTGTATTAATTCTTAATTAATTTCTTTCTATATAGATGTTAAAAACTTCAAGCAGGCTTTGTAGACCACTGGGAGTTTTCGAGATGAGAACTAGATCATCGGCATACATAAGAGTTTGAATGGGAATGTTATTCAATTTAGGAGAGTCTGAAGGCACTGTCGCGAAAACCTGTCTAACATCATGCAGAAAGTCATTAAAAATTGCTGATGCAAGTAGGCAACCTTGCTTAAGGCCACGGGCAGTAGAAATTGGAGTAGACAGCAGTCCCTCTAGAGTTAATCTAATGCGAATCGAAGTTTGAGAATGAAGTAAATAGATTATTTCTAATAAAGTCTGAGGACAATTGTCGCGTTTTAATTTGGACATTAGAAGAGGCCTAAAGATGGCATCAAAGGCAGTATGCAAGTCAACAAAAGCAAAGTACACTGATTGTTTTAGTGTTTGACATTGAGCTTTTATGGCGTTAAGGTACAACAGATTTATATTGGTACCCATTCCTGCCAGGAACCCAGTCTTATATTGGTTTATAAACAAACAAACAAAAGGTTCCTTCGGTACTTGTGTACCTTGGCCATTTGCTATTCGCCCCTTGGATCGCCCTCTGCTGGGGTCGGAATCTTCTTGCAAATTGGGCCTCCCTCCATCAGGTTCACTACAGCCTCTCAAATATTGCTTGTATGAGTCAAATGTCCTTTTAAACAATTCCCCACAGCGGACAACCCTCGACCGGGTTTACTCTTGTTGACACAATGTTCGCGGGTGTATTACTCTTGATGCAAAATAATAAAATAAACAAAAGTTCTCTTGGTGGTCTTGCACCTTTAGCAATTGCCTCTCTCCCCTAGGATCTCCCTCTGTCGGACTCTGATCCTTTTTACCTTTTTGGGCCTCCCTCTGTCGGGTTCAATACAGCCTTCCTTTAACGTAGTTCATGTATTTGGATCACAGTTCATGTGTTGCTCATTTTCATCAAAAAGCAGAGGTTTCCTTCTCCTAGCTTTCTTTCGCCATCTCTCTGTTGTGTTCACACTTGACTTATTACACAGTTGGCAATCTTCGCGGGAAGCGGAGTTCCCTTCCCCTACCTTTCCTCTGGCAACAGGTCAGAGACTTTCAATTGTATAAGGGATTTGACCTGACCCTTATAGGACCACCCTGACACCTTACACCACCCTTTCCTAGGGCTTCTGGTTCTTGTAGTTTCAAAGAACAGGTCTGGTCAGAGTCTTTCAAATGAGCACCCACGTGGCACCGGATCCCTCTGCACCTGGACCTCAGCTGGGCTTTCTCTAAAGTTCAAACACATACACAAGTTCTCTCTCCTTCTGATTTCTTGCCTTCAAAACATTGCCACTTGCAACCTTGGGATCAACACAATTCGGTTTACTCTCTGCTTCCTCCGACTGACTGGCTGTGCTGAACCCGTTGGATTCTTTGTTCTCTGGAGTCAAGAATAGTACCACGGTAGCCAGCTTGCCTCTCCGCCTGCGTTAGCAAAGTGGGAGGTCCCTGTGTACCATTGACATCTGCTGTTCTGCACGCCAGCTGCAGCTCCCAGTCTCATGCTTTCCCCTTTGGAGGTTTCACAGGTCTTAGTTGAAAAGGGCAAGGACAATACCCCCTTCGTCATCTTTCCAGGTCTCGCTGCCTTTCTTCTCTGTTTGAACTGCCAGTGTGGTGTAGCTGCCTCCTCGTGCATTTGGCCTTGCTCGAAGAGTGCTTTCATGCTCCACCTTTTATCCCTGTGGGGAAGGTAAAGGGCCAGCAAGTGTGCGTGGTTCTTGTCAATTGCCTGACTCTATCTGACCTGTGTGTTGGGACATGTCAGGTTAACGGCTCTGGTGTTAGTCCGTTGTCTGTTACCGAGTAAGCCAGTGTTCGTGTGGGAAAAAGGGGGTTTAGCTTCTAAATATCCTACAGAGTAGGATGGGGAAAAAATGTTACAAGGAAGGGGATACTGCCTCTCAACCCTCGGTGTCCCACTTCTACTCCCCGAAGACCCCTCGCCCAGGTGATCATCCCCCACTGGTCCACCCCCAGGACCTGGATCCAATAGTGATGGCCGTGCCCTGGCCACCTGGACAACAGATCTCCGGGGATCAGCGGGTGAGACACATTCGGGTTTCTCACAGCACACAACCACTATCATATAGCAGTATCCTTAGAAAACTTGGATCATGTCGTCATAATCGACGTGGAGATGCTGGAATGGGCCTGCTGGGTCAAGTATGGCTCCTCTCACAACTCTCAATGTATGTCCTGCAGTAAACTGCTTGCATGTCAAGCAGTTGCTTACAAATTCAGCCATGTATTCCGTCAAATTAGGACAGAACCATATGGGCGGCAATGACCTCCTTTTCTGTGTTTGTTGGATAATGTAACTGTGTCATTGCAGTGTTCAATAATGCTAATGGCATAACCACTTTCCCTATGTTGCTCTGTCGCCATAGGGTATCTGTCGGGGTAAAGTACATCCCCTTTTAGTCCACTAGTCTTTCACCTCTCTGGATGCAGCTCCCTGCAATTCCATTATCTGTGCTTCTGGTAATACATTGCACCCTTCCTTTATTACCATTGTCCTTGTATAATCTCAGGCATCTGATGTGGCTTCCATTTCTAGGTGCTCTCGAAAATATGCTGCGCATTTTGCTTCTGAGTCTTCTGCTCGTTTCCCCTTGCGATAGGATCTTCCCCATGTGTGTGTGCCTGGCACTTCACTACGGCTATCTGCGCGGGATACTGTATAGCTTCTATTAATCTGCCCAATAAAAGTGCATGCTGTACTGGTGACTCGTCTGCTCTGCTGAAGCCCCTCCTCATCTACTGTGACAGTCCTGAGTGTACTGTTGATGTCATGTACGCGGAGTACACTGAGTACACTGTCACCTCCTTCCCTCTGCTGTGCTCCAGTGCTAATATTAAGGCCACAAGTTCTGCTGCATGTGCTGAGTAATGTGATGGCAATCACGCATGGCCACTACCTCACTTGTTCTGTCCTCTCTCAACCTTACCACTGCTGTTCCTGTATGCCTGACCCCATCCGCCTGATCAATTGTCGAAGAACCATCAATGTAGAGCACATCGCCCCCCTCAAGTGTGTCCTCATGTACTTTGTGGGTGTCACTGAATTCCTGTATGTTTTCTGCCCAGTCTTGTGCATAGTTTCCTTCCTGTAAAATGTCTGCTAGGAAAATTGTTGGGTTAACACATCACCACCTTAAGGGATGGATGGTATACACTGCCTACCTGTATACTCTCTGTGTTGTCAGTGTGCTCTCTGGTTTCTCCAGTATCGCAAAGAGGGTATGCTCCATGTAGAGGGTGGTGCTGCACCACATGGTTGTACCTGCTGATTTCTCCACTGTGAATGCGGCAGCAGCTAAAGCTTGTTCACAAGGATAGTGTCCTCTCATCACTGGGCCGAGTTTCCCACTGTAGGTAGCTACTGGCTTGTGCCCTAGGCTTGTCTTCTGTGTCAGTACTGCTTTCATCACAACCCCAACGGTGAGTGAGAACAAGAAAAAATCCCTAACACTGGAGCTGTGCATATAGCTTTGTGCAGCTCATCAAATGCCTCAGTCATCTCTGTTGTCCATCTTATTGTTTAATGTCCCTTTTGTGCTTCAGTAAAGGCCTGGTGAAATCAACACCCATGCTCTGCAGTAATTACACAACCCCAGAAATTGCTGCATCTCTGTCACTTTTGTGGGTTTTGCTTTCTTGCGTATTGTCTCCGCCCTTTCTGATGTCACATGTTGGCCATTTTGTGAGATCGCCTGTCTGATGTATAGCACTTCTTTCTGACAGTACTGTAGTTTGGCTTTTTCCACCTTGTATTCCTTGTCAGCTAACATTGTCAACATGTGTACTGAGTCTTTTCTATAGTGCTCCTCTGTTGTGCTGCAAATCAAAATGTCTTCCACGTACTGTAGAACCATGCTCTCCATCTGTACATTGGCTAGGCACATCTGGAGGACCCTATTGAATATGGAGGTTGACTTTCAGTTCCCTTGAGGAAGTCTTCTATGTTTCCACTTCTGATTTCTATACATAAAGGAAGTCAAGTCTTGTGAGTCTGGGTGTAGTGGTACAGAGAAGAAGGCGTTCTTCAAGTATATGATCATGAGCCAGGCAGCTTCCACTGGAATGCTGCACATAATTGTTGCTCGATATGGAACCAGAGTATACTCTGGTTTTACAATGTGATTAAGGCGGCGCAAGTCCTGGATAAAACACCATGACCCCCCTTTTGCTTTCTTAACTGGGTACACCACTGTGTTACATGGGGATTCTGATGGTGCTAGAATGCCTCGCTCCACTAGTGCTGCAATCATCTCATAAATGCCCTCATCTGTCTGCCTCTTTTGAGAGTGGATTCTGTTTGACTCTGGGTAAAATTGCTCCTGATTTCAGCTTTATCTTCACTACCCCCACTCCTTTCAGAAGCCCCACATCATATGAAGTTGTGGTCCATAGGATGCTGAGCACCTTGGCCAAATCCTCCTCGCAGAAGGATGGTGGTGCTTCTAGCGCCATTGCCATCCTCTGTGGTACATCTCAGTAGTGTATTTTCAACCAATAAGTCACGCTCATTTCGAACACCATTTGGTGCTCTGATCACTCGTCTTTAAACAATTCTTCCTCTGTTACTGTGGTTAGCCTGCACCCTTCTGCTACTGCGATCACTGCCCGCCATGATAGTCCTGTGTCGTGCATCCTGTGTACTGCTATCCATTCGTCCCTCACAACCACTGCTTCGATCTCTATTGGTGTTACTGTTTCTTCTAGCTCATCCAATGGTATCTCTGGTCTGAACAAATACTTGTTTGGGACATGCCACATCTTTAATTAAAACCGTGGAACCATGCGATCTCAGTCCCATACTGAAACAGCCCCTCGTCTACTGGCACCCTCCTCTGTACCTTCCGTCCACAATAGGCTTGAATGATCTCTCTTACATTGAGCATGTGTATCCCTGGTGTAGAGCACTATCCCTTTGTCTGTGAATGAAATTGTCATGTTTAGTCTGCTCATAATATCTCGTCCAAGTATATTTAGAGGTGTCTGTCGAGAGTAAAGCAAAGGTAGAGATAAATCGTGTTCCCCTATAGAAAGGGAGAGATTGTCTGTAAAAGGAACCACTTCCCAAGCCCCCGAGAATCCTTGAGTATTCATGGCATCGCCTGACAACCTAAATGTTCCCTCTCGAATGCAGGACCTAGTCGCCCCTGTGTCTACAAGAAAGGAAAACCGTTTTGTCACCTATCGCCACCCCTATGCGAGGTTCCTCCGTAGAGTTGGGTGTGATCGACAGGATCGATAGAACACATCAAGTCTGTCTGTGGGCTGTCCTATGGAGGGTATAAGGACATCCCGTTCCCTGTAAATGGGTTGTTCCCCACCATGGTGACCCCCCCAGTTTCCTAACTGGGACTGTGTCCATGGAGTCCATGTGTGACACTGTGTCGTCGGTTGGCTGCATGCTGTTCTGTATCTGGGGCACCTGCTGCGTGCTGCCTCGAATCTTTGGTGTTTGCAAATACTGCGGGACGGGTGCTTGCATTTGTGGTATCTGTGTCATGAAGCTGGTGTGCCTGCGAGTGTACACTCTGTGTCTTGTCCTTGTTGCTGCTGTGGTTGGTCCGGTGTGTAATGGTCATCTTGATCCCCCTGGTATGCTTGCTGGTACTGTGCTCCCCAATTCAGCTGCATCCCCCTGCTTCTACAAACTCTTGAAAT